>NW_027042752.1:0-746217 GCF_036872675.1 Lithohypha guttulata | reverse complement strand
CCATGAATCCAGCGTTGGTGCAGGGCTCCCTGTGATCTCGACGTTGAAAGATCTCGTTGCGACAGGTGACCAGATCACCAAGATTCAGGGTGTATTCAGCGGCACGATGTCCTTCCTCTTCAATACCTTTGCGCCTGTTTCAGGCTCTGGCGCAGGGAAGTGGTCGCAAATTGTGAGCCAGGCGAAAGATGCAGGGTATACTGAGCCGGATCCACGGGATGACCTGAATGGGATGGACGTTGCGAGAAAATGTACTATTTTGGCTCGTCTGGCGGGGTTGAAGGTGCAGGGTCCTGAGAGCTTTCCGGTGCAGTCGCTTATTCCGAAAGAGTTGCAGAGTGCGGGTTCGGCGGCTGAGTTTATGGAGAAGCTGCCGCAGTATGATGGTGAGATGGAGAAGTATAAAGAGGATGCAGCGAAGCAGGGCAAGGTCGTGCGGTTTGTGGCCAGTGTTGATGTTGCCAACGATAAGGTCAGTGTTGGTTTGGAAATGGTGGAGAAGGATAGCCCAATTGCGGCATTGAAGGGTTCTGATAATATCTTTGTGTTTCACACTCAGAGATACAGCTCGAGTCCGTTGGTTGTGCAAGGTAGTGGTGCTGGTGGTGAGGTTACAGCTATGGGCGTTAGTGCTGACTTGATCAAGGCCATTGAGCGGCTTAGTTGATTGTGCTGTCACTGCTTAAGGGAACAAGAATATCCATACCGAGCTTGGAGGTCAGAGCCTGTCGACTAGAACCGTAAGCACTACGACCTCAGATATTCCTTTACCGCTTGTCCCCATACTGGACTTCGTTTATAGTGACTCATGGCTGGTACGTTGCCAGTCCTCAATCCATCAATAGCATCAGCTAAGTCATCGCCTAGTCCTTCGAGCTTGATGTCTCGCATTGTGTCCATATACGTTTTGAAAGCAAACACCAAGGCTTTCGATTTTGGCAGACGATGCAATGTCTGCCGCTCGCAGCGTAAGAATGTCTACATGAACGGGTCAGAACCTTTGAACTCGACTGCACATCTGCATTGTGTAAAAGGCATACCTTATCTGGATCAATCTCGGTCACTGCTTCTACTTGTTCATCCTGCTTGGCGTGGTTGGAGTTGGGATCGGGCATGAAGAGCTCCTCATGCTGTGTGATCGCCCAATTCGAGCGCTTAACGTATTTACCCACCTCAATATTCTTGAAGTAACGATCCATGCTACTTTCCAGTTTATCTGCGTAGCCGGGCACAGGAGCATGAATAGAAGCAAGGCTTTGTCCGATTTTCTCCCGAGGGTCCCAGCCGGAAGGACAGATACAGACGAGAGCTTGAAAAACGTACTTAGGATCAGAAGACTCCGCACCCTCTTCGGTTAAGAGAAAGAGGAAATCTTCATCGACTGTCATGCCTAATGTTTTGAGCAGTGTCTCGGTTGGTGTGACGTTGGTAGGTTCAGTAGCGAAGACCTGCTTTGTAACCAAGTTCTCCAGCATGAACTGATTGCCTGTCTCGAAACTTGCGTAATGCAGCTTGAACATCTGCGGAAAGCGCTTGGGAAGGTAGTGAGATAGGAGGTACGTATATAGCTCAATCACAGCAGGTCGAATTCGAGCGTCGTCATGGACGCGAATGCAAATGTCGCTAGACTCTGCAATGATCCTCGATCTGTATTTAATACGTTCGACATACGTGCGGTCCATAGTGAGTAGTTCCGATGGATCAAGATTTTGAATGGCTGATTCGTCAGAAAAGTCTTGTTAGCAGGGCCATCTATCAGCATGTTTCTGTCCAGTAAGAGGGTTAAAGATTGAGGGCTGGATCTGGCAGGGGCACAATGGGTGTACGATCATATCTGGTGTCAACGATAGACTCAAGGTTGCTGCACCTGCTGCTCACTCACCCATGGTCAAATAGTACTTCGGCTTGAACGTCCTCAGTTTTATTGGGTCCTCGGTCTTCCAGTCAAATTTATCCAGTCCATCGATTTCTGGAAAACTGGGGGCTTCGAGATAGTGCCTGTTTGCACCAGTCTTTGCAGCATCTCTTTGACGTGAGACCAAAGAGCGGATGGCCATTACCACGAAGAAGACAAACATGGCAACCGAGATCTGGTTGTCATGGAGGTATCGTAGGATAACATTTTGCTTAGAGCCGTGTTGCTCGAGGCCTAATGCCTGTAACCAGGAGTGGCTATCCGTCTTTTCCATAGTGATGTGTAGTTGTTATTTGCTGGATATTGTGCTGCAACCGTGTATTAGGATGTTTAGCTCGCATGAATAACACGTTGTTCACTTGTTGCCAAACAAAGCCAGATATTTCTTTATCAGCACGATAGACCGCTCATCTCCTCACCAATGTTTAAGGCGAAATGAAATATGCCTTGGCTTGCACGGTCAACACCTAGCTCAATTTTCACCACTTGCATCTGCTGTCAATTTGACGCATTTTGGCTGGTGATAAGATCCGAAGTGGATGCAGAAACTCTGGAGAAGGGCAGTACCCTGGCTGCCTGATTTGGTCTAGCTTTAATCGACGGTGGATGATCCAGTCACTGGTGCATGTGCCTGCTGTCACGTCCTTAGACACTTCGCGATACTGACGAGGACAATATAGACATTCAGCTGTTTGAGTTGAGCAGTGAGTAGCGAGCAGGGATGAGGGACTGTGATGTCGCTCGAATTGTACTTGTCTCACACCGGCCAGCGCTTTCCTGTTGATGTGGCCGAGATTCCATCGTGAGTATTCGTGTCTCTACTTTCAACCCGTGCTAAAACGAAGCATAGCCCTGAAGGGTTGAAACAATGGATCTCAAGCAATGTTGGTGTACCTGGTGCTCGTCAAATCCTGATGACTGGCACGGGCAAGAATGTGAAGCAACAACACCTCGTTAAGCATGCCCAGATCTTTATCTACGACAAATCATTCCTGGCTGGACAAGAGCCTTCTGATATACCCGAAGATGACAACTCCGATCGAGCACCAAGTCTGGGAGATCCTCCGTCCGAGCTCGAGAACGAGACCAGTCTATCTGCATGGCAAGAGCTATTCAAGGCCCGCAGAACATGGTCGCTGGAGGCGGTCGACATTGTTAAGAGCTTGTCTGGTCGCAGTACCCAACTAGCCGAGACCTGCGAGAACATCGACCGGAGTACCATCGTCGCTCTTGATAACCTTAAGAACCATGTCTCGAATCTTCAAGGTCTATTCGAAAAGACACAAGCGTGGGCGTCCGAGACCAAGCAAGAGCACGCAGATATGCTACGGGAATGGAGAAGCATGACAGACACACTAAAAGAGCTCCCTATACGAGAAGATGTTGCAAGACTTATGGACGGTCAGCCTAAGGAGAATGTTAGAGGAGATACCACTGACACCATGTTTACGATCCTTGATCTGGAGGAACTCGAATCCGCTGACACGACCCTTCGACGATGCGCTGGTGACTTCACAACTCAGATCAATGCTATTGCAGGATCGATGGAACGGCTCACGGACGATTCCGACAACGCCACAGCCCTGGTCCAGGTTGAATGGCCGAATCTAGAGACCGAGGGTCTGATCCAGGAGGTGGAAACACTGGTGAAGAAGATCGACGGAGACTATAGTGATGTATTACGAGCTACGTCCGACACCAAAGCCATATCCAAGGTTTCCAGGGTAGCAGCTAATCACACCAACAGCCTCCTTCCAGGCATACAGGAAGTGGTTCAAGAAAGTATTCAGGTCTACACAAACGCTATTGAGCACAAGAGAACTCTGACCAAAGTGTGCTTCCGAGTACTGCGGGCTATATCTCAGATTCAGTCAACACTAGCCGGTCTGCAAGGCCGCATCCAGAACTTGACCCTGGACGAGGAAGGCCAGCAGAGCTTAGAGACTCTCGATCGCGTCTTTCGCTTGCCGAGTGCGTACGGCAGTATTCTGATCGAGGCAGTCCGCAGATCCGAGTGGAATGACCGTACCTTGGCCGACCTAAAATCCCTAAAAGATGAGCTCTCTCAGCACAAGGACGACGAGCTGCGACGAAGAAAGAAGTGGACAAATAACATGAGCACTTTTCTGAACGAAGACACTGTTGCCGGTTCGGCCAATGCTAACACTCTATCCGAGTTCTCATTTTCGACACCATCTAACCCATGGCCTTTTGTTGGTAGAGAGGAGATATTTAGCTATATTGATGATTTACGTGCACTTGAAATCAATGATGCAGTTGCACAAGCCACCCAGCAACTTCGTGATCTTGATACACCTTCAAAGCCCCGACGCTCAAGGCCAAGGCCTTTCAAAAACGGGAGCATTCACGACAACATGCAGAGCTCATTTGTCCGCAACGGAAATCTAGACCCCGATTCCAAGGCACTACAAGACGACAAAGGCCGTCTCGAAGACAAGTTACGAGCTTCAGAGTCTCGAATACGCAAGCTCGAGGACCTTCTGCATCGTCAGAGTCAAGTACAGACGAGCAGTAGTGCCTCTCGTCCAGCCAGTAACGTATTCACGCCTATTGCTCCCACAGATTTCGAGCGGCAACCTTCTTCTCCCGGTCCAGATTCAGCCAATCGACCTTGTCAATTTGAATCTTCTTCTCGACGTTCTTCTGTTTCAGCAAATTATCAGACACATATACGTCGTACCTCGAATTCAACCACCGACGAGAAAGCAATGGTGCAGAAAATCGCTCAGCTTGAGGCACAGCTTCAGACAACAAAGATCGACTCAGACAACCAGATGAGATCGCTGCAGGAAGCTGAATCAGTCAAGCGTGATCTCCTTGCAAATTTCGAAGCTCAGCGTGCGGAATTTGACGACGAGCGACAGAGACTGGAGGACGATAACCATGAACTCAAGATCAAGATTGAAGAGTTCGAGGAAGAGCTCGACCGGGTCATGGGCAGCCGTGAGCACGAGAAGGTGCAAGGCGAGAACATGCTGAATCACTTACGGTCTGAACTCGAACGAGTGCGTAAAAGCTCAATTGAGGAGATCGAGCGCCTACGTACTGCAAAGGAGAACCGTGAGCAAGAGCTGGGCGTACACAAAGACAAGACTTCCAGTGCAGAACTACAAGTGCAACAGCTTCGCAGCGAACGATCGAGCCTTCAGAGCCGGAACCTTGAGCTTGCAAACGATGTTCAGAGCATCGAGAGTCGGCTCAACGATATACTCGGAACTTTACAATCGGTTCACGAGCACCTGAGCCCAGCAGGGTCGGCACCGGATGATCTCAAACGGCTCGCTAGTGCTTTGGAAGTTTTGGCTGAAGGAGCAACTATCCACGCACGAGGCTTAGACGATGCATTGCAGCTGGCGACTGCTCAAGGCAAAGCTAGTGAAGAGAAGATCGAGCAGCTTGAAGTGCAAGTGAAGAGGGTTCAGTCTACGAAGAAGGAGGTCGAAGCAAGGCTCAACCAGAAAGACGAGCAATTACGTGGCGCACAGCACTCAGTCGACACACTGAGATCTGAGCTGAACGGTGAGCGACGGCAGGTTGAGCAGTTGCAAGCACGATTTGCTGCTGGTGAAACAGGGAGTGACGCTCTGCGAGCTCGGCTCTCAGAAGAAGAGAAGAAAGTTGTGGAGTTGACAGAAGCCAAGGACAAGAGTGATGTCCAGGTCGAAAATCTTCAGCAAACCCTGGACACACTGCGTGAAGATGTGACTGACCTGAATCAAGCTGCAGAGGCTCTTCGAGACAGACTCGAGGGTCGTCGGAGAAAGGCTAAGGATCTCTCAGAGAGACTGTTCCAGCACAATGACCGCATGATCCGCATGCTGGAGAATTTTGGGTACTCTGTGTCTCGTGAAGGTGCTGGGCTGGTCATTCAACGTGCAAGCAAAGTCAATGCTAGTCAGCTGCTTGGAGACGTAGCTGTGGGCACACCTATGAAACGTCAAGTCTCAGGCAGCATAGCTTTACAACACTTCACAGACACGTCTGACGCACAAACGCTCTACTGGACTCATGACGAGGACGGCAAGATCGAGGACACCAAATTTGAGGCTTTCTTGAACACACTGTCTCGATTAGACATTGATAGCACCATCGAGCTGATCACAAAGCGGTACAAAGACGTCGAAACTCTGGCGAAGAAGTACCAAAAAGATTCACGCTTACATAGAGAGAAGACAAATAGGTTACAGAGCGAGGCACATGAGAAGATCGCTTATCGCGGTTTTAAGGAGGGCGATCTGGCACTGTTTTTGCCCACCAGGAATCAAGCGACAAAACCTTGGGCGGCCTTCAACGTGGGTGCACCACACTATTTCCTCAAAGAGATGGATGGGCATCGCCTACAGACGAGAGACTGGCTACTTGCAAGGATCAGCAAGGTCGAAGAACGTGTGGTCGATCTCAGCCGAAGCATTGGCAATGCGAGCACAAAAGGAATCGCAGAGGCTAGCGATGGTGGCAGTCTACAGAGTATTGACGACAACCCATTCGAGCTATCAGATGGACTGCGGTGGTATCTCGTTGAAGCTGCTGAAGAAAAGCCTGGTGCACCAAGCACGCCTGGACTGGGTAAGAGTACAGTTGCCGCCAGCGTGATCGAAGTGAAAGCTCATATGGGTCGAAAGGGCAGCGGCACAGCTGGTAAAGACTCGGACCGGGCTGCTCCAGGTGCGGTCAATGCTGCGAAGACACTGCACAAGAGCCTGGATAGTCGCAGAAGCAGTGAGGCAAGTCGCAAGTCAACTGCACCCATTCTCAAAACAAGCACCAGCAATAGCAGTGCATTGGTGCCGTTAACGAGTACTGGAACGGATGGCGAGGCTGAAGGCACTATGAGTTCTGCTGCTCCGACCTCGAGTGCGGCAGCAGGATCTGGATCAGTTGTCAAACCGAGTGACGTTGACTCTAAGCAGAGCAGAGCAAGAGAAGACGACAGAATCTTCGATGTGGTGAGACAGGATCTAATGCTTGGTCCGTAAATGGAGCTGATATTTGTGTAGGCTCGACGTCCTGAGCATATGAGAGCATCTTCGGCTACTTCTGGGATTGGTGTTCAGGCTGGCGATTCTCCTACTAAGTCGATCAAGATAGATGGGCAGAAGGCAGTATCACCTGGGAAGCAGCAGGCACAAAGCAAACCTTGGGATAGATTATTTAGTTTTCATTTTCAGGCATGAGTTTGCCCTTCAAGTAGTATATGAATGACTACCACGAAAAGAGGTGTAACCTTTATATGCTGTCTGTGCTTGCAGGTTAGGCCATTAACGAGGGCAACCAATGATAATAGATCTTCTCTGGTCAATCGCTCAAAGCAGTAACGTGCAGGTGTGTCGTTCCCGGATATCAAAATGGCAGATTGCAGGTAATAAAACACCAAAAACAAGCAACGAGATAACCGTTTTAATCCGGCACATGAGCTGAAGCTGAAGCTCATGTATCAATGGCCGACAGGTACGTGTTTTAGGCATAGTGCTGTGAGAAGACGGATCACTTGCGTAAGCATGCAAGTAGATATGGAGCAATTCAGGTGGTGTCTTTCGTGGAAACAAACAAGGTCGAGAGCCAATGTTTCTGGTGGCTGGTGCATGACAGAGTGAGCTCGTACGTCAAGCATGGGCGAAAGTCAAACATGGCCATAAAAGAGGAGAAGTGAAATTGAGGAAAGGGAGGAGAGAGGACGAACAAGCGTGGAATGATAGTTATGGCGCATCAGTCGATGAGTGATCTGAGAAGTATGTGAAGCAGCGATTGGTGTGAGAGGCAGCAGTGGTGGAGCAAGTAGGATGGGCGCTGTTGATGCGGCAGAACCAGCTGTTGATTTCTGGCTGATGGTCAAGGTTGCCTTGGCAAGGGCCGGGTTGAAAGGGAAGGAAGGCGGTCCCCCATAGTACCGCGCAGCTCTCTCACTCTGCTGAGTCTCTCATACAAACCTCTCTCACATAGTACTGCCACACTACACAGTGAGCTCTCACAGTACTGCCAGCACACACTGCGCGTACCTCTTCTACTGGTTAGTACTCCACCTTCATTCTGTCTTCACCTTTGCATCCCAATTATTTCGTGCACTATTTCCCACCTTGCTGTCGCTTCAAATTCCTGTTCAAAATGATGCTCTGGTTCTCTCAGCAGGACGTTTCGCACGTCGCAGCGACCTCGTCGCCGCCCTCGCATGCACACCATCCACTCTGCATCACTGCAAGCACCACCCTACCACTGAAACCAACCACAAACGCGTCCATCGTCACTATCGATCAAGCTGTGAACTGCTGCACGTGCAAACATGCAATAATTACTTTATTGCCTAAGCAGACACGCGCTCTGCTAGCAACAATAGCAAGCCCGCAGCGCCCATAGCACCAAACACGCGCCAAACAAGCAGTCACGCTCACAACTGCCTGCAATTTTTCCAGATTGCCGTCTTTTCTTTCGTACTTCAGATCAACCACACTGATCCGCTGTACAACCGACTCCTGCATCTCTGCTTTTTCTCCTGCATTCTACCCATCCTCACCACTACTAGTACCTTACCTCTGGTCGCATACCTACGAACCACTCTCATACCATCTCCCGTTGTTATGGCCAAGGTTGCGAAAGCAAAAACGCCTGCTGATACCAAGCCCAAAGCTACTAGATCCAAAAAGACTACTAGATCTTCAACTTCCGACGACGAGATGCCCAAGACATCTACCAAGAAGTCTACCACCAAGACTCGAGATGGCAAGAAGAAGAAGGGTATGATACCTGTTCTAGCAAATCTTGTCCTTGCAAGCCGCTGACATACGCATAGATCCCAATGCACCCAAGCGAGGTCTTTCAGCGTACATGTTCTTTGCCAATGAGCAGAGAGATACTGTGAGAGAAGAGAACCCTGGCATCAGCTTCGGTATGTCTTCAACAGCCTGGGTCCGTACTCCATAATTGAACTAATCCTTTATGCAGGTCAAGTTGGTAAAGTTCTTGGTGACAAGTGGAAAGCCCTGAACGAGAAACAACGTCAACCGTATGAGGCCAAGGCCGCAGCTGATAAGAAGCGATACGAAGAAGAGAAAGCCAAATATCAGGTATGCTTCACGCCTGCATTCCCTAAGACTCGGACAATGCTAACAATCACCAGGCTGGTGATGACGACGAGGATGGATCCGAATAAGTTATGCCTTCCATCGTTGCTGTTATGTGCAAATCGTTTCCATACACGAGATGAATATGATACCAAGGTGATAGGAACGGAAATGGCTTGAGCAAAGGAGTTATCTGAAGAAGCAGGCCTATGCTCTAACTGAGCGTGATATATCCAGCATGCTTGGCAGTATGCCTCTCGAGCAATTCCTACGCATGATATGGGCTCGACCACAAGCTAATATTGCAAGATGGAATATCTTGTATGGCATTGTAACAACAATATGACATAAGCTTCGTGGAATTGTTCTCTGCACCTTCTTTGTTCTGACTTCTGAACCGTTTCTGATCGATGCTCTCGTGGGCCTCTTTCAGTAAGCCTCACGCACGATCTTCGACGGTCAGCCAGCTAACGATTCTACAATTTCAAGTTGACAGGGCAAGCTCTCATGCTGGCTAGTAGTCCTCAACATTTCACGTGCCCTATGGATTGTTGCACGTTATTGTATACGGCGAAGCATGATCACACTGCCACAACCAAAATGCTACAGACTAGCAGCGGCTTGATGCCTGGATATTGTTGACCATCTCATTGATCGCCCTGGTTTCAGCCAGGCAAAAATCCTGTGCCTTGCCTTGCAACAACGACTGAAACAAATCAAGTCTATACAACTGTCGCTACTACATCGCCTGTCATCAAGTCTTGCTGCTACAAAATTGTCATCTTGCTACAAAATGCCAACCGGTGTTGCGTTCTGTGTTGCGCCAACGAGTGCATGAGACAGTGCGACACTCTCCACAAGATGCGAGCTAGGCACTGCTAGAATATGCACGGTGAGCACAGAATTCAGTGGCTTTATCAGGCCACAGCACTCCAGATTTTGATTGAGATGTACCACCATTGTGGTCCCGTCGCAGCCAAGACCCAGCAATGATGTGAAGTAATTTCGCTGGCAGCTCGAAAGCTTGCGATACCCAGTATCAACATGAACCACCAGTGACCCGCGTGGGAGGTAGAGCTTGAGCTACTTAGTCGAGATGTTTCAACTACAGATGCCCTCATACTTCGTGCTTACACCTCAATCCTCATTGGGGTTCCGATGCCTCTCCTGCCTCAGCACTGTACACAAATTGTTGCATTTCAAATCAACTGCAGAAACCAATACCACAAGAGCAGGCCCGAATTGATCCGACCTACACTTTTGGCAACAAATCTGCATCTACAGTAGGCGCGACCAGTTAGTTTAGAAGCTACGACTGCAGCTGCGGATGTACCCAGCGAACTCTTCATTTCCGCCGATTGACGCTTGACACGTCAATCTTCTGGACAGAAATCTTCGACTTGCCCAATGACCAGATAATTACCCCTCCGATTGCGTCTTTTCTTGTCTGCTTCGGGCATTGTCAGTGGTCAATTTCGAGATCGAGCATTGAGTGGAGTTGGCTTTGAGCCTTAGGTAGAGTCAGATTCTTCAAAGGATAGAGCGATCGTTCGAAAGTTAAGTCGCGCCGTACGTCCTTCGTGGCCGTCAAGCACTATAGTCCTTCTGTTGGTGCCTGAGGAAGATGTTGAGCTACTGATAGACGAGATGACACTGGTCGAGGAGGCCGAAAGGGCTGAGAAAATCAGGAATGCTCTGATTGCATTTACAGGTCCTTGCAGCGAAGACCATGATGCTATCCAGAACATTAACAAAGCTATATCCGAACTATCATCCTTAAGCTGTGCTTTACGACACATCAACAAACTAATCGAGCTCGACACAGGAGCTGGACTTGACTTGATTCACGATAATCTGAGATACGTTCACGAAGATGTAACATATACACTGGGCGACGTCTGGCTCTCGTTGGGACGATTAGGCAGAAGTTATGCTGTGGAAGATTACCAAATTACTTGGCAAGAAATCACAGAACAGGCAGAAGAGTCCTCGAAAGGCAAGAAGCTTCATCATGTTTTAGAAGGATATCGACGATTTCTGGACAGTTTATCCAAGACAATGGAGACGTATGTTGAGCAACGGAGAAGAAGCCAGACCCGTACTAACTGCATATCTAGACATGTATCCACGCCTACGGCTGACAAGTTAGAGCACGAGATCAAAGGAATTCACTCTAGAAGATCACCGCGGCCGCAAAGACTTTTGAGTCAATCGAAATCTCCGAGTCTCACCAGATCAACCTCGCAGAAGAAGTTAGCACTGCGCCCTCGAGCTCCTTCTCGAGGGAATTCTCAGAGAATGCAACCACCAACGTCCCCTGAAATGAGACAGCCGAAGTCTTACGAACGTCAAAGACCCATGTCGCCTGACGACTCTTCTGTTAGCTCAGCATCCGATGCAACCAGACTTCGCGACAAACCATGGGCACCGTCTCCTCCTTTGTCACCAGCAATCACTATCTCGTCTATTAGTCAGGTCTCCAGCAATGCGCTCAGCCTCGAAACAAGTCCGAATCACTGGGCAAAGTCAGTATTCAAGAATTTTCCATCAACAGAATTGCCCCGAAGCAATGAAGAGACGAGGTACCATGAGATACCAGGGTTAAAAGAGCACTCCTACCCCAATCAGGCATATGACTCTGTGCTGACTATCATATATCCCGAAGGCGTCAGAGTGTCTCTGTTCTGTCGTGCTACAGATTATCGTGCGAAAATTGTTGTGCTATATCGTGATCGTCGTGGCAGCTCGGAGTACGGATGTCTACCCTTGAGTGAGCTACACATACGGCGAGAGGGTCCTATCTTGAAGATCTGCCGGACTAGATCAAGTGGTAAACCTCAACCTTGGCTCACGATGAAGTTCACCGTCACTGAAAAAATGGTACTGTTCGCAAACACGTTCATCGCTATGCGGTCACAAGATTCATCAACGAAGGAGCCGCCACCTCCTGTGCACGATGATGAGCTGAGAGACGATGTCTCTGAATTTGCTGGGAGAATTGTCGATAGTGGTTTTACTCATGCACTGCGGATTTGGCACGACAAAATCACAGGCTCAATTCGTCTACAGGCATCAGTGTTCACAGGAGAGCTCGATCGGACGCCAGTCTGGACAGCTTTCACAACGCACCTAATCTCGCATTTGGGTTGGTGCTGCCGC
This sequence comes from Lithohypha guttulata, assembly GCF_036872675.1. Lineage (NCBI taxonomy): Eukaryota > Fungi > Ascomycota > Eurotiomycetes > Chaetothyriales > Trichomeriaceae > Lithohypha > Lithohypha guttulata. The sequence continues at coordinate 734,067 of NW_027042752.1, read as the reverse complement.
ACCGACAAGAAGACCATTGCTCTTCCTGATTTGAATTTACATGTCTTCTCTGGACGATACCGGCCCTATATAACAGACGGTGTTTTTATGTTGAAGTTCGAGACGAAAGATGATGCTGATGCTTTCACAGACGTGATTGAGACACTGAGAATGAACGTTGGAGTTTATCATCCTCAAATTCGGTCGTGGTGAAACATGATATTCCGTGATAGCGAGCAAGCTCACTGGATCTTGGGTGGTTTTGTGCAGCCTTCAGTATAGCGTCGGATTTGCACTTGACAGGATGGTACTCCTTTCCATATAATTGATGCCTCGTTATCGTGGGTACTTCATTGCGCCTCGTGGAATAGAAGTATGTTTGCAGATAAAGAGCTGTCGCTTTGGCGAACATCAAGTTCGTGATGATCAAACCTGGAGTTCAAGTTTCTCAGACCGGCACATCGCCGACCTCGGTTTTCTTTTCAGTGTCTCCAACGGCTGCTACCTCCTCCAATCTTTACTGCCGACCATCCATTCAATCACTGGCTCGCTGCTTATACCCACTAGTGAAGATAGTCTGCATCATCGGCACGAGTAACGGAAGAAGACGATCGTGCTCGACATGATGGCGCTCTCCTCAGATACTCTGTTGGCTCGAAGCCTTTCCTCTGCTGCCATGCCACACAAGCATGACAGGCCAAGACATTACACGTCGACAAAGTCTGCCCAATGACCATGATACAGCAAACAACACCGATTATCGACAGAGCACGAACTCTGCGTTCACAAACGGCATCAACAGCAGCAGTGCACAAGACCAGCGCGATGGTATCGACGTTCAACGGGCACCGTGGAGGAGACTATACTCCTTCATAACGTACACTCCAGCTCGTTGTCGCTATGATCCTGAACAGCCTCTTGTGTTTTCCAACTGGCTCAACGTCCTCTTCGCCTGTGCTGGTTGTATCACAGTCGCGAATCTATACTATACTCACCCGATCCTGAACTTGTTTGCACGCGACTTTGATGTTACCGACCAGGAGGCGTCGTACATTCCGACTCTCGCGCAAGCAGGATATGCTGTCGGTCTGTTCCTTCTAAACCCACCTGGAGACCTCCTCCGACGACGACCGTATATCCTGTTGTTGGTTTGGATAACTGCTACGTTGTGGATCGGCCTCTGCATCACCACGAACTTCCAAGTCTTTCTTGTTCTCACTTTCTTGACCGGCTTGACGACAGTGACGCCACAACTGATGATGCCGCTTGTTGGGGAACTCGCTCCGAAAGACCGCAAGGCTACGGCACTATCGATCGTTGTGTCCGGGCTTTTACTGGGAATACTTGTCGCGCGCTTACTTTCAGGCGTTGTGGCTCTCTACATCGGGTGGAGGTACATCTACTGGATCGCGTTTGGCCTACAATACATTGTCCTCATCTTGCTCTGGTTCTTTATGCCAGACTATCCTTCCACGAATCCTCAAGAAGACTGGCTTTCTACCATGAAGGCGTACCCTTGGCTGCTTTGGGATATTGTACGACTGATATTTCAGCACCCAGTCCTGGCACAGTCCTGCCTCATCGGGTTGTTCTCATCAGCAGCATTCACGAGTTTCTGGACTACCCTTACATTTCTGCTCGCTGGCCCGCCATACAGGTACGATAGCTTAGTCATCGGTCTGTTTGCACTCATCGGCATTGGTGCTATGTCAATGGGACCAGTCTTCGCTCGTACGGTCATGGACAAACGTCAGCCTATATTTGGAGTAATAGTAGGAACCATTATTAACCTGCTAGGATGCATTATTGGAACTTTCGTTGGCAGGTCAAGTGTCGTTGGACCTATTCTACAGGCTGCCTTTACAGATATAGGACTGCAGACGTCTCAGATCGGCAACCGTACTGGTATCTATGCGGTCGAGCCACTAAAGCGAAATCGTGTCAATACTGCATATATGCTTGGCGTGTTCTTCGGACAACTCATGGGCACAGGAGTAGGCAACGCTGTATACGCACGTGGCGGCTGGGTACACTCGGGAGCTGTAAATATTGCTCTCGTTGGGTTTGGGCTGTTGCTTTGCTTCGTGAAGGGACCTCACGATTCCAGGTGGTTTGGCTATCAAGGCGGCTGGAACATGAAAGTCAGGCACTTGAAAGAGGAAAGGAACAACGAGGATGTCACACATGTTAGCGATGAAAAACCAGGGCAACTTCCAGAGTCTGAAGGCAATACTACGAAGACTTCTATGAGCAAGCCTGCGAGCACTTAGGATGTTGTGACTGGAGAAGCTCTTCATGACAACTGAATCACTTTGGGCGCCGAGGACCAAGTAGTCATGATTGAATGATAGAGATCCAGTGCAGATGTCAACGAGTTTTCGGATCATTCTATACTCATCCCGAAGCAGAAAAGGAGAGCAGAAGAAAAACAAAGTGTGTTTGGCAGGCACGATCGTGCATTGCATGTGGATGCCTAAGGACAGGCACAACTCACTAACTGCCTAGTTTTTGTGATGCCTTGGGCATCAATTACCACTTCCTCAGCCCTCGTCAATCCAATTGAACTTTCCTCTGCAAATACTCTCCGCCTGGTTACACATCTACGCGATGCGACTCGACGAGATAGAACTCGAAGTTCTGCAAATCATCTTGCAATATGTGAGTGCTACAAGAAATCGTCAACGATACCGGGATTCAACCACAGGATACTGATCGACTAGGTCTACAATTCCGTGGAAGGCACCTTGGTTCCGCTCGCTCAGGTGAACAAGTACTTTAACGAAGCGATGAAGGTGGTGCTTCACAGCCAGAAGGTGTTCTACCTCCATAACAGCATACACCAATCATTCGATGCCAATGGACGGAACAAGTGGACCAAAACTTCAGCAATTAACCATGTTCGTCACTTGAGAGTAGAATACAACCTGCCCTGGGAGACACGACCTGACTTCTCAATCCCGTCGAGCTATACGTTGTTCACAGAACGTTTCGAGCCCTTCAACAACTTCATTCGAAGCATTAGGAGTCTGAAAAGTCTCACTTGGAACGCTGGACCGCTTCCTCACACTTTACTGGAGACACTGAAAATAAGCCATCCTAAAGCACGACTGAAGATATGGTGCTACAAGCGCTTCCAATCTGGCCTAGATTATTTGGACCCTTCTGAAGTAGCGTTGGCCAACTTTCCGAACCTCACACATATAAAATTCGATACCCGACATGCCCGTTCACCACTACGCCCTCATTCCCAAGCTCCGAACACATATAACCATGCCGCATTCAGGGCAATAGTCTCGAGGAGTCCATCACTGGAATACGCTGGGCTAGTGCTCGACGACAACGCCTTTCTTCCTGATAGGTCCGTTTTCCCTGAGTCTGACACATCTGATCACAAATGCAGGTCATTAAAAAGCTTGACGCTGGATGGATCTAGTTTTCAATTGTCCAAGGAGAGCCTGAAGGAACTCAGCACATATATTGATATCAGCCGACTTGAAACGTATAAGTTCTCCAGAGGTATAACTCGACTCGATTACTTCACATGCGCAGCAAGCATGCTTCCAAATATCAAACATTTGTCATTGAACTTCGCCACGTTGCGCAACAATTTCCACGACAATGACAATACCATCTTTGTCCCAGCTAAAGAGTATCTGCTGAATTGTTCACCCCTAGAAACAGTCAGTCTGTGGTCCTGGTCAGGTGTACTCACCGTAAAAGAGTTGCTGAACCGACATGGTGCGACGTTAAAGACGCTGCAGCTTCACGAAAAGCAAGCATCTCTGAGCTATGACTTTGGGAGATCGGAAAGGACGACCCTGACGGCGGCTCAGATACAGTCGCTACGTGCAGCTTGTCCAAGACTTTCTGGTCTGACGCTAGATCTGAATCAAGAAAATTTAGGCTTTGACCTCCGAACGCAGCCTGAAACGTTAGATGTGTTGGAAATTGTATCACACTTTACGCCACCATTGCAGAAGTTGCAGATATACTTTGACAACAATGGTCTAGCGCGATATCTGCAAGGAAAACTCACGTATGATCCCTCCATTGGTCTACATCACCACGAACTTGACACTTCGGACGAAGATCAAGACGAAGATGAGGACGAAGTTGAGGATGAGGACAACAACGAAGTCGATGGCCGCACTACCTTGGCGTCTTCGACTGGCCCTGCTAGCACGCACAGCAGTCTAGTCGAGCTAACTGCTATTCACTCACCACTTCGAAAGAGGGCTCGCAGAGATGGGAACACCAGCGAGAGTGTCGAATCAGCAAGCGGTGGGATAAACAGGGAACAGGTTCTCCGCAACTACGTCGAGTCGATCTGGAAATGCGTGTTTGGTGCTGCCACGACTGGGCAGAGGTCGCTGGAGGTGAAGTTTGGGGAAGTAGAGTCTAGGAGTTCGGCAGTAGTTGATACGGCTAAGGCACACTTTTTAGCCTATCCTCATGTGCGCGACGACAAGCTCGGAGAATGCACTATTCGCAAGAGTACAATCAATTACAAGTGGTAGGAACCATATCTTGACGCATCGAAGAACGAGGGTATGGCGGACAGAAATTACGAGCGCATCACCAATGTGTCTGTACTCGAGCACGTACCCATGGGCGGCAATAATCGTAGAAGTTTCAGATAGGGTATCATTACGTAAAGCTCACTCACTAGCTAGCTAAGATCATCGTAAGTCGTAATTTCTATATACAAAAGCAAGTACTCGCTACCATAATCAGTAACAATGTCCTGCTCCATCGCGACACGTCGACAGTGATCGCTAGATCCACGAACATATGTTGTGGTGTTTGCTACCGAACACACAGCGGTGAGTTCGCACGGTGTTGACATAGTAGTGCCTGTGTTTGCAACGGTGAGAGCCGGAGTCAGTGCCAGTAATGCAGTCATGCTTTCGACAGCAATGGCTGTGAACATGAAGATCGCAACCAGTCGCGCGTGAGTCAATATTTAGGAGGGATTGTCTCCTGGGCTTGCCGCAGTGGCAGCAATGTTGTAGCACTTCGCTGCTTGCTAGGTTGTCTGGCGTGAGACTTTCGTCGGACGATGTTGTTTTTGCTGTATGGCCGTTTCGTCCGTGACATGAGCTTCTGAAGGAGATAACGAAGAGTTTCTTTTGACTTCGAGGTTTGCAAGTGCCGGAATGTGACAGGCCGATGTGGCCGGGATTGCGATACCGTAGGCCTGAGCTGTTGAGTATTTGCTGGTGACAGATCGAACACTCGTGGTAAGCGGTTGTACTCGCGCAGGGAGATTGTTGACATAACGACAACGACTTCCGGTGGCTTTGCATTGCTGCTTCCCTCAGCTCATCATCGTGGTCAGGAAGCGAAGTAGATGTTTGATGATCGGGACAATCATCGCCATCTTGGCCTCGGTTTAATGCATCGAGGTCATCGAGGTCATCGAGTGCTGATTGGTCATCACTGAATAGGTCGTGCAGGACGGATTCGTATGATGACGGTGGTGTAGCTGTACGTGAGACCGAAGTAGGAGAGGGAAGGTGCAGTGGAGCCTCATCCGTGTCAAGGGCAGAACAGTTGCTTGCTTGACGGCTGGGCTCCTGCTGATCGAAGCGTTCGTCCACCGGATGAACTCGACTTTGCTGAGGTGGAAGTGAGCCGGGCAATTCTGCAGCATAGAAAAAAGAGCCTGGGAGTTCTACGTGGGAAGTAAATTCTGACGAGTGGTCTTGGGATTGAACGTGTTCATTTGGAAAGTCAGGATTTGTAAGATGTGGCTGTGTTTGGAATGGCATTCTAGTGATGTTGTCGAGAATCTATTGCTTTGGCAGTCGTTCTGACTGTTCGGAGCACACAATGGCATAGATTTGAGCTGGAAAGATTGGTAGGGGATGCTGTATGTCTGCTTGTTTGATGCAGGAAGGAAGCAGGGTGTGTGGGAAGATACCGGGCACACGAAGAACCGATATTAAGGTTGTAGAAGGAGTGTGGGATGAGAGAAAATTCGCAAACAAGGTTGACTCGAAGGTCTTTCAACCCATGTGACAGAGGTTCTCATTTTGGAGCGTCTCTCTCGAAACCAAAGCGCTGCTTCTTGTGCTTAGAAGACAGCGACGCAGCAGCAGCTCGCAAAGGGAAGGGAGCCTTTGTTTCTACCTGAGCCCGCGACCAGCATGAAGTTAACCTGCGCCTCACTATACCTGCATATAGTCAGGGACTGCCTGTCGTGGTTACACTATGCTGCAAATAGGATAACGTCGAGAATGCTTAGAATGAGCCTGCTGGACTGCCACAAGAATGTACTTGTTCGACATCGTGACTGCTACCAAGAAGGACAGCTCAATGACGCAAAACTATGCATGACAGCTTGCGGAACGTTACCAGGGCAGACGCTTGCCATGAGTGGTGGGTAAGATGGTCAATTTCCTGCCGACATGAAGCTCGAGACACATGACAGATAAGTGATCGCAACAACCACTGATTCTCAAAGGCAAGGTGGTACTCAGTCATGTGCCTTGCGCACGGAATATGGTTGTTGACAAAGCGATCGACCGGGTTGTGAAACAATTTGTTGGAGATACCTCTGGGGTACAACCCGCCCTGCATGCAGATACAACAGAAGCATGAACCTCCGAGGAACTTGGATTGCTCTGTTTTTAGCAAGGCCGCGATCTCGACCGTGTTTGTGTAACTGAATGCTCGATAAACCTGCGCATACACGATTTCCTGCTCGGGACAAACAGTGATAGCAGTGTAGTACTCCAAACCACCTTGGCTGTTGCGGCATCCGTTGGAATGCTCGATCTGGAGTCGGATAGGAAGTCTGCACGTCTTTGGTGACCAAGTAATTGTGTCCGTCGAGTCTCTGTTGGAATGACAGTGAACATCGCCTTCGATGGACGACCAAAATCCACGTTAAGGATGTTCTTTCTGCTTCTCACCCGCCAATCCCTAAACCAGGGACACTCGATAGGCCACCAATCACCTGCAAAAAGCTTGCAAAATCTTTGTTTCGTGCTTCTAGCATATTCTTCAGCTCTTGTTCCATCTCCATCTTTTTGTTAGGCGTGAGGCCAGCAGGCTGAGAGGTCTCGAATTGTACGATCTCGATCCACCTATAGAAGATGTCCTCACATTTGAGCTCAATTAACGCTTTCTTGAATTCCTCAAGCTTCTCATCTTGCTTCTTAGCTGGCTGACCACTTGAAATTGCGGTCGATACACCATGAGGATACCACGAATACCACTTGCCCTGCCATGGAACCAGAACGACATGATCGAGATCAGGCCAGGTAAGCTTTGCAGCATCTATGAGCTCGGCCGTGTCAACCATAGCCCGGTAGTCGAGGTCCCAATCCTTGTCCAAAAGAGACAATGCATTCTTCATCGTAACAAATTGTCTCAATGCATCCGAGCATTTTGTATAGACAGCCAACTCCTCTTCCTTTGTCCATTCCTTCTCTGGCTTTCCCTGATGCTTTCGTTCGATTTCGCTTTGGTAAATGGATGCGTCCCACCGTCTTGCTCTGCGAACAATCGGTTCTTTCTCACGGTTGAAGCCTACGCTCCATTTCCAGTGGAAAGCACTAGTATGGCGCCCATACCTGTCTCCGAACAGAAATTCCCATGGCCATCGTCCGAGCAACCCAAAGAGCGCGTAGTCTATGGTCAAGTAGAACGTCCTGTATGCGATGATCTCGAAGAGGACGGACCAGCTTAGAGCCTTGGGCTTGACCGAGTAAGGAGTTTGATATCCGAGAATTGTGCTGATTTGTTCGAGGTAGACAGGCACAGCATAGTACAAACGCCAGCACAAACCAGCCACGATTACTATATTGAGCAATACAGGCACGAGAAACAATCTTTTTCTCAATCCCGGCAAGCTGGATTCAGGATGAACAAGAAAGACATGGTTTCGAGGTAGAGTGTTCGTCAAAGCAAGCAGCGCTACAGGTGCTGGAACGAATGGGGCAGGAAGAGACGGAGTAGATGTGCTTGGGATTGTGGCAGCCGTATTCGAGGTAGTGGTTGAGCTTCTGTTTGCTTTCGGCAGCTTTTTGACTCCTCGTGCCATACCACCGCACACAAGGTCGCAACTGGAAGTCACAACAGAATGCGAAAACAACTTCTTTGCTTGGAATGGGTCTAATTGTGAGCCACTGGATTTGGGATCAACACTGCGCCTTGGCTGACCTATCGCGAAGCAAATCGTGCAAGTGCCGTTTGGTGCAAGAGCAGGCTTTTCGTCAATCATGGACATACTGAGAATGCGAACGATCTTTACAAAAGGAATACCATGAATTTGTATTTTTAACCAGCCATGCAGCTCCAAAGGCATGCCGAAGTACAAGCCCTCCTCTACTATGCGGATCCAGCATTTGGGGATCATGGACTGCTAATCACTGATATAGACCACATCTCCCTGCTCAAAGTTGTCTTTCTGTACTGACTTGTGCCAGGAGAAAGAAAGTGTTTGCTCTCAAGCGATACATGACGCTGCAGCAGACAGGCACTCGTAGAAATTTCGATGGCAAGAAAGGTTTTTACCATTGACTAAAGCAAACAAGTGTCGTAAACGAAGATTCGACTAGTTTGTCTTGGCGGAGCTTGTGAGAAATTTTGACATGTGCCAGTTAGGATTTTAATTTTCCAGCTTTTGTTATCGCTGCTGCCTGTTCAACCTTTTCCTTCGGTCATCTTTGGTAACAACATCATGAATTCTGCAACGACTACCATCCTCTCATTGGTGAAGCGTGCAGTAATCGAGCTCATCGCAGACGATTATACAATTGTTTATTGCACAGACGATGCGAGATAATGCCGGCAAAGGACAAACTGTCCTAATCGATTATGGTCATAGCGTGGCGGCAAGATTGAACGCCCGGTTTCTGTTGAGACTCTCGCGATGTTTGCTTCATACAGCTTGCATTGAATCGTCATTGCTTGCAAACAGGTAGTGAGACGAGCAAACTGTGGAGGCAGTCAACGAGATACACCTACTCTTGTACAGTATGTCTTGACGGTGACAGAACTGCCATGCGGTGAATGTGTCAATCGCTTCACAAAGAGCGTAAACAGTCAGGGGTTTCGTGGGGCAACTTGAAAAAACCACCGCACACGGAAAGGTGGCGTTAGCCAAGATAACAAAGTTAACCAATAAATGTGATTACGTGTTTCTCCACTCAGGCAGCCAAATTCCTATAAAACTCGTCTGTCCCGCACCTCAAAAGATGAGTGTTCTTTTTCGGTCTCTCCTGCTATTTCCGGCAATTTCCTGGCGGCAAACTTTCCTGTTTGTGTTGCCTGTCTCGTCTCATCACAAGCCTAGCCACGCTTTGACACAAGTCGCTCTTGCCTCGTCGTCGCTGTTTGCAGCGATCTCCGCTCTCTACGAGACAACCGGCATCGACGTCAAAGGCGCCTGCCTACCTCTATCATCTTTATCCTCCCCATTTCTTCTACACCGAACATTACCCTATCTCACCATCTCTCAACAACGGCTCTGATCTGCTCGATCATTGCCTGCACATATTGTGATCGGACCCCGCGAGGCTGGGAAAGAGTCACTCGGAAAGCAAACAGTTTAGTTGTGTAGGGGAGACATTCAATTGTTTTTCTCCCACTCTCTGGTACGCGCAAGCCAAATACAAATCACTTCTTCCGCACTTCCACGTACATCGCTGCGTATCGAACGAGTGTGCAGCAGAGTCTCGTCGGTCTCACCGTCAGTACTGCTTCACTGTATCCTCTCCAACGATCGCTCCATTATCACTGTTCCCGTTACCTCTATTTAGAACTTCCATCTAACCTTTTCCCTCTCGATCAGAACCACATACTTTCTCCCAGAAATTCGGTCTTGCGATCTTCGATCACGACAAGCGACGGACTATCTGCAATATGGATTCTCTCACTACGCATCCTTCTACTGCTCAACAGGCTAAAGCATTCACTTCGCCTGCGTCGCTGTCCTATCCTGGTGGAGCTGGAGACATGACGCCGCCTTCCTCTGAAAAAGATGGACAACAAGTGAGCCAACAGCAAGGTAATACCCAGCAAGCTGGTGACGGGGTGACTCCTGCAACTCCTGCTGCTACGCCTGGTGATGCTAGTGAGACGGGTGTTTATGGGATTACTCCTACGTTGCAGTAAGTAGTGTCTCTGCTTCCAGTTACCTGCAAAGGTTAACAACGATCAAGAAATATTGTCGCAACCGTAAATCTCGATTGCCGACTTGACTTGAAGACTATCGCTTTGCACGCTCGCAACGCTGAGTACAATCCAAAGGTATGTTGGCTTCGAGGAACGTCTTCGGCTGATACTGACATACGGCCAGCGATTTGCTGCTGTCATCATGCGAATTCGTGAGCCAAAGACCACCGCACTCATCTTTGCTTCCGGCAAGATGGTCGTGACTGGTGCCAAGTCCGAGGACGACTCGAAGCTCGCAAGCCGCAAATATGCTCGAATCATTCAGAAGCTGGGCTTTAATGCCAAGTTCACTGACTTCAAGATTCAGAATATTGTCGGCTCTTGCGATATCAAATTCCCTATTCGCCTTGAAGGTCTTGCCGCCAAGCATCATCCTTTCAGCTCTTATGAGCCAGAGTTGTTCCCTGGTCTAATCTACCGAATGATCAAGCCCAAGATTGTTCTATTGATTTTCGTTAGTGGCAAGATTGTCCTTACAGGTGCCAAGGTCCGTGAAGAGATCTATCAAGCTTTCAAGACGATCTACCCAACATTGCAAGGTATGCCTTCCTTCTCGCTAACTTAGGTCACTGCTAATTATCCCTATAGACTTCAGAAAGGTTTAGGATGCCCCATCTTGAATTCATGCATGTTGCTTGATCGTTCTGTATCAACACTATATTGCTTCAGCCGACTGGTTGAGGTTTAATCATCAGCCCGGCACCTGAACTGTTCGCGTTCATGGTAGTCAGGTAGCAAGGTCTTACACGAGTCCTGCTTACAACTTGTTTACGATTTTACGAGCATAGCACGGCGTTAAAGTTAGGGCGGCTGCTTCTTAGCAGGCTTTTTCACCACCAAAAGTTGTGATGGAGCTTTTATGGGTTTGTGTTTTCGGAGTTCGATACCCCTTAGAACAATCAGATGGATGGGGAAGTGATTAATTCACAGAGGACTGTTCGCACGGTCGAGGCATATCGTCGGTGCTGATTGACCATCAATACCGTTCTACGATTTATTACTGTTACAACATTACACCATTGGACAAAGCGAAGGCAGATCAACTGCTTTTCAAAGACTGGTACAGGGGCGATAGAAGAAGAAGGGCATGTGGCTGGCACACTTCCTGTCAGATTGCGTCAAGTGGGCATGACGCGACTGGTGAGAGGTGTTGTCGGCTCAGAATTTGTTATGAACAGCTAGTATTTTCTCATACGCAATGCTGCTACTGGAGCGTGGGCTGGAACTACCTGCTTCCGTGCTGGCGTTGCTGCCATCATGGTCTTGAGTCACGATCATATGTGCAGAGAACAGCATAGCTGAATATAATGTCCTCTACAAGAAGTTCTTTCTACTGCGTAAATTCTTTCCATTGCCTATATCCATCAGAATGTTGGTCGGTTCCTGTACTGAAGTATTGCAGCAAGATGAATGTATGGAAAATAAGTGTTCTCAGCTCGGGTGCTTGGGTGAATAAACTTCCTGGTCCGGGTACGGAGTACGCTTCAGACGATACAAGGCGTCCTTTCCACCTGTAGCAAGACTATTATCGAGATGGTTCATGCGCGAGATGAAGAACCAACACTAAAAAGCATACAACCAAGCAGTAGATATCAAGTGCATACCCATGAGACTAGTAAGGATACCTAGTGTTTCAGATATCTGCTTCAACTATGTCAGGTCGCTATGCTTGACCTATGTTTTCAATACTTTCAGTTCTGGATCTCAAACATATATGCCAACGTCAAGCAAATCACAACTTCGCCTGCAGGGGCTTTACAGCCGCTGTTCCCTTCTTTAGCTCCTCGCCTAAGATCATCCCCTTCGGCCCTCCACGACTACCGTCCTTACATTCGTGGAAGGCATGTAGCTCTTTGCTGGTACCAGACACGACATCGATGGCCTCCTGCCCACTCTCGGCCAGCCCAAACTCCTTCTCTAGCTTCTCGTTACTTGGCCAGGCCCATAGCTTGCGATATACTGGGTCCAGACGACCTTCGACTGCGTCGACGATGTAGTCGCCTAAGACTGGAAGAAACTTGAAGCCGTGGCCACTGCCGCCTGTTGCGAGGAAGAGGGATGTGTTCTCTGAGTTCTTAGACGCAGGGAGTGGTGCCCAGTCTATGAGAAAATCACCAGTGGGAGTGTCCGTATACCAGCAGAGTCGTGTATTTGTGAATGGCCGAGTCGAAACCGTGCTCAGAGAGGTTGGACAGCCGGGTGGGAGGCAGGCTGGATCGACGTTGGGCGGAAACAGTTCGGCGAGCGCGTCTCGAAGAGCAACTTCAGCTTCGACTGGTATGTTTGTGTCTGTCCGTGGTACGGACACGCCGTGTTTGGATAGTCGCTCAGCATTGGATTTTGTGGATGGATGCTCGACTGTGATTGGATTGCGGTAGCCAAAGCCGTGGCGAGCGACTTTGAGTTCGCCCCGTTGAGGTGGGATTACGAAAGTACCTTTTGCAAAATTGATTACCACAGGAGTATTCTCAAGGTAATTTTGTTCTTCTTGAGTGAGCTCGAGGTAGGCGATGACTTGACCAGTTGCGAGACAGCGGTTCTGAAGATTGAAGAGACTCGGTGTCCAGGCTCCAGTTGCTAAAATGGTCAGATCGGCAGTGAAGGAAGTACCATCTTTACAAGTCACGCCTGTACATTGCCCGCTATCGGGCGAGAATATAAGACGAGCCACTTCGTAGCCCGGCTTGATGGATATTCTGTCCTTTGCATTCGAGTGGGTTTGAATTCGTTGAATTGTATGGGCCACAGACTTCTCAGCATCCGCCCAGCCAGAGTTCCAGTTCGCATAGCCTGTGTCGCCACTAACGCCTGGCAAACCTGCAGCCTTTCGGATTTCTTCACGATTCTTTAGTTCCTGAATCTTGGAGATATCCATGGGAAGGCCTGCTCTGGCCAGGTCTTGCACGTTATGCATGGCACTAGAAACGTATGCTTCTTGACCTTTGTCGCCCGTTAATACGAAGCCCGTCTCTGAATATCGACCTTCACCACCCCAGCCAGAAGGGGTCTGGTCGCGCCAATGCTCTTGTGCAAGACATGCTAGTTTTGCATAGTGGATTGAAGCATAATCAGCTCTGATGATTCTGGAGGCATCAACTGATGAGCCGACAGGGTTTGGTAACACTAGTGCTGAATCTATTATGGTGATTCTGGAGGCATCGTAAGCTGGTCGACTCAGCAGTGATAGTGCTGTTGACAAGCCAAAAACTCCTGCTCCTACAATCAGTATGTCCCTTGGCACGCTTTCGTTAGCTGTAGCCATGGTGTGCATTTGCAAGTTGTAAATAGTTTGCAATCAAGGTATTGACCTACCTGTTACCTTGCTCTCTGGAAGATATAGGCGTTTACTTGAATGGACGGCACATTGAGTCCTGATCGCGCTTTGCTCCGCCTCAGGACGGCTCTGCAGAGCTCTAGATTAACGATCTGAAGAAGAAAAATTTGGAGACCCGAGCCAGGTGGAGCTTGACACGCGAGTTTGTCCATGCAGGCGCGATGAAGCCGTTGAGCCTCGTCTTCGTCAAATGCAGCTGAGCTTGCCAGTTACATACCGCGCATAGAAGATGCCAATCAGTGCGGCAACCCGTCTTGAATGAAATGGGATGTCGTCGCCTCCAAGTGGTTGAGCCTTGATCGCAGAACGGGGCAACACAACACCTCGACTTTGAGAAAGTGATGAAGCTAATGAACTCACGAGTCCCTCACCTAGCACGAGCGATCGCCGAGAAGAGACGATCTCAGCCGCGAAGCGTACTGCGTCGACCTCTCCTTCCTTCAGACATCGGGCTTGCAAGATGTCGTTCAATTGCATCGACAGCATGCTGCTCGCAAAGGTCTGTCTTGAGCACTCCACCTCCCCCAGCAGCAACACGCCCCAGATACAATGTGCGACCACCACAGACCATACCAAAGGCACCCGATCGAAAGAGTGAGAATGCCGAGCGTCATGACCCTGCTAAAGACCCCAAGACGGTGCGTCGTTATTTGATGGGAGTTTCACTATTCGGGGCTGTGTTGGGCACCTATATCGTGTATGTTTATACCACATACAAGATTTCCATACGAGAATACAACCATAACCCAAGCAAGCTGTCGCAAAATGCGGATGTGACCGATAGGTGGTGGGACGCAAAGCGCAACTTCGACTACGAGGTTGAAGGCCAAGAAAAGGTTATGTGGATGAAGGCAAAGCGACGTAGGCTCATACGTGAAGCCTACGGCGATGTACTAGAAGTCTCAGCTGGTACTGGCAGGAACATGGACTTGTACGATACGCGACCATATTCTGCAAGTGAGGACAGCAGTTACGGGAGAGACAGAAGACACATGATCACAAGCTTGACGTTTAATGATCAGAGTCCAGTAATGATCGATAGAGCACAAAATAAGTGGAAGACTGAACAAAAGCGAAAAAGAGAGGGTGACCAGTTTCAAGGAGAAATAAAATTCATAACGGGCGATGCCGGTCTATCTGGTGTCATACCTAGACTACCAGGAGGGTATGATACAATTGTACAAACAATGGGCATATGTTCTATGCCTAGGCCAGTTGATTTCCTGAGACACCTAGGACGCCTGGTAAGACAACCGGGGGAGCATGTTATCAATTCTAGTCCTGAGAAATTCAGAAAGCAGGAGGAAGAAGACGGAAAGGGAGGACGTATATTCCTGCTCGAGCATGGTCGTGGTTACGACTGGGCAAGCTGGCTGAACCAGTACCTAGAAAACACCGCAGCCATGCACGCTGATCGATATGGCTGCTGGTTCAACAAAGACATTGGCAAAATAGTAGAGGACAGCGGGCTTGTGGTTGAAAGGATTAAGAGGTATCACTTTGGGACGACTTGGGAAATAGTGCTTCGCCCTGCCCCAGATCCACCTCCAGATGAGAAGAAACAGCTCGATCCTGTGCCACCAGCCACGACTGGCTCAAGGAGTTGGTGGTCGACTTTCTGGCGATGAAATTGCAGAGACAAGCACTAATCTTACAGTCTTCAACCAGTGCTGCAACCAACAAACCATGGTCAAGCTTATCTTGCCTGCTCGATGTCAAGCTTTACGGTCGAACTTGAAGAATCGAGTTTGGTCTTCAGCTCAGGCGCTCGGCTAATATGTCCTGCAAGAGCAGGAAAAGACATGCGAAGCGAAGGACGTCATCTGCATCAAAGTGTAATAAATTTGTATGCACTGTCATAATGCAGTAATAACCAAACTTGGCGCCTCGAACTTCAGGCTGCAGCAATGATGTACTTCCCACTCTAACCCATGGTTTCGAGATCACGACGTTTCTGTTCTTCTTCTGGTGGTTACTAAGTGTTGTTGTGCTATCGAGAAGTGTAGCGTCGATGATCAAATGACGAAACCTCACCACAACAGACCGCCTGAAGGATTCTTGAGCAAACCATGGAAATCGTTCATCCCTGAAGTTTGCAGTGAACATGATGCATAGCGCCAAACACTATTAAATGGAACCTCACATCGTTGCAGCGCACTAAACCCAAAGCGTCTTTCCGAGCAATGTGGTAGTTCGATCATCGAGTGAAGGTGAACTCTCAATAGCGACGATCTTTGTTTTGACAGCTGGTGGGCAACATCGACCAAACGATACCGGATAGACGGAGGCATACCGGTACAGCAACACAACGAACAGTGCAGAATAGCAGACGTGTATCTAGCTTTCGAAACAGTCACCGTGTAACTATCCGCCAGTATGGCAATGTGTCTGTACGACCTCATGAGCAGGGAGACACATGGTACAGCTATCAGAAGAAGTGGTGTCACCACCTTTGCCTGAATAGGCCAGATGCTGGCAGGCTTGTCGTATCTTTCAACTTCAGAGGATAATGCACCAATGTTATGTCGCATGGCATCGATCACCAATGTCAGTATTTCCGGAGCCAGCTTTCCAGCTGTCGGATTTACGACTCCCGCTCGAACAGTCCTCTTCGAAGTCACAATCACACAAACAGTCTGAGTCGGGACGTTCTTGCAGAGTCAACAGCCAGGACTTGAAGCTCTACGGTATGATTATGTCCAGCCTGACCATTAAAACCTCTCATCAGTTGTGACTAAGTATCAAAACGGCAACACGCGACATCGAGCGAGCTCTGACGGAAGACATTGGAAATTTTTTGGTAAGAACGGAAAGAGGGAAAGAGGGAATCTGCGCGTTGCATCCGGCCTCGGATTTTGCTCCACAGCAGAAGTGCTCGCTTGTCTGACTAGAACGGGCACTCTAGGCTGAATGAAGCTAGAAACAACTTCACTAGGCGACCAAGGATGAGCTAAAAAAAATCATCCCCCGACACACCAGACGGGTAGTTCAGTTGGGATACGGTCAAGGTGCGAGCAGTCAGCTTTTTAGGTCTTGACTCGGACGCTCTTCGTGAATGCAGCGGCTCTATTTTTCAACTTTCCAGTAGTGGCACATTTGATTGTTTTTGAATGTTTCCGTTGGTTGGTCGGTGAAGCCCGGAACCGGTGCTTCACAGCTGGCAGCGAACCTTGGTAAATGTGCCATGCAGCCAATGATTAGTATCTCGGCTTTTGTCACCTGGCTCGAATGCACATCCATGGCTTCCATGCCCTGGCGCATGGGTTTTGCTCCACCATCGAACTGCACTTTATCCTGGTCAAGTCATCGATTGGATGCCAGATACTCCATTAACTGTCCCTTCTCCATCGCAGTATCATGACCGTTTTTCAGCAATTCTGTATTAACGTTTTTCTGACCTCACTGGAATAATTCTACTCTGTCCTACATGCACCTGGAGTTCTGCTCGTAACCTCGTAGAGGCAAAACACTCTCTTCTTCCCAGCCGAAGTGATAGTCGTTTCACAACAAACAACATTAGACTCTTTTCTTAGCAGGCTCGGATCCGACAAGTTATTACACAAATATCAGGAGCCTGATTTGCTAGCCACTAAAGACCCGGTAGCGAACTTTTTCTTTTTTTTATTTGTCCCTTTTGACTTTAGCTGCCTAGCTACACGTCAAATCAGCCAGCTCGAAATATACTCTCCTGATTACGAACCGTCTCTGGGCGACTGCGGAAGGCAAGCAAGCTGAACGCCACGACCGCGGCACCATATCGTGAGCGGAAGCACAGACAAAGGCTGGATAACGACGACAACGGCAAAGCCATCTGGCAGCAGCAGCCACGTATCCAGAATACACCCAGCCTGATTGGTAACTGAACTTACCGCCACTTCAACGCACCAAAAGAATCCCTAGTGGATCGAAACTACGCAAGGAGGCGACGTCGTTCCACATCCCAAGTGAGGATCGCGGTACAGACTTTTACTTGTGATTGCTCCATGCTCGGCACCTTGCATATTTGCATACATTCCAAGTAGCTACCAGCACCAATCACCGCTAGAGACTTGAGCCCTGTTTAGTCTACATCACATTTTCTGTTCGCTGCCTGCAGGTCTCTGCTGAGGCGCGAGAAGTCATACATTATTTCACAGCATCTTTCAACACTACGGTGCATATGTAACCTTTCACTTCACCTCGAACATATTTTAGCACCACAGCAATACATACCCATTTAACTACCATGCCTTACAACACCCGCCGGAAATCGCTTTCTTTGCCTTCGTTAGGTATACAGCTGCCCAACAGCTCGAGATCGCATCGCTCGAATTCGAAGCCAGAAACGCCGGAGCAACTGTCGACAAACCAATCGCCGCCTGCCAAACGAGTCAAGCGCGAACATGGGTCGCCACTTCCTTCACCACGACGCACTCCGTCTGTAGATCTCACCACATCACAACCACGAGTTGCTGCTCACACTCCACCAGCCTCGCCCTCTCCTGACGATGTTACGTACCGGAAGATTGACTTGCAAGGAATCAAAGATGATGTAGTGATCTCAGTCATCGAACAGCTGGAAAAGACAGGCAACAGACCGCATCTTATTAAGGAACTCGCTACAGTGTTACTGTCCACGAACCAGAACATTGCAAAGTAAGCACTGAACTTGTCTTAGTTGTGAGCTTCTACTAACTTCAATAGTTCTGCGAACCCTGCTGCCTTATTATCCTCACGGCTTACACAGTATATGAAGAGACCATGGACTGCGCTCTCACCTTGTCCAATTGCGAAAGAGTTGATACCTGTTCACCCCCGAAAAGTGTTCTTCTTCCTCACCACACAAGCTCGTGGCGAGCTTCCCAGTAATTCTGACGATATCATTACCCCAGCAATCCCACTCTTAAAGAGGTTGACGCCGTCGATCAGTGATCCAAGTGTTGAAGATGAAGAGGCGATGGAGAGAAATGAGAGGATGCGCTTCAGTCCAAGCCCAGAAATAGAGCTCTTCTCACCCGAGCTCGAAACCACTACATCTATTCCGGCTCCGCCAGACTCGCCGTTTAGCAGTCAGGCGAGTCTACACCGAGAGCCAGTGATTCAGCCAAGAGCCAGACCTTCGCATCGAGCTCCGAGTCCAGGTCTTGAAGCGGATGAGCGAGGCTTTACTGAAACCGCATCTGCCGTCAGAGCAAACAGACTCATGCAACAGACCTCGCAGCTACAGATTAGCTCTGTGGATCAAGTTGATGAGCCAAAACCAAAAACAGACCACGAAGCAGGGATCGAGCTCTTCGGCAGATCACATGGCAGCCTAGCTGTCCCAGACAACATGATCAACAAGCACATGATGAGCAGTCCAGTGATTGCCCCAAAGCATAACTTGCACTTACAAATCCTCGACGTTGATATGGATACCGACGAAGCGAGCTGGAACATCAAGAGTCCAGAGCACACATCTTTTGACGAGCTAGACGAAATGTTTGACGACTATTAAAAGCATGCTGGCCATTGCTGCCTCAAAACGTCGAACGCTTTGTCTCACCACAGCGTTCGACGTTGCACAAAACAAAACCTGCATACATGGAGATCTCGAGCTGATGGTGCTCGACACATGAATTCCAAACGATTAACGAAGCGTTAGATTGGCTGAGGACGACGGTACGGAGTGGGCTGCCAGGCGCAGGCGCAAAGTGTTTAATATCCATGTACAAATAAAGTAGCGAGTTTTACCTATAGACTGGATTAAGCTCATTGTTCACCTTCATGCATTGGGATCATTTTCACGTTATAGTTGTAGGGTTTGCGTGACTTGTGCTGACCTAACCTCATGCACGATTCGTTTACGAAAAGATGTTTCCATTTCATTCTATCTAGGCTTCTGGGTATATGGGAAACAACTTATTAAAAACATTTCCTGGATCATATTGCGCCTTGAGACGCTGCAATCGTGGATAATTATCTCCAAATATGTCCCTACTCCTCTCATCATACTGATCATAGTTTCCATACAACATCACACCACCCTTCTTGCTCCTAGGCGCAACTCCTCCAGCCGCACCACCTTCACTAGTCTCCACACCCTGACTCACGAGCTGTTTCTTGAACATTTCGTTCAGATCCCTCGCCCACTGGCGGCACTGAGCGTCACTTTCTGCAGATTTCCATATCGGGCATATCAACGCGTTCATATGTGTGCCGCGATTGGCGAAGGATCCGTGAGAAGATTGCATGTTTTTCCAAGGGTCGTATAGTTCGAACATGAGGAGTGTGATGCCTCGGTCTTCGGGGTCTGCGGTGAAGAAGTCGGTGTACATCTGCTGGACTTCTGAGACAAAGGTGGGTTGTAGAGGTAGCTGGAAACTTGAGCCTTTCATGCTGCTTCTTAGACCTATGGGGGGCGCCAGGAAGGTGTTGGCGACGGGGTAGGGCTGCATTGCCATTGTGTCCATGGCTGGTCCGATGTCGAAGAGTGGTTTCCATGCTGCTCTGCCTTGTTCTTCGGTGCCGTTAAAGACGATGGAGACAAAGGTCATGATCTTTCCTTTGGCAGGAGGAGGTGATATGAATCCTAGACCGCCCATGGTCTGGCCTTTGAACTTTGTTCTGCCGTCTGCATTTGGGGTGTAGTTGTCGTTGATGACACTGACGATTTTCTCAATGGTTTGCGGTTGTGTATCGAATAAGACAAGACCTATCCACATTCCGCCTTGAGGATATGCTCGCATTACAAATTCTGTTGCGACACCGAAATTCTGACCAGCACCGCATAAAGCCCAGAAGAGGTCTGTATTCTCCTTCTCGCTTGCTCGTACGATGCCTCCATTCGCAAGGACGCACTCGACCTCAACCAGGCAATCGATAGTCAAGCCGTACTGTCCGCTCAGCCAGCCGTAGCCACCTCCCAAAGTCAAGCCGCCAACACCAGTATCAGCAACTGTACCGCCGACAGTATGTAGACCGTACTTGACACCTTCTCTATCGACATCGCCCCAGCTAGCACCACCTCCGATTCTAAAAACTTTCTGACCAGGTTCAGCTGGCCAGTCCTCAATAGTGACTTGTCTCAACGATTCCAGCACGATCAAGAGTCCACCATCAGTCGAGGATGCACCTGCTGTAGAGTGACCACCGCCCTTGACAGCAAGTTCAATATTGTTTTCGCTGGCATATTTGACCACAATGGCGACTTGCTTTGCACTTAAGGGTTGTACAACAAGCCCGGCGGGCTTAGCGGCTGCCATTGACCATCGTGCTATAGCTGCTTTGTAGTCCTCGGAACCGTTGGGAGGTGTAATCTTTGCGTTGGTGTCGGAAAGTAGAGCCTTGAGATTTTCGACATCGCTGGTTTGGACTTTGCGTTTTTGGGTACTCGTTGGACCGATTGAGCCCATTATGACTTGTCGAGGCTTGCTTTTCCCTTTGCCACGTCAAAGAAAGGTGTGCTGAAACTATGTGTGTGCGAAGTCGGAGTATTAGTAGTCCAAACCTGTCTCACCATCTGTAGCCGACGTATTCCACGTGTATCTGCCTAAGTTGTGGCTTGAAGGCGTCTGAGCTCTGCATCAGTTGACAATGTAGTGTCTTGTTGTATATTGCAAAGAATGCAGAGGCCTTGACAAGCCAAGTCTTTAGCTCAAATCTGCGTTGTAGTACACATCTCAAGCAGGGACGATCAACTGTATCGCTGATCTGCCGTGAGATGGGGTAAGCTTCACAACTGCTGAGTAATCATACATCGTGAACTTTGAATGCACCAGGAATGTTCCTGTTCCGAATGCACTTGAGTTCTAGTGGCAGCTCGCCTGGACGATTGAAGGATCATATTCATGAAATAATTGTTCCGAGAAAGTATATCGAAGTACTCAACTATTAATTCGCATGGAAGCTGCTAGCGGTAAAAAGGCGGCTACGCGAGATATCTGCGCTATTCGTGTCACAGCTTGTGCGAATGAGCAATAATCTCCTTTTTTGACGAAGTTCATGTGCTCACTTACTTGCTGGAGAACACGTGCTAAACCATCGCATGGTCGACGACGATAGTTCATACAACTGAAGCCTGACACCCTGCATGGATAGTATCTTGGCACTCATCAACATTGACCTCAACGTCGATGCTCGGCGAGCTGTATATACTGAATGTGATCTAGATGTCAGAGACTGCGAAAAGAAGACTCACGATGAGCTTCTTGAGATCGCCAAAAGTCGTATTAATGTTTTCCCTTACAGCTCAGTCAAACCTTGCTGGTTCAAGCTTTATACTGACGCAAGTATTTTGAAAGCAGCAGGATTTCTAATGAAGCTAGAATACGAAACAGACTTTGAGAGTGAGCGAAGTGAGCAGTTACTGTCGAAGGCCATTGCAGCATTGGATTATGCACTAATCGTTGCTGGCGGTGGTGATGAGAAGAGGAAGAGGTTGATTCAAAAAGTGTTCGTACTACTTGAGACTCTAATAGTAAGTCAAGGAACTGAGAATGAGGATGAAGCTCCACCTACCAAGAGACGAAGGCTCGATATATCAAGAAGCGACACTAGACACAAGCAAGGCCACAGACAACTCCCAAACGGAAAATGTCCTACACCTCATCTCAAACACCCTATCAGGATTCTCCGCAGCCCTTCTCTGCGCACGTTCGAGTCTTGGGCACACAAAAGTCACGAGCCAGTCGTGTTGCAAGGAGTACTAGATCATTGGCCAGCACTCGCGAAGTGGAAGAACGTGAAATATTGGTGGTACAAGACATTACATGGGCATAGACTGGTGCCAGTTGAGATTGGACAGAGCTACAATGACGAGGATTGGAGGCAAGAAATCATGCCATTTAGACAGTTTCTCGAAGGATACATACTGATCAACGACAACGCAGAGCAATACGAGGTCGGCTATTTGGCTCAGCATGATCTTTTTAGACAGATTGAAGGGATAAGAGCAGATGTAGCGGTGCCTGATTATTGTTATTGCGACATGCCGAAAGATGAGGCCATGGCCAAAAGACACGATCTCTTTACGACGAAGCAGGAAACATCTGCTATCGAAGATGAAGAGGACGATGATATACAGCCAGAGATCCACCAGAATGTTTGGTTCGGCGGTCGCACCGTGAGCCCTTTGCACCACGATCCATACCACAATATCCTCTGCCAAGTACACGGCACTAAATATATCCGTCTGTACTCACCTGAGCATACGTCAAATCTCTATCCAAAATCAAAAACGGAGCCTGCTCCTCACCTTCAATCTAAGGCTGGGCCAGCTTCAGGACCTATCAATGAAGTACAGTTGCACGATGACTCAACCACGACTGGACAGGGTGGTGACCAAAGAGATTCAATATCCATCATAACACAAGCAAATAGTGTTGATACATCTGACAATCAACCTGGCACAATCGATATGTCCAATAACTCCTCGGTCGACATACTCGCTATGCAGCTCTCGCCTGATGAGGACTGGGATGAGAAGTGGCCTGGCATCAGTAGTGTACCGTACTTTGAGTGCTTGCTTGAAGCAGGTGAAGCTCTCTTCATCCCGAAAGGGTGGTGGCATTACGTGAGAAGCTTGAGCGCTAGTGGCATCAGTGTCAGCTTCTGGTGGTAGAGCGTCTCTTCTAGGACGTTACTACAGCCCTGGAAAATCTGAAATGTCAGTCGAATCTAAGTACTGATGCTACGTAGAGACTCAGCACGCGTTGCTGATGTACGTGCAACCAGTCTATGCCAAGAAGAGACGGGTAGCTTCTGACATCAGCGCTCCTCCCAAGCCCTTTCCTATATCCCAGACCTGCCTTCCCCCTCTAAGCACCACATCAGAAGATCAAAACCACAACACCAACAAAGAGTCCGTGCTTCTATTCTTACACCATCCCCCCTTTTAAATGAGCTCAAAGCCAGCAGGAGATCGCGCAAATACTCTTCCACTAATTATAGGTACATATGTTGTAGTCACCTCGCTGCTTCTATTTCGACTCAGTCGCGCTCCAATGCCAGCAACTAGGAAATGGGAGCAGGGCGAAACGATTCTCAAAGCTACTACATTAGGAGCTGTAATTGCTGGTATCGCAGCTACTGGAGGTGTCAATCGAAGACGTTCTGAAGCACAATCGGCTGTGCATACTTGAGCTTACAGAGGCACGCGAAACACTTTCTACAATTATGGGACGCGGCATATGAATTGAAGAACGCTCCGAAGCCGATCGGACACTTTCATGATAGACGCCAAAATCAGCATGATGTGCAGAGGTCGC
Source organism: Lithohypha guttulata (assembly GCF_036872675.1). NCBI lineage: Eukaryota > Fungi > Ascomycota > Eurotiomycetes > Chaetothyriales > Trichomeriaceae > Lithohypha > Lithohypha guttulata. The sequence goes on along the minus strand of NW_027042752.1, from coordinate 710,343 downwards.
CATGGTTGAGAATGTGCGGACTCTTCGACAAGATTCTTCATGAGGTAGAATGAAAATTCCAATAGACTGAGGGAGTTTGCACGATGCTAGTAACAACAGTCTGAAAGAACCACTACGATTTTGTCGTGGTCTGGATACGGCAGCTGCTACAGACTACTGCCTCTGTATCAGACCCCAGCTGAGCAGAATCAGCACACAATCGGTCGATATGATCTGAGCGTCTCCAAATGACAGGAACCAGAGCTTGCCGAAGCTCGTAGGATGCTGGTCTCGTTCATCACCTTCTCTGGCACAATACAGCACCACTGCCGGACCCAGCAGAGCCCTCGCCGAGCTTGTGACAGAGACCTTCGTCGCAGGTCAGCCTCAAAATATCACACATCAATCTGCGAAATCAACAATTCCACGTAAAATTCGCAAGACAAAGGCGACCCCAAGACAAACACCATCACTCTCGCCCGCTCACTTCGGGTGCGTCGCAATATTTCGAACAGTAGCCAAATCCTGATCTCCCAGAGCACGAATCTCTTCCAACACCTGAGCCTGTCTCTCGCCTTGCTTCAGACCTAGATAATATCCGATAGCTGATGGTAGTAACGTGACTGGAAACGGCTTGTTGTACTTGGAGGTTAGTACGGCGTCTGCTCGATGAGGGAGAGTTAGTAAATGGTGTTGGGTTGGTGGTGCTTGAGTGGTAACAAGAACAATGTCAAGGAATATGGTGTAGTACTCGACATGCATAAGATTCGTAGTACGTACCGACTATTTTAGAGAATTTTGCCATGTCGTGCCAGTGTATATATGTGTGTGGATGGAAGTACCTCGGCTGTATCTTTCGTCCACCAAGCTCAAGGCTATTTCAGTAAGGAACGTGTATGCAAGCTCGGCCTTTGAGTTGATGAGATGGTTGTCTCGACGAATCCGACCTTTTGATATGCAATTGAGAAAAGAATCAATAGAATCCATGAGTAGATGGTACGTCGCGGGCCAATGGACAGCTCAAGTTCGAGGTGGACACAGCTTGCTAAACGGTGTCAAACTCAAAAGTAGCACTGGCAGTTTACGTCCCTGGGATGTCCAAAAGATGATTCGCTGGTCAGGTGTATGGGTTTTGCACACTGATGATCAGCGGTCTACTCTGAACTTCATGTGACGTCCTACACCTGGGACACAAGTGAGAAACTTGACTCTGATGAGTAGACCTAAGTTATCTGCTGGGGAGAGAAGTGAGCCAAGACTTTAGAAGATACTCAGAGTACAAGGTGCTTGTGATCCAGCAAACTAACTCAACATGTACTCAAAGAAACGACCAGCCAGCTGCAAGCAGTGGTAACGAAGAAAATAAAGATAAATCAGAAACATTAAATCAAATCACCCTTTCCCTAGTACCCTTCACGGCGTCCCGCTGCGTACTCTTTCGGTAACCCCCAAAGATACAATCGATACACTATGATGGCTTCAACTCATCAGCAATCATCATCCTGCTCAAGATGTTCCTCGAAGCTTGCCAACCGCAAAGGTTGTGCCCAAGTTCTGTGTTGGCGAGTCAGATGGATACTGAAGGTGCTGGGCATTGATGCCGAAGCCGTGAGCGGTATCGCAAACTCCGTCGCCCTGAAGGTCGCAGGCATTAGTAAGGGTAGACTGATATTTATGGTGTTCACAACGAGTGCATAGAGTTGACTTACATAGATGCAAACGTCCAAAGTTTTTGAGATCCAGTTGGAAGGAACACCATCAGAGCCCAACGCTGATATGCCATTGACGTTACGAGTGGTAGTGCCGCCGTTGTTGTCGACGTTGCAGGTCAAGCCCGCTTCGTGAAGAGGACTGCCGATGAGGAAGGCACCCTTGACTGCGTCGAAGTTGGCACCAGTGATTCTGGACATGGCGTTAACGGTGGCTGCAGCACCCTGAGAGTAGCCTTGAAGGATGAAGCATTCAGCAGGGTTGGTTGCTAGAGTTGACTGGATCTTGTTGATAATCTGAAGTTATTGTCAGAGATGTTGCGCATTGGGTGATTCAACATACATCTTGCGTGCCAGAGGCTGAGTTTTGGGCAGCGCCAGCAGGGTAGACTGTGTTATACTGGTTGCTGTCAGAAGTTGTCATTCCGTTTGCGACTATGGTGATCTCACAATCTTCCCTCCAGACACCTGACTGGTGATTCTTGAATTCATGGTTCGGAAACCTGCAGACTGGCCTTGAGGCTCGCCAGTACCACGAGTGTTGATGATCGCTGTAACAAGCATCAGCCTATGCAGCAAGTGGTAAAGGATTTCGACTGACTGTAGCTTGAGCAAGCAGCTTGCCTCTCAACCGGGCTTGCAGCTGCAAGTCCAGCGATGGCCAAGACCGTGATAGTGTTTTGGAAATGCATCGTGATTGTTTGATGTTGGCTGATTTGCTAATGAACGAGTGAATGAAGTTTATTGAGAAGGAAAGGCCTGAGAGTGAGAGAACGGTCGAAGCTGTCGAATCTGAAGATGCTTCATGCTGGCGCATATAGTGCCTTATATGCTTCACGTCTCGATCATAAATGATGCGTACTGTCGACGAGCATTGCAATGCCTCGGTATTCTCGACACATAACGTGAAGGGATTGGCTCGAGGAATTTGGGTTTGAATATCGACCAGGAACTGTGCAGTCGTCAAACACAATTCAGACTGCCTGCAATCTTGCGGCTTCGAAGTAGATGCTTCGAGTAGACTGTGCTCCGAAAGGGTTGCAGGCATCCACTGCTTGTAGCAAGATGTGAGAGCAGCATCGTTAGGGACTCCAACCTCGGTTGCTGACCTCGTGCGTGATCAACAAGGTTGAAGACTGCGTGGTGTAGTTATCGCATACTAGCTTGTACGTTCTGGGGCAACTCCGATGTCAAACGAGATGTGCTTGTATCCTCCTGTGCAGGTCGATCTGTGGAGAATGGTCGAAGTCAGTTTTCAAGATGAAACAAGTGGCTGACTTGGGCAGTCAAGCCGCAATGTCCTGCATGATTGGCTGAGGTTTTGTTTCTGCGACATATACTCTATGGTCACCTGCATTCAGGCAAGACGACAAGGATCACCAAAATATCCGAGACCGTTTGATGAGCATCATGCATCCTGGTTTGTGAAGCCTTGTGGCCGATATGTGGAGTCAGTGTCTACTGTACTAACCATATGCAGGTAACTCGACCGTCGTACTTGCGGAAGTTTCCTTGTCGCGTCTTTCCAGAAGCTTATTACAGTACCAAGTACGACACGAGCCGGAGGCTATACGATTGACGCCACCAACGAGGACCTCGTGATTTCTGACCATCAAGATGCAAAGTTGTCCCGCACGAAGTGCTTGCATAGTACGAAGTTAAAGTCGACCGAAGTCATGATCTGCAGACAGTCTCCGCTAGGCACCTCAAGTGTAACGCTTCTTTCACTGTAAAGAATGCATAGGGTAGACAGCACCTGCACGAACGACAGCATCAAGTTCTGTAAAAGGTCCGTCACTGACAAAAGAGGTCTCTTCTCCGTGGCTAGTATTTATTTCCCCAAGTACCGAGCGACGTCTTCTTGCCAAGGATACCGCCTGGGTCAGAGCATGAAGATCGTCCTGGACAAGTACATGATCTGATCGACCGGGCTCATCTTGGTGTTTTGATGCATGCGAAAGAGTGAACGAGCAAATTCTGAGCTAGGGTAATCGCGGTCAAGGTAGTTCTAGAGCCAGCGTTGTGCTTGGACATGCAAGATCACCTGTACTCATTGTGCTGACAAGGGCCCCATCATTCAAATCAGTCTTGACGTGTGCCATTTCGCTGTAGCGCCAAGGAGATGTGTGGAGAGGTCTGATACAGAGATGAGAAGGGTCTTGTGGTGTGAAGTAACACCTTGGCAGTGGCAGCAGAAGGTCTTTCCAAGTACAAGGGTGGCAGTTTCGCCAGGGCGCAGCTTTGGCAAACATGTCATGCTTGCATAAAGATAGCTGGTTGAAATGCTCATCGTCTTAGCACTTCTCCGGACCAAGTATTTGCCTCCACTAGGTGATTGTCAGCGGGTATGGTCGCGGTTGCACCCAGAGTTTGAGCTGCAAGCTTTCTTGCAGAACCTGCATCTACTCCTTCGGATCCCGAGCCTCTTTCTTCATCATCTCCGTCTCCTGTCTCACAGCCTCGACACGCTCAGAATCTGCTCACGCTTCTTCCGAACAATCTGACGGTAAGCCATTGAACAGGAATCAAAATCTTGTTTCTCCAGCTCAGAGTCATAGTCAGGTAAGCGCCTCTCCAGATCAAATACGCCAGGAAGCCTTTCAGCCGTTTCCCTGCACCTGCCCGCTCGGTTTCGGGTCCTTGCAAGATAGCTTTGCTGCCACCGAGGAAGGTCATAACGCCTCGGTTATGGTAATCGAAGCCAGAGTCCTTGTCGTAAGAATCGGCACTGAATTTGCCCGCGGAACGATCGAAGTGCTTGTTGAGCATCGATGCGAGGAAGCGAGCTTCTTGGTTGGCAACCTGAGCTGTGGCGGGCAAAGGTGGATGGAGGTTATCGAGCATAGTACAATCGCCAAGGGCAAAAACATCTTGCATGATTGCATGACCTGTGGGCTGAGAGTCGCCTTTGGACTCTAGCTGGATGCGGAAATGATTATCGACGATCATACTGCCTGTCTTGGGATGTCGCTTGATTTGCCATGCGCTAGAATTTGAGTCAGCAGGAAGACGGCCTTCGTCGATTGTAGCAGATTTTGTTGGAAATCGACGGACGTGGTTGAGTGCTTTCGCAACGAATGGGTTGTTCATGAGACCGGTCGACCATACACACATGCCTATACCTACTTCTCCATCTTCTTTTGTCCGGATGGTGAACACTCGTCCAGGCGGAATTTTGTCTTGGGCCAGACGAGTCCGTGGAGGGCCCTTCCGCAGCTCTTCCACGTGGTGGTTCGTCCTGATGTCGATATTCTTCTGGGAATATTGTTTCATCGCATAATCTGCCAATGCTGCATCAAACATAGGTAGCACCTTGGGTGCGACATCGTAAACTGTGACCTTGACAAATTTCACGAGGTCAGGGTGTATCTTACTCATGTCTTGCCTAACTAGATCGCTCAAGTTGCCTGCAAACTCGATGCCAGTGGGACCACCACCAACAACCACGAAATGCAGAAGTTGCGACCTCGTCTCATCGGTGACGAAGGGCATGTGACACAATTCGAAGAGCTCTAGAACCCTCTTTCTGATTCTTCTGGCATCACCGACGTCTTTCAGAAAGTATGCATTTTCTCGGACGCCAGGAGTATTGAAAGTTTGGCTGTAGCTGCCGACTGCGACGATGAGCTTGTCGTACTTGACTGGAAACACAGGAACACGATCTTTTAGGTGTATACTTTCTGGCAACTGAAACAGCTTCTCTTCTTCTGGTATAAGCTTGCTTGCTTCTGGTGTGTCCCTGGCTTGTGTCAAGGCATAGCTTTGCTTCGGATCAAGTACTGCAGGCTCAACGTTGATAGTTTTTTCGAAAAAGTTCACATCGTCAGCCCATCCTTGGATGTACTCAACATCTGTGTTTGCCCTCCGCACCGATTCGAGGATGTTTCTAAACTCGAGAGTGCCAACTGCAGAGTCGGTAAGAAGAGGTGTAAAGACGAAGTATGTCCGTGGTGAAATGACTGTGATGTGGTACTTCTTGCGATCGAGGTGCTTCGCGAGCACGTAGCCTAGTACAATCTCAGCAATATACTATGCATATGACCCGAAGAACTCACCTGCCCATCCGGAACCTAATATCACTACCCTTTCCTTCTGATCGCTCTTGCTGGCAGAATGGGTGACGTCGGCATACCGTCGCTGCGTTGGAGTTGTGAACTTCCGTCTGCTGTGCCTGATTGTTTCTGGGTATTGGGAGCCTCGTTTCTGGGCCGGCACTGCTCTAGAGAGCTGGACGCACGATCGTGGAGCTAGCCTCATGGCTATGGTGGTTCGACTTCACCTGGACGTGCTTGAAAGCTGAAGGTGAGGCATCGAAGCAGCTTCCCAGTAGGAAAGTGCGACCCAATGCCGCTGTCGAAATTATATTTGTGCCTTGTCATCATCTTGATAAGCCGTCCTGTTCCTGACATCGACGTTTCCGGCAAGAGTTGTGCCTGCAGCATAAAGATAACATATCGTCACACTGCGACTGGGATCGGCTCTAATTTTCCGGCTTCCGAAAACATGCCGCAAGTGTGAGGCTTAAATGTGTTCTTGGCTTACGTGCTTAGAGGCTGCAGTCATGATCTTTCAACTATAGTGGTGCCAGTAATTCACGATGAGAATAATCAAGAACTATTCATTGAATATGAAGAATATCTCCATAGAGATTATCTCTATTCACTGCTATATCTAGAGTCATCCACATCATCAGTTCGTGAACATAGGCTATTGAGCCATGCGTCCATCCTTGTTACCTTTCCCCAATCCCAAATAGCCACAGAGGCTGCCGAGCAAAATATATACAAGCTAGTACTCTTCATATATGGGCCAGCTGCAGAAGCCTGATTGAACGCCAAGTGTACCAGTGATGCGTGCTGTGCAAAATACCGCCGTTCTCGACGACCATATCCAGATCCTGCCAACGCCTTGCGAAACGAACGAAACCCAAAAGACTGCATGGAGTCATTTTCGCTGCCTAGCTTTGTAATCAAATCCCTGAACCATCAGGACGACGTTTTGAGATATTACTGCCTTCACTTATCGACTTGCGGCCAAGAATTGAAGTACACCATTATCCCAACTCCTATTAACACAACGCAAGTCATCGACATATATGGCCCGTAATTGCCTAACGTTTCTCCATTCGCTTGCTGTTGCTGGAGCATCGTCGAAACTGCTTGTCGAAGGTCTTCTGGTAGCCTGGGCGTCCGTACGTGCCCGTTCGCTTGCTTGTTGTCTTGAATTGCAGTACTCAGCTGGTCAAAATCTGATTCAGACCTTAGGATCTCTTCCACATCATTTCCATCATCTTCTACTGCTGATGACTGTGAATCTTCGTCCTGCCTCTGCTTTCTGTACTTGTCTATCATGGCAGCCAGTGTTGACTTCTCCGATTCTGCTGTTTCTGCTCGATGTGTTGCTTGAGTCAGATTTTGCTGCATGACTTGCATCTCCGAGAGCATTGCTTCTATCCGCTGCTGTAATCGCATTTCAGCTTCGGCCTCCTTTTCACTACGAACCTGATCTTGCTGTGCTGGTAGATGCTCTCCTGGTGTCGTGAGCTGTTCTTCCACCACCGACACTGGTCTAGCATTGTGTGACTCTTCCAGTCGCTTAATTTTGTCTTCAGCAGCCTCGCGCGCCAGTCGTTCTCGCTGCAGCATGTCCTCCAATTCTCTTACCTTTGAGCCTTGCGACTCTATCTGCTTACGTGCTGCATCGAGGGACTCAAGTAGAGATACAATTTGTGATTGACCACCGATTGGCGAAGCGGCTGTCCCATTGACCAAAGGCTTCATCGTCGTCTCACGTTTCAGCATATGACTCATGGTTGCAGAGCCAGGACTTGACGCTTTCGTATTGTCAGGTTTCTCGGGAAGAGGCTGCTGAGGAGGAGGAGCAGGCGGATCAGCGAATCGTGCAGAGTGATCGACCCTTGATGGTTTGGCTCTTCCATTCGCCTGTCTCAGGGGCGATATGTGGTCTCTACCTGGAGGAAGTTTTACTGGACCGCCATCAGCCGGTAGAATGGCGGTCAGAAAGCTCCTAGCTTGCTCCAAGTCCTGTGATTGTTGTTTCGCAGCTCGCATCTCGATGCCAACTTGTTTCACCAGTTGCTCTATGTTCAATGGAGCTCCCCAATAATTTGCCTGTCTCTGAGCTACTGAGGAAACATTACCACCAGTGACACTTGAAGCAACAGAACCTCGAGCAGTAAGGGGGCGTCCCTGTTGACTCCGCTGATGGGCCATGGGTGCACTTATGGGAGAACTCAAAAGGTTGTTGCTCTGGGCAGGATCCAGCTCTCCAAAGTTGAGAAGATCGAGAGCATTGCCTGCTTTGCCGGGGAAGCCAACAAATTCGACCTTGGCAGAGACCTTGTGGTGAACAATGGTTTTCTGGTCTTCACTCACAATGTCTATACCTAGCTCGAGACTATCGTGCTGTCGAAGCTCGGTGGGCTCAGATTCTCGGTTTTCGGGAGAAAGACGAGTGCCATTGACAAAGGTACCATTCGAGGACTTGACGTCCCGGATCCATACCCGGCCGTTAATATCGGACCATATCTCAGCATGCTGACGAGATAGGACTTTGGAGTCAAAGTAGCCATTGTCGGCTTTGGGAGTTGTTTTGTTGTTTGTCTGTCTCCCTATCTTCTGAGGCGCATCGGGATGCATAGGCACGTTAATCTGCTTTCGCTCGAAGGTACCGTTCATGGGCAATAGAACCAGTAACGGCTGCTGGCGAGGTCTACTCTCCATGCCATTAACAGCGTTTGCAGCATGTTCGGGCATAGCGGGCTGTAAGGAATTCTTCTGACCTAACATGTTTGCGCCGTTCGGCACGGCCGGCTGCACAGCACCATTGGCTTTTGCATTTGAGACGCTCGCGGTGATTTCTGCTTTTGAGACGGGCCAAAACCCCCCCCTTTGTTTTTTCTTGGCCGGTCCAACACTTTCACCATTTGTCGAATGGGCCAAATCATTGGCAGATGTGACGGTAGAGGTCGAGGAGGTGGAGGATGCGGAGGCATTAGACGCTAACGACGAGGAGGAACTGCTCCTAGTAGCCACTTTTCTCTGTGGCATGAACATACGGGAAACGTCGTCGGAGCTCATTGCCGAAAAGCCAGCTTGATGGTTGTTCGAGGGACCATCCCAGCCGAGTCGAGGCAGTGACTGAAAGGTTGGTGGAGAGGCCACAATCGTAGTCATTGATAACTAGACTTGAGAAGGACGGTAGATCCTCTGTGCCTCAGTGGATGGGTGGAAGATTAGAACAGAGTAGCAGGCAAACAAACAAAAACCACAGAGCCCTTTGAACGTAGACACGGCATGTGTCACGATACTGGTCGAGACTTGCCGAACGACAACCTGTCAACGAGAAGTGTCAGCAGTGTTCTTTCACCCTGACGAATGGATGGCAGTTCTCCGAGGTGAAGTACACCAGCTATCGGTTCGAGGAGTCGACGGGTAAAGTGAAACAGACGCTCGCGTGCGCTGGGAGCTGACCTGACGTAGGGGGATGATGTGCGCTTACCACTACAAAGAAGACTGCGAAGAACTTGGCTGGCAGGCTGCAGGTCCGGACGTTGTAGTAGCGGGTTGCTTTGGTCGCGTATAGTGGTTCCGAGATGGCTAGAGGGGAGATCTCGATGCTCGACAACGTGAAGACGATTATTCTGACAATCAAGGGCAGGTCTCGACGTTCAATTTGAGCGCAATTCACTACTTCCCCAGGACAAGCGCCGCCCATTCCTGAGGCACCCAATTGGCTGTTCAGCACCCGCTTGTCGAACCGAACGGCTATGATTGGTCTTTTCAGCCGCAGTCGATCGCAGCTGCCCTTCTCCAATAATCACGAGGCCGAGATCAGTAGCCACCACCATCTGCTACCACAACACAGCGCTGTGCCTTGTTTACTACTGACAATATATCCCATCCTTGAAGATGCCTGTGGTACCAGCAGGAGCTCAGCGAGCTGGCCCGAACTGGGTCAATAAGAGTAATTCTCCCAGTCTTCAACAAGGCAGCACATATTGACATTGAGTAGTGACAATGGGTGCCATCATGGGTGGCAGTATGTGATTCAACATGGTTTCTATTTCCAACGCTGATAAGTTGCAGCTGTGGGTAGCATCATGGGTTTCATATATGGTAAGCTTTAGTCAAAACTGCTCACAGCTCAGTCTGACAAGACAGGAACCGTGACGATATTTCAGCATGGCGCGGGTACGGCTGGTGTCTTCAGGATGCTGGGCAAATACATGGGCGCATCTGGCGGCATGTTTGCGTATGTACACCTGCGTCGCTAGACGATTATGCTGATCAAATACTAGTGTCTTCATGGGTATTGGCAGTGTGATACGGCATGATTCCGAACAGAGAGCACTACAACTATGGCAACAAGCTCATTCCCAGCATCGACGTCCTTTCGTACACCCTCGAACAGATCTCCTTCAGATCCGCAGATGAAGACTTCATGCTTTGGCTTGCTTGTTTCAAAATTTGTATATAATCACAAGAGATGGACTTCTCACTTCAACGAGTTTACGATGATTGCCACCATGAACTATGTCCTTCCAAGCGCAAGAGTCATGTTTTAAATCATACCATTGCTAGAGTTCTATTGTTTATGCTAAAAGTACAGCAGATTATGTGCCCTCCTGAGTCCAATTCTATATTAATCTCTCAGCGACCAGTAACGGTGGGCAATATTGTTCTGATCAATGCCTGCGTCACCACATAAGCGTACGAAACAACTGTGCTTGTGCTCCGAATACGACTGCCTCCGACTTTCAGGACGTTACCGTGTCCTCCACCTCCGCTCGATCGCCCATATGCCTTTGCAACACGAACAGCATGCCACGTGGTGTTGACCAGGTCAACTGTTGTATCCCAGTGCTGGTAGAAAAAGATTGCAGACAGAATCGCCAGGAAGAGAACGACGAGCGGCCTGCGCGTCCAGAAGAGTCGGCCTCGATCCAGATGTGCTAGCCATGGCTTCTGAGGGCTGTAGTTTTCGATAGCCTGCAGAAACCACTTCGTCACATACACCATGACGAACGCGGAAAGCGCCTGTTGCCCATCCAACAAGCCACCCCATCGCCATCGAAGGCCGAGACTCCCGACCAGTATGACAATTGGTTCCAACACGTGGACCATGAAATCGCAGACAATAGACCAGATATAGTTCCGGAAGAACTGCTTCCAGCCAAAGTGTCTGAAGAAATGAGTGGTCCAATCACGAACAGACCTCAGTAAGGCACGAAGGTTGTAGTCAGCTGGCTCAACGACTTGTGGCTGGTCTTCGCGCACTGCACCTCGCGTACCAATCTGGATAAGTACTCTGACTATTCCCAGAGAGATGTCTGAAATACTCGAAAGTAACAGAAAGTATACCGCAATGAGACAGAACGACTCAGATGGCGCCGCCATACACTGTAGCCTGAGCACCTTCATGTAACCATGATTGTGACAGATCGGCCCTGCAGAACAGACTGCTCCCCAGAACATGGAGATGGCCACTGTCAACAACCACCATCTTCTGCCGAGATGTCGCAGCCCTCTACGGCACTCGTCCTCAAAGAGCTGTCGAAAGGTCTTTTGAGGGTCCTGTGCAGCGTCTTGCGTGGGAATTTGACGAGGGTTGTGTGTCGGCGAATACCGAGGAGTATCACGAGGGGCAGGCAATGGTGTTTTGCCTATCGATGGGGAGGACGATAGCCCTCTGCTATCTCGTCTCGCATCAGCTTGACCTGTACTGACAGCAGGTGATCCTCCTGCACGGCCCTCAGGCGCTGATCTTTGAAGAAAAAGTTCGTCCTCTTCTTCAATCGAGGGCAATACCTCATTCGGATCAATATTTCGAACCGCTGGCTCAGTTGATGCAGCAGCCATGGCGCCCTGGCTCCTCCCTTCTCCTCTATAGTCACCTTCAACTCCGTGAGCAACGGATGCACTCCTCCTTCCAGGCGACAACTCAGGAATTACAGCTGCCAAAACAGGCGTATCGATTACATCGCTGGTGGTAGTAGTGGCAGCTTTTGCAAGAGATTTCCTACGAGCAGGCGTCTTTGATCTTCTGGGCGATCTCAGAATGTGTTCGGGGTCGTCTTCCATTTGTGCCAGTTCCTGGGTCTCCCGTGGTGTCTGTGGTGCCTCTGGCGCGACGCTTCCGCGTTTAGCAGGACTCTTTGTGGGGCCCTTGCTGCGTCTGCGTAGGCCTGCTGATTCCATGGTTATTTTCTGGGGTGGTGTTTTGCTTTCTGTTTTTATGTCTGTGTTTGAGTGCGACAGAAGCTCTGTATGTTATCGCCAATGTCTTCTCGGTACCAGAGGATAGCTGTCCGTATGTATGTGTGGGTAAGCAAAAGTGAAGTCGAAGTGGAGTTCTGTTCAGTGAAAGAAGAACAGACGGCTCACGATCACTTCTATTCGTCCTCAAAAGCTCATCGTTTGCGGATACTCTGTTCATCTTCACGATTTGACCCATTTTGTGTTTCTTTGCTTTCATCTGCACTATACCGATACCGATGGATTGTTAAGAAAGTCTGCATGCAGTCAGTTGTGTGTCTCTGGGAGCAAGCAGGGCAAGCAGTGTCTACGTCCGAGCTTTGTGTTCGGACGCGGTTGTTGCATTCCATTAGGGTTGAGGTTTGAGCACGGGCCATCGTCCATCGGCAGCAAGAACACGTTCGGTAGAATGAAATGTAACAAGATGTCATGACTGACAAGAAAATTGAATTACCTTGGTTGATGGCTGTAATATACATCGTGCATTTTTATACCTGCAACGCCTTTTCTCCTAAGCCAGTCCACCGCCGCAGCATCTATCCATTCAAAGCAATGGCATCCTGCGGTCCTTTCGGGACATCCGCACTGTTCGTTGCATCCTCATATGGCTTGTTCTCACTCTTGTGACTCTCGCCCAAGGTCTCCTGTACATTGGCCTTGGCAAAGTCATCTGCCAGACTGCTTTGAGCGCCATCTGTAGTAGCTGAAGTGTGGCCACCATCTAACAAATTGCTTAGCACACTGCAGATGGCGTCACCGACCTCGACCGTTGTGGCCTTTCCACCAAGGTCACCTGTTCTGATCTCCAGACCACCGATGTCCTTGCCGTCGAGCACTTTCTCAACTGCCTGCTCAATGAGTACGGCTTCTTCCACGAGACCCAATGAGTATCGCAACAGCAACGCAGCACTCAGTATCTGTGCCACTGGGTTCACGATTCCTCTGCCAGAGATATCAGGCGCAGAACCATGCACTGGCTCGTAGATACCATTGCACTTCTGTCCTTCGCCTGGTATTCCGCAGAGTGAGGCACTAGGCAACACACCCAATGTTCCAACCACACCACCAGCCTGGTCGCTCAGCATGTCTCCGAAGGTGTTGTCTGTTAGAATGACGCCGTTGAATCTCGCTGGATCTGTCATCATGATCATCGAAAGTGAATCAGCAAGTTGATGCTTCAGTTCAACGTCGGGGAACTCCTCTTGAAAGACCCTGCTGACCACTCGTCGCCACAGCCTAGAGTTTGCAAGGACATTGGCCTTATCTGCACTCCATACTGTAGCCGGGCCACCACTTCCGTCTCCGCGACCGTCCTTGCCCAGGGTTCGTGCAAGTGCTGCTGCAACTCTTGCACACCTCTCAATCTCAGGTGTAGAGTATCCCCATGGATCGCATGCATAGTCCTGCTCTTCTATCTTGTTACCATAGTATGCACCACCACAGTTTTCGCGAAGCACGATGAAGTTCACTGGAGTTGCGATATGTGGTTTGAGCGGCGAGAGCGGAACCAGAGATTTTGAGTAGAAGGTTGCAGGTCGAATGTTCGCGAAGGCTCCGATATGTGCACGAAGGCGGAGGAGAGAGGACTCGGGGTTTGGGTACGTGTGGCCCCTGTACAGCACCACATTAGCGTTCGTTTATGAGGTTCGTAGTTGTTTCTGTGCCTCGGAACGTATTCAGGACTTACCATTCCGGTCCACCTACACTCCCAAACAACACGCCATCGACCTCATCCTTCGCAATCCGCAACACCTCATCAGTGATCGGCGTCCCTCTCTTGTCCATGCTACATCCACCTGCGATCTCATGTGTAAGCTGGAACTTTATCTTGTCCGATCTCTTGGTCTCAATCAGCTCCATGACCTTGAGAGCTTCACGCATGACTTCTGGGCCAACATGATCGCCTGGCAAGATGAGGACTCGGTATGTGTTAGGGCCACTCGAGGCACCGTTGGTTGTACCATTGCTGGACGGTGGAAAGACAGGAGCTGCCATAGTTTAATGTATTGTCTATATCCGCGACTTGGGCGTTCTTGTTCTAGTTCTTGTTCCGATTGTATGGCCGTTGGATGCTCGCTCTTACGCCTGTATCGATTGAGTGAAGAGTTCAGTACTACTAGCAGGTCAAAAGAGTTGACAAGGCTCAGTAGGACCTATTCAGCTTCCTCTGCACAGCGTCGTGGTTAGTAGTCAATCACGAAACAACAATCTCAATTCAAAGAACATCTCTCAACGGCCTCCATGCCGGTCATGTCGCATCTCATTGCACAAGGTCATCCTCGGGAATGACGATCTGCTGGAGTTTATGGACCATGAGCACAATTCGGTTGGTTCGTAAGTCCTCCCAGGAGGAATTCGTGGGGAAACAACGACCGACATCGGTGCGGAAAGGCGTCGACTCCGCACATGTGAAGCCACGACTGTCTTGTCTCGAGCATTCTTGGTGTCAAACGTGTACAATGCACGGCTTCGAAGTGATGCTAGCCGTTTTCCTTACGGTCAATTGCATGGTCTACCGACGACGCGAAGCGGCCAACTCGTGGTTCAGCGTGAGGGTTGAGATTAGGACAAGGCCCAACCACGAGCGGCTTGTAAGATCGAACTGGTCATATGTATAGTAGGAAGGAGCAGCAAAAAACCTGGGTATCATTATGTCCATAAGCTATGAACCACCTCCATAATCAACGTAAAGTCGTAGTTTTCCCACATATGCAACGCCATTACATAACAACACAGTCCCTCTCACCACGTCCATCTGCTGTCCTCCTCCTACCATATTCTGAACCAGCTGATGGCATATAGGCATGATTCGGCCCAAACGGACCAGCTGGGTAGTCTGGCGAGCGGTATTCCGTATTCTCGCCGTAAGCGCTAGTTCGTCTTAAGTGTTGAGCTGGCCGAGCATCACTATAGCTGCTGTGTCTATACATGGGATTTGTCACCCCGGTTGTCTGACCCTGAGCGTGCACATTACTAGTGCTTGTGCTAGCTCGGCCAAGTGGCAGATCAGTCGAGCTCGATGGGTGTAGTGGACTACCTATTGGTGGAACATAAGGCCTATGCCCGGCAGCCTCCTCATAGGCAGGCGGCGCATCGACTTGATCCGCATCTGCTGGCCTATTTACGGCTGGATTCCTGTTCGTATTCTGGTTTCGAGGTGGAATGACAGGTCTCACTTCGCCGCCGGGGTTGCTTCTCAGAGGTATCGGGATGTTGCCCTGCGATCTTCTTGGTCTTTGAGCGGGATCGCCTGGTCTCACACCTCCACCTCGGCTGTTCTGCTGCTGATTCCGGGCTCTTCTTTGTGCCTGCTCTTCCTCCTCCTGCATCTGTAATGCTATCGCGAAGTCCATATCTGCCTGCTCTTGTTGCTCCTGTGGAGTAAGTGCTGCAGCAGTGTGCGAAGTGCTTGGTGGCGCGAGTTGAGCCTGGTTGGCAGTACGTCTTGGGTTCGCAGCGTCCGTCATACTATGAGGTATGGAGTGTCTGCTATCTCCATGACTTACAGAATGGAAATCTCCTGAAAAGTGTTCCGTCCGAGCACCGTTGATGTCCTCCAAGGACTCCCAGATAATTTCATCTCGATCAGCATATCCTGCGTCTGTAACCAGTGTGTAGAGTCGCTGGTCTCGAGGATTCTTGTAGATCGTGCTGAAGTGATCGTTGCGAAACAGTATCGCAAATTCACCAGGTTCAAGTGATTCTTGTACGACTCCAAGGCCATAAGGCGTCAATTGTGTTGGGAATGCTCGGAAGAATTGCTTGATAGAAGTAATATCTTGCCAAAGCTGCTGCTCATGCTGATTTAGCCCTCCATTCGAAAGCTTGTATTCGAGCTCTTCTTCTCCGAATTGAACTGCCTGAGCATCTTCGTACGTCTGCGCAGATCGTGCGAAGGCGCGTGAG
This sequence comes from Lithohypha guttulata, assembly GCF_036872675.1. NCBI lineage: Eukaryota > Fungi > Ascomycota > Eurotiomycetes > Chaetothyriales > Trichomeriaceae > Lithohypha > Lithohypha guttulata. The sequence continues at coordinate 694,472 of NW_027042752.1, read as the reverse complement.
GCTTCATCGTTAGGTTGTGGCAGCCAGCCATGTACAAGCTTGATCCTGAAGGAGCTGTACAGGCTGATATCCTGTGTAGTCTCGAAGGTGCCAACCACAGTCAGAGGTCGTGGTGCTGCGGGCGTAGTAGGTGTATCACCGTCCATGAGGTTAGGAACTGGCTGTGATGCAGGCACGAAGCGCGGATTTGCATTCATTCCTGTCCTCAATCGCATTAGAAATCGGTTGAGCTCGTCCACATCAGGTAAGCGTAAAGTGTCAGACATTGCAGCTCTGGTGAGAAGCTCATCCATTAGGGTCTCGATAATCAACCCCAGCGACACCTGCTCGCGTAACCGTAGCGCTTCGTCTAACGCCGCTTGCATTTCCTCCGTGGCGCCCAAGATCATGGCATTGACAAGAGCAAGTAGGGGACAAGGCCCATTCTGGTTTTGGGTCAACATTGACGATCGTCTCATTCTCGAGGTTCGTAAGTCGTACCAGTTGAAATGCTTGATTTGATACGTTTCGTTTCGTTGCTCTTTCATCATGGCCAGATCACGTTCACTTGTAACAACAGCAGGTCGTGGAGGTTTCACTGGTGGTTGGAGAGATGGAGGTAGACCAGGAGGCGGAGCATAAAGATCATCAGACTCCTGCCTTACGGGTCGTGGTGGTTTGGGTGGACCTGGCTCTTCATTCTCTAACAGGGACGGTTCGCGAATTGTTGATGGTCTCGGAGCAGTAGGATTGTTGGGGATCGCTCTAAGCTCTTCACCAAGTGAGAGTGATCCTTCATGGTGTCCGCGATCGAGCAAGTCATCAGTGGGGACTGTGTCAAAATGTTGCCTTGGCTCGAAAGAGCTGGGTGATGGTAGTGGAGGCTTCACCGATGCCCAGGGGTTCTGATCGTTACCGGTCTGTGTAGGCATGAGGGGTTCCTGCAACCGTGGTATGGGAGGCGGCGCTTCCATTGGAGGCAGAGGTGGTGCGATCGATGGTGGTGTCGGTATCGCTTCTTTTTCTTGAAAGCCATCGTTAAGGGCGAGTCTTCCTAGCTGGTCTTTCGAGGGTGAGCTTCGTAATGGATGTGGATGTCCTGATCTGGAATAGCTCTCAGTTTCCGGTGCATGTTCAGGTTGGTGTGTTTCCGAAAGTCTTCTGAAAGGATTATTCGAGGCAAATTCGGGCTGGTGGACTGAGGTAGGCAGAGTATCTTGGGCAGGTGAATGACTCTGCGGAAGTGGTTTGCGCTTGACAATAGAGGCAGACTGTATAGCAGGTTCGGAAGGAGAAGCAGTGTTGTTTACCACATGAAGCTCCCTCGAATGTTTTATGCCCGGATCAGTAGGATCCCCATGGTCCGTCTTCTGTTCGTCCTCATCGTCCCACCACTCTCTTTCTGGGGATCGATCGCTGTCCAAGGAGGAACGAGGGGTGACCTCGCCGGACCATCCGGGTTTCAGAACATCAGGTACGTCCGGGGGAGTGTTTCTCGATTGTGCAGAAGTCTGGTTCACCCCAGGTCGCAGCAGGTTGGGAATGTCGCGTCGGTCCTGCTCGTTGCGGGAGCTGATATCGTCCTGCCATGGATTTCCCATCTCCTCAAAATGGGAGCCCATCTGTGATCGTTGTGCATAGGAGGGAACAGGAGGAACATCAGCCGAATCAACATGTAGGTGCGTTTGGTGCATGGGCGGCTCAGGCGGCGCAGGTGGAGGGGAGGCCGGGTAAGGCACCGACGACTTTCGAATGACCATGGCGCTTCTGTGCAACGTCGTGGTCGAACAGCTGCCCAGCAAACAGCTGTTTACTGCAGATACAGAATTTGGTGTACAAGCCACGAATTAGTGATCGCTCAACCCAAGCATTATTCGCGACACAGTAACGCAACGTCTGTTGGTCTACTCTTCCTCAGCGACAAGCAGATCTGCCTGTAAGTCAAGCAACAGGACTACGATCCGTCTATGGCAAAATATGAAGGACATGAGGCTTCATGAATGCACACTGCCTTTCAGGACTTCCTATGCGAACGCGTCAGCCTTTACTTTCTTCCTATGCTCCAAGCCCACGGCCTCAATGGAGGCACAAGCATCAAATGACGTCGCAGCAGGCCACATGGTGGATGTGGCTCAGCTGTGGCGCGATGATTCAACATCCCAGCCTACTATTCCGTCGCAGTGAACCTATCTCGACGTGCTTCTGATTAGCGGGAACAAGGCCGGTTGACATCGCGAACATATATGCAAATGTCGAATTCCGTTAGGACCTAGGAGACGATATAGGAGGTGGTTGAGAAAGAAGTTCACGTCCTGAAATAGTAACAGGTCACTGGAAGTTTGCCAAGCCCAATAAGGGGCCCAATAAGGGGCCCAATAAGGGGCCATTTTCGACAGTCGATGTTCCTCTGCTCGTTAATTTATTCGAGTCCAAGTAATGCTGCTGCCGTTTTATTGTTCATTCACCGCTGGATACTGACTTGGTTCCGCGAGCAAATGCTATACCTGAGATTGGCCAAACTGGCTGATAGAGTGAAAACTGGCAAGGACTACATAAGTTATACATATCAGCATCCCCATCCTATGATATACTCGCGGCTTTGACTGCCTCAAAAGCAGGCATGTATCGTGTAGTGCCCGTGCCGTAGTTGAGCTAGCGGCCCCATTACAGCCTCAGCATTTTGCGGTACAATTACCGTAAAGAAGAGCATGGTTGCAACACGCAGACAACAAGGGCACCTGGCAGTTCATGCCATCCTGCTTACAATCAGTGTTCGACACTGGTGCCCCACACGGTAGTTACTGTATCTGTTCAAGATGTTTTCAAACGGAGCTATACCTTCTTCATAGAATTTTAGGGCTTCGGACTTTTCCTGAAAATCGCGAGCTGGCACGCGACACTCACGAGGACAGGCAACGGCGTTTTCTCGTTGAAGCATGACGTAACAGCGCTGCTCCAACACCTCCAACTCGTCTGCAAGCGCTCAAGCACTTCTTCCTTCTTCTATACCACTTTTACTACGCTCAGCATCTTTATACAACAGTCTCAAGACCATTCACGTGTACGAAGATGTATCAGAACGTATTCACAATGCTTCTGCAGCTTGCGCTGGCTTCCATGGCCCTTGCCGCCCCAACAATGCACGTCGAGAAGGCTAATGCATGGCAATACGGCACTGGTGGTGGTATCGTTGGTTTCGTCGTCCTCATTCTTGACCTGATTGTCATCAGTAAGTACCTAGTTGTACTCCCACGCTTGTAAGAAATGCTAACCATCGTGCCACAGTCGAGGTCCTGCAATCTACGCGGCCAGTCTCCCACAAAGTCGGCTGGAGTCTTCTGATCTTCCTCTTCCCTATCATCGGAATCATACTCTACTGGCTCTTCTCCAACCGAGAACAACACAAGGCAGCTGGAGGTTACGAGGCTATTCCATAGTGCGATTCAACGATTGCTAGCCAAGTGTGGATATGGTCAATACATCTGGCTACAGGGACAACTTTATGGAACATTGGTCAAGAACTGCAGATCAAAACAATCAATACATGAACAGAGCCGTGAGATGTTGGCTCATTATGGATCAATATCTGAGAGTGGGATTTATCGTAAATAGCTGTTGGTTAGTGACGAACCAAGAACCATTGGAACTTAAAGTCAGATACGACTAGAACGAAATTACGCAGATAACATTCAAGGCTCGAAGACGATTGACTTGGTCTAGCCAATGCGTTGACAGAACAAACCTATTTCTGAATGTTAGACTTCAGAGCAACATAGAACAAGAGTGTCGAAGGAGTATCTGTCAATATCTGACTGAACAACCAAGAAATACTAGTCCCAATACTTGGCCTTTATCCCTCCTATAACTTCTTTTTCCTTCTCATTCTCCGGTTTGTCAAAGTTGCCCTTCACTCTCGCCCTCACCCAGTCCCCAGCCTTGATGCCGTCTTTCTTCGCATCATCTTCGTGAACATCTAGCCCAAGTCTCCTCAACAAAGGACTGTCAAGCGTCTTCAACGTCAAATCATGACCGGGCCGTAGAAAGTATAGCAATCCCAGCCGATCAATATGTGCCTGATCAGGAGGTGGAGCCACAACCCGATGAATCGACGACTTGAGGTATCCGTTTGTCCAGAACTGCAGAACGTCTGCAATGTTTACTGTGATTGACCCTGGGTGAGGCTTGACGTATCTCCAATCACCAGCTGGGGTCAGTACTTGCAAAGCAGCAATGGGTTGTCGGAAGAGTAAGGTCAGACTCCCAAAGTCAGTGTGACCCTTGGAGTAAATGTTGTTAAACTTGGCATTCTCTTCCGGCGAGCGCGCCCTGTATATCATGTATCGCAGATGACAATCTGAGATGTCGCTGTATCGATGGCCCTCGCTGAGAGCTCCCTCATCAGGCAATTCAAGAATGATCGACACAAGTACAAGGAGTTTCTGTACCACATTTTCGGCAATGTGCCGCTGGAAACGTTCTATCTCAGCCCTATTCTCAGTAATGACTGATGGCTGCGTGCGTTCGAGCTCGGGTAGAAATTTGAAGAGGTTGTACATCTCGACATTGTCACGAAGACCAGGGTAGAGCTCAGCTGCACCAAGTGGTCGGTAGCCATTGTAATTACCATTTTCAAGATCAGCACGGTATTTCAGCTTCTCTTCCATGGGAAGAGCGAAGACTTCTCTACCGATGGCGAACTGATAGTCAACTTCTTCTTGGCTCAGACCAAAGTTGGTGATGTAGAAGAAACCGATATTGTGCACTGCATCCTTGAGCTGCTTAGCAAGTTCTTGCTTACCTCCTGGCTGTTCGAATTTGGACAGATCAAGAGTAACGAGGTCAGCCCAGTCTAGCTCATAGCGAGATTCTTTGGCCTGCTGATATTTGGGCAGGTGATGTACCGAAGATAGGGGCGCTGGTTGACTCAGAACTGCTGCGGCTGCCATCTTGGACGTATTGCAGGACAATGTGGGGAGCGAAAGGATTTCCAGCACTGCTTGAGCTGTGCCATCTTGATATACACACACCCCTCACCACATATACGAACCTTTGTAAGCTTCACATCCTACCAACAACTGGTGAGGAGACGGCTTGCATCGACACGAGTCAAGAAAACAGGGGGGTGCTGTGCTGACTCCCCGACCACAATGCGATGTTCCGCCGACAAGCCGACCACAGTGCCTTCGATCTTTACGCGTTTCCTTGTTGCCAACCCACTGCACAACCACTTGATTCCTCCAGCTGGACAGCATCCAATACGCTTCGGCGACTGTTCCGTGACAGGATCTACGCGATGATCACAACATTTGATGCAACCAGATCCTTCTGCCTGACTACAGCACGAGTAGCACAAGGCGATAGCCGCGTGCACGACCTCTTGGACGTGATATTCACGAAGTATGCTGCCGCTGGATAGTCACCTTCCTGCATACGTAGAAACCTGGCTCTGACATGTGTTTTGGCCTCGCCCGAAGGACTCCCGTTATCGATCGTGCTTGCTAATGTAAATCTGGAAGTCGGCACATGGCGGTGTGAGCCTGCTGCACAGATATTGTACCATTAGGAGATATGAGCACGTCAAGGAGCGAAATCTCTGTCCATGGCTTGCAAACACTGAAGGAAGGCGCTTCGTCGCTATGCTTCCATCTCCTTTCCGAGCGCTAAAACTTCACCAGACTCAGTTCACAGCGTGGTATCTCGTCCCATGGCTCGAATTGATCGAGGTCTGCTAAGAAAAACAGAAGAACTCTAGAGCAAGCTTAAATACAGGTAGTATACTCACAATCAGTAGCTCATTCCCTTCTCGCTACATAATCAGATCACCACTACGAAGCAACTTCTCGACATCATGGGCTCACCAGAAGATAATCGTAGTGAGGCTGCCATTGGCGAGGTCAAGGTGCCTGTCAGAGGTATCACCTCAGATACAGACTCGGCTTCAACGACAGACACAGATGAACCCAGTCTTCTCAAGAAAGCACAGAAGAAAGTCGATAAGAAGATCATTCTTTGGTATTCTTTTGTCTACCTGATTATGCGAATACACGTCAGTAACATTACCAATACTGCTATCATCAATATTGAGGAAGGTGATGGGATAAAGAAACAGCTGGGCAACTTAACGAGTGCACAATGGGCCTGGGTACGTCTACTGGTGCTACTGCTGACCTGTTGGCTAATATGTGTATATTAGGTGCTCAGTATATTCTACTATCCTTACATGTTTTTCGAGCCTGTTTCGACCCTGATGCTAAAACGCTTCTCACCCTCGAAATGGATGTCACGTAAGATAAGCCCAAAGTCTAGCACATGAACATGAGCTGATATTGTACTAGGTATCATGGTGACGTGGGGTATCATCTCAATGTGTCAGGGCGCGACTCACAACTATGCTGGTGTTCTGGTATGCCGCTTCTTCCTAGGTCTGGCTGAAGCTGGTAAGTCAATATTACACGAGCCAACACAATGCCTCGACTGACGTGGACCAGGTTTCTATCCAGGCGTACTCTATCATATTTCCTTCTGGTTCCCAACAGACTCAATCGCCCTTCGCATAGCTTTCTTCTATGCATGCGGCCAATTTTCAGGCACAATCAGTGGACTTCTCGCTTTCGCTATATCCTTCATGAACGATGTCGGTGGTCTCGCAGGCTGGCGCTGGGTGTTCATTCTGGAAGGTATTCCAGCTATTCTCTGTGGTATCTACACACTTTTCTTCCTCCCTGACTACCCCGAGACAGCCAAGTTCTTGACTCAAGACGAGAAAGACATCATCATCAACAACCTACCCAAGACACAGCCCAAATCTCTCGCTGGGACCTGGAACTGGCAACAAGCCAAAGCCCTCTTCCGCGACCCCACCTTCCCAACATTCACCCTCGTCTGGATCTTCCACAGCATCGGTGGCTGGGGCGTGAGCACCGTCCTACCAACAGTCATCTTCGAGCTCGGCCTAACAGGCTCAGCCGGAGCTCAACTCATGACCATGCCAACCTACGCCTTCGGCTGCACCTGCCTCATCCTCATCGGCTGGCTCATCCACCGCCGTAAAATCACACCATGGATCGCAGCACTGTGTCTCGAAGTCTTCGCCTGTATCTGCTATGTTGTCCTGATCTGTGTCCGCCCACCCATCATCCGCTACGTCTTCGTAACTTTCGCAACAGCATGTTCGATCTGCATATACCCCATCATCTGGCCAGAACGTATCAGAGCCGCGCATGGAACGACTACCGCTGGTCTAGCAATTGGAATCACGAACGCAGCTGCGCAACTCACGGGTATTGTTGGTCCAGAGGTTTATCAGAGTAAGTTTGGACCAATGTACAGAGTGAGTTTCTCGGTGTCGATTGGGATGCTGGTTGGTGCTATACTTGTGATCTCGGCGACTTGGTATCTAATAAGGAGACGGGATCTTGAAGCTATGAAATATGCCAACGATGTGGATGACGATGTTGTGTCAGAAAAAGACGATAGGATCTAAGATTGATACGAACGCATCTCACCAGAACTTATCTCAAATAGAACAGAGATTTATACAACATCTCATATAATTCGTCATCTTTGTATTTTCGCATCGCGATTCCGATCTAAATGACTTAGTACCGAGCAAAAATGCTGGGACGCCTCGCTAAGCGCTTGCACGCAGACTGAAAGTGTACAACCCGCAAAATAACGAGCGGAAACACATATATCCAGATGAACCACCCCCATATCAGTCGCCCAGCTCCGAACCCCATTTATGCACAAATTGGTATCTGTCTAGCCTCAGCGCGCCCGAATCTCACGACCGATACATTTTCACCACCGCCTCAATAGGCTTCCTGCACACCGGACACCCATTCGAATCACCAGCACACTGCTTCGCACATGCGTAGCACGCAACGACATGGCCACACTTGTAGAATAACGCGTCGACTTCTTCAAAGTAGCAGATCTGACATAGTGCCGCCTGCTGATCTGCTTGCTGCCAGTAGGTGACGCCTTTTCCCCAGCGCTTGTCGTTCTCGTAGCCTCCGACGTAGCGGTTGCCAGTGCGCTGCTCGAGAAACTCACCTTCGCCGTGCTTCATGTCATCGAGCCAGCCGCCGTTGTACGTGTCGCCGTTTTGGTAGGTCATTTTACCCTTCTGCCCTGATTTTTGACCTGCTACGAGTGGTCCTTCGTAGGTATCGCCGGCCTGTGTGATGAGGGAACAAGCTGTACCGTGGCGTTGACCTTGTACTAGCGGGCCTTTGTAGTAGTCGCCTCCGAACTCTGCGATTTCGACTGATTCTTGAGTTGTTAACGCTGCGACGGGATGGCGGCGCTGGACCATAGCTAGGTATCGCACTAGCTGCCCAGGATCCACGAATTTCGCTTCAGCTTTCAAAGCTTCCATTTTTGTTTCGCCTAGATGGTCGCCAACGATGACCTCGCAACAGTCTAGTAGTGACGCATCTTGGAAGGTAGACTCAAGGGAGACACCAACCGTTCTGTATGTGCCCTCGCGCTTCCAAAGATGGAAGCTTTTCTCGTCATCGTAGTTCATCTGTTTGCGAACCATTGTGCTGATATTTGTGTCTCGAGGGACCGTAAACGTACTGTGAGCTGTGAACTTTTGTTGCTCAGCATCAAAAATGTGCAAAAATCCATAGACATCAGGTATGCGCTGCGTAGGCGTGGCTGGTCGTGAGTCAACAGCTTCGTCTTCGCCATCAGACTCCGCCTCTTCGATTGCGTTGCTGTCATTCGATGGCTGCTCAGATCGTTCTGCAGCCTCGAGATCAGCTGCTATCATTTGTGAGATTAATGCAGCATCTTCGGCCGATATATCGCCCTGCGCGGGCTGTATGAGAACGATTTGATCATTGCCAATGGGTATCGGTATACCAGCGGGCAATGGAGGCAGGCCGTGACCTAAAATTGTCTCGTTATTTGCAGAATCGGCAACAGTAGACGTGTGCGCAGAGGCATCAATCAGGTGACCATGGACAACAGGTGGAATTGACTCGTTTGCTTCTGCTACAGCAAGCATTTCTCTCATAGCATTTTCTTGGGCAGCTTCGATCGACGCCGGCTCTGACGGTGTTACAGGAGCATCTGGTGTTGAAGGACTGTGGTCTCTAACCGTCTGAACAAGTGTGGGATGAGATTCTGCGGGGAGAGTCTCTACTATACTCTGAGATACTGGTACGATAACAGCAACATTGTTCTCTGTTTGTGACGATGCAGTATCATTTTCAACACTGGCTCGACCCGTCGTCGCGTTCTCCAGGGGCGCTAATTCATCGGCTTGTTCGTTGTCGTGAGTCTGAAGACTTTGCGTTGCTGGTTCTTCGTTCGATGTTGCCTGTGTTTCTCTTGTACCATCCGTACCTGGTTGTTCGTGATCAGGTTGGTTGGTTGTTGATGCGGACACCACCTCAGAAGCAGCAGTTGTTTCCAAGTACGCATCGACTGCCTCCCGTACAGATGCTTGTTCGGCATCCGCAGCAGCGGCGGTTTCGCTTGCAGACGATGATCCAGCAGGCTCTACATTGGGGTTGTGCGATTCGCTTTCTTGTGGCTCAGCAATTTCAGGTGTTATTACTGGTTCTTCCGGCGTTGGCTCTGGTTCAGGGGGCGCTTGGATATTGATTTCTCCTAGTTTCATGAACCGCTCAGCGAGCTCGTCTTCTGCCACTTCATACTTTCCTGGTAACATTGTGAACCACAAGCTCAAATGCAGGCTAGTATTGAGACACGAACGCACTGCTGAATCGGCAGGAAGCACGTACATATAGCCTTTGGACATACCACCTAAACGATGGTGGTTCATAGCCCAGAGCTTGAAGGCTTTCTCGTCGACTTGTAGCATCTCAGCTATCTTCGCTTTGATGTCGGCAATAGTAGCCTGTTTATGAGCCAAGAAGCGCTGCCAATACTGCTTTTGTTTTGCCTTTTCGTGGCTCTTTAATCTGTATAGATCAAGCTTGCCTTGTTGACCACCAACTGATTTGTCCCAGAAAAGCTCGATCGGAATGGAGTCTCCATGCTCTGGTTCGTCTGGCTTCTCGAACATGTCTGCGTTGTTGTTATATGCTTCATCTAGATGGAATTTCAACCAGTAGGGTAGGCGATATGTTTCGAGTTCTGACAGGAGATAGTCTGACAAGCAACTTGTGCGTATATATAGTGCTGTATGTGCCGTCTGATGGTTAATTGTGGCCTTCTTAAGCTCAGCACCTTCCAGGCCCTCGTACTCTGCTAGACGTTTCTTAGTGTAAGAGAAGACCTTGTTACCATTGCCGTCGGAGAAGACAAGCCATTTACCTCCAGGTCCATGTGGCCGCAGCACACTGAAGAATTTGCCGGAAGTTCGATCGCCATCGTGTACGGTAAAGCCATACAAGGTATATTTTGCGTCGTCCACGTCAGCAAACTTGCTGAGGTCGAGCACTTCATTAATTCGTACACGATCGTTGTGAAGCAGCCACTCTCGCTTGGTGGCATCGAAGCTTTGTCGTTGAAGTGTCAGAGGTAAGAAATTCGGCAGTGGTCCCTTGAAGTGTGCTCTCTCGAAAGCTTCGTTGGCACTAGCTTGGAGATCTGCAACATTGTGAACCGGCAACAGAGGTATAGCTCGCAACTGGTCTTGACTACCAAAGACGTCAATCAGACCCTGGACAACTTTGTGGTCGCCTTCTGCTTCAATCTCTATCGAACGGCGAAAAGCCTCCCAGAACATATTGACATTGTCAAAAGACTCTCCACATTTTGTGATTTCGTGAATTATATTGTCGAGGCGCACATATAATTCCTCCTTTTTCATGTTCCGCATCTGAAAGAGCATCAACTGGAGATGTGCCATGAGCGGACGTGGTCGGGCTGAACTGTCGATGCGCCAAATGCCAGCATCAAAGTTCTGAACAAGCGATCGAAAAGGGGCAAGAAGCGTCCAAGCAATGATGCCAGCCGTTGCTGGGCTGTGGTACAGAAGACGAGTTCCGACAGGAAAGATGCCAGCCAAACCCTTCGCATCCCACTGGCTTTCACCAGCTGAAGAGTGCCAGAAAAGAGCTTTAGTAGGGTCGTCATAGATTCGAACGTAGGCATCGACGGCGATAGTGTCGTCTCGTAGTAAGGCTTGGCGTTGACCACGACGTCTTCGGTGGATCTCGCTCCAATGGTTGACAGCTGTATCCCAGCCCCAGTCGTCTTGATGAGGATAGAATTGATGGGAAGCAGAGGATGTGTAAGACGTACGTGGTTCTGTTGGATTATACATGACCAGGCCTAGCTGTGCAGAGATTCGATAATCTTGCACAGGTGTTGTGGTTGAAGCAGTTTCGGGTTGGTCGTCCTCGGCGCCGGAAACGCTCTCATCATCATCGTCATGGCTATCTCGACGCTGTCGGCCTTGCGGTACGCTTTCTGGCTCATGCTCAGTGGTTGTAGCATGCTCCTCTTTCACTTCAGCCAATTCCAGCTTGAGATCACACACGGGCTCGGTCTTGGAAAGGTCGTCATCAGGTGCAGCTTCCCAGGCCTTGAAGGAACCAACAAGGTCGTCTGCTGCGGCGGGTGGCTCTTGAGGAGAACAGCGGAGGTAGGCTGACAAGGAAGTCCTGCTCTTATTACCTCGAGGAAAAAACTTGATGCTCCAATATTTGCCGTCAATGCAGACCGAGGGCGATTGCATGATGCGAGCCCGATTGGGGCGTTCCTTCGTGCCTCTCACGCCCTTGATCACCCATGATAACCTTATCTTTTTGCTTGGCCGGTAATCTCGGTCGTCCAAGTCCGAGAAGACGTCTTTCTCGATTGCGTTTGGATCGGATGCATTGAGCTCGTGCCCGTCGGCCTCTATCTCTTTCAATTCTTCTTCGTCGGGAGCCGAGGTATCCTCTTCATACAACACCCATGAGGGAGTGTGATCTATGATCGGTACGTCGGTGTTGGTCAGCACTGGTGGTATGGAAGCAGGCTCGACCGAGGATTCTGCGTCCGGATCAGAGATTGTGGCTTGGGAGTCGGGTGCGAGGCCAACTTGACTTGATGGTTGTTCTGGATTTGAATTTTCTAGTCGGGACGATTCCGAATCAGGTACAGGTTGACCGCTTTCGTGCGCAGAGGACCTTGGGGTAGATATGGTGCCAGGTGTTTCCGTCGAGGTGCTTGAATCTGAATTTGACTCGGAATTGGAGGAGTCGTCTCCGTCGTGATGGCTCCCACGTTCGTTATCGTCTTCAGGTCTCGCAGAAATACTATCCGTTGTTTGCACATGACTATCCTGCTCGGGCTGGCCAACTACTTCCTGAGTCTGTGGTGCGACCTGTGGTTCCTGATTGTTCGACATGCTCGATTCGGAACCGGCTCGTTGGTTGGTAGTTACTGGGGATAGTATGGAAAGAGCGTGCTCGGGACTTGAGAAGTGATGAGGTCGGTGAGGGAGAGCTGATGGAGAGGTAGGCTGATGTTCTACCAGAACGGGTGATTGATGAGTGGACGCCATGGCCTGCTCTTAGTGACAGTTATTTCGCTTTCGAAGGTCTATTTTCACAATGCTCTTAGTGAAATTACCGAATGTGCTGCATCAGCGAGCGTAGCCTCTTGGTCGCTCTATCGCTGATGTATACAGGAACAGTCATCAAGCTATAGAGCTACATCGCAATCGTCCGTCACTTTGACCTCTGAACTGATGGTGAAGTGAGATATACAATGGTCGTGCAATGATTCACAAATTGAAGGCAACAACTCGTCCAGAAAGCGGTATAATGCAAAAAGTTCAAGTTGGGAAAGGCAGCAAGAACTTGAAGATGGTCCATGTGCCTGCGCTTGCACTGCTGCAGGAAGTCCGCTGCAGGCTGCACTTGGGCTCTTTTGCTCGATTGTGGAGGTGAAAGCGCGCCTGAGTCCACCACGGCGAGACCGCGGAACTCCATGAGCCAGACTTTGCTCCACAATGAGTCAGGCTTGTGGGTATCCGACTCGCGTTTGTCTTTCTACCCATCCTCCTAGAGTTGAAGTGCATCAAGTCCAGCACATGCAGAGGACAGTCACATTACAGCACGACTATTGGAAGATCATGGGCTTGTTGACACGACTCCAGACAATGGTTTCACAGCGCCCTTCTGCCACGAAAAGAGCTGCAGGATACGTGAACCAAAAGAGTTTCGAGCCTGCGGGAACGAAGACCCACAGAGCCGGGAAAGTGAGGCTGCCTTGCGATCTGTCCTGGATCACGCACGGCGAATTAGTGCTACCAAAAGCCCTACAAGTCTGGTATCACAATTCACTCAATAGTATCAACCTTGCTGTTCTTGCACATTCATCACGATGCCTGTTCTCCTGCGCTCCTGCTGCTGATACTTGGTATTTGTCTTCCCATAAACGATGGAGATCTTCATCTCGAACTAGTGATAGGGCTTGAGGCCGCTACTGCGAGACCCACTGTCCCAGAAACTCGACGGTTAATTCATGCTCTCCATTATCGACTCTCTTTACTCTTGTTGGTCACAATTATGCTTTCCTCTCTGCCTTTGATCTTAACACAAGTCAAAGATCATTCCTTTTAATGGCCGTTCCCTATATGAACCAAATCAGCTCGAGTAACCATCAGTAGAGATGCATTTCCGTCGACTAGCTCGAACACTACAAGTTGTTTGATTGGTGAGTACCTGTCCACCGTTCAAGGAGTCAGAACCTAAAGCAGCGCCTCCACCTGCCACCGTGCCTCGTGCAACTACTGTACCACAAAAGCTTCTTTTACAGAGCTAGATTCAGCCCGTTGCAAATGTTGCCGCGACAATAAGAGGAAATGCGACTGTGGCCTCGACATAAACCTAGCTCCAATGTCAGTAGGTCAAAACCGTCCCAACTTGGTATTCTCACCTTGACACTCTCGCCATCTGCTTTGATCTTGCCCCAACTGACTGCTTCGTCAGGTCGAGCCCCTGCATCGCTGCCATCGAATTCTTGCGCCGTATTGACAAACACTGCGCTTTCCGCACCATTCCGCATCAAGCAAGCGTTGGCAATATGGTGCTTGACCACCCCTCCACCTAGTATGATCATGCCGGCCCGTTTGGCTCGCACCGCCATAGTGTTGATCCTTCGTATGTCTTGTACAATGTCGATGTTGAGCTGCAGAGGTGACGCCTTGAAGGAGTGGAAATACAACATGTCGCCCAGGCTTCCGTCGGTCAAGGCAGGACAGAAGACAGGTATGTCATTCTTGTATGCCCAGTAATACACCGATGACTCGTCGTCGATCGCTTTGCCAAGCCGGTGAATTACCCTGGATGGTGTCCACATGTACCTCTCACCCGTCTTCTTGAAATTCGTCTCTTGTTCCTCCAGCATTTCGTCGAGTATGGGAACCACCCAATCTTCGAAAGCACAATAGTTGTTATTGGGCACGACCAAGTTGCCAATGCGATTCAGACCCTTGGACCGCAGAACGGCGCCGGAGGTTGAGAAAGAGCCATGGTATGTTGGTGCCAAGCATTTGATCAAGTCTTCTTCGATGCCGCCTGCCGTGGTTACGATGGCAGAGACATGCTTGTTCTGGACCAGATATCGAAAGGTATCGCGAAGGCCTGACGAAATCATGTTGGATGTATATCCGAGGAAAATGGTCGTGCCATGACCCGTCTCAGGATCCTTCCACCGCCTCTACTGGAGCAGTCAGAGCTGCCTCGACGCTGGACATCAATTTCATCAACAAACCATATCGTTAATTATACGTATTGCGTCCCCAATCGAGCTTGACTGGAAGCCTTGGTTTGACAGATTTAGCACAAAATCGGAAATGATAGATCGGGATTCAGTAGGTAAGGCAGCCCAGTCAATGCCCTTCACCTCACGGGCATCCCCTGCAACTGGCTCGGACGGTACTAGTACAGCCTCGGTGGCTTTAGAAGGAGGATTTGAACTCGACATCGTGCCCCTATTAGATAAGAAGAACTTGGTCGTAAAGTCTGTGCAGTAAAAACGGTTATGGTGTGATTCAGATCGCAAGATCAGTACTGCTGGCTCTCTCGTGCACGATAGAGTCTGTTACAGAGGCAGAAATCTTGAACAGAAAAGCTTGGCAGGTTTGTTCTCCACACACTATACGGCATTACGGTTAGCCCTAAGACTTCTACCACGAGCCTTTGTGTGGTCCAACACGTCGCAATCTCAATCAATGAGTGCATGCTTGCCTACCGATGTACTCAGAGAATTTTGTATAGAAGAGATCAGGTCATCCATGGTGTCTCCATCATCCTGTCATAATTCTATCTAATCTACAGGACTCCTTCCATGACTCGATGCATTTGTCGCAACCTGAACAGTACGGTGGGCTAATCGTGCGTCATCTGCTAGTAGGAGATTTAAGCCAATGGATCAAACCGATGCGCTTCGGGAGAAGGTGCATGCTGTGCATTGATTGGTCGATGACTCGTAAATCTGGCCAGACCGAGCTTGAATGGCTGAAGCTAAAAAGGCCCTGTTGTCCACTACTCATGACTTCAGACACCTCAGGCACGCTCCACCACTGTCTGCTTCTGCCTCGCACTTCGCACTTGTTTGCAAGCTCCACCCAGAAAAGACGCCAGCTGCCAGGTGGATCCGATTCTCAGTTCTCTTGGTTCCTTGTGTTGCTTTTCCATCCTCGTCCTCCCAAAATCTGATTCCGTCACATTGACCACTGCTGTCGACACTCTTTCCAACTCAGCAACATCGTCGATTGTAGTCGGAACATCATCGTGAACACTACGTTTGTTCGAGCCGCTATATCCAAAGTACTAACTTGACTTTCACCACTTCGCTGTGCAGTTCTACGTTGCACGATACCAATTTCCGACACGCGAACACTCCTCCTTCATCGCATCGAATATATCCTCAATTACTACAAGAACAGCAGTAGTTGCATCTCTAAGTACAAGCTACTTACCAACTTCATCAACGACCATAGGATCAGTCATCAAATTAAGGAAGCTTTGACCCCAAACACAGTGTTTATGCGTATCTGATCTGAGGCTCGGCAGGAATCACAACCTCCAGATTTACGTGTCGGATTCATGAGGCGAGAACCTCTTGAGCAACAGGGCTGCCTATTCCTTTTGTCAAGCCGCCGCACATTGGCTCCATCGGCTCTTCCTGGAACTTCAGAGCTGCAGGCTAGAAGCTGATTGGCAGTTTCACCCACAACACTAACTTTCAACCTTGCCGACACCGATGCATGCGCTAGTCTATATTCGTTGCTAGTCACAGCCTTGTCACTCGCATGTCTCAACGCTACCCTCCGCCTCGTGACAGATCTCCGCCCCGACAGTTCGATAGACGAAGCTCCAGCACTTATACTCCCCTCGCCGTCTCATCCTCCTATAGGCCTTCTAACGAGCCTCCTCAACCGTCTTCAGACCGTCTGCCACCTCGGGGTCCACGAGCTGATTCTTTTCGAGGAGGATTCACTTCCGCTCCACGTGGTCGTGGCGGATCATTTGCACCAAGAGCCGCTAATTCCTGGGACCGTGACAGAGAACGCGATCGCGAGCCCAGAGCTCAACAAGGTGCCTTCCGTCGAGATGATGACCGCTCGGACTGGTCTCGTCGCGACGATAGACCACCTGCTTTCAACAGGGACAGGTCATATGTAGGCCGCGAAAGGTCCGCTTCACCAGCTCGGCCGCGTCGCGACTCTAAAGATATCATTAATCCTCCTTTCAGCAGGGCTCAGGACCCAACGCCTACCTACTTTGGTGGCAGTATACGTGGTAGTACAGACCGAGGACGTAGTCGTGGTGGATTGGATCGTAGTCGTGGCCGGAGCTCTTTCATTGGCGATCGCGAACGAGATCTCTTTCCTAGCAGAAGTCGATCGCGTGATGGCTGGCGGGATCGAGATTTTGAACGACCAAGAAATGTTGGTCCAGATGTTGACAGGAGTGGTCGTTTTGAACGTCGAGATTACGACAGACCAACAGAGAGAGATGCCCGGTCTAGGGATCATGATATCTGGCAACGAGATCATTCACCTGGTCGCAACAGTGTTGGCAATCGTGCCGTATCACCCGGGGCAACGTCCTCTATCAGCCAAGATCGAAAACTTGACTACGACTTGATCAGGAAACCCTTGACATCGTCAATACTACAGGGAAGAGACGCAAGGCGGGAGACCGAGGCGGATTATTTCACTTCACGAAACGACAATAACCGACGCGAGCTGTCATTTCCTCAGCCTGCACCCACTCAAGCTGTGCCTCAGAGCTCTTCTCTCGGATTGGATTATGGTCCGCCTCCACCATCAGCCCCAACTACAACACCTTCTGCGCCAGTAGCTGAGAAGCCCTCACAACCACCCAAGCCGTTCAAAACAGAGCCTGCTTCCACGACGCTGCCGTTTCAACCACCGAGTGGACCTAAAGCTGCACGCACTGCGCCCTCTGCCAGTACGGCTCAAGTGCCTCAGCTGCCTGTCCAACAGAGTGAGGTAAGACCCAAGCCGGAGAACACTAATCGTGTACGTCCACAATATAACGACACAGCCAAGGATAGCTTCAATGACCCTCCAAAAGGCCCAGCGGCAGATTCGTCTGTTGAGCGTGTGTCTTCGGTATCTGTACACGCTGACCGTCCTCTGCCGTCAAATGTGCCTTCAGGTCCTCGACTTGGCTCCGGACCCTTGTACAAGCCGAAGACTTCACCTATTGCACAGCATGGCTCTTTGCCTCCCGTTCAATCGAAGTTCAATCAAGACGTACGCAGCATACCTAATGCGCCCACAGGACCTCGCAGTGCGTCGATCCTGCCACCGTCTGGCCCTCGGGGCTCTCTACCTATTGGTCCTGCAAGCTCTCAAAACAGTCCCTCCTCTGCATCTTGGAGACGGCCACAAATAGAGTATCGACCTCAAAAACCCTCGATCATGAGCCATATGAACAGGCCACATATGAATGAGCGTCCGCCCCCTTCGGCCGTACAACTATCACCCGATCAATCGCCTAAAGCAACCACTAGGCAATTACCACCTACAGAAAGACCTGTGAGAAGTAGTACGATCAACACGGAGAAGAGGCAAAGCCCTGTTCCTGAATCTGGGCGAGACACGACTACCCTTCTTGACACAGAGATGTCCGGGCCAGCTTCTGAAGAGGAATCTGCAGAAGATGAGCCGGAAAGCGAGCTTGATGAGACCTCTTACGAAGATTCCGAGAAGAGACATGCACGGGAAATGGAGTTACTCAAGGCTAAAATGCCGTTACCCTTGTTGGAGGACTCGAAAGTCGTTGGTCTGCTAATTAGGATCCAACTCCTTGGAATGATCGCAGAAGGTCTCGTTCCGGACGATGTTCAAACGACAAAAGACGTGAAGGATGTCCAGATGAGCGATGCACCAGCAGAAGGTCTTCCTTCGCCGCACGAAACGTCTGAAGAGACACAAACGCCTCCTCTCATGCATCCCAAGCCTCGTGGTCGTCCTCTGAGAGAGCCACCCGTCAATCCCATACCGACTCCGCCGATTGAGGAACTTCCTTACCTGCAAAAAGCTTCTGACGCCGTTGAAGTCTTTGACGAACCGATCGAAGATGAAGTAGAAGAGGAAAAAGTCACCACACTATTGCGAACACAGTTCGAACAAGAAGCGTGGGAGGAAAAGGACGACCTTATTGAACTATCTGACTTCTATCGCCAGAAATTCCCAGAGTGGAAATACGAGATTGATAAGTATGAACGGATGAGAAGGGACATTGAGGCAACGCCAGATCCAGGGTCTCCTGGCGCTCAATCTTCAGCATCGATCCCGCCCTCAGTTGAACGTCTTACTGGTAGAGCAGCACGAAATGCGACAGAGTTTGACATTGAAAAGGCCATCTTAATGTCGCAGCAATCAGCAAGAGAAGAGGAAGAACGACGTGAAAGGGAAGCCGCTTCAAACGCAAAGCCCAACTACGAGACGGAAGCTTTTGTGCCGGACATGCTAAAGCCTACAGAACGAGATTCGTCTTGGCGCTTCAATGATACCAATCGTCTTGTGCCTACCGAGCTTGCAGTAGAACTGATGCAGTACATACCTCCTGAGGATGATTTCACGGACGAGGAACAGAGCAGATTCATCACTGCTTTCTGTCAAACACCGAAAAAGTGGGGTCTCATTGCCGACCAGATACCTGGCAGGACGTACCAGGAGTGCATTGTTCACTACTACCTCACGAAAAACGAGGCCAACTACAAGGAGATATGGAGACGTTCGCAACCGAAGAGGAGAAGAGGACGTGCTGCAACGAAGCCCAGATCTACTGCCTTGCTCTCAGATCTGGCCCTAAACGAAGATCCCGAGACCACGCCTGCACCAGTCACAGACAGTGGCCGACCAAGAAGAGCAGCTGCTCCAACTTTTGGTGATATTCCTGATGTAGACCCTGCAGCAATGCCAGCCGCTAAGCGTCTTGCCATGGCACCCAAAGATGCGGGTGAAGCTTCAGCACCGAAGCCGAAGGGAAGGAAAGCAGGAACAGCGACCAAGATCAGACGTACAAAAGCTCAAATCCTGGCTGACAACCAGGCGGCTCTCGCGGCTCAGAACAATCTGGATGGCTCACCTGCCAAAGGTCGTGCACGTGCTATATTGCGAGCAGAACCCTCCAAACCTGAGTCCGTCTTGCCTGTTACCGAACCTCAACAATTGACTCCAACTATGCTGCCACTTGCTGCAGCACCTGTGCGGCCACGATCACCTCCACCACAAACCGTGACCAGCTACTGGTCTGTTCCTGAACAACAGAAGTTCAGACAATTGGTTGCGTACTATGGTCGCGACTATGCTAAGATAGCAGATTTCATGAAAACAAAGAGCCAAGCCATGATCAAAAACCACTATTCAAGAAAGGGTGATGCAGAACTAGATCGACTCGCTCAGATTGCCGAAGAAAAGGTCGCCCGGGGAGAATCTTTGGGCAAGGCCCCGTCGCCTGTTGCACCTGCCAAACGCAAATACGACCCAGTACCTCCGATCGCTCCGCTAGGAAGACCCACGACAGGCAACACTGAAGCACTCCTCGACGTTGACCGGTCTATGGGTACGACAAAAGTGTCATCACTTGTGGAAGATTTTCCTGCGAACACTTTACAACGTGATCCTACTGGTAACATCGTCACCAAGGCATCTCCACATGGGGAGATACTGCAGCATAGCCCGCTCGTGTTGCCCCTACAGGCGAAAGTTGAGGATGTGGCTCGTGAGCGGCCATTGCTCGCACAGAAGATCATGTCAGGGCCTCAACGGGGTCAGTTCACTGATGAAGCATTGCACTCACATAGTCAGCAACGACAACACCATAACGTCAGCGATTACATACCTCACCATCATCCTCCACAATTAGTTGACCTCAGAGCAGCGGATGTCGCAGTGTCCCAGACACGAGACATGGCGAGTCAGCCTCGAGATCACCTTCTGCATGCTCAGTCAGGATCGCAGCTTCCACGCTATAGGGGTCTTGAACCAGATGGACCAATTAGACAAGCACACAGCCGCAATACGAGTCTTGTTGGAATGCCTACGACTCTTTCTGAACCACATGCTGTGGACTCGATGGCAATGCAACAGGAGAGGAACAGGCTGTACGGTATAGGTATCTCGCAGTCACCTCGGGCTCAACCTATGCAAGTCAGTGTGGCGCCAAGGCCAGAAGCTTTTCTAGCATTCACCTCCGCGCAACAGCACTATCAGCAGCCACCACCACAGCAGCAGCAGCAACGTTCGCCAGTAAAGCAAGAACCACCCAAGCCATTACCTGCCAAACGCTCTAATGTCTTTGACCTTCTTAGTAACGATGAGCCAGAACGGCCGGGTAAGCGATCATCCACTGATAGTGTGCGTCCTCCTCTGCAGACTCCTCCTCCACATACAATGTCGCAGGCTCAAGCGTCGTTCACCCCTCGCATGCAAGATGATCTGATCACCCGTCCAAGCTTATATGGAGGACTTGGCCAGCATCCAAGCCATAATACTATCAACGACATTCGTGGAGCATATTCTAACAGCCCTGCACCCCCACATCGAGCGGAAGCTTGGCTGGAAAGGTTTGATCCTCGACAATCCTTGGCCGATCGCTCAAGCAATCCATCTCCATTGCATGCACCGGTTCCTCGGACTCCATTGGCAGGCTCTAAGCCACTTGGACATGGCCCTGGCGACAGCCTTCGGAATATGGACCCTACAGCTCGACTGAGTAATCTTGGACGTACTCAGATATCGTCGCCTCCTCGGCAGACCTCCACGCCCGTGCCACAGTTCAGACCTGCATCCGCTGCACCTCAACAGCATTCGAGAATCTCCTCTCTGGGTTTCGGTCAAACTCATCTAGGTCAAGATTATCGCGGGTTGCAACCACAATCTCAACAGAATCAGCAAGCCCAGCAACCACAACTGCAGCCCGCTGTTAGTCATCCCCAGTCCGCTAGCGGAACTCCCATGTCATCAATGCATCAACATCACCGCGGACAGATGTCTCAAGACTATGGATCCAGGAGGCTCACAATTCAAGAACATAAGGCTCAAAACGGGCTTGATCAGTCTCGGGATCCACGAGAGGTTGTCGAGCACAGGTCTCAACGAGAGGAGAATGCACAACGAAGTACACACGAAGCTCACCATCGACCTATAGCACTTCCTCCTCAATCGCATGAGCCGTCTCGTACAGCACCCGATCGCCGCGAATTCTACCGACCAGAGTCTTTGAACCACCAAGTGCCGCCTCCACCTCCAAGGACTTCTCAACTTGGTTCGTTGAACTCAGGCTATGGTGCACCTCCGTCGCGTACATACAACAATACGCCGCCATTGGCAGGCTATAACACCGAGCATCGGTCAATTGCAGCAGCAACTCACAACCAGCACGCTCACCATCACCACCACAGTCTGTCGGGTCAGATAGGTCCTACCTCGTCACAGCAGCAGCAGCAACAGTTACCTCTTGGTCAGAAACCGTCAATGCAACATCACCGTCACCATCATCACCAGCAAGGTCTTGGACCTCCACCGCAACCTCATCAAAATCTTGCACCGCATGCTCACCAGTCACAACCTGGCATGCATCAGCAACCACCTCCGCCTCAGCAATACCGCGAGCAGCCAAGGTTTGGCCAACCACAAGGAATGGCGCCGCCTCAAGGCCATTTCAGAAATTATAGCCAAGGCGGCGACGAGCGGAGATAGAGTCTCTGGACAGGCGCTAGTAGCTGCGACGATCCGATTGATATACTGGACGATGACGATGACGACGACGATGACGATGACGACGATAAAAACCCATGTCACGATGAGACAACGAAGATAGATCACGACTTGACTTGTGATGGGGAGGCGTTGCACGCAACGAGCAATGGTTTATGGCAGCAGCACGAGCACGAACAGATTCTCCCACTCAAAGCATCATTATTGGATCAGCAAAGGTGCGGAAGACTATTACTCAGTCGTGCCTCGACTGCTTACATATGAACATTGGAGAAAAGTCATGTACGATAGAATAGAGGAAGCAGAAGTGCTACGCGCTTAAATCCACCGTGCAGCCGCGGTGGTGGTAGATATCTTTTCTTCCTCTTATATACTTCGGGTTATTCTTAGCTATGTATGTAGTACAGTATGCGACGTACAACACATATCAAGTATCCAAAGTCCATGCTGTGCAAACATCGCGCTGCTGTGTTGCCTGTATTAAATGGGTAATTATTTACTTCACAAATCAAGTTGTACGGTGATAGTAGTCGCGTGACGAGGAAGAAATAAAATTGTGACTTTGGATTCTGCCAAAGTCTATTTTCACGGCCCGGGAATTTCCATGGCTTTAGGAGCATTTCGCAGTGTTTTCAGAACTGTCCCGGGTCGGTCATGCAACGTGTACAAACAGGACAGGTAAACAATTCGAGGGTATCTGATCTGAAAAGTCCCACAGCTAATGTCTACGAAGTAAGAAGCCGAGACAATGGACCATAGAGCAGTCTCATACACATACGTAGTTCATGTCCTTCCTGATTCCTCTTGACAGCTCACATTCTTTTCCCTAATAACAGGTCCAACACCAAATACACAATGAGTACCTAAAACATACAGAAATCGAGTTCGCTGAATTGACTGGGGGTATATAACTGCCGGCATAGCTGTCATAACTCGTAATTGTGCTAGCTTACCTGCACGCTTGCTGAAAATACGATCTAAGAAACAGAAAACGAATGTCGAATAACCAATTCTCCCGCACAAGAACCATGTCAGGTGATGAAGCAAGGGATAAAAGGCCAGCCTTTACAGCTCAGGGGGTTTTCACCACTGCCTGCCTAACAATTCCTTGATAACCCAGGGCTGAGACGTTGTGATGCTCATGGTTAGAAACGATTCTTGCCAGACTTCACCTGAATGGGAATGCCGCCAGATGGTCTCCTGTGTGCAGTCGTGTTGCTGACCTTTGCAGCAGCTTGTCTATTGAGACGATTTGTTCTCCATCTTTCGTAAAAGATCTCACGACTGGCTTCCCGCACCTCATTACGCCATTCGCTAAAGACGGCATCCTTGAGCTTGACGAAATCGCAATGCTCTGAACTGTACGGGTCGGCAAACCCCCAAGGGAACTGCCTACCAACCGGGCCATTCTTTGGATCCAGTGAGTATCGGTCCGGGCTAAGAATGGACATGGGAACATATCCGCTATCCAACATCTGGCTCGAGATAGATGTTTTGGACACGGTTCGATTGTGAGAGGCCTTGTGCTTCGTACCACCATTCTTAGAGTCGACGTTATCCGAGTCGTCGCTTCTGGGAGAACCTGGAGGACTTACGTCTTCACCTTCCTCATGGTCGTTGAGATCGTCCTCATCCGCCTCGTCAAATTGATCGTCACTGTCTGCAGCAGCGACATTGAGTGCCTCGAGAGGATCGAGGCCAGCTTGCTTCAGGCTTTGCCAGACCATTTGCTTCAAATACGCCATATGAGCAGTTGTCACAGTGTCGGCTTTACTGATTATCGGCACCACCGTGGTTTTGCCCTGGAAGCTCTTCAGCACTTGCAGCTCGAAGTCCTCATCGAGTGCACCGATGATGCGAGACGGTTTGCCGATGCGTCTTGTGGTGGATGAACTCTCCTGGGCAGCTTGCATGTTTGTGTCGAGGCGGGAAGGGTCGAGGATCATGAAGACGCAGTGAATTTTGGTGTCACCCACGCCGGGCGAACGTACGACCTTCATCTCTTCTGCAAAGGTTTCTTCGAACTTATTTTCCACAAAGCTGGTCAGCTCGCGTAGCTGCAGGTCAACAACACCTTTGTCCAACCCCTGCGAGTCCCAAAGGGTCAACCCTACTCTTTCGTTGTCCACTTCAATCTCCTGGTAATGATGAGTGAAGTTGTGATATGACTTGACTATCGTCGTCTCGCCAGCTTCGGAGGATCGAGGAGCTTGTTTTCTGGGAGGCAGGGCCAAGGAAACCTTGAGGAAATCGATGAAGGATGTCTTGCCAGAGTTTTTGGCCCCTACAACGAGGATACTGATGAATTGTTAGATATGCGCTCGGGAAAGGCAACTGAGAGGGGAGAACTTACTTGTAGGGTGTAGGGTCCTTTCTCCTGCGTACCCTTCTCGGACTGTTGACTGTGCTGGATGTACTCTGGGCATAACTGTAACGAGAACGATGGGTCATGCTTTCCGCCCTAGCATAAACATCGGCGGCACTATTCTGCAGGGCTGCTGGCAACGGTGGAACGGGAGGGATACCATACGCCCCGTGGGCAGTTGAAATTGGTGACATACTAGACATTGGGTTGTAGTTCTCGCCTCCAAAAGAGTCTATAACAGGCTGAGGACTGACAGTTGGCAATGCAGGAGGAGTGTCTGAAACCGATGGACGACGCTGACTATCCAAGCTCTTTTTGCGTAGTCGAGTAGTGGAGGGCTTGCGTTCGCCTAGGAGATCATTGGACTTTGTCCGCTTGATGAAAGATCCAAAAGATGTAGTGCGTCGCGCAGGATCGGCACGCTCAGGTCCAGGTTCGTCAGTCATGATTGAAGCGAAACGATCGTACTGGAATCGACCTTCGGAGAATTTGGGCAAGTCGAGGAAGGCGCGCTGATGGGCGTCGCTGCTTGTGGACTTGTTGGACACACAGTAAGAAGGCACGAGATTGCAGGGTTGCGGCAGCTGGTCGAGCAGGGGACTGCGACTGTCCGGCCGTCGTAGTGGTGTAGACCTACACTCTACAGTAATCTCAGCAATCGAAAAGCGTCACTTGCTTACAGCGAGCGAGTAAACAACGCATAGGCGACAGCAGCATCTTGCAAGTTTCGTCGCCTTCAAGATCGCGCTCAGCGACTTACTTCTCTTACTCGTATTGCACGATTCTGGGGTGCGTATGCCTTGACGCGGTCTCGGGGACTATCAATAGTGGTTGCATCTATTATGGAACTACGGGGTATTGGCGTTTAGCAGGTGCATGATAAGCCATTTAGGTGAAGCTGAAGCTTTTGGCTATTGAATGGGCTATTTTATCTTCGCAAACTTGGCTAGAGCAGAGCTTTGATCACATCTCGTGTAACGTTCAGCGAAACCCTGCGCCATGTTACTCAGGTCTATATAGCCTGCGCCATATTGATACTCATACATATTATTCTCTTGTGCTTCATGCTCCTGGAGCGACATTCTGACTCCACATATGTCAAAATTCCCATTGTTGCCACTTGCAAGGACTCTTGTATCCATCTCTTAGCTGCCGATTGCTGTCGATCATACGCTAAATGCTGATCTGTCGACCACTAGCTTGTGCATAGTGCATTCGGGCATCAAACTATTTCCTCGCGAGCTCCCGCAGTAGTTAGGAACACAACACTTCGGTATGCATTCCTCATACGAAGAACTCGAGCTCAATCGAGCAATCACCTGTTATCGACCAAGTTGGGGCACGGCGGAGTTCTTTAAGCATGGTTTCGAAACCGAAACTGGTGTGGTTGCTTCTCATGAACAGGAGGTTCGAGCTTTTGCTGAGCCATGGAAAATGAACTGTGCTGTATTTGATAGTACGTCCATTAAGCTGAGCCTGCCAGGCATCCTCGACCGTGTCGAACAGCTCGTCCATTGAATTTGTGTTGAACGCCACAGGAATGGCACCATCAAGCTCTTTGAAACGAGTCATGACTGTTGTCGCAGAGACGTCGTCAACCACAGTGACAGAGCTTGACCTGCTAGTTGTTGATATAACTGACACTGTACTAGACCTTGATTCTGTCGAAGATATTGATCTTCTCTTTGACTTTGATCCTGACTGCGACTTTCGTCTTTTCTTACTCTGTGTTCTGTGGAACTCTTCCTGGAGGAAAGACTCCGAAAGCTTCTCGCCTTTCTTGACATGATTGTGCTCCACCTTGTCCATCTGATAAGGGTATAACTGCCGATCACTTCGATCTCGAAACGATCGAAGAGGAGTGTCATCGAAGAAGTCGTCGTGAGCACTGCCATTGACCGATCGAGAACTTTTGTTTGTTGGTCTTCGGTGTGGTTTAGAAACTGTTGCAACCGGCTCTTTGTCATACCTCTGATCGTAACCTCTCCAAACAAGGTAGCCTTGGTCGCTTCTACTGTAGGAGACGATATACTTGATAGAATCAACGGGATCGGGGTACTCCTAGTACCCAAAGTCACTACCAAGCCATTGGCGAAGTACTAATTCGACTTCTTTGCCCGAATTTCTATCTATAACAAGCTTTGTCTTTCCACTCTTGTAGGAGATGCAAAAGGGAGGAACTTCGCCTTCGTACATCTCTTCAGCTTCTCCTATGACAGTGGCGATATTGTAAGTAGGGGAGAGAAAGTCTTCAGCTCTTGGTGTTGGTCTGAAGACCTCGCTAGTATCATCCTCAGTAGAGGCTCGTGGACGCCGCTCTGCCGCAGCTTCGAAAACATCTTCAAAATCACCTAACGGTCTCTTTGCGTCCTGAAGCTCGTCAATGTCTGTGACGGAATCATTGGTTGATAATCCTATGTCGTGACAAGCTGCATCGAATGCAGCAGAACGACCCGTTGCCGTAATTTCGCCAAGGTCATCCTCAGGCTCTGAATCTGAGATACATCTGCTCGGTGGTGTTGGCGAGCGCTGATTGATAGAGGTGAATCTCGTTGGTTGTACAGTTTGTAACGAGTCGTCTTCCGTAGACGGCATGATGGACAGAGCAAGCATCTGGTGACGATGCAACGGTGTGTAAGTTAGCAAATTCCGAAGCTTGGTTCAGACAGCAAAAAATGATGCCTGATTGAAAGATTTGGCGTGTAAGGGAAGGCACGCGTTCATACGTCCCGAAGTCGTACCTTCCATGACTGACCAAAACGCGGACCGGACATGCTTGAATTATCGAAGGCGCCCTCCCGAATGCTTCAATGCCTCTTATTCAGCACAGAAGTCTTGAGAGGCAGCCGTTCTCCCATCCAAATCGCTCTTTGCGTGTGATTCCTTTCCTCCTCTGCATCTCCCGCCTCAGTGTTCGGATGTATCAGTACACTCAAAGGACCCCTCTCGATAGCCAACCACGACACAAACGCCCCAAATTGAGCAGGAGTAAAGATATTTACCTCGAACATCGCAAGCAGATGGGGACCTACTGGACGATCCCAGAATTTGTAGATGCGAAGCTCTGGGAATTCGCGACGGATGCGCTCCCGGAGAGCACGAGCGAAACTGGTCTGCTCGTCGTCGTAGTGGTTGTAGTATATGTGAACGTCGAAGCCACCACGAATACCGTTGTCGAGACCGGATGTGAATTTCGAGTAGGCTGGGGAGAGGATGCCTGTCTGAGGAGTTTCTATGGATTTGTCCGGTTGTTGTATTTCTGGTAACGGTTGTAGATTCTCGTATCCAGCAAGAGGCCAGGGATATGTGTACTTTGCGGGATCCATGGTATTGTTTGAACTTCAACGGTTCGGCAACAGTTTGCTTCGCTCGTGACAGCGAAAGTCGTCTTCTATATACATGCTGACATGTAGTCTCTCATGGCGCGAGCATATTTTCACTACCTTGTTACTTGCCGGCGGCTCATCGCTTTTACTAATCGGCTTACTTGGTAGTGCAAAGTTTGGTCAACGAAGGGCGGAAAGGCCCCGTCTTTACTCGGTTGTGTCTGACTTCGCTATTACGACCATTTCGTTGTCGTCCAAAGCCCATAGAATCTGGTATCATGCTTACAAGGACCATCGGATATGATTTGTGATCAAGTATGCTCGAGTATCGCCGTCCGCCGTGGCAGACATAGCAATATACTCTATTCAAAAACCTTTATGCCTCACCTCGTCCCCAAACCGCGACGTTGCCACTACCTTTGACATGATACAACCACTCCCCTTCTTCGAGATCTTTGACTCCTTCAAAAGTTTCACAAGCACCACCTTTGCTGACTCTTACACTTCCACTGACCTCCTTGCTCTGTCCAGTCTCCAGTGGCCTTAGTTGGAACACCCACTGCGCTCCATACGCGAGAGACCGTGCCAGGCTAGCATGTTCAGTTTCCAAAGGTGTAGCAGACGAGTCAGTGTTATGCAGCAATGCACTATCGGCAGCACAAGTGACGATGATATTTGGTGCACGCTGTTGTAGATTAAGGAGCATCTGCTGAATGTCGAGAGCAGTAACGGACTGTTGAGATGCAAGGAGGAAGTCAAGGCCATCGAACAAGATCGTGGGACTCGATGTGCTCCGTTGTGATAGGACTTGAACTGCTTTGTCGAGCGCGTTTCTGAGACTTTCAAGTGTCAAAGATTCCAGGCTGATAACATTTTTCGATGTCTTTGGACTCCCGCTCAATCCATCTATGTAGCACAATTCACCTGTGTCAAGTGCGTTCTGAACATTGAAACCCTGAGCAATTCGTCAGTAGCTGTAAATTTTGTGTGTTTTTTGTAGAACCTACGCTCTTCCCAGCGAGCTCTGACCAGAAATCTAGTGAGCGCCAGATACTGACGAGGATAAAATTATTGCCTGATGTATCTGTTGAACCATCGTGATGTAAACCAGCAGGTATACGTTCGTCAGATATGGCAAGTAGAAAACGTAATAGCAGCCAGTTCGCGGGAGTATCAAGGACAGATGTCAGAAGCGTTAACGACTGGCCATAGGTACACTGTTGGATGTACGACGTTAAGGCTGGCGGTATTTGATTCATGTCTAGAAGATGAGAACATACTCAAATGAAGAACTACGGATGAGATGTATGGTCTTGGCATATATCCCTGTGAGAATGTTCATGATTGACTACAACAGACATATACAGTGGGTCGTCTGTATGTCCAGTCGCTCAACTTTTGCGGCGTAAAGTACGACATGTATTGCTGTAGTTGCAAATGTCTGTACCGTCCGCGTTGATAGATCTCTCCGTCTTGCCTGCGGTTTGACTCTTGCGTTTGCACCAAGGCCTTCCTTTATTCTGCAGCCCTTCTACCTCGACCGCAATAACATGGCTGATAATGTACCTCGTCACTCTCCTGAATTTGGTTCACCCATATCAATGCAATAGCCTTCTTGTTTCTTCATCACAAAACACGAACTCCACAAATCTAAGAAGATGTTGGACCTCGTGCACCCTTTGGTGTACCTAGAATCGAAAGTCAGTATTCTTCCACACCACGAAACGTTACAATGGGTGCGCATACCCAGTTGGAACCCATTCTTGAATTTTCGGTTGATGATGGACAAAGATCGCATACGGCCAGTTCCTTCAATCGCCTTGTCAGCATTGTTCACAGTCTCTTTTGCTTCCCAGAAACCCATACCAGTTGTCTTTCTCCTCTTAGCCTTCTCGCCCCAGTTGAATTTCCTCGTCTTGGCTGCTGGGTAGCCGCAGTTGGAGCAGGTGTGCTTTTGAATGTGTAGGGATCGTCTACCGCATCTTCGGCATAGAGTGTGTGTCTGAGCCAGTGTCAATACTTTGTTCCTGCTGTATTTCCTCGAATCCGCTGACCTTGTTGTGACGTTTACCGAAGCTGGATGTACCCTTCGCTGTTCATTTTGTTAGCCAGGAACAATGACGGTTTGCGGATGTAGTTGGAGGGAAATCGATCGTGGATTTTCTCATAGGCGAGGCGAACGTACTCATCTTGACAGTGGTATCGTGTACGGGCTATGGTCGTCAATGTGGTATGTCAACTTGTCGTTGTCTGTTCCGCAAACTTTCAAGCAATGCCGATGGTGCGCGCCAAGCACTGACAAGCCAGGCAGGAAAATCTGAGATAGTGGGCTCAAATTCAGGCATCAACGATCTCAAAGTACTGGCAGCGAATATTTGCAGACTGCAGCATTTTGTATCGACAAGGACACATCACTAATACTGTCGAAACTTGTCTCAATTTATGGTTAGGTAGTGCGACTGAAACAGTTTGGTCGATTTTTCTACAGCGAAAGTACATGAACGGGGTTTAAACACCAGCACCACTCAATAATAGGTGGTTTTGGTCGTTTTCTCCCTGAACGTATCAACATAACTCCGATCATCCTCTTCCCTCTCACGCCTTCCTCGACTTTTACTTCTTGCACGCTGCGGCGCATACCTGGCGTTGTCACGCTCTCGTCGATCGTAGTAATCGTCTTCAGCCACCCTACCACCCTTCGAGCTATAGCGGTAGTCCATGCGATCTTCTTCGGCATCATAATGATTGAGATATCGTCCCAGCATTGCCGCTTCGGCGCCAGGCTTCTCATGAAATTTATCACCAGCATAATGCCCATCAGTGTCTTCGTTCCTGAAGTTGATACTTCGTGACCTGCGTCGGTGAAGACGCTCTTCTGGTGTGTATGCGTCGGCCTGGAACATTGCTGATCTCATGCTGGCGCCACCAGTGTTGGCGGTCATTCGCCCACTGACTATAGTGGCGTTGTCTCTGGGTGGTGAGACCATCACGTAGTCGTTGTCGGGAGGAGAACGATTCACCTCAGCACGAACTCTGCCTTTGGGTGTTTCGGCTGCAGCATAGAAGGACTCCTTGGAAGATCTTGGTTCAGCTGGTGCTCGATCCGGAGGCCCTGATCGCTCGACGAAAGTAAAGTCATCTTCGTCTCTTCTCTTTGTGGTCATCGAAGGTGTGTAAGCCACTGCTGCCTCGTTATCTGCCATCTTCGCGGAAACTCTTGTTGGAGCTCGATCCTGACGTGCTCCAGACATGTAAGGAGCCGAAGCACGTTGATCGTCGCGTTCTGCATACGCAGCTCCGCTTGATCTATAACCTCCACTACGACCGTAAGCTTCAGGTGCTGGATCGTTGTAACGGTCATTTCGATAGCCACCAAACCCTCTGTCAGGTTCTCGTGCTCTCGACCCCGAATATATGTCCACGACGTCTGCAT
The DNA here is from genome assembly GCF_036872675.1 of Lithohypha guttulata. Taxonomy (NCBI): domain Eukaryota; kingdom Fungi; phylum Ascomycota; class Eurotiomycetes; order Chaetothyriales; family Trichomeriaceae; genus Lithohypha; species Lithohypha guttulata. The sequence continues at coordinate 663,186 of NW_027042752.1, read as the reverse complement.
CTCTCATGTCAACTACATACGCACCGCCCTCATATCGTGGTCGCTCAACCTCGTAATCACGATCTTTTCTGCCATAATATCGATCATCGTATCTGCGACCTGAAGGTTTCTCAGACCGCGCCGCTATATATTTGTTGTTATCTTCATATTGACCCTGTCGAGCACGTACCGAGCCAGCCTCTCGGTCCATAGGCGCTGTAGGACCTCGAGTCATGACTTGCGACTCCTTCTCGAGTCCAGCAGCCGTCACCGAATACGTTGTCTTTGTCGCGCTTGGCCGAGGCAAGTCTTCAGGTATCTTGTCCACTACATCCTCTCGAAGTGTCTGTCTTCTTATAGGAGCTTCATATTCACGATAGTCGTCACGATATCGAGCGTTACGTGCCTTTGTCTCTGCGACTGCCCGTTTTAGTTCTTCTCGGTCTTCTGGGTATCTGTATGGATCGAGCGCTGTCGGCAGGCGTCTTCGTGCCTCTTCGAGACGTGCTTCGTCGTGGTCGACTTCGCGAGTCTTGTAACTGACGCGGTAGTTACGGTCTGCCATGGAGGCTGGGTTCGTGAACAACGGTAGAGTAGATTGGGCTTGTGCGACCTCAAAGAATGTGATCGGAATGGCGATCAAATTTTCTAGAAGAGATTGTGTCAGTGTTTCGCGGTAGCAACTTCAACGATACACAGCAAACTCCTTTCTATAGCCATGCAGAAAGAAGGGAATAGCGAGACAAAGGTCCAAGAGGATCAGCCGTGAACTTGGTTGCGATAACCATGTAGGACGATGTCACCGTGCAGCGAATGCCGTGCACAGGAGCACCAAAAGTCATAGTAGGCTAGACTGTCACACATGCTTTTCTTGTCCAATCTCGTCATGCCCTGCTATAATACTGTACATGCAATCAGGAAGACGAGAAGTGCATTGCTGCAAAGAAAAAAGGACTTGCGTTCCGTAGTTGAGACTCCAACCCACTTTACGGCGTCACTGGCGCCTCGATGTGGCTGCAGCGACACAAGCGGAAGCAGGCTAAAAGCGACTAGTGAAAGAGCGCTGGTTAAATCTTAGAAACTTCTCCGTTAGATCGAACGTCGCATCTGGAATAAAAACTCCTACTTGTATGCAGCTCGAACTCCTCGCGTCCAGGCTGCTGGACGCTGAATGCACCCGCGAGGCTACCAAGCACCAGATTTCCTACCCATGCAATTTCCAAACAATGCCAACTCCAATTCGAATCAATAGATACCGAGCTGCTGCAAAGTCAAGCTCAACGAACGTCAAGTTCGGAAAGCTTACATCACAGCACACCCACCACTTCTAGCTCTTCTTCGGTTAGGCCGCCTTGAGCCATTCTCAAGACCACTCATGTCCTCAGTCTCGGTGCCTGTGCCAACACCTTCAGTGTCGTGTACAAGGCCCGCTGTATCCTCTCGAACTCGATTCTCAGCTTCCCTCTGTCGCCTTCTTCTACGTCTTGCTCCCCAGCCATGGCTGATATTTCCAACCTCTTCGGTAGCCACCATCCACTCCGCCCATTTATTCTCAAGCCTGCTCGCTGCCACCCATCGCGCGGTCATGCAGCGTTGATAGTGTGCATCGAAAGTCGCCTGCCAGATGTGGAAGGCCTTGAGATGAATGATCTGGGCAGGGAAGAGTAGGGTTTGTATCTCAATGACACGTTTGATCTCCTGGGATGCTGAGGCCGATGCAGCATTTGTGATTGACTCCGTTTCGCTGTCTGTCGGCGGAAGGTGTGTCATGAGAGATTCCCTCACAACGCTCTTCTTCCTGCCCTGCAGTACTCGGCAATTTCCTTGCATGATCTCCCGAACTCCTGCCCAGGTGACATTTGCACAGTCAAAGGCAATGAGTTCCAGACCCTTTTTAGGGCGAGCCCCTCGCTTGAGGAGGTTGCCTCGTTTGCGCACCTGTTCGCTTGCTTCCATGAGTGCAAGGTCCGAGATTCGTGTGTTGTCCAGGCACAAACTCTTGAGCTCAGGACAGGACTTCAAGATCGGAAGCACCCCCACGTCACCCATTTGATCACAGTATGATATGCTCAAATGCTCGAGTGTCTTTGCAGCTGGTGACTTAGCGAGTCGAATGAGTACCTCGTTCGTCAAATGCTCGAGCTCTTCAAGTTCGAGATGTGTCAGCCTGTTCACGCTCGACATAACGTCAAGCAAAGCATCATCTGTTAGGCTTGAGACTTTACAGAGCTTCAATCCCTCCAGGAACGGTACATTGTGAGCCAATGCTCTCACGCCCCGATCGGTCAGTTGTCGACATTCTGAAACGTCCAAGTGGCGCCATCGTCTCGGCGGGACCGTAACGCGATCTGTAAGGACATCAACCTGTGGATCTACACCTTGCACCATAATCTCCAGCACTTCGTCCGTGAGACTATCACATCCTGCCATTATTAAGCGTTCAAGGTTGTTTCGCCTGAACATTTCCAGCGCAAGTTCCGTGTCGTCAAGACCTCTTACCTCACTCACTCGAAGGTCGGTGAGATTAGGACAGCTCTGAACGACCTTGAGAAGGCCTCTGTTATCGCAATTGGTACACCAATTGATGTTCAGATATTCGATGTTGCGACAATGTGCTGCAATGATCTTCAACGTAGCATTGCTCACCTGCTGCATGCTGGGCATGTTCAAGTGAAGTAGTTTTGGATTCCTGAGCAGGAAGAAGTGTATACTCGATCTTTCGATCTTGCAGCCTTCGATGCTAAACGTTTCGAGATTTCGACATTCTTGGTTGGTCATCCGGGTACCTAAACTCAACCACTGATCTCTCAGCTGAACGCATCCTCTCAGGTTCAGGTTCTTTACAAACGCCCCAGCTCTGAGCATGATCTTCATCAATGCCTCGGAGGTGATTTTCTGATAGTATGTTTGGCAGTCCAGTACTGTCCATAACTGACCATCGAAGCACATCTCTTGCCATGATCTCGAGACAGCAGACAACCTAACAATCTCTTTCGGAGGCAGATAGCTCAAGATCTGGATCCTAACCTCTTGGGGTAGGTCTCCCCAGAAGTTGAAGTTCTCTCTTTTAGGTAGGGGTTTCTCGGATATCTCGTGAAGGGGAGTTCTTGCTGGTCTCAGCTGCAGATGTTCAGCACTGCTCGCAGCCGAGCCAAGGTCAAAGGGTCGGAATCTGGAGTGACTATCGACGTAAGAGGAGACGCTAGTGGGCGTACCAGGTGTACCTGGAGGTGTGGCATATGCAGACGTTGACACTTGAATAGGTGGTGAGATCGAGCTGCCTTGAGGCGAGGAACCTAAAGAAACGCAAGATATTGAAGCTTTGTGGTTAGGCTTGTAGACCTTCTCACTTGACCTGGTCCTGCCCATTTTCGCCAATGAAGGTGACGACGACATGCGTTGAAGGCCTTGAAGCAGACGCTGTCGTCCCTTGAGCTTCGGCGGCTGTTCTTGCGACATTCCTGCAAGCATCGGACTACCGGGAGTGGAAGAACGAGGAGAAGGTGTCAGCAGCGATCGTGGTTCCATGGTCGCACCCGTGAATGTATAGCTTGCGGTAGAGCAATACCACCAGTGTGCGGGGACTGAATCCACGTTTGCTTGTTCTGTCTCATAGACTCATATTTTGGTCTGGTCCTACGATGCTCCAGCCCTTTGTGGCTTCAAAGACATGTGCTTTGCTGGTTTACAACACAGCTGGATCACAGGCACAGCAAACAGTTTGCAAACGTGTAATGATGATACCACGGAGTAGTTCCTAGCTCCAATCGCGAGGGATGAATTCCGGTACCGAGGAACGGGTGGTTTATCGATAACGCTGCTGTAATGACGAGATACGTACTTAGGAGGATTGAGCTGTCGTTGTGTGTGCGCAGTTTGAAATTGCAGTGAGGTAAGTTTCAGGCAAGTCGTGCTGCGAGAAGCGTCAAGACGTAGTATAGAATGGGTCAGCAGGAGCTCAAGCCGTGTGGGCAGGTCATGCAGGATATCTGTTGCGCTTACTCGATTATCATCGGCGAGTCAAGTGGACTGGGGACAAGGGTATTGCGATAACCACCGATTTAGCTTATCGGAGGTGGCATTCGTTGGATTCGCGTTAAGCACACCTGAATTCCGTATGGCTCACAGCGACAAGCATGTTGGTCCCGAGGTCTGGACGTGTGTTCATGAGCAAAGCATTCATTGCGCATGCAGGAGCGAGTGACCACGACCACACGTCTGCACAATGCTCCGACCACTTCGGCCACCCATGCCCGTTTGGACCGATCAGCCGAACGACTCCCAGATGCGTCTCTTGTTGAAGGGTAGCGTTGCATCTTCTCGCAAGCCAAGACAGAAGAAGAGAGCTCCACAAGACTTAAGAGGACAAACATTGCTCACTGACAGCTCGATATTGATCATGCCATGAAGAACGGAATGTTCGCATTGCGTCCTTGAAGTTTGAATGCTCTCGAGTGTCAAGTAGCCTTCAAGCAACAATTCCATGCATAGAAATTGGACGGATATCTTTTCCTCTGTCCTTCAAAACGTGGAAGGAGTATTCGACTTCTTCGACCTCGCCTACGAAGCTTCCCGCAGGCTAAACACTGCAGGGTCAATTCAGCCGCCTGGGATTGACTTTGCCGTGCAGACCCTCCTTTGAGCTTTGCAAACAAAGAATCAATCTGCTGGAGCTGACCGTGAAGAGAGCTTGTCTTCACACAATATATCTCTGGCAATGTATTCCCTTCACAAGAAATAGGAAGCCATTGTTGTCCTGTTGAGTCCATTGAGATCTCAACCATGTGCAGGCAACGAATTTCAATGTTCCAGATCCTGGATCCTGCATGATCTCTAAGCACCAAAAAGATGTTCTGGAAGACTTCTTACCGCTAACCTGGCTCATCGAGGCTCCATTTCACTGCCGAGAGAAGTTCCGAAACGAAGATTGGAGGCACTGCCTCATTGTGCCCATGCCGCCGGAAGTAAACAAGACGAGATTGGTGCTTAGATCTGTTGTCGCGTTTGTACGACTTCATGTATACTCGAGTACAGCAAGTAGGTATTCGCATTTCAAGATATAGTAACTATTGCTGTGGACTACGTATCAGGTGAGTATCGCAAGCTATGCCATAGCAAACGGCAATATCCAAAGGGGTTCGTCTCTACGTCTTATTTATCTGAGGAGCTGCAACCACCAGCTACCCTATGCGTGCCCGCGATCCAATCTATTGGGGTCCGACAGGACTTCGAGTTACTCACGCGTCGTGTTCTATACTGTATCAATCCGAATTTTCTCCTGTTCTGTGCTATTGCCATCTCTCGATGCTTCTCATTACATATCGTCCTTCCAATCTCTTGGCAGCGGTGGTAAAGGAAAAGAACCAACGGGAGGAACCTCGTAATCTGGTGACATCCAGTGGCAGTCTGACGACACGGGAACCTCCTCGATTGTTGCTTTAATCCTTTGACCGTCGTGCTTCGCGACTGGCTCCTTCTTGAAGACTTCTTCTGCTGCGACTTCGTTGCCGAAGTACCAAGTCATAGGATCGTCGAAGCATTGTTCGAGTTCGTCAACAAATTGCTTGGTGGTAAAAGGGTGCCTCGTTTTCCGACATGGATGTAGCAGAGCCTGTCTAATATCGGGCCACTGCGAATTGCGCTCGTCCTCGAAGGTGCCATGTCGTCTGTCGAACGATCCAGCCACAGCCTGTTCTGCATTTGCGGCTCTGGAAATAGCTAGGTGCATATTGTGCTCTCTGTCGAGAAGTCGGCCATTCAACTTGAAAATCCGAGTGCGGTCGCTCTCCATATAACAATCGTCGTATTGCCTGTTATCGAGTCGACCTCTAGACTCCCCCACTTCCGCCTGCACGTTGTACTCGAAGGTGATGAAGCCCAGCTTGCCCGCGTACAAAGGAATCTTGTCGAACCGATCATAATACTCGCCAACAGTGCCAGTTTCATTGAAGCTATCATCTATCGTGCCGACGTCTCGATGCACCAATAGCACACCATCAGTTGGCGTTTCAGCTGAGTCAAGTTCTTCTTGTGTGAAGTATTCGACGAAGCCTCGACTGTTCACTCTGATCCAATCCGCCTCTGAAGTCTCACTGAGAAGACAAGATCCTCGTTGATATTCCAAGGTATTGTAGAATGCAAAATCATTATCGATCGGCACTACGTTTGCACCATACGAATATTCATTGTCATCTTCTCCATGGAAGTATCGCCGCTGAACTAAGTCCGCAAGTCGAGCTGCTGGAATTGTGCGGCTGCACAGGTACAATCGACGCAAACTGCATGGGAGATCATTGATCAAACCGTTGTAATAGTATTCGTTGTTTCCATTTTCGTGGATCTCTAAGTGCTTCAATGCCTTGAAATGAGGTAGATATTTGTGAAGACTTTCCGTAACAGGTGCTGTGTTTCTACGACACCACATCGGGTAAGTAGGACCTCTACTCGGGTTGATACAAAGCCGAAGCGCTTCTAGTTGAGGTATTCTCCACAAAGTCTGCATGAGTCTTTCAGTGATGTTGTAGAAGGATGTCAGTTCGTTCTGAAGATGAGTGTGGTGCTCTGGACCCGGGATTATCCAGCTAAGATGTCGAAGGCTTTTTGCGACGTTGTTTACTAAGGCCTCTATGGAAAAGACAGCATTAGCATCGAGTGTCAATGCTGCAACAGGAGGAAATGGTCTGACAGGCATGAGGAGACCTGCAAAGAGCTGGGGATTGCGTCTCGCCACTCGTGGGATATCGGTTACTTGGGAGCGAGGATCGCAAGTGACGCTGAGTGCTTGTAAATATGGCTTGTTGGCCAGAAGCGCTGGTCGCGGGATGGCGATGTTCATGTTCTCGATGCGCAGGATCCCAAGATTTCGTAGCGTCGGAATCTGACGAAGAACCAGTAGCTTTTTCTCTATCTCCTGATGCCGCTCAAACAGTTCTTCCTGAAAGCATATAGTCTGATGACTTCGACCCCCACAACCTTGAAAACCTGTCTGTATTCCACTTGCATCTTTGCCAGAGAAGATCAGATGAAGCTCTTGTAAGGACAACTGAAACCTGTTAAGGAATCCCGCAAGGCCATAGCAACCTTGAATGCCGAGCGCGAGATCGATCCGTAGGTACAACGATCGCAGCGTGTGCACATTCACCTTGTTGATAGAGATCGAAACAATACCAGGCAATTGCTGCTTTGACACTCGATGCAGGAAAATCGACTGGGTTGTCTCATAGTACAGTTGTTTGCAAGTCCACCGTAAGCCATCGTAGCTGGACTTTGGTGATTTCTCCCAACTTCGTGCTTCTTCGTGGATGTTTGTGAGGATGTAGTTGTAGACTTTTTGTCTCACCTCGAGTGCGACTCCGAGTATATGAGCGGCTGGGTACTCAGGCCCCGTGCTTGAGAGTGTCTGCGAACTCATGTCAGCCATCAGGTGTTGCTGGAACGTTTTCCAGCTTCGCCTCTCAGCAGCTCAGAAATCAAGCGAAGGAAGCAGCGACAATTTCGGATGTCAGTAATCGGGTAGGAGGCACTGGAAATGAGTCGAAGGCTGTACAATGGCTGAGCCAACCAAACTTTGCAAACGAGTCACTGGCGATGCAAGCCATGCTAAAAATCAGCCGCTGTCCACCCATATTCTGAAGCTGTATTGAAATCATACTTAAGCCTTAAGAGATCGACCGAATCATGAAAACGATATTGGTAGAGGCTGTGGTCATTTTTGCTTCTGGCTCGTGACTCCAGTCATACCTCAACGACGTCTCATTTATAGAAGAAGGGGAGTAAGCGAAGGAATGAGATGGGTGTTCGTTCAGCGTCAAGGGCTGCAGCTGCTCAGGCTTCGTCGAGAACGGCACTTTTGAACACAATACGTTGAGCGACTTAATAGTATGCTGGATATATTTTCGACTGCTGCAGCTTGTCCACAGACACAACCGTCTCGTTAGCGTGCAAGATATCAGCAGCACGTACCTCTGATCTCGGACGGAGCTTGCACTCTTGACCGGAACTCACAAATTATGCTATGACATGCATCAGAGTACATCTCTGCATAGCTGATGCTACTCAACCGCTGGCCACAAACTTGAAGAAGTGTCGTATTGGCCGCTACGCAATGTCCCAATTCGAAGGGGCAAGCATCGACGATTTCGTTAGACAGATCTCGGATCTCACTCTTCGTGAATGCATTGCTAGATCTCGCATCGTTGTCGCGCGTCCGAGCTGCGACGTATCAACAACTAGAGTGTCGTCGAGAAAGGTGAAGTCGGCTCAAAAGCTCTTAGTGGAGTGGAAAACAACAAGTGTCCGGCAACTCGATCGTCCTGCGCGTCGATCTACCGAACAACTACAACAAATCTGCCAGAGTTCATTACTTTCGCCGTGTCAATGTGACTGTCATCGGACATGCAACTGCTGTTGTCATGGCCGAAGAGACTCATTCAACAAGGATGGCGTCCTAGACGAAGATGGCTTTCGACGGTGCTAAAACGAACCGACTTCCAAGCTGTTGATGCGAAATGGCAAGCTATATGGCAGGATCGTAGTCCTTCTACCTTGCACAGTGAACATGAGAAGAGAGAGAAAAAATATGTCCTACCCATGTTTGCCTACCCATCGGGGTCCCTCCACATGGGTCACTTGCGAGTGTACACAATCTCTGATGTCCTTGCACGATTCATGCGAATGGAGGGCTACGATGTCCTGCATCCTACAGGCTGGGATGCCTTCGGCTTGCCTGCAGAGAACGCGGCGATCGAGCGTGGTATCGATCCTGAGCAATGGACCATGGTGAACATTGAGAAGATGAAGGGACAATTGAAGAGTATGAACACAAGCTTTGATTGGGAGAATGTAAGGACTTGTATGGTAGATGGAGTTTATAGGCTGATAAAGAGTTGTAGGAAATATCAACGTGTTTTCCTTCCTTCTACAAGCATACCCAGAAGCTGTTCTTAATGCTTTACCAAAAAGGACTTGCATATCAAGCTGAAGCTGTTGTGAATTATGATCCTGTTGACAAAACAGTGCTGGCTAACGAGCAGGTGGACAACAGCGGCCGGTCCTGGCGTTCTGGGGCTGTTGTTGAGCAGCGCATGCTCAAACAATGGTTCTTCCGCATTACTGCCTTTCAGGATGCACTGCTCGATGACCTGGACGTGCTTGCAACAGGCAACCGATGGCCTGAACGTGTCATTCAACAACAGCGACACTGGATTGGACGATCCAAGGGCGCTACTATCCAGTTCGAGCTCGTGCTACAAGATGACAAGAAAGCGCCGGTCAACGTTTTCACCACACGGCCTGATACTCTATTCGGCGTTGACTACATTGCTTTGTCACTGTCTCATCCTGTCGTCCGCGACCTGGCATTGTCGAACAAGGAACTAGCAGCTTTTATAGCAAACAAGGCCAGCTTCAGCCCCGACTCGAAGGAGGGCTTCAAACTTCCAATACAGGCTACAAATCCTGCTTCTATGCTCGACCCTGGCTATTCCAAGCCCTTGCCAGTCTTCGCAGCTCCTTACGTTCTTGACAACTATGGAGAAGGAGCAGTCATGGGTGTGCCGGCCCACGATGCTCGCGACTTCGCTTTCTGGCGACTACAAATGCCAGACGAACCATCTACAGTTGTGGTCAAACCTCAAGATGCTCATGAAGAGGGCTCAGACTTGATCGAGGCATATACTGGTGATGGCGAACTCACTTCTGCCTGTGGGCCATATGCGGGCATGCAGAATCGCAAGGCGAGCTGGAAGATTATCAAAGCTCTTCGTAAGCACGGTTGTGGTAATCAGGCTCAGACGTGGCGACTTCGAGACTGGCTGATTAGCAGGCAAAGATACTGGGGAACTCCGATACCTATTATCCATTGTGGATCATGTGGTGCAGTCCCAGTCCCAGACGACCAGCTGCCGGTACAGCTACCAGCTCTGGGAGGAAATCCACAAGGTCGCAAAGGAAATCCTCTCGACAACATTGAGTCCTTCGTCAACACAAATTGCCCAAGCTGTGGGAAACCCGCGAAAAGGGAGACTGATACTATGGACACTTTCGTTGACTCGTCATGGTACTATGCCCGCTTCCTAGATGCTCAAAACCAGAACGAATTGTTCTCGAAAGAATCCGCTACCAATATGCTACCAGTCGATATGTACATTGGTGGTGTCGAACATGCTATCCTTCATCTACTCTACGCACGCTTCATCTTCAAGTTCCTGTGTCAGGAAGGCCTCATCGCAAGCACTTCTGAACCCTTGAGCAAAGAACCCTTTCAACAACTAATAGCTCAAGGTATGGTTCATGGGAAGACCTTCAGTGATCCTAACACCGGTCGCTTTCTTAAACCCGAGGAGATAGTCGTTCAAGAAGACGGAAAATCGTCATTAGTAAAAGCAACTGGTGAGGAAGCAGCCATAACATGGGAGAAGATGTCAAAGTCCAAGCACAACGGAGTTGACCCTATGACTTGCTTCCAAAAATATGGCGCCGACATCACAAGGGCGCACATGCTCTTCGCTGCACCTCTTAGCGAGGTCCTGCAATGGGACGAAGAGAAGATAGTCGGCATTCAGAGATGGATGTATCGCATCAGCCGACTGCTAGACGACTACCTTTCTTCACAACCTCGCCAAACCACCACAACCCAGCAGAACGTCACACGAGATATAACGACACTCCCTGAACCCTCAGCAAACATCCTCCTCCACACCTCCGCAACCCTCCGCACCATAATCCACACAATCACCCAAAACATCTACAACATCAACACCGTCGTCTCCGATCTCATCAAATTAACCAACGCCCTCCATGACGTCAAAATCACCAACCTCGAGCCATGGGTTGCACAAGAAGTCCTACTGACCTTCGTCAAGATGCTCGCACCTATATGTCCTGCTTTTGCCGAGCAATGCTGGGAAGATCTACACAAAGACACTTCTACTACTACAGCACCATCGACTCCTTCCAGTATCTTCACTCACTCCTGGCCAGAAACCCTCCTCACGCAAGAAGAAGAAGACATCCTCAAATCACGCAAGAACACAATCACATGCGCTGTGCAGATCAACGGGAAACTAAAATTCACGATGCAGGTCCCTGCGCCGCCGGTCCAGGATAAGAAAGTCATGAAGAGCGAGGAGCATGAGGAGAGAGTGGTTGGGGCTATACTGGATACAGAGCAGGGGAAACTCTGGCTGAAGTTACGGAACGATTGGGAAAAGAGGAAGAGAGTTGTTGTTGTTGGGGGTGGGAAGGTTGTTAATGTTGTGTTTTGAGGGGAGTTTGATAGACGAGTCGAGTGACTTGATGCTTGTGCCTCAAGTCAGTGATTTGTATTGTACCAACATATTGTGCAACATTTTCACGGACGAAGAGAAGGGCTGCAAAAATGCAGTTGATAGTTTTCATTATACATAGTTCATTGAGCTAGATTCACCTGTAAATAATCTGTACACAGAATATTCATCTCTGGGTTTAAAATACAACAACAGACAACCCATACGCCGTCCTCGATCGTAATCTTATGGTATCACTTCTTATCATGCTTCATTTATAGCTTCGACACTTCCTCGCTTACTTCTCGTCCTCCCAGTCGCGTCCCGACTCATCCTCCACTTTCCCTGTTTGCAAGCATTCCAGCCTACTTCTTGTCCATGTACGTCTTGGCCAACATGCTCACAATTGGCGCCACATCCTTGTAATGTTTCTTTCCAAAGTCGACGTATTTGTCGATTTTCTCGGGTGCGAACAAGTCTGATTTCTTCTTGTTTGAGCCCGAACCTCTGGGACGATCTCGATCGTCGTATCTGTCTCGATCATCGTCGCGAGAGTAGCCTCTACGACGTGATGGGCGGTCGTCGTAGCTCTTGTAGCCACGATCTCGCTCCCTGTCCCGATCACGATCTCGATCACTATCACGATACTTGTCGTCGCGTCTGGTTGTGCCGCTGCGGCGTGGTGGAGCGTAGCGGTCCCTGTCTCGATCTCGGTCTCGATCACGGTCGCGCTCACGAGGGCGATCATCGTAGTCGTCGGATCTTTCCCTGTCCCTATCACGTTCTTTCTCTCGCCTGCGACGATCTAGATCTCTGTCTGAACGACGTGGAGGTGTTTCCTCGTAATCATCGTCGTAACGACGTCGACGACCCGCATCCGACTTGTAACCTCTGTCGTCGCGATCGTCGTACTTGTCTCTTTTGCGCCTCGGAGGAGGCTCGTCAGAAAGCTCATCATCGTAGCGACGTCTTGAGGGAGGAGCAGGGTCTTCTCTTCGTTTGCGTGGAGCATAGTCGTCATCATCAGCGTATTTCCCTCGATCCCGATCTCGGTCGCGATCTCTTTCTCTGCGACGGCCTTCGTTCATGTCTGGATCTTCCTTCGGCCTGGACTTTGTTTTGCGATAGGCTCTATCGTCGTCACCGCTGTCCACAAGGTCTTCTTCTTTGGGTTTTCGGCGCGATGAGGATTTTGATACAGCTGCTTCTAGATCGTCGTCTTCGTCGTAGTATTTTCTCGACTTGGTTCGAGAAGGCTCTGCTGCTTCTCGTGGGTCTGCTCGGTCAGCCCTGTCTCGCTCTCGATCCCTGCGATCTTTCGTCCGCGTAGGTTGAGGTTCTTCCTCGTCGTGAGCGCGTCTACTTCTTCTAGGTGGAGGAGACGTTATATCTTCTTCAAGGTCGCGTGGATCTCGTGTTGATTTTCTTGGGGGTGAAGATGCTGCTGGGGGAGGTGGGGGTGGTCCGCTAACTTGTCATCAGTATTCAGAGCTTGAGATGTATAACTTGCGCCGTGGTACGAAGAAGCAAGTACAAGATCTTGAGCGACTTTTACTTACCCATCTTCGCGGTCGACATATCTTGATCTTGCTGCCCGAGGGTCGCCAACCTCCGACATGATTGGTTCAGCTTCTGTTTTTGGTGACTAGATTGTGGACTTTGGTGCCCGAAGAATGAATCGCAACGAAGCAACGAGCATTCAAGGCTTTAATCGCGCAGAGGCTGAGTACTGGACAAGCAATATTTGGCACGAGGGCTACGGCCAAGGTCGAGTGTGGCAGGGGTGCTGGTACAGTCAACTAGCCTGGACTCGAAACAGGCGGTCGAAGGCGGATGACCTCATCACGCATAGCCTTGTCCGTGGTACGAAAATCATCTGAGGGGTTTCTGATCCTGCTGGCGCCACCGTAATCGACCAAGGAGACATCTTTCCACCAAGCTCGTGACCTCGACGGACGACGTTGCGACTCGAGTCGGGGTCAAAGTCATCTGTGTGGTTGGCCTGCCAGAAGCCGATTCAATAATGTGCATTTTATCTTTCAAGAGTTCCATGATCGTCGACTTCTTCTATCTAATGAAGCGTGCTCATTGTAAATCCGTCTTCGTCACTGTTGTTTGCTTTGACGCCAGGTTTCCGATCTGCTTTGTCCTTGGAAGATATTTTAGGTCTTGTTTTGGATTCACTGCTGTTCTTCCTGTTCTTCTCGATCTGTGCACTATTCCTTCGCTCTTCTGGTAGTGGTGTGCTCTTAACAAACGATGAACGATGCCGATTCTCACCTAACATGAACGAGAATGAGGATTCTGCGAGAGATGGTCTCGCCGATGCTTTTCTGACAGGTGAAGGAGACCTGTCACGCGATTCGGGTCCTTCTACTTTCACAACTGGCATTTCTGGTGCATCTTGCGCCACATCGGGCACTGCCTTCTGCTCGTTCTCTGCTTCATGCTGCTCACCTGTTTGTGTCACGGGCTCATCCTTCGGCGAGTCTGCGGACGGCTGCGGGTCGTAATTTTTGACAACCTGATCAATGGATTTCTGCTCAATCGAAGAACTTCCTTCCGGTATAGGAATATCAGAATCTGTAAGGTACACTGACACGAACTGCATCTTGGCCAGAGCAGTATTGAACATGTCCTCGTCTTGCGAGCTTTGTCGTGGGCTTGTGGCTTTCCACTTTCGTAGCGTCTCTTGTGCATCCTCAAGCATTCGAGCCAATGCTTGGTTCCTTTCTTCTAGTTTCCTTAGTCGGTCCACAAGAACAGAATCGACGTCGCCACTTGGTGGATGTTGCCTTTCAGATGAGCCTCGTGGCATGTCTATGCTCGATCTTGGTGAATTGCCTTGTAACTGCTCAAAGTTCTTTTTGGCCTCGCCAACAGCGCCTCGAAGCGCTTTCGACACAGTCTGCACGGACCAGCCCTCTGCGTTCTTCTGAAAATTGCTCGAGACATTGGAGAAGAGGCTCTCCAGGTGCCGTTGCGGTGTTGCAAAACGTGCTGGCGAGGGACTTGGCGACATTTGCTGCGATCTTAGCCTTCGATGTGTACGGGGTTGAGGAGTCGATGACCTAGATGGCACTTCTTCGCCACCAAGTGGATTTATGTATTGCCGTCTTCCAGTGCGAAGCTGTGTAATGTCCGCTCCGGCTTCCGCTGTCCTGCGCTTCACGAGATAACCTGCATCCTTGACTATTGCTCGAGCTGAGTCACCCTCCTTCGGAAGGTTAAGCCGTGTTAAGGTCGTAATTGCTGTGGTGTAGTCAGCGTCGATGAGCTGCCACCTCAGCCGCAACAATATCGCTACACAAGCCATGTCAATCACCTCAATGTTTAGGTTCTCCGCAAATAGTACATCCCATAATCTCAGCACGTCTTTGAATTCGAACTCACGACCAAACAAAAGCCTTAACCATCGGATAGCAAAGATTTGTGGAACAACACCAACAACTTCGAGATGAGTACTGAGGTCAGGGTCAACTGCTCCAAGAAGCTCCTTGTGTATGCGCTCACTCTGAGCCACAATAATAGATGAGTCTTTGGTGTCTCCGACTTCGTAAAAACTCTTTAGGGTTTGCATCATCGCGCAGAACAGGTTGAAGGCATCGTGTTCGACGTAGTTTGAGTCGAGAGTCTCAAGCATAAAGTCGATGCCTTCCGTCCCAACCTTATTGTCCGGAACGGCCTTCGGGTTCACCGCATCCTGAAAGACCACCCAAAGTACAGGGGCGAGCAACTCGTGCATACCCTGTCGATACCCCGTGTCTGGGTTGAGCTTTGAATAGATGAAAAGAATATCCAACAATTGTCTTTGTGTTGATGGTTCTCGGAAGAAGTAGTTGTCAATGTTGCAGCGTATCACGTCCTGCCAGATCTCTTCTCGACTGGCCTCATCTTGCCTCAACGTAGCCCATGGCGACTATCACTGTGTCAGTCAGATACAGCACACAACGGGCTGTTTTCTACTGACTGTATCGTCGTCAGCGAGAGGATCTGCTGACGAGTGAAGATTATTAGGATTGTCAATGTACTTCAAGAAATGATCGCGAAGAGCAGTGTAGCCGCTCCTGCTATCTTTCAACTTTCTTGTCCATGATGCTTTACTCAGAGGTCCATTAAGCAAGAACGACTTCCAGCAAATAGATCGGAGACCATCTTCACAAGGATCAAAATCACCATCGTCTTTGATGGCTTGTTTTAGATCCACTCCTATAGACGTGTTGAACAGCAAAGACCATCTTTTTTCGATGTCTTGGTATTGTCTCATGGTGAGGCCTAACGAGCATTCCTGCACAGTAGACCAACGCAGAAAGAATCTCTAAATCGTCGTTGGCACCAGGACAAGTAATTGCTACTGTTCCAGCCGAATTGCTGGCTACAATCTTCAAGTATAGCGGCGTTTGTAGCTAAACACCATGCCTAAACGAGCCTAAGGCATTTTCTCCAGCGTTTGAACTCAACCTCCATCCACAACTTCCACCTACAAGACGATGTCTGCCGACCTACTTGCAGCGTTTGGCGACCATGGCATCGAAGATGCAGATACTACTGCAGCTCATACGAAACAACGGCAAGAGGATCCTGGTAAGCTAGCGAGTGTCCCATTGACCATTGAGGACACTTGGCAACCATGGCCAACTCATACGATTGTGCCCACAAGTCCTGGCAGGAAGCTGGTGAGCGACGGCCATACATGGGGAACAGACTGGGAACATGACAACGTCTTGTTTGATGCCGAGAGATTCGAGCCTGAAGGTGTATCAAAGCATGACGACGACGACGACTTTGGCGACTTCGAACAATCAAGTCCTACAGTTTCTCAGTCAAACACAGTGGCCGAGATCCAGTCCCAGCATTTAAGTGACAACTTGCTCGACTTAGACAATCATGAAACTGGTGACAATAACATGTTCGTAGGGAATACACAATTCAAGTCAGCCCGTCCAACAAAGTCTACGCCTGTCTACAACACTTCGAGAGCTCAAAATGATCCGGCTTTAGATCTGGTTGGCATCGACGAGGATTGGGGCGCATTCGAAGACGTACCGTGGTCTGTGAATCCTTCTGCTGCGACAGGTTGGCAACCCTCAGTGAAACATTCCACGACAAGTAAAACACACGCCCAACGCACGCCAGTGCGCCTACGAGCCCTTACAAAGCCATCGAGGCAAGACGCGATGAACACTGGAAATAATGACCCCGACGCATGGGATGAGTTCCAATTTGACGAGACCGAGAGCGAAGCAGTACCACATTCAACATCAAATCAACAAACCCAACGACAACCCGATACTTCTACAGTACCTCAACCCAAGCACAACGAACGACCCGTCAACGTCCCACCACCCGCAGTGCTACTCAACCTCTTACCAAAAGTCTTCTCAGCATTATCAGCAGGTTCGCAATGCCAGAGCACAAGCCCTGATCTCGGACTACATATCGCCGAAGCTTACAGAGTCTGTGCCCGCATTATCGCAGGTCGATCTCTACGATGGAAACGAGACAACAACCTGGCCCAAAGCATGCGAATAGGCGCTGCAGGCAGAAGTGGAGGGATGAAATTGACAGCAATAGACAAAGGCGAAAGCAGACGGGAAGACCAAGAAGCGGAGGAAGCTATCGCCTCGTGGTCAAGGCTGTCTCACCGTCTCAATGCTGCCATGGTCAGGTTCAAAGTCCAGAAACCACCCATGTCATTATCTACGACACTGGCAGCTAGGATGGCCACAGGTCCTGATGTGTTAAGTGCTCAGCATCCCTGTCCCACCTGCGGACTGAAACGAAATGAGCGAATTAATGGAATTGACGTCAAAGTCTCAGATACATTCGGCGAGTTCTGGATTGAGCATTGGGGTCATAAAGATTGTTATGACTTCTGGTATCGCTATAACGAGCTCCTCGATCACAGGTGAAACATGCCACAAGGAAACCATGAAATTGAGTATGATCAGCTCTGACTGGTCTGTCAAATTCTGCAATGACTACACCACCGAGATTGACATTGGCAACACGATTGGGAGAAGACGAAACCTTCGCGGACGTCCTCCTAGCCATGTTTAAGAGCCTCCAGACGAACTTAACCCCCAAGCTGCTTTTCCAACATCGTCCCAAGATTTCTTCACATGCTCCTCAAGCGCAGCCTCTTCCGCCTCCCTCTTCTTCCTAGCAGTCACCCCAAAAGCTTCAGCATCTCTCTCCCTCAACATCCCATAGAAGACTTGCTTATTCTGCACGATCAACTTCATCTCTCGTTGCAGCTCACTAGTCGCGCGAGTCTGGTACCACCGCACCAACTCATGCCACTTCTGCACGTTTGCGTCGGGTCTCTCAAAGCCACGCGCGATACCTTCTCGCTCGATCTCGTCGCGAAAGATCGCCACGACAGGGAGGTCGTCAGTCTTTCGGAGAAGTTCTGCTCGTTCGTCTGAGTATTGAGGGTGGAGCTCTACGTCTGCAGCACTTTGTGGCATAGGCTTGGTGTTGAGCATTTCGTCAAAGTCTGCGTCGAGATCGAAAGGTTTGAAGATGGCTTGTTGCTTTTTGACTTCTTCGCCGCTGCCGCCTCGTATGCCAGTGGGTTGGTTTTCAGTTCCCCCATTTGTGTCTGGGTTTGGATCTTCCTCGTCTGCTTGACTATCATCTGGCTGAGCAGTAGGCCGGTAGCCCTCCGTAGGCTGTGGATCTGACGTACTCCCGGTCGAGCTGAAGCCTCTAGCAATGTCTGCATCGTGCTGCGCCAAAGCAGCCTGGTTGCGACGTACCACACTGCCCCTCCTTATCGAGCCTCCACGACGCTGATATCTCACCCTTGACATCGAGTCATCGATATCCATTTCCGCATCCATACTCTCAGCCAACTCAGACTCCCGCACTAGAGCTTCCTTCTCGGTATCACTACGTACGTCTTCAGCTCGTACTGCCGCCGGGTCCCCAGGACCACGCATGATCGTGGCGTCTATCAACCCATCTTGCAGCCCAGGAAGTTTGATACTCGTGTAGTGCGGTCTTTCGCCAGTCTCCGTGTTCATCCATGGCTTTTCAGACGGGTTTCTAGAAGGCACATAGAGTTCTGTGGCCACAGGGGTGTTCAACAGAGAGTCTTGAAGTCTGGAGACAGTGTCTGGGGTGGGTCCAAAGGCATCAGCGAAGGCTGTACGTGTGTGAGGATGAGTGGAATTCCTTCTGGCTTGTGACGAAGTTACGTTGCGTCCTGCAATACTTCGGGGACCCTGGGAGGCAGTTGCTGAAGTGTTAGGTACAGGAAATGTCGTGGGGGGCTGAAATTCAGGTGCGTGTGGATTGAAAGTCGGCCCTGGTCTGGGAGAATTGACAGTCGGTGGTTGTAGAGGAGTGAAAATTCTTGGGCCATAGAGGAGTTGCATAGAAGCATGGATGTAGTTTACAGCTTCGACGAGGCAATTGAAAACACGCTGGTGGTCGACCACGTTGTTGGTAGGAGGATTGAAGTCAGGAGCTTCTGAATTAGCCGGAGTTACTCTGTGAGTCGAGTTTCCAGTTCTAGATCTGAGGGTCTGGTACGTACCTTGGTTGCGAGCTGACATTTCTACGAGGAATGAAAGGAAGGAAGAGTTTCAAGTGCATGACTGACGTCCCGTCCTGAGATAGAAGCTCAACGGTTGTCTCGATTGGCTACGCAACAATCGCAAGCTGCAATCAACACAAACGAATACTACAGAAGCCAATCTGGGAGTCCGATCTCCTTTTCTCGCTGGACTCATGCCAGACGGAAGCAGACTCATCAGGAGTGTTTTGCTGTTCGACGATGAGCTGATTGTGTTGAGTCATTGGGATGATACCTGCCAAACAACAGATAGACATTCTTCGTTCAAGCTCACTTGGTCAGTAAGAATAGCGGTCGATCTTCACCCTACCTATGAGGCCGGCATGTAGGATATCGGCAGGATGTGCGCAAACTGCACTGGTCCACAATGCACAAGAACGCTCTGGCAGAAGGGTAAACTCTCCAGTATTTAGGCGAGTGTGCATTGCTGTCGTGGATATGTTTCCTTATCCAAAGGAGATACTCGAGTAGGATGAAGCAGCCTTAAAGACTATACAAGCAGAAGCGAAGTTGAAGGCGTGATGCACCCTCGCTCGCGTGCAGAGGTGCATACTCTGTAGCTGAAGACATGGGTCTCGATACTCAAGATACGAGCTTGACAAGAAAAGAGGTTCTGTTGAGCTTGTTTCTGTCGATTGAGCTCTATGTGTAGTGAGCGAAGCTAATCAATTCGTTGGATGCAAATGCTCGGGCCTTCAGCACTCAGGTCAAGTACTTTGGTGCCTCGTGGCTGCCACGTTTGCGTGGGGACCAACGTCATGCTGCATTGAGCTTTTGCAGCGACGATCCAGCCGTCTCGCAGTCAATGCTGATAATTTGAAGCAATGCACTCTAGCACAGAACAAGCATTGTGTTATTATTGCGAGTAACTGATGCTGATGATGTGCAGAGCTCGTCCTTCTAGACTGTATATCCTTCCTATCTGAAAGCACGAATCGAAGTGGAAACTGTATAGAATACGATACTATCGCTTCGCACCTGCCTGCCGAGCCTGCGCCAATCTTTGAGAACTGCCTACTTCCAGACATCCCACTATAAGGGGAGAATAATGTGAAAGACAAACATTACTTGTATTTAGCAGAGATAGAGGCTTGCTTCACACTCATTCTGTACCAAATCATCCGTCGTTATACCTACACTATGGCGTGGTACTCTCTACTTCCACCACAACTTACCATCTATGAAACATGGATCATCAGAATCTTTGTATGTTTTTCAAACGCTAATTCACATGTTCAACTGAAAATTGACTCTCTAGCTTTTTCTAGCCGTATTCAACATGTCACCATGGCTTCTAGCCATCCTCTACGATTTCGTCCTTTGGGTTTGCCGTACTATATGGTATGAGTTACCTGTGTTTGGAGGAAGAGCGCAGGGGGATCAGAGGCCAAGAGCACCGAGTCTCAGGGACAGAGAAAGGAGGAAGAGCATAGTGGATATGGTCAATAGTGCTCAGAACCACCCAGAACCTCATGATAGCACAGCACCTGAGCTGCGTAGAAGGGGTCATGAGAAATGCCACGACAAGCCTGCCCTGCAAGAAGGAGCGCGAAGTCCCAGATGATAACCGGTGGCGAGACGAAGAGCAGAAAACATATATTGATATAGACAACATTTGATTTAGGTGGTGTCTTATCTGGCCGTCAAATCAGCACACATAATGGACAGACTCTGCACTCTTTCTGACACAGCGACTTCTTGCATTTGACCTGCGTGCTGCCCGTTCTTCTGGTTGCAAGAAGAAAACCTGAACTGCGCAGGGTAGTACATCAAATTCATCGCATGCTTAGAGGCTCGAATAAGCAAAAAGGAAACGAGAATTCTCAGTAATGTCACTGTCTGGATACTCTGTTAGTGATTGTTCGATGAGATATTTGGACGTCACTCACTTCAGCCAGGAATCGAACCTGGAACCTTCTGTGTACAATCAAGCGAATATGAATGTTTGTTAGACAGAAATCATAACCGCTAGACCACTGAAACCATCCGAAAAGCTTCAAGACGAAACATCGACGTCTGACGACTTTAAGCCGTCATGTGATGGCAAATTTTAGAAGCAAAATACATGAACAACGAAGTTGCTGACCCCGTCTCAGGCCGAAGTTAACCTGAGATCTGGCTTGGTTGGGAGCAAAGTAGTCGGCAGAGAACAGATGTGATAGCCGATCATCACAATCTACCACGCCGGGGTGGTAGATTGTCGGTGCTCAGGAGGACGCTCCACAGTGATTCAGTCGTTGACTCTTCTCTCATCACGATGTTTTCGATCTTTGTAGGCTCGATCGGAATGAGGTGGTTCGGATTGTGTATGGTTCACCATGCTGTGCAACAATGAGTAATATGTGTGATCGAGAAGCAGAGACCGAGTACAGCAGCGTTCGGGCGTCCACCTAAGCGGTGTGTGGTTAGGATGTGGTGGACGCGAGTGATACACGAGTGAAGAAAACGCGTAGAATCAGATGCTAACTCACATGATGACTGGGTCGCGACTGCCTAACAATGTGATACTCTCGATTTTACTCAAATCTTTCCCTACACGTGTTTGCGTACAGGCCACCACACTATTCAAATAAAACCTCAACACATAGATACAACATCTTATTGCTACGGCATACCCACAACATAACAGACAATCAAATGTTACTCAAATGGGTATCTCCATCCCCCATCAAACAAATTCCAGCGAACACCATATCATAACCAACAGCATAGACATCAAACAAATGGTATCGCAGTAGCTCTGTAAATCTCTTCTTCGTGGCTGGATCGTAATTCGTGTCGTGTTCATGATAACCAATCTTGCAAAATCCGAATGCTCATCATCCCCATTCACCAAGGTATATCCTCTTCCTCAACTTTTGTACATGTTAAATATCCCAAGCCACCACCTTGTCCATCGCTTAAGCTCCTCAAGTCAAGCTCCAAACAATTCCGTGTTAGAGGCTTCACGAGATCTCTAGCAATATTCTTGATCTGGTCCATTTTCCGCTCGAACCGTTTCAAGTTATCTCTGGTGTACAGAGCCGACGCAGAAGATGCAGAAGGTTGTAATTTGAGGAAACGTTTGAGCTCGTCGTGGGGCAGGTATGCCTGTAGATTCGTTGAGCCAATCAAGCGGTAGATGCGCCCCGTGCTAGAGGATATAGATTGAGTTGTTGTGGCCGCGCTTTGTTGTGATTGTGGAAGATGCATTGTGGTAGCCGATGCGGGTGTATTGGACTGGTTGCTAGGTGGTCGCGAAGTATTACCGCTATTCTTCAAGATTCCCTTCACTTCTGGCGTTGTGTTCTCTGCTAACCACTGCCTGAACAGGCTCATTGCAAGCCAGCTGTAATAATCATTACTGGGGTTAACCCTCTCACCTCTTGATGTAGTTAAAGTCAACCTGAACAGCTTTGCTTCAATTTTGAGCTTGAGCTCTTCGAGTTCCTCTGCTTTGTCCTCGATGAGATCTAGTACGTCCAGGGGTACCTCGTAACTATTATTATTTGGATTCCCAGGCTTGAGGTATGGCTGTGCAGATGGCCATTGCCCGATCACATGAGTTAGCGCTTCGGAGAAGATGACCCTAGACCTGGCCAGGTAGCCAAGCTTAAGATATGATGGTGGGTATTTCGCTATCTGCTTGAACAAGCGCGAGGAAAATGCAAGAAGATGATGCTCGATCCGAGGCCCAACAATAGCGAGAGCACCATACATGTCTGCAAGGGCAAGCAACGACTTACATTCGTTGTAAGCAGCAGCTATATTCACGACATTCAGTACAGGCGCATAGTTGTAGAAACTTCGAAAGAGATTGTCATAATCCCGTATGAGTGGATTTGAGAGTGCTGGGTCTGCTGGTGCCGGGAGATTTGCGACAGATTGCGAGGCATGACCTTGGTGCGAGGATCCAATAGATAAATTTGCTAGTGATCGATAGAACGAGGAAGATGATGGTGGCTTTGGTCGTATTTGAGTTGGTATTGGCTGTAAGATGGGGGTGGCTGTAAAATTCGAGTACTGAGGCGCTTTCTGTACCAAGATAGGCTCATCTGAATCGCCAACCGTTGCCCAATTCAGCTCGTAATGCCACCTCCTGCCAACAGACGTTGATTTACTGGCTTGTTCAGCCGTGATCAGGGAAGCAGAAACATCCGAGCTGGATCTTTCTTCACCTATGATACTGAGCGCATGTTCTGGCTTCTTCTCTCCAGCCAAAAGTTGAGTATGTGACCTTGACCATTCATCGCTCATCCCATTCTGGAAGAACCCTGAAAATTGAGCCAATATGAGCCTGTGAAGCAGGTATCTCTTCCCTTGTCCATCACATTCAATCACGATCTCTACATCACCTGTTTGCGCGAAGAATGGGAATTCGTTTTGTGTTGGGTAGCCGGAACTGCCATGCCGTACACGGCTTTGGTGGTGTCTATGTCGACTGCTTCTGGAAGTCACCGAGGGCGCCCTCCTTGAGCCTTCCGGTACCTCGGCGTGTGATACCATTGGGGTATGACCCTGACTCGTGTTTAGAGAAGACTTGCGACCACTTGGAGGCGCCAAAACAGGCACACTCAGACCAGCTTCCACCTCATAATCGAGCCGTCTCGAAGTAGCACCTGCCCAGAACTTGCTGCGCAAACCGGCAACGACTCAAGGAAATCCGCAAGTGTGTATTGTATCTCCTCCTCTTGGTGTGAGTAGCGAGCACGTAGGACTTGATAGGCGCGTGTCGAGGTTCGGCTTGATAGTCAAGGTCGCGCTGTGATGTTGTTGTGGTAAAGGTGTATAGCAATAGTACTATGGCCACTACCAGTCTTGAAGAGTCAGCGTCCACTTCAAGGACTTAGATTGCTGACTGTGGAAGCACCAGAGACTCATGTCGCGCGCAGAGGTTACCAACAACAAAGATATGCATGAATGCCTGCAGCGATCCGAAACCCATGTTCGAGGTTTCGCATGGTCACTGGTCAATAAGAAGAGGTGGAAGGAGTGGCACCCGCGCATACCCGAAAGATCGCCTATCTTTAGCTTCTTCCCAGGTCTCACGGCAGCAAGTGACAATCAGGTATTTGCATGTCCCAAAAGGCAAGAAACTCTTTGTACTGGGACGCCAGTACCAATCAATATCGATCAAATGCAAGTTCGCCTGAGCTGGACAAAGAATGGTGGCATCTTCACCACCGCCACTGCGAAATTGCTGCTTTCATCATTACTGTGCATAGTATTGATAACCTGTATGTCTGGCATATTATTGCGGCTGGAAGTGCCTCGCCTTGTTTTTGCCTTACCCTGCTTGTGTCCAAGTAGGAGATAAATCAGACTGATGCTCGCTTGCTAAACTCCAAATTCTACCACTGTGCCTCGCTCGTGAGCCTTCACCCTAATGGCATTGCCAAGTCAGCTGCTTGTGCGTGCATACTCTGAATGCTGAGTAAGTTGCAAGACTGTTGATCGTCATCGCTCCCACCGCTTTCAGCCAACGCCCAGGTTGGTATATGCCACTCAAAAAGCTAAATACACAAATGCATCGAAACAGATCTTATGGGTATGTCTTGGTCCAGGTATCATTATATTAAAACACGGCCGTTAGTCCACTCTTACTCTGTCGCTTACTGAACCTCTTTCTACCTTTCAGCGACTCATTATCACCAGTGTTGATCGGTTGTTTTGATAGAACTCCTCTATGGCTCTGACTCGGTGGTGACGTTTCAAACTCGTCTTGCTCTTCAAAAGTGCTAGCATGGCTAAGAACGCCAGGAGTAAGACTCTCGTCTGCTGGGATGTTCCGCAGCAGAGACTGTGCGTTGGCGAAGTCTCTCGCGCGGTCGACAGCGTCGAGCCACTCTCTGGTCGAGACTGCGGTGGTGTTTGTGTCGGATGGTGATGGTTTGACATCTTCAAAGGTATATCGCTTGTCGCGCTGCATGACGTTAGTGCTCATGACTCACAATCAACTTTCGAACAACTGACCGTGCTCACTGTCCAATGCGTTGTGCCCTTCAAATCAGTAGAACTCACGACATCTGTTCCTGCTGCAAGAAGGTCAATCTCCGATTTGGACTTTTTCTCATCGCCACCAGCAGCCGCTATAATTATTCGTGCGCCAGAAGTAACCATCACGAGTCGTTGCCGTTTCTTGGTTGTATTCCCTCCAAAGAACCTCGACAGCTTGTTGCCGCCGTCGTGACCCGGACTGTTAGGACCTTGGGTCATGTTCACGTTCAAATTTCCAAGTTTCAGAATCCTCTCATTGCTCTTTGTCAAGACTGGCGACCATTCAATATCTAATTGACTTGGAGGTGGAAGTTCAGTGATGACTCTGGGTTTCGAAGGCTTGGCACCATTCGTGGGTGGCATCATTGTGGATTGTGTGCTGTGACCAGGACCGCCAGCAGTGTACGAGTCTCCTGTTTCACTCCCATTGAGCTTGATCGGTGGCCGCGGAGGAGGAGCATATGGTTTGAGCTTTGGCGCACGTTCTTGCCACAACCCGCGACCCCATCTAATGCCCCGGAAGAATTCGTGGTTCTTTATGTTCTCCAGAGACAATCTTTGTAATGGATCCAGTACTAGCAGTCGCTCGACCAGGTCACGAGCAACATCTGGAAAGCCATGGGGAAATTCGTACTCCAATGCGACGATTTTCTGGAAGGTCAGGTACTCATTAGCAGCCTTGAATGGTGGCCTACCAGCAAGTAGCTGGTATATTATGCATCCAAACGCCCACAAATCACTTGCTTTACAGGCGTTCTTATCAGTTAGCAGTTCTGGGCTAACATACTCTGCTGTGCCGACAAAGGAACTCGCACGATCACGAATGTGTCCAGTGTCAGAGTCATAATAGATTCTCCCTGACGAGTCCTGATGAGCTTCGAGCATCTTCGCGGTACCAAAATCTGTGATCTTAATGTGTTGATTTTCGTCCATCAGAACATTTTCTGGTTTCAGGTCACGGTGTATTACTCCCTTCTGGTGCATATATGAGATTGTGTCCAGGATCTGGGCGCCGTAAAATCTGGTGCACTCCTCGTCAAAGGTGGTCATGCGTTTGAGCACACTCAGTAGCTCACCACCACTACATAGATCCAGCACGAAATATAGCGACCTTTCATCCTGGAATGTGTAGTAAAGTCGGACGACGCCAGGATGATCTGTGAGTCTGTTCAAGGTTTCCTTTTCGATATTAACGTATTTGACCTTTTTCTCTTTGATGATGTGTCTCTTGTCCAGCACCTTGATGGCATACTCTTTCTGCGTCTCCCTGTCTTGTGCCGCCATGACCGTACTGTACGAACCTTCTCCGAGAGTGGCTCCGAAGTTAAAATCCTTGACACCTTTCTTTATCGGTCTCAGTACCGGTTGTCCATTCACATCGTAATCTCTGCGTACACCTACGGCAGCCCCTTTCTCTTGCCAATCTTCGGCACTAGATAGTGGGCCACCTTCCATACCGTAGGGAGACACGGACAGAGCCGTCTGGGAAGCAGGAGTGCTGGACAGAGGTGTTGGATGGGTAGGAGTTGATCCGTATCTTGAAGATTGCATATGGCGGGACGTTGTTCTTTGTGGTAGAGATCCTGCTTGAGGTGATGGCCGAAAGTCTCGTTCAGCATATTGCGGTTGGGGGTTCCTGCGAGAGACGCTGCGTTGAGGAGTGTTCGTTCCCGAAGCTCCTGGTGCTCTGTACGAGGTCTGTCTACTTAACCCGTTGCCGTTATTACTCACTGGTAACGAGGTATAGTACATCGAACCAGGCCGACTACTGCCCTGCCTAGGATCGTGCAGGTTCTGAGGCATCATAGTCGGATATTGAGGAAACTGTGCTTGCTGTTGGTCTTGATAGGTCAGAGGAAGGTTCTTCTGGCGCTGCGGGAGCTCATCGGATTTTAGAGGTGGGCTCGAGTTGTACTGCGACTGAAGGGTGGTCTCATTGTGGAGGGGAGCATTATAGTTGTTCTGCGGTCTTTGCTGGTCGCTGGCGGGTGACACAGAACGGTCGTTGTTGCGTGGAGGGATCCCGATATAGTCGTGCTCGGGGCTATCAATGCTAGGTAGTGGTGACACTGCAGATAGAGGAGGGATCGAATGCGCAGAGGTCTGTGGCTGGAGTGGTGTTTCGGGCGACGACTCATCAGGATTTGCTATTCGTAGCCTGCCGAGGGACAAATCATTCATCTTGCTAGTTGATCCGTCTTCCTCAGTTGGTCGAGTGAATGTTCGCGCCTAATGCGCTTCGCTGCTGAACAGCTGCGCCCACAGTTGGTGACGTGGATGGAGGACTTGCGTTGCGAAGCGCGCTCGATATGTTTCAGACTCGTAGAGATTGTGGCATTGTTCAATTGGGTTCAAAGATCTGGCTGCATACTGATCTGATCGTGTAGTGGAACTTGCGGGGGATCGTCTGGAAATTGTGTAGGAATTCGAAGTGTCGATACTGTCCGATGTTACTGACTCGGGTCGGACCACTAAGGATTTATTTTCTAAAGCGAATGGTGGTTAAAAACGAAGGACGTCAATGGAGAAGAGGTCAATAGGACGATATTGTCGAGGCTTGAGGTCAATGAGGCATGTCTAGCTGTGAAGAGAACGTGCAGTCTACAACAGCGGTACTTCTTCGTGCCAATTGTTCTGCAAAGCCAATGATGAGATGGTGCATGCGACGCCTTTAGCCTGCGACAGCGGAACTGACAAGGATCCAACGGTAATTCCACACAATCCTACTCAACGGCCGCCAGCGTCTTCTGCAGTTCAGTACGAAAGTGGCTCGTCACGTTTGTGCCTGTGACAATTTGCCCTAAGCTTCCGGCATGGCTCTTTAGGCTTTGGAACACTCCTCAATCGTGCTATAATTACGTATTCAACTTGACCTGGAGAAGCTTACTTCGAATAGGGAAATTGTGCCGTCTCCGTACCAATCTCCTCTCGTAAGGATGTACATATTCAGAAGGTGCTGAGTACAAGACTCGTCTTCGATCTAACCCCTTCGAAGACTATACAATGGTAATGGGTACCTGTAGTGTGAAGACACTTGAATCTGACTTCAAGCTGAATTGTGTTGAGAATCACATATCGAACGATGATGGCTGCGTCAAGTGTGTTTGCGAGACGGAAGGTGATACTGCCACGACTCAATTTACAGGTTGATATATTGAAATGCCTTGTCGTTTCTGGTATCGTCGACTCATCCAGATAGCTGAGCAAATGTACGGAACTTCAATTGTCAGTATGAACAATCCTGGTATTGAGGAGTTGATGAGGTTGTGTGAATGCCCATGCCCATACCAATACTGACCCGCAAGTACTCGTTGGCAGGAGCGAGCAACTACCTCATTTGCCATGAGGAAGGTACGAGTTTGCAGCCGTTCACTCTCATGTCCGTGCTATAGTTTCCTCCACCACGACCAGTGGCTCTTCTAATTGATTCTTTCACGATCCAGACTTGCAAATGCCTTTCGTGTACTAAGCAAAGATATAGCCCCGAGCCATTGACTATGATACATCTACCCGCTACTGGAATCGACATTTCCCAAGATGACCTCAACTCCCATTTGCTACAACTTGACATCTACCAGGGTCTTCTCAAGCAAGGCTTTAAGAAGAGAGAAATCATTGAGTACTTCAAGAACCGAGCAGCTGAAGAGGAAGCTGTCGAAGCACGAATAGACTTCTCTGATCCAGTACCTACCACGCTCGAGCTTTGCAATAGACCACCTGTTGCCTCAAAGCAAGAAGACTCGTGCTCACCCACCACCGAGCATGCCTCATCGAGTAGTTCAAACGTATCTCCTCCAGAAGTATTGTTGCCAATGAGGGACAAGGCCACAGGAGCACCAGGCACAATGAGCCAGAAACAGCACATTGTCAACCGCCAACATGCCCCAAGACAGAGTTCCCTGCTTCGCTTTGTTCGAGAGGTTTCTTCCGAAGAGTCTGTGAAAGACAATACGAAACCCAGAACTCTCTTCTCTCCCCAATTGAACATCACCTATCGTCCTCGCAGCCAAACCTATTCCTACGACCAGTCAGAGATGGACGATGACGATGTTGATCGAGAGGATAACATGGACGATAGCGAACTCGAGCATCTGCATCTAGACCACGAACTTGTCCCTACGAGCGCAGAATCTAACAGGACGACTGTAAGGATTGTGTCGAACTTGAGACCTGAGGCGGAGACGTTTACACCCCTTCATGTCCAACAAGAGCGTGAAAACCACACCTGTAAAGGCAAAGCAAAAGTGGATGATGATACTGCAATTAGCATTTCAGATGACATCTCACTGCCAAGTTCACCACCACTTTTGCCCTTAAACAAATCCGCAAGTGTCCGCTCTCCCTCTCTGCCACGTATACCACGCACACCGTCAGGGACTACTCGTCGGGATGTACATCAGCGGTATCTTGATGGTTCCTTTACAGTTTACGATGATTCTGTCCCTGCCCGCTACCAACCACAAACTCCAGCTGATTTGAGCAGAGGTCAGCTGCTGACTGATTTCCATGCCGCCTACACTGCTCCACCTGGCATGATCCGCTCTCCCGCTTTTTTCCAGGGTCAGTACCTTCATGGTCCCAGACAACCATCAGGTGACCAGAGTCCAGCAGCAAGAGCACAATCCATTCGAGAACGACGACAACGTGAGTTTAGTCGTGGTGCACGTGTTGAGCGACTCAGAGTCACTCGTATGTCTAATGGAATGCCACTGCCGGGTATTGACCAGACCAATAACTTCGACAATATCTGGCGGGACGATCTGGATGCCGACGGTGTAGGAGAGGAGAACTTTGAGGACTTGACGCTTGCTCAGGCCTTTCGAAGGTTGAGAGTTCTTAGTGGCAATCGTGTGGCATTATAAAAACGCTCATATATAGCTGACGCGGTGCGTCAAGTCGATTTCCTGGATACCGGTGTTGTCGTCGCTGCCCCAATCACATACTTATGGAGCTCACCGATGTGTCCTGGGCCCACTCAAAATAGATGTATGTTCTGTATGTGCAACTGGTATATAGTAGAAGAATCTTAGGCTCAAGCATTCTCTTTCAAGATCCTTGTGTCGCGCAGTAACCCGTACACGTCTTTATGTTATCATGACCAATGACCTGATAAAGCGATACATCACAATCACACATACCCTTCAGAACCCAGCATC
Source organism: Lithohypha guttulata (assembly GCF_036872675.1). Classification (NCBI taxonomy): domain Eukaryota; kingdom Fungi; phylum Ascomycota; class Eurotiomycetes; order Chaetothyriales; family Trichomeriaceae; genus Lithohypha; species Lithohypha guttulata. The sequence continues at coordinate 633,229 of NW_027042752.1, read as the reverse complement.
CTTCACGGTGGCCTCCCCATTTCCTCAATCGAATAAGCCTGCCCATCGTGCGCCACCTCAATCTTCCCAATTGACTGCCAATCGATCGCACCCGGATCAATTTTCGGATGCGGATCAAGGTTATGCCCCATAAGATGCATCTTTGACTGCGTATCAAACCCATCATTTCCAAAATAATATTCCGATCCAACAGGGAACTGCTGACCTGGGAACGCGGGTAGGAAATCGTCGACGAATGCAGGCAAGGGCATTTGACCTTGGAGATCTGGAAGGAGAGTGGTGGTGACGGTATATTGTTGTTGCATAGTGGAGACGGGCGTTGATATTGAGGGTATGCTGTTGACGGTTGAGGGGTCAGAGGGCGAGGTTTGTGGCGTGAGTTGTTGATTGTTGGGGTCGAAGATGTGGCCGATGCCAGGGTTGGACATTTGTTGGAAGGCGGTGGCTTCAGCTAGGGCGATTTGGCTTGTAGGAGGGCCGAGGGCGCTGGCTTGCTGCTCGATGCTATTCGGGCTGAGATGTGAGTGGGCGCGTAGGTGGGCGTCGACTACGCCTTGCATGCGTTTGCGGATGATGGCGTTGCTACGTTCGAGGCCGGGCATTCTTGTGGAGCTCTGGGTGATTACGTCGAGAAGGTAGTCGAGGCCGATGCGCTTGGCTGTGAGGTTGTGGTCTTCGTGGGGTTGGAGTTCGCGCTCGAAGCGCAGGACAGAGATTGTGGCGGCCATGTAGGCGCAGTAGGCGTTGAGGTAGGTTATTTGTTCGAGGCCAAAGGTGTTGGCTTGAAGGAGGAGGAGGTCGTGGATCGCGGCGGTGGCGTAGAGACAGCTGGTGTAGGATCGTGAAGTGTTTTCGGAATTGGGGCTGTCGCTGGCGAGGAGGATTGGGCGATGGAGGAGGATGACGATGGTGTGATAGAGCAAGTTGAGTGACATGATGTGTGTCGGAGGTGCTAGCTTCGGTATATGGTTGATGTCGACTTTGAGATGAATGGGAAGTGCCGCCCACCAGTCGTGTAGGGATCTAGAGACACGCATGAAGGGCTCTTCGCTTCTTGCTGTCCTCTGCGCGGGTTGCAAGTCTTCAGTACGCTTCGCAGCTGCTTCAGCTGAATATATGTTTTGCATCAAGTCGTCAATTATTACGCATAATTTGCTTAGCTGCTGGAAGCATGATACAATATAGCCTGGTGTCGGTGGATAAGGTGGCAGGCCCTTAGCATGAATACCTGGAGCTTCCCCGTAGTATGGTGACCAAGGATCTGTATCAGTGAAGTCGTCAAGGAACGACAGCGGGACCTCATCGATAAGTGGTGTAAATGCTGGCATTCGACCAAGATACAGGCTCAACACTTTGTCCCATGTATAGCAACTCCAAAATAAACGCTTTCTTATCTCGATATCTTCGTTGGAGAGGCTCTTCACGAAAGTCTGTAACTTATCGCTAGGCAGGTGAATGCCCATATCCAAGGCCATCCTGAAAGCCATTCCTCCATACAACCAACCTTGAGACGACCTGCCAAAAACGATTTCCCTTGCAGATTGCTGTAGTAAGGCTTGTATGGTTGGTATTGAACTTGAGTTCAAACTCTCCATGGCCAGACTTACTCTTGCATCCTGCGTGGTCTGTTCAACAAATTGAGAGGGTGTAAATTTCATGTTGAAATGGTGCTGGTAGATGTCATGATTCAGAAAGCGGGCACAGTGAGATGTCATAACCTTGAGCAGAGTCTCAGAGAAATAAGGCGGATCTGGCAAGCCTGGCTGACTTGCGTTCACCAAGGTCATACCGCGGGTGAAGGCTGGACGGTACACAAAGGCGAAGAGCGGATGAATCCAGCACCAATGAAACTTCAACAATTCCTCGGAAACGTCCTTTGGTAAGTTGACACGCGATGCTGTATTCGCAATAGCGAAGTCCTCGAGCTGTCGTTGATTTTGCGCATTTTGTCGTAAATCATGCTTAGTTTGCTCTTCTTCCTGTTGAGACCTCGGGCTCATCAGCTGCTGCGAAGTTATTTGCGCTGCTTGCTCCAAATTTGGAGGTTCATGCACTGCTGAAGTTGAGCCATGGAATGATATCGAGCCTCTATCGTCTACACTAATGTCGGCTTCCCATTTGGTTGTTCGTGACGGAGGAGACCTATATGGAAGAATGCTGTCAAGCCCATATTCAGTCTGTCGTGAAGAGCTAGCACTAGTGATGGGAGAGCCGGCAGGAAGAACTTTCTTCTCCTCCAGCTGAGGCGACTTGTTTACCCATGCTTGTGTCTTAAGGGATTTTAGCTGATTCTGCAGTTGGTGTACCTCCTCCTCGAGAGCGCGCACATATGCCAATGAGGGTCTATTTCGCGTCAGCGTCAGACACGGAGATTATATACTGTACGTACGGCTTATCGTAAATGCATTCGTCCTTGTATGCGATGCAGCTGTCCAAGACGTCAACCTACCCAGTCCAACAAGTCATTCGTGGATGATACTTACGTAGTACATGAAGGAGTTCTTCCGTCGCATTTTGACTGGAAAGAAGCATGATCAGCACCACATGGTGTGCAAGGAACGATGAAGAATGGGGCAATAGAGATGCAGATCCCTGGGGATCTCACCTACCTTTCTGCGCCTGCATCCAGCACACGTCGACTTCCGATGTTTGGTTCTGGATCTACGCTCAACGTCCGCCATGGCTGTAAATTTCGTCTATATGTGCATCTTGTTGATCGATCATATAGCTCTGGATAAACAGGACTGGCGCACTGTCAAGTATAGTGGTACATTAAACGTGCACAGCCCAGCTGGCACGAGATGATGGAGGCAGTTAGAGTTTCGGGCTTCCTAACGCTACCGCTCCTCCAGAGTAGCAATTGTAGAGCCAGAGAAATGCACAGTATGAACAGTCTTTACCAATAAAAACATTATCCTAATTCAACTGACTTTGCTTGTATGTAACCTTTTTACAATTGCTATGTTCCCTGAATGTGTGAAAAATCCTTTCTGTGGCTGCACTCACAATCTCACTGAAAAAGCGCGATGCCGGAAAGGTCACCTTCGGCCCGGACTGTTCCTGGTTTTGATTTCGGTCTTTTGAATTACTTATGTCCCATAACTTACGAGCTCTTCCACCAGACAAATACCATGAATTGAAAAAGGAAGAAAAGCAGGCACTACTGATGCTCCCATCAGTGCCATCAACAAAGCAAAGGCCTCGAGACTTGACGCTTGCTCGAAACAGCCGCATAATGTCAAACACTTTCTATGCCGGCTCAATTATACTCGAGTAGCTGAACCACGATGTGACCAGCAATCAGGCCCACGTCAAGGTTTGGCACGTGGCCTTCACCGATCCCTGACTTTCCGTGATTCGATACCAAGTTACACATCTACTTGCAGCTGAATCTGCTCGAAATTGTGTTGTGTACGAGTCGAAGATGATGCTCAGAGAAAACATTAACGCTACCTTGCATTGCAATGGAGGTTGTTCTCGAAGAGATCCATGCTTGCACAATTCGATACACAACTCCTCTAAGAGCTAATCTGTCAATATATCTGTATGCTCACAAACTGGCCAATGCTCGGCACACCGTCAACCACGACGTATATGACATAAGGACCAGGCGCAATCTTGATATCAGGAACTCTGGCCTCCACTGTCCACTGGTTGCCACTGGAATACTTCAACTTTGGGGGCAGAGACTCCATCTCAACCATGACTTGACCCATATGGAGCGAATGCGTGACAAAACCTCCATGATATAGGAGAACTTTGACGTCTTTGGGCACGTGGTTCGAGTTCAGGTCAAAGCTGATCGTGGTGATAGTTCCTCCAGGAACCAGTATCTTGTCCCGAATGCGCATTCCAGTTGGTCTCATTTCAGCTTTGTTCTCGAGCAGATAATGCGGTATGTATTTCTCTACCCGAAATTCGGTAGCATATGCTCTCGTAGGGTTGTCTTGAACCACGTTCTCCTCGGGAAGTGGCATCTCGTTTGGATTGCTGCCAGCTATTAGGATGGTGCCGTCCAACAGCATCAGCGCAACAGAATGATACATGCGAGGGATATCGGTCTTGCCTGCAGTAGCCCATGATTCAGCTTGCGGGTCATAGATCAGTGCTTCCAATGCTGAATTATTGGCAGTACCGAAGCCTTGACAGCCTAGTCTAGCACCATTCAACCACAAAACAGTGCCGTCAAGCAGTAGAGTGCCTTCAACCATCAACCGACCACCACCAGGCATTTTGGTCATTTTCCACTCAGGCTTGGTCGACATAGGTGAGATGGTGCCACAAGTCTCGTCTGTCGTACTCAATATATCATCGATTTCACCACCACCACAGATCATGATCTGTGACCCATAGTTGTTTTGCTTGGTCAGCGGCAGCATAACACTTCCACCAGTATTCGGATACGTTCTTTTGAGGCCTTTCAGGTCAGGCAATTGACGAATGATGCGATTTTGATCAACGTCAAAGATTTGTGACGACTTGGCTGTGAAAACGAACAGAGTTCCATCTCTGAGTAAATGAAGAAACGGATACATCCAGTAGGGCTGATTCTTCACAAGTATGTCCATTGAAATACTCCTCGCTATGGGCTTACCCTGTTTGTCAAGTAACTCGTAGGTAGGATTGTTGTTTCGAAGATCCCGAATGTCTAGGCCATTCAGACTGCCAGCAGCGATGAACACCCTGCCGTCTGACAATGTTAGAGCAGAAGGATACTATCTCCTCGAATCCATGTGAACGCCTGGATATTCTACCCATTCTTTACCCAAGTATCGCAGCGCGTCGAACCCATTAGCAATGCTATCGTCAAGCTATGACAAAGGACCATTGCCTCCCACAGTCATTAGTGTGCCGTCAGCGAGAAACGCACCTCCACAGCAGAACGCATTCGATGATAAGGACAGTGGAGACAGTTCGTGGGTGGTCGGATCGTATTCGACTGAATAGGCATATCGGCCTGTAGGAAGTTTGGACTCGGTGTATTTCTCGAGCTTGTCAAGAAAGACAACCTTGCCATTTGGTAGAAGAGCTGCGTGCATGACAGGAACGCCAGATCGTCCTGCCGGCTCGAACTTGCCAGGTAGATCATCTTGAGTAGAGGCTAGTTTTATTAGAGCTGCAATGGCAGCAAAGAACAACGAAAAATACATCGCGAACTATACACCAGTAAGTATTGGGTCAATACAAAGTCGCATAATTGTAACATGGATGCAGCAGGAAAGGTGCAGTGAAGACTAAAAACAAGATGAGACTTGCAGAAGTGGTATGAGTTGAGGAGAGGTGAAGGCAGGTACGTCCTGCGCAATTTCGAGACCTTTCATCTGCAAACGTTATTGCATCAGTGCCTCCAATTGCTCTTTTCTCCTCTCAAGAGCAACCCTCTTTGTGGCTGGCACATGATCTTTTACGTCTCCTATTCCTAGAGGATCAAGACCGTCTGGTAACTGCTCGACTACATCCTCGTGCACAGCGTGTTGTGCCGAAGCTGATTCTGGCTCCATCGCCTTCACTTCAGGTATGTCCTTAACTTCGACATCAGCCTCTGGCTCCGAAGTTATAGTAGCGCTTGTGGTTAAGCTTGGTTGCTCGTGTTTCTTGTCGTTCTCGACCAAAGCAGCAATTTCAGATACATTCGTCCCGGCACCTGGTGGCGATCCAACACCGACTGCGGCAGTCGCGGTCTCAACGCCTGTCACAACGGGAGTCCTAACCCTGCTTACAGGCACACTGTGGGAGTATTGTGTGCTGTCGTGAGTACTTGAAAGCTCCGACTCTTCACCGTTGTTCTCTGCAGAAGCTGGAAGGTATTTTAACGGCACATTCATCTCTTCGTCAGTCCTGCCAAATCCCTGCGCCCACCACCTAACCTTTCTCTCGTCCGGAAAGATGAGCCGCTCTTTACCACGAACATTATCGTCCACCTGGGGATCGTAATTCGGATTCATAAACTCGTTTCTCCGCGACAAGAAATAATTCCACACCGAGGTCGTCTTCTCAGAAATGTTTGCTTCCTGTCGCTGTCTCTCGTTGTCGAATAGGAATGTACCATATTGACACGAGTAAAGATGATACAGTAATCGTTTCAAAAATCGCTCGTTGAATTCAAATCGAGAAGGATGTTCATACATGAGCTGGTAGGTTGCATCGAGGAATTGGTGAAAGATAGGAGCAGTCTCTTTGACCTTTGTCACCTGTTTGTCGTGCTCATTCTTCTTCGACGTGCTTTTCCTGCCACTGGATGCATCTGCGTCAGTTCCTGCTTCAGCTTCAGAATCGACATTTATCGACTCTCTTGAGTCATTATTGTGTTTGGTGAAGAAGCCCTTGGCACTCAAGAACGCATTCTCAAATGTCTTCTGTGCGCCTGAGAGAGCATCACCACTGGGCTTACGGTCTCCTTCTTCCTCGTCGTATCGACCACTGACCCTTTCATTCTCGATATGGAACCACTTCTCCGAGCTCAAGAAGCCGGTTCGATATTTAAACTGATGGCCAAAGCTGAGCCAGTCCTTCTCGACCAGCACAATGAAGCCTTCCAGAGTGCGATAGTAAGGGTCAAGGCACATCTGAGCCAGTGCAGAAAGTTGACTGGTACGATCCCAGCCATCACTGCAGTGGATCAGTACATGACTATGTTGTAGTCCGACCTGTCTTGCAATCAGCGAAACACCCTCAAGCATGTTTCCTATGTGTTTCAACCAGTTGCTCTTCTGTAGCTGCTCTCTATTGGGACCTAAAGGTGTCAAATCCGAGTCTTTCAGTGTGTCGATGACCTTGTCCAAACTCTGTCGCATTACGTGGATGTTGTCGATACCCAGGTAGACCTTGGTTGCGAACTTGTAATTGTCCATATTCTCAGAGCCCATTCCTGCAGCTTGCATGGCTATCGCATTGATAGTCGGCCTTGCATCCACAATCATGTTCTTTTGCTGAGCGCCGTATACCATTGGTTTCTTCTGGTCCATGTCGTCCGAGTCCTCATCATCTCCTCTCAGCTTTGCAATCACGGCATCCTCAATAGCTTCTGCATCCGTCTGGTGTAAATCTCCACCCAGACTGTTATCTTTACTGCTCCCAGAATCCTCCCTTTCTGGCGTCGGACTCCCAAGCCCAGCAAGCGGCCTCTCATTCCTCGTAGTCCCAAAAATCGCAGCCAGTAACTTCTCATCCTGTATACTGCGGTTCTGCCTCACACCCACCATAGGCTGGCTACACCTCGTGATACTGCAATTATTGACCGGATGCACATAGCTCAGGACCGGTATCCGCGCCCGACTCCTGTACTTGCCCGCATAGTTCAATGTATTATCTGATATACTAGTCGGCACCACCAGCAAAGCTGGATACGTCGGACTAAACTGATAATCTTTATTTATCGTGCTGACCCTCCAATTAAGATTGCGCTTCTCGTCGCCTAGACCCTGTCGGCGCCATTCGCGCATAGGATCGTAGACACTCCATCCACTAGGCACAACATCCCTCTCTGGCCCTGGAGGTCGGTACGTGAAGGCATAGAGCTTCTCGATCTTGCCGAGTTTGCAGGTCCAGGCTTTGATCGACTCGAAGACATCGCGGGCTTTGCGGTCGTCGTTAAAATAGAAGCAGATGAAGGTGAAATCTCGGCATCGCAGGCGTATTGAGGAGGGTTGACGTGACGCTATTGGGGAGGGTCGGAGGGTGCAGAAGGATATGATGGGATACGTTATCCATAGTTCTCGTGGTCGTGATGGAGGTGTGTTTGGTGACTGCTCGTTGAGAGGTGGGGGAGAGTGGACGAAGATAAGGTGGTGTGGTGTTAAGTGAAGGGTGCCTTTGGCTTGTTCACCTCTGCGAGATAGCACCACTTCGTCGACCTGTTTCGATCCTGTCATTCACATATTCTGCTCTTTGAGTGTGCGGCATACCTTTGCGATCCTGGTCCGTTCCATGGCCATACTGGAAGAAATATAGAGAAATAGACAATCTTATGGAGGGGCACAAGGAGGAATGCAGAAATGGAACGTAGCAATCTTGTCGGTTGGGGCCATCTGTCACGTCGATGCTCTGTCGGTTTGCCTGTCAGTTCAATTCACGTTCTCTGTGCACTACGCGTTGAGTAGACACTGCTGCTTGAATTGAGTGCCCGTTGATGTCCGCAGGACTCGTACGTCACAGAGGTCCAGGAAGTTGAGGCGCATTAATTCTGATAGGCATCAACCAAGCAACTATCAAATAACCACAGTTCATTGAGTACAACGACGGCCACCAACAACACGTATTTCCATGTCTTGTATCAATCGCTGACAGCGACATCATAGCACCATGAAGAACGAGTCTACGTTCCTAAAACGTTCACAGTGCCAGTAGCCAAGAGCTTTAATATGTAATGTAATTCTCTCGAGCATTAGCGTGCTCCTAGAGCAAGCTGGATTTTTATTTCTGGCTAATATTCGCCCTGTCCTGAGTTGTGGTCATCAAGATCATCACAGCTCATACCTCGTCATCATCAACTTCAATCCTGCTCTTCGCTCATAGTCAGGTCCACGGCTGTTTCGGTATGCTATTGTTACATTTTCCGATCAGTATTACTCCATCTGTATATTCTGTCCTCCCATCAGGCTGAGCCAAATTGGGTATCCTATACGCCTTGCCAAAAAGTCATTGCTAAAACGCTCAAAAAGGTTTTCAGACAAACTCTCTCCAATCACAGGTATTGGTCTATGCTCCTGTATATCTCTTTCGATTCGTCCTCCTGATGTGGACTCCTCGGGTCTTTCGATGCTGTCCGTACATGTCCATCTTTCCTTAGTGGTAGCCAGTCGAACTTCAGTGGTATCTCTTTCGAGAGCCGGTTATTTGGTGTTTCTAGATCGCCTGCTCCACGTACACCAAAAGGTATTGCTCTAAACTCTGTCACTCTTGGTGAAAATAACGATGGAGTGCTAGGTACGTCGTTCATAGCTAAGTCCATAACAGTTGATGATGGTGCAAGTATTGTACGACTGAGTTGGCGTGGTTGATATTGTGGAACCGTCATATCAACGTTTCGCTCACGGAACGGCAGAGGTCTGGGAGCAGCTTTCTTCACTGGAGCTGCTGTTTCTACCACTGACAGCGGCTTGTCGTCCAGTCTAGCAGTCGACGACACTGATGTGGGTTGCTCGTGCTGCGCGAACAAAGGTACAGGCGGAAGAGCTTTGTCTAGGAGCAGAGGCGACGGAAGCTTCTTCCGTGGCGTTCTCTCAATAGGCGTTCGCTCGAGTGCTTGCTTTGCTGAGTTCTCCGGAACGGCTGGAGGTGCGGGTACAGTGGCAGTAGGCGTTGGACTCTCACCTGATGATCGCATAAACCACTCTGGCCTTGCTTGCTTGTCGCTAGATGCAAGATCACCATTGTTGAGCTTGTTCTTGAAGTCCGTCAATTGGTAAATGAGACTCATGTTCGGCCCGACCCATTTGCTCCGTTCCTTTACCGAGCCATACATGGCATGGAAAGTCGCCTGGTAATTCTTATACAGGCCATAGGCAATGATGAGAGAAGCCGATCGACTTACACCTAATTGGCAATGTACAAGGACTTTCTTGTGCTCAGCTACTCTGTCATCGATCAACTTGCACAATGGATACAGATCCTCCAATATCTCTGAGTTGTGGTCCCAGCGGACGTGCACATACTCAGGCCCGTTTGATCTGCGGGCGAAGGTCGACTGCGTTGGTGTTGTTGCACTCGGAGTAATGGTGCTCTGTGGTGGTTGCCACTCCCACGCCGATTGGAACGAATACTCTGAGATAGCAGTCTGAGGCTCTGTCATTGAAGTGCAAGCAGGGCTCGGATTCTGGTCCCGCCATACTGACATAACACTGCCTTCTTGGGCAGATTGTGTCGCGAATGGGTTTCCGACCTCTTTTGCAACATTGATTACGGTATCGAATTGTCTGGCTTCTTCTGCCGTTGGCTCAAGGTAGAGATAGACACCACAGTCATAGATGCATACGGGTCCTTCTGTGTAGCCACGTTCCGGCGCCTCCTGAGATTTTGGGACTTGGCCTTCACTCTCCTCATGTAAACCAGGCATACTACTGCCTAGAAAGGAGTTTCGCTCGCCACCAAGCCCATTGTTGGAAGTGTTCAGACTTGGCAAGGGTAAGAACATGCCGTTTGGAGGTCCGACTCTAGGAGAGGCAAGTGACGACAATGCCGGAGACGATTGGTATTGATGCAGGCCTGGTCTGCCACTTGGTGTCGGCGGGACAATTCCGGAAGACCTTGGGAACGATACCTGGTTGTAGCCGGGTGTTCTTATTGTGAGATTGGTTGGCTTTTTCCTTGCACTCTTCATTGGTTCCTTCAAGGGCGATGTAGGGGCAGAAAGAGGCTGTGATACATCTAACGGAACATGCGTTGTTGCAGGCCTACGTATAGCAGGAATGTCCATGTCAAGTGTAAGTTTCTTTACATTTTTGGTGGTGTCTTGCATGATTTCTGGACGTGGATCGTTTGTTGTTTGTTGTTTGTCGAGCTGCATAGGTGCGTGTTGTGCTTTGTCTTGGGTTGTTGTTGCACGAAACGAAGTAGGTGGTAGTATTGAGTTCGCAGACTCAGGTGAAGTAGATGCAGAGTTGTCCGACACTAGTGGTGAGTCGAAGGTCGAATTAGTGGTGGTGGGAGAGGACTCTGTGGACTCGGAAAACAGGGAAGTTATGCTACTACGATGGCTGTGCTGTTGTGGTCTGTGGTGTAATTGTGTGTCTGAAGGGATCTGAGGTCGTGCTGTTAGCAGTAACAACGCATCTTGTTTCTCTGTTGGTTGTTCTTCTAGTTCTGCTGGCCTGTAAATATCTGCCTCTTCACTCTCATACACAGACATGAAAGATGGAAACGATTCTGGCATTATTGAATCACGGTCTGCTAGCATAGTGCTGGCTTTGGGAGACGACAATCGTCGTTTCGAGGCCGAGTAGGACAGATGAAAAGGTTGAGGTAAGGTGAAGTCCTTGGGTGCTATTGCATAGTGTGCGCAATAGTATTGCTTGTTGCTCAATATGGACGGAGTGGTACTTTGATCGAAGGATCTTTTACTAGGCGAGACATTAGTATACCTGGCAGTATAGTCGTCCATGTCTATGCTCGGCACAGCAGGTGCTCGACGTCCATAGTAAAAGCAAGAGGCTGGATTTACTTACAGTAGAGATGAAGGTGCAAAGCGCGTCTACTTGACCAGTCTGTCTGTAGGCGAAACGTGTGGTGTAAGAGAAGATGCAAGTGCTGGACAGCGGCTATGCGCTCGGGTGCACGCTCTGCGGCACCTCTGACAAGCTTTCTATGCTCTTGTTCTTCTATGCAGACGAGAATACCAGTATTCTCTTTGTCTAATGAGCGCAAGATCGAGTTGGTCGTAGTATTAGAGCTAGGTTGCCGCAAAGCTGGATCTACTCTCAGGCGTGTTGAAAAGAGAATAAAGTACGGGACAACTTGCTGCACACGAGCAGAGATTCAACGAACGTGGATGAATGGTACCAATTAGTTTGCTGGCGCAAAGGCTGAGAGGATTGTGGGAGAGGAGAGAAAGTCGAACCAATCGGTTGGTCGTCGCCAATGTCGCGATGTGAAGTCTGGGTGGGAAGCACGACGCAAGCACTCTGAGCTGATGAGAGGAAAGGTGAACTGTCACTTGCAAGCGCTGGTGGGCGCCGACGAGCGCATCTGTGGTGTAAAGCCTGGAGTGTGAGGGCGGAGCCAAGCCGAGAGGAACACGACATTGACGAATCACGCCCGCCTCGCCATCATGGATATGCTGAAGACGGCACTCGACCAGCATAATCTCCAGTCGAATCCAGTGCTGGCGCAGCAGTGAAAGACCGGGAAGGATGCTTAAACCTCTCACTATTGGTTGAGAGTAGGGCTCCACCGAGCGCTTATGACAAAAATAGCCAGCTTGTTTGCGTTTCACCCTAATTCCATATGAAGACTGGTCACTTTGCTCAAGCCAATAGACAGCATTCCTTTAGGCGCCATTCACTGGTCAAAGCACCCACCCAGTTGCCTCCTGCCGTGCTTGCCTCGAGGTCCAGGCCGACTCGCGCCGATGCAGACTGGCAACCCCAGCCTGGATTCCAGATTGGTGGCTTTTCAGCTATGAACACTACACTGTCCGCTACAGGAGCGCAGTTCATGTCTTCTTGGAACATTAAACTTGCTGTGTACTTCTAAAGCGCTTCTGGAAGAAGTGACGAGAGTTGAGAGTGAAGTCTTTTGGAATCAACAGAGGCCAAACTCACCGCCTACCACTCTACCACTTTGAGCGTTGCCTAGGGCAGTGCTACGTTTCAGTCTGCTACTGTGCCGAGCAAGGCCCCACGAACTACAAAGCCACGGAAAGTACTTGTTATGACTCCTCTCAACGTCTGCTTGAATTCACTGAGATTAGGTCTCAAGCAGTCACAATGGCTTTGCATACAATGATTATTTTTCTTCAATGTTTCCGAGCTGCAATTTCAACATCCATATCCTTTCGGTACCATATCTTGGAAAAGAGCCATTCTTGACATAAACGTGTGTCGTCATTCCGGATGGATAACGAAATCAAGTCTTGAACTTCTCACTGACAAACATGAGCCTTTGACTCCTCTTATGTCGACCGCAGATCCTTATACATGTGCGAACCAGTTCCCACAGCCAGTGTATGAACCTCACCTCTTTCTTGTGTCCCCTTGATTCTTCATTAACATTTCGCCTGCGTTTGACGACCTGTTCCTGTTGTGCTTCTGCCTTACATTGACAGCACTGTGGTAATGTGAAAACGAAAAGTTCGACCAATCTCTTGTTGAAGACGACACCTCAACCACGCTTTTGAGTTTCCGCTGCGGCTTATCATATGTAAAGATGTCTTCGAAATCGAAGTCCTTCGAGGACACGTCCTTTGAGTCAAAGCTGGTGTTAGCGAGACTTTCGATATCAGACGGTGATAATGAGGCATCGTAGCTTGGCTGTCTGGAGTGAGGGACGAGCTGGACTCGGGGACTATTGTGAAGGGTGGAAGCGACTGACGACGCTGCCGACACTGTTGACTTTCGTCGAACGTCACCATGAGCAATTATGCTGGGCGACGGTTTGGTGGTTTGATATGATGCCATATTTAGGCAATAGTGTATGCAGTATGTGACGTACAACGCTAGGGTGATCGACGTGGTGATTTATAGAGCTAGTTCTCTGACAAGCTGAAGGGATGAAGATATACCGATACCAGCAGGCAGAAACTTTGTGCTCGAGGACGTGCAACCGCAAGGACGTCGAATATTAAGAGCGATGGAAATTGAGGACAGCAACGGAACAGTGAGGACACCTTGCTAATCAAATGGCTCACCTGTATGTTTTATGTATCTACCCAAGGAGTCAGACTTGATGTTTCCGAACAGCAGTGGAGCGTAGCACGTCTGATCATGCAATAAATCGTGCTTGCTTGCGAAGCCACGAGCACAGATGGCGCCATATCTCGATTCCACGCATGCCCTGAGGACTCAGTAGGAACCTTGACCGCCTCACATCATTGGAGCAGGAACCGAATTATGTAAGAAAGACGGACTGAGGACCACGTCCGCCGGCTGAAGGAATGTGACAAGGCAGCCAAGTCTGGAAGCAACGCAGAACGAACGACAGGAGACAAAGAAATTCGCTTTCCCGGACTGACTTTGCGGGTTCCCCCGAGTCCACAATAAACAAAGACCGACTGATAGACCGTAGCAATCTGCCATAGAATCCGTGATCGTGATGATGCGTGTGGATGTCAGTTCCTGTTGCGTTTTTGAGAAAAAGGATTGGGCCATGCTTCCTGGTGGAGAGTCGGGAAATATACTGTATACGAATCTTGAAACAGCTCTGTCGTGGCTCGCATGGAAGCGGTCATCGGACATGCTCGCGACACTGCAACGATGACACGAAGTTGGGCACACCTGCGAATCTTGGTTATCAGATGGAGTGAGCTACTGACTACGAAAAGAATTGTGACACGGCCCGAGTTGTCTACAGACGAGGGAAAATCTACCCAAGGTTGCTAGAGAGGGTTGATCAAACCCGCCAGTATATGATCGAACAAAAGCGCACGAGCTACCATCACTCTCTAAGACCCTCGATTACTGAAAATTTTTGCTTGTGTGCCAACCTGACAAGGCTTCTGCTTGAGAGGTGTCAGCCACTCTGTTGAGCCCGTGCTGCATATCAACCAATCACCTCATTATTGGTAGTGGACGAAGATGGTTCATTGTAGCTGCGTGAATCCATACGCTCCGCTCGTGCTGCACGTAAGCGGCTGCCAACGCTCGATCCTATACGACTAGCAAATCCTAGACTCCTGCGCGTCCTGATTGACGAGGTCGATCCGGGTGCTTCTGACACTGTATCCGAGATAGGTGTTGTCTCATTTTGAACAATAGATATCCTGCCCCAAGATTGTCTGCGTGCTAGAGGACTGCTATCTGCTTGAGCGGTCTGACCCGCAGGAGATGGAAACTTGCGACGAGAAACAAGATTAGAGGTTATGTTCGCTGGAAGTGGTGTTCTCGTGATTGACGAAGCATCGCCTTTCGTTGCAGGCAAAGGATGCTGGCTGGTATATTCTCGAGAGAGTGCGGCATAATCGCCGCGTGACGGTCGCCGGGTTATCGCCAGGTCAGTCATGGCCCGGCTTACAGGTCGAACACCTGGGCTGCTTTCACTGTCATCGTTTGCGCCATCTAAGAATCCCTGAGTTCGTCTATTGCGCAAGTGGGAGGTTCTGCGTGTAGTAGTGCCGCCAGAAGTAGGATATTGAGGCAATGCTGTCGGTGACTCACGTTCCGGCGAAGCGTGTCTGGGACGGGCTTGGATTGTTTGCGTGCTGACTCTGCGATTCTCCAAGCGAGACTGGACGCGAGTGCTTACTGGTGGCCGGTCGATCTGCTCATTGCTTTGACCATAGTCCCTGTTTCGCAAGCCAATGGAAGGAGAGATATGGTTGTCTCGACTCCCTGGTCGATAAGATGGTTGGGACACCTTTGGCTCAATAGCCAGAGCAATGGCTAGCTCTGTCAAACTTCTGCACATGCTCTCTATTCGACGTCGTACTTGACGCTCTGACATGGCTGGAACGCCACTACGAACACTTTGATTGTCAAGACTCGTCATTGTGGCAAGCTGTAGTGCATCCTGAGCAGTCGCCAGCAGTTTCTGGTAAACGTCGTGACTGACAATGGCTTTGGCATTGCCGAGTGCCTCGTGAAGTAAAGGATGTACATTGGGTGGAACACCTTCTATTGTTGACTGAAGCTGGCTAGGCGTCTTACTGTGCTTGGGAGAACTAGACATAGTGGTCGCGGCAGTTGTGGCCGTCCTTGGTCGTTCAGCCGAGACCATCGCTGCAGCCGAGGATGGTGGTAATTTGCCAGTCAATTCCAACTTTCGTATACGTGATTTCAAATCATCGAGTTCATCCCATACTGTCGACGGTGCAGTGGTTGAGGCAGTGGATTCCGTGGCATTCTGATCCGTGGCCTTGGACTTGTCCATATTGCCAGATTCAGATACGAGCCTGTTGCCTCGCGTGCCTGCGCCTGAATGTGCAGGGGCTCTGATAGTATCCGCATACATGGTGGACGATCTCTGGCTGTACAGGCCTGTATTCTGCGTGTGGCTTGGCTCAAGATCTGAAGCTTGACTCGGGCCACGCAAATGACCGAATTGCAGACTGGAACGCTTGCTTTGGTATGCAGGAACCTCTGCTCGAGGCGTTGCAGCAGGAGACTCGGTATGGGACTGGCTAGACTCGTTTGTATGACTCGTGGCTGGGCGTGCACCGGATAGAAAGGGCAAAGATATGCGACTTCTGCGCTTCTCGCCTCTGGGAAAAATAGGACGGCTCACATCAACCTTGGCAATATTCAGAAACAGATCCTCGCTCTTACGTGACTCACTACTTGCTTTACTGCCACTGCCACCTTCACTGTGACTTAGACCTAAACCCTGTTCACTACGTGTATCCATTACGAGGACCTCTTCACCATCAGTAGGTGTCGCAACGCTTTGTGTATCTGCCGTTTCAGGCGATGAGTCGACTGGGAGAGGTATCGAGGAAGGAGGCTGATCGCGATCACTCCAGTGCTCCCCGTTTGGCGCAATAGAATGCAGTTGTCCTTCTGCGCGTTCGATAGGGGTCGTGCGCAGGGATATGGAACTTTCAGCTTTCCACACTCTTTCGGTAGACAGGGTTCGCCTTGTATCGAACGATGGTGGAGGTCCAACGATGGTCTCAACCCCGTAAGAGCTATGGGATGCGGGTGGTCGTTTTGGAGACGGTGCAGTATTGGATCGCGTCAGAAACAGGTGTGGGGGTCTTGGTGCTGGTTGTTTACTATGTGGTTGTAGAGGAGAAGCAGAGATTACAGCCCTTGTGGTGGCGCTCGCAGTAGGCAGTGACACAGTGGCAGCGTTCAATTGCTGGCGCATTTGCTTGTGTCCGTGCTTCCGTTTGAGTTTTGGAACATCAAGGTTGGTCGTTGACGTCGATATATTGGACGAGATGGAGTGTACCGAAGTGCGTGATGGACACGCGTTGCGTTTGTCTGCGTAGTGATGGCGGGTATCAGCTGTCTCCGGAAGACTTTCGGATACAGAGGGCGCTGCTCCTCGCGTTGCAGTGATAGAAGCTTTAGAAGGATCAATACTGGTTGGATTGTCAGGCACAAAAGTAAGGTCCATGATCCTGAGATACTAAATTGGGCGACGCTCTGCTCCTCTGAACCATGCTAGTGACGCATTGGCGTCAAGTGATCCTTGTCAGCATAACACCGAAAATGAGTTCAGTTCGCGAGTACTATTACGATGTTACAGATATGAAATATCAAGATTTCAAGAGAGACACTACTCGGGCAAGTATTACTACCGAGCTGAATACAAGTTCAACAAAGTTGCGCTTTGCGTCAAGTCTTGATCAAGTAGCAAATTGGAAGCCACTTTCACTGTGATTGCGGTTCTCGATCATCTTTTACTGGTTAGCCATCGAGCCGAGAACAGTTGGAAAGATGAGACTATTTCACATCTTCAACTAGAACTGATGGGTCTCTCGCGAAGCTCGTACGCACTTTGTTCTGTGACCCCAGGCGCCGTTGTTTCAGAAATGCCGGGATGGGTACTGGATCACCAAACACTACATAATCTTTGCAGAACCTCTCTCAGAATTGAAGGCACTCGTCTTCGTTACAACCTGTTCAGGAGGAAGATACAGTCCAGAGTACTGGTAGGCCACAACCATGTAGCCAGAGCAGAAGACCGTGTGCTCACACCTAGTAACCAAAACGCTTCTGGTCGATTCATGCACGCAGCCATTCGGGTACTAGTAGGGAGCTAATGACCGCCAGTGCCTGACTAACGCAAGAAAAGCTTTAAATGGTGTGACAATATCCCACCATTCGAAGTTTACATTAAATTCCCAGGCGTCGTGGCCTGGTATGCAGCAGCGACGTGGACCATCTCGCCTTTAGACTGTATTGCCCTACAATAACAATGTAGAACATGAGGGGCGATTTCACTACCGATAAAACCGAAGTTTATTCAAGTCTCTATGGGCGTCGAGGGCAGAACATTGGCGTTGCTCACTGACGCAACGTCTGTATGAAGATTTCAATGCACAGTTCACGTCGTGTTCTCTCCAGCACCTATGCTCGCTCATTCATTGTTTTCGTTGTTGCCACAAATACTGAGTTACAACATTTGAGCATATTCGCGTTAGAGCCAGAGTTTGCTGAAACGATCATCGGAGGCAAGGAGACGCGAGGTTTAATGCAATACAAATATCGTTCTCTCTCGACGACAGGCAGTGTCATCCGAGACGTGCGCCTTGTCTCACCTTCGCTATTTGAAGGTTCGAAAGGATTGCGGATCAAGTGTCACGATATCTCGTGGCAAGCAGATGCTTCATGAAGGCAAGTTTGAAATCATCAGCGTTATAGTGTATTAATCCACAGATCTAAAGTACAAAAGAAAAATACATAAACAGCGTCTCACCAACTCAACAAGAATATCGCTTGTCTAACTCCAACCGCATGATAACCGGGTTGCCCAAGCCAAACTTCGTGGCGCGATTTGACTGCCTTATTGTGCGATGCCACATCTAGCATAGCAATCCTTGATACCCAATGCAAAAGCTCGTGGAATATTCTGCTCGAGCTGCTTGAAGCTTTCTGCAGTGATCTGTGCTGGAAAGCCCAAGCTAGCCTGGACAATATCATCCCTTGTGTTCTGGAAAAATTCTGCGCCACAGAGCTGGCACCAGGGTCCTCATCACTGAATCCTGCAATGCCAACCTGGGGTGTACATTCGTTGTTCAATTGCCAATGAATGCTGCCCTGCGGAAAAGCCATACCTTGAAACTGAGTCAGATTCTCGCTAATTTCCATGCTGAAGGTGTTCTCGTAAACGAAGCCAGCAGTGATTGTCCCTTCAGTAACAAGAGTGAAAACTTCGGTGGCACGAGGGTGGATATGTGGTGTGTTCAGGCCGCAAGGGGCGAAGAAGAGGCCTGCGAAAGCGGTGCCCAAGCCTGTGAGGGCTGGGAAAGTGGCTCGGTTGGCAAGACTGAGCTTGCCACCTAGACCAGGAGCGCCTGGATCTACAACTTGTCAGCTTGAAGTATTGAAATTGCCGGATGGTACTTACTCGCACTTGGGTTCAAATCGAATTTGAAATCAGCGGTGTTGTTGCCCTCCGCGTCCTTGAGGACTTGCATACGTGCAGAGGCAGACGAGGCTGTCAGAAGGTCGGCGCTCAGCTTGGCGTTTGGTGGCAGGTTGAGCTTAGCGTTGGGATTTCCGAGAAGCTGGGGAGTGGGAGCAGAAGCGGCAGCTGAGCTTGATGAGAGTGTGTCCATCGGTCGTGGTGGGAGTGGTGGTGTCGAGCTGGATATCAAATTACTACGAGCCCACTCATGTGTCCTAAGCAATGGTTGTCAAGGCACTTGTCGCCGCCAAACATATTGGTTACTTACCATCCCTCATTCTGAGGTGCGCTGTACGCAATTGCTACAAGCAAGCTTGCGAAAATGGCTGCCTGACGCATTTTGCAGGAGGGCGAATCGGTCTGAGACTTCGTTGACTGGTATCTATTTGGTATTGGGCTGCTATACTGAAACGAGTGTGTGATAACAGGAAGAAGAAAAAAAAAAACAAAGCTGCTCGTACGAATGAGCTGAACGATATTAGGTCGAGGTACAA
Source organism: Lithohypha guttulata (assembly GCF_036872675.1). Taxonomy (NCBI): domain Eukaryota; kingdom Fungi; phylum Ascomycota; class Eurotiomycetes; order Chaetothyriales; family Trichomeriaceae; genus Lithohypha; species Lithohypha guttulata. Next base: position 614,012 of record NW_027042752.1, on the reverse strand, counting down.
ACTCACGAACGGCTGACTCGTGCTTATACAAACAAAACCTTGTGATTGTATTGCATTCGTTGTCATCCGTGCACCGCATTCCAGGGTCTTGTTCTTGCCGAAGGACGAGGCCCTTCCCTCATCTTCGAGACGTGACCCCTTACGCCGAACGCAGTGACCTGAGCCACAACTGGTAGTAATCCCCTCCCGAACGAGCAGCCGGCTCGTAAGAACAAGTTTTCTTGTGACAATCGGAATTGATTGTTTGTCTGGGTATATCAGTAGCTACGTTATGTGCCACAACGTGATGTTGATTACGCCAGCCTGCTCACGGATGTGCTAGAGACGGCAAGATGCAGCATTACTTATACTCGGGACAAGGATAGATAATCTTCGAGTGCTTACCGTGTTCTGCCGCCGAGTTAGGTCAACCACGTTGTCGTTGTGCCTACGCTCCAGTCGAAAATCATCGCTCTGGTCAATGGCCATACATCAGTACACTCGGACACTTTTTCGATCACCAAATAACACTTCTTATTAGAGGCGGGCGGCAATGGGTGCGGTTCATGTGTATTGAGATTATTGGGAAGCGCCCTGCAGGTTCTTGAGAACTTCTGCATCTCACCCACCATCACATATTTCACCCTCGGCTCAACATTTAACCGCGGAACAATGGTGAGATCACCGAGCTTTTTCTCTGCTCTCGGCGTATTGCCGTTGTGCCGCCCTTGATATACACGCCTGTATCGCCGCCATGTCTCATGAGTTATCCTACTATTAAGCGAAAGTATGCCTGAAAACGAAGAGCACGATGACATTGTGGAAAAGGAAGTCGCGTCGAGGTCGTGGTCAAGGACCATCCTCGACGCCGGCATCTGGTTCGTCAAAGATCAGTGGTTCCTGCTGGGCATGGTTTTAGTGGTTATCATCTCGTCACAGGTGCAAGTGCCGCAAGCTCAACAAGCCACAAAGCAAGTCTTGGTGTCGTATTTATCAGTCTCGATTATTTTCTTCACCAGCGGCTGCACACTCGATACGAAGACCCTGTTCGACAACTATGCGAAATGGAAACACCATTTATTTGTTCAGGCGCAATGTTTCCTGCTGGTGTCCGCTCTGGCCTTCGCCATCGTGAGCCTGACGGCTTTGAATAAGAACTTCATGGATCCTTGGTTGTTGATAGGGTTGATTTTTAATGGTTGTCAGCCTACAGCAATGGCCTCGAACGTCCTGTTCACCAGGAAATCTCACGGCAATGTGCACCTTACAGTGGTCGAAACGACCATCGGCAACCTGATTGGACCATTTATTACCCCAGTGCTCATCAAGATGTATCTATCTGGCGGACAGTGGTATGCAGGAGTCATTCCACAGCAGACTGGTGGATATCAAGCGCTATACCGCAGGGTATTCATGCAATTCGGACTATCGATCTATCTGCCCATGTTCCTGGGTCAAGTCCTGCGATATTTCTGTCCCAAACTGGTGAACAAAGTCTTTGTCGACTGGAAAATCGGCAAATTCGCCTCATGTGCAATGCTTTCACTGCTCTGGCAAACCTTCGATCATGCTTTTGGAACTCAGGCATTTGAAGCGGTCAAGTCGTCGAATTTGATTTTCATTGTATTCATTACTATTGTCAATTATGGTACCTGGCTTGCAATTTCGTTCGTGACGTCTATCCCATGGCTCAACAGAGAGGACACTATAGCAGTAGCCATGTGTGCTCCCGCAAAGACTCTGGCTCTAGGGGTTCCTATCAGTTTCTTGCTGTTCACTGGGATTAGTGCTCTGGAAGAAGCGAAGATTCAGATACCAATGCTGATTTTCCAAGTCTTACAGATGGGACTGGCAAGCCTGACGACCATTGGGTTCAGAAGATGGGTAGATGCAGGAGAGAGACGAAAAGCGCAAACGCAGGTGCAAGACGAAGAGTTCTCGGTGCATAGACAAGAGGTAGACGCTCGTGCAGTAAAAGAAGCTGCGTGAGTGAAGCAGTTGATGCTTCACGTATATGTTTGAATTCGTTATCCACAGCAATTTAGACTAGTCGCGCCTCAAGGCGACCATCGATGCAACTACTGTCGTCCTGGTGTCCTCCTGGCGTGGTAACAGGTAATGCCTCCATCACGAGACACGAGCCGGCATCATCGACATACCCGTCTTCACCAAAAACGTGTGGTTAGATTCTTGATGTACTTCAAGAGAGAGATCTCGGACGGAGCTGTCAGCCTCTGGATATTGTTAGACAACACTATGTGACCAGATCGGATACTTAGGCTCGTCGTTTATGCATTGCCTCGTGCACAACTACACGCCACATCTCCAACAATGAAGCTCAGATTACAGCACATTCTGATGACATCTCTGCAGATTTCCCAACCCTTCCACAGACGGTTACATCCTATATCTATACTCATTGCTCCTTGTGACACAGCAACCTCCAGCATCCTCTTTTTACCAATACTAATATCACCATGACCTCTAACCACTCAGCTAACTCAAATCCACACCGCACCACCCGGCGCACTATGATCACAGTCAGGATGCGATCGTTCTCCGACCATCTCCACTTGATTTTTCGAATCTTCAGGCACAGCTCCAACAGCGGTGTCGTTACCATCATGTCCGGCTATGCTTCTGACCGAAATCATTGGTGAAGTCTGTTTGGAGGGAGGCAGAGTTAGCGTGGCAGTACTACTCTCAATCTTTTGGTGCCATTTGTATATTCGGGTCCTCACCGACTCACGGAATGTGGAAGGGTTGCCTGAAACGTCCTGGTCCGCGAAAATATCAACCAAGGGACTAGGAAAGTCGGGTGTGATTGGAAGAGGCGTCAGACTGAACCCATCTGTGTCCCTGCTATACATACTACTGGCTCGTACCTGAGAGCGAAGTTTGCCTTTGACCGGAACGACGATGTTATGACTGGGATCGGAAAGAGATCGTCGTTGTTGGCGCCCATATGTCGGAGATGAACCTGAGCTAATATGAATGGATGGTGGTACTGGCTTAGTTCGACGACCTGGATGGTAGAAGCCTCGACTATTCCTCTGCTCAGTCAAACGACCCTCCTTGTTCTGCGTTAGTACAGTACTGGTGTTGTTGCACTCATGCTCAATCTTCCCAAGAGCAGATATTGAAGCTGTATCATTTGGATTACAGGGCCGAAGTGCAGTAGGTAGAACACAAGACTTGCTTGGAGGCATGATTGGCGAAGTCGCTGGGGTGGAGATCGACTCGATCTCGGAGCTGTTCTCACCGGTTGTCAGCATGGTTGAAGTAGTTGATGCTTGAGGCAGAGAGACCATGGGAATGGCTGTAAATCCCTGTTCTCGATCGTGGACTCTCCCCAACGTGTCTATAGGTAGCTTTAGTTTCAGGACACTTTTCGCTTTTATGTTTTTGGTTGGCTGAGATCCGGTCAATGATCTATAGCTATAGAGTCGATGGAGATCTGACAGTGTTGCACATGGAAGTTCGTGGCTTTGTCCAATGAAGTGACTGAGTTTGCTGCTTTCATCACTGCTGTATTTGCGCTGCTCTTTACCTTCCTGGATAGCTTCGTCAAGAGCTGCGACGACTTCTTTTGCTGCCCAAGCTGCGGCTGCATCAGATTCGCGGTGGTCGACACGTAAGGAGGTAGTGCTGCAGAAACTGTTTCGCGTGTCAGAGCCTTGGATGGCTCGAAAGAGTTTATTTGGATGAGGAAGCTTGTCCGAACCTGTCAGAGAAGTGGGATATGGTGTCCCATACTTCTCAAGGTGACGAGTGACTGCTGGAGGTCTATCAGTGTCTCTTGACCTCAAAGTCAGGGGTTCAGGGACTGCTAGGATGAAGTGCTTGGCATCACCGAAGTCGGAAGATTTGCCTATATGGTGTCTGGCATCAGTGGCTTGTGGGATTGTATGAAAACTATTTTCCCCACGTCGAACAGGAGTAAAGAGACCATTGCTGCTCACTGTTGGTAATGGAGCGGTGTGAGCAGAATACGTTCGAGGCTCAACCTCCTCGCGGCTTCGTGAGATGCCTGGTTCGGGTTGGTCAGGGAACGGACTTTCAACTCTTGGGTTGTAGGTAGGTAGAATCTGGGCAGTAGATGGTTTCGACAGCAGTGGTTTCACTGCTGGGTGGGTGGGGAAAGCATTCCCAATTCTTCGGCTCTTTCTTGTGGTCAAAATAGACCCCTCGTTCCATTTTGTCCTAGAAGGCTGGGGAGGATGCTTCTTCCTCCATTGTGGTAGAATGAAACCCCATATAGCGCAAGCTAACAGAACACAGACAGCAATAACGCAGAAAATTATGGTGAATGTCGTGCCTGGGTTATGGCGCTTCACCAGCTGTTGTTTGCGCAATACAAGCATCTTGAGCTGTTGCTTCATTAGTAACATTCCCAACCTCTGGACTGATACACTCACCTGCTGCAAGTCTTTTGTAATTGTGTCGAGTGGCCAGAGATGTTATTGTGTGAATGCAGGTGATACCAACAGCCTGAATTTCGTGCATAGAAGGGTGCATTTCATGAGTTAGGTGGAAATTTGGCGTCACGAAGCAAGCTGTGGTCAGAAAAGATCGAGGGAAAGTGCGACCACAGTAAACAGTAATGAGAGGAAAGCACGACGCAGCACCCTTCGAGTGTGGATATCGTGTCAGGAGTGAAAGTCTAACAACAAATAGTTTCCATGGTTGAGCGTCAATAGTTCTATTACTATCACTTACCTCGCCCATTGTCGACACAACGACGAATATCACAACCTACCATGTTGATACTGTCCGCTACCTATCATCTTTGCCCACTAACAAGCAAGCTAGGACGTGCTTGAACGAAATATCGCTGTGTGCTCTCTTATTCTGGGCTGGACCCAGTTTGATCGTCATTGCTACACTCAGTAGACGTTGCGCTCGTCAATTCACCTGACAAAGCTGAAAAGCAAGTCTCTTCTGGCTGCAAGGAAGTAAATCGCTGTTTATTGTGGAAGGCACAAGTTCCTCAGACTCGTAGTAGTCCTAAGCACCCACTAAATATTCACTCACACTCAAGTCGAACAACCCTTCGGTTCCGAGTATTTGTTTTATTGTATTGTTAGCAGGTGAAGTGATATGGATACCTACGTAGGTGAGGGAAGTTGTCTGAACGAGATTGCGACGACTTCGGTGGTGCTTCGAATCCACAAAGGCAATTTTGCTCAACCAACCGTATTGTTTCCTGGAGGCCTGGCGTCAAATGTGAAGTAGCCTCGTGTGTCTTTCTTCGGCGAAATCGTACAAGGTTGCGCCCAACTGAAGGCATGAAGCGTGTTTAATCTTCATGTTATCTTCTTATTTGCCTATGTTGTCGTTGTCCTCGACAGGAACAGTCCTTGATACTACGCGGCTGCACTTGATTCAGGATTGAATGAGTGTAGCCAGCACCTACAGACACGACGATTCAGCATTGAGTGATACTGGTAGTGACATATACTGCCTCTATTGTTCAAACGTGTGTCTCAACCTCGATCAGACTTCTCGAATGCGATGACTGTGGCACCCAAGCTTCGTTGATCCTTTCATCTTCAGCTCTTGGCAATCTCATTCTCTATCCTCCCACTGGAATCGGCCGACGACCTCGATTCCTTTATCCTCTTCCGCGTAATCAGCCGCGCAAACAACCATTTCTGAACACGAGATTTGCAAGACCGCTGAGCGGCAAAGCTATACCGATCTGAATTCAAACAGGGCATAACTTTTGCGTACAACCTTCTCAGTTCTGCTGCGACCGCAGCGTATACAGCACCGGCCTTTGTACTCGAGCCAGCTCTAGCATATTCCTGACGATTACTACCACTATCATTCTTACGTACACAAGTTCGATCAGTGACGCCTACCACGGCTTTCTATCTTGCTCGCAAACACAACTGGGAAGACGAGAAAAAAGGGGATAACACCAGGAAACTACAGCTTCGGGCGGAACAGGTGGTTGCATTCTTTTGTTGCAGAACTTCTCCTGCCAGCTTGCGCTGCCTCTGGAACTGAATCGACTGCATCACATGAGCGTACAGATCTTTGCAAGTCAAATTTGAGAAAGTCCTCGGTCTCTAGATTGCAAACGCATTTCGAGACACACAGACGAGTCACCCGACCTCCCCATGCAGGCGAGTTCTGACGCCGATCAGAACAATTACAACCTCATCTTTGCTTCTCGAACAGTCTGACAGGATGTCTCACCAGTGGAAACTGCCGGATAGAGATCGTCAGATAATAGACGCCTTCAAGAAAGCAGGCCCCAGATCAGCAGCCTCCCGCAACAGCATTGAGGATGTCGTATCTACACTCCCAACAAGCGCCCTTACTTCTGCAGAAGTTGCCAACGCAATCCTGTTCATGCTCTTTGCTCAACCCGGCCAGCATTACAACATTAACGACTTCGTAGCCGTAACTTCTGCTACAGAACGAGCAAAACAAATCAACTGGAATACTGTGATCAGGACTTTTGATGTTTCAGACCTACGCCTACATGTTGAAAGTTTTACGCGTTTGTTCCGTGCTCTCCTGATCGCTGCTACCGAGCACCAAGACTTCGATATACAAAACTTATGGGCAGGTCAATGGAATAACCCGAGGACGCAGTTGTCCTTCTTACGCGCTTTCTTCGAGTTGCAAAATGTTGCTCCTTCGCAAATCCCCGGGTTTCAAGCAGCATTTCAAGTGTCTCAATTTGAGGCTTCATCACCACGCGTCCGAGAGAAAGTGAACCTAGAACTGGAGAAGCATCAGAGCAACTTTTATGCTCTAAAAGCAGTCTTTGAGGTTGTTCTCTCCGATGCAATCGTGGATGACGATGATGCACAGAGTATACTTCACGATCTAGCCAGGAACCATCTCGTCTTGTTTCTGCTGTCCCTTACTCGCATTACTACTGGAGCAGGGAATTTCACAGCTTCGCAGGATGACTTCCTGATCAACGCGTTCCGAATGTTCCTCGAGGATCAGCGCTCAGATTCGGATATTGCTTTGGAAGCCCTATTTCACCAGGATCGGCAAATGGTCTATCAGCTATGTATGATGATCTTCCACACTGATCCGAGGATGACCGCGGTAATCACTCGAAAAGCACGCCAAATGGGATGGGTCGATTTTATGCTCGAGAATTTCCAAAACCCAATGACGCTCGATATTGCGTGCGTGATGCAGAAAGAGCAGTCGGACTTTGACATCGATCAATGGCTGTCGCAGGTGGTTGCAACCCTCTCGCGATCTGAAGCCACAGCATTCGGTACGACTCTGTGGAAGTTCTTGCGCATCAAGGCCGACGACGAGTATCGTACACAAAAAGAAGAAGGACAGTATCAGTCCATCTCGCTCAGTCTATCCGCGGTCTTTGCCCTGCTCTGGAAAGTGCAAGAACTTCTCGAAGATCGCGAAACGATCAAGTCAGCGCAAGCTACCTGTCTCACAACTTACCCGCGTCTTATGAATTACGGCACTGAATTTAACGAGGTGCTTGATCATGCATCCGACTCAAAAGGGCACAAGCTTGCACCCGAGACTGATCTAAGGATGTCTGACTTGTTCGGACAGATGTACCGTGCCGAGGTTTCCATACGCGATATGATCAATGAGATGCGAAGATACAAAACGTCCAATGATCCGAACCAGCAAGACTTGTTCTGTTGCATAGTACACGGGCTATTTGATGAATATGGTTGTTATGGCGAGTACCCTGAAGAAGCATTAGAGAAAACGGCATTGTTATTTGGAAGCATCGTCAAGTTCCGCTTACTCCCACAGATACCACAAGAATATGGTTTGATCCTCATTGTGGACGCGGTCAGAGATCAACTGCCTGACACACCCATGCACAGATTCGGCATTGAGGCATTGTTACAGCTTGGTGATCAGCTTGTTGAATGGCCAGAAATTTGTGCTATGCTATTACAGATTCCGACACTTCAGCACAGCGAGATTATACAAAGGGCTCAGGAAGGTCTGCGAAATGCACAACTACGCGGCGGTATGGTAGACCGAGAAGGCCATACTGATGGGATGCTCAATGGCGCCTCTGAGGAGGCAAGAGTTGAAGCCACTTCGCGCGGTTTTCGCAGCTTGAAAGCTGAAGCCATACCTCCTCACTCCAATTTTTCCGATCCAGATCAGAAGTCACAAGAGAAGATCCTATTCGCTGTCAACAACCTATCAAAAGAAAACATGAAATTCAAACTCGCAGAGATGCGCGATGTACTAAAACCAGAGCATTACCATTGGTTTGCATCTTATCTGGTCGAGCAACGAGCCAGACTGGAGCAAAACAACCAAGACTTGTACAGGACTTTCTTGTCACATCTTGACGATTCTGTGCTTTCAGCAGAGGTGCTGCGAGAGACATACAGCGCGATCGTGAAGACCATGAGTGCAAGATCCACTATGGATTCGCAGGTCGAACGAACACACCTGAAAAGTCTAGGTGCTTGGCTAGGTTCGTTGACCCTGGCACAAGACAAGCCCATCAAACATCGAAACATATACTTTGTCGACCTACTACACGAAGGCTTTGAGACACATCGTCTGATTATAGTGATTCCATTCACCTGCAAGGTTCTTGTGCAAGGAAAGGACTCTGTTGTCTTCAAACCACCAAACCCCTGGTTGATGGAGATACTCGGTGTCCTTTTAGAACTTTACCATCATGCAGACCTCAGGCTGAACTTAAAGTTTGAGATCGAGGTTCTCTGCAAAGATTTGAACCTAGACCATAAGAAGGTCGAGCCATCAAATATGATAAGAGAGTATCGCGCGCAGCAGACTATCGAGGGGATCACCACAAATGTTGCAGCTATAGAAAATATCGAAGACTATGATCTTACACTACGCGGTGGCCGACTACGCGAAACGTTTACTGTTGCAGATATCATGCAATCTCTTCCCAGCTTGGACAGTGTGTTGAGGTATCCTCCTCCTTCAGGTGGGCAACAGGAACAGAATGCTGTCAAGCAGATCATCAACAAAGCGGTACAACGTGCTATTGAGGAAATTATTGCTCCTGTTGTGGAGCGGTCCATCACCATAGCATCGTTATCGACGTCCCAGCTCGTGTCGAAAGACTACTCAGTTGAACCAAATCCAGACAGTTTTAGTAATGCTGCCCGAGAAATGGTCAAGTCTCTGGCTGGTAGCTTGGCACTGGTCACATGCAAAGAGCCCCTCCGAATGAGCATTCAGAACTATATCAGACAGTACCTCGAAGAGATTGGCGGTGCCTTTATGGCGGAAGGGCAGATACTCATGACTGTCAACGACAATCTCGATATTGCTGCACAGTTGATAAAAGAGGCGGCAGAACAGCGTGCTGTACCAGAAATGGACCAAGTCATCGAGGCTGATCTCAATGACAGACAGCGATTCTTGACCGAGAACAGTGGTGGCGATTATTATGGTCAGACGTTGAATCGTTGGGCAACCTGGATTCCTGAGCCGTATAAGATGATTCCTGGTAGCCTGAACGAAGCGCAAAGAGCTGTGTATGAAGATTTCGAACGACGAGTACATGGTATGAATGCTGGTCATCTTCAAAATGCTTCAGCTGATTCCACCGCTCGACAATTGCCCGATATATTGAATGAGACGCTAGCTATGCCCAACTTGTCGACTCCAGCGGGACAACCAGTTATGCCGCATCAAAGCCCATTGATACAACACGAATCAGGAACGTCTGTGCTGCAACAGCATCGAGCAAATGGAATCGTAGACAACATGCCTCCACGTGAGCGTGTCGCTCTCCTTGTTGAGGAAGTACAAAAGGCTGCGAGAACTTCTTTGATTCCACGTGTGCAGGACCTAGAGAAAGACAGCATAATAGTACAACATATGCGACAAATAATTACGCTTCTTGCAACTTCCAGCCACCCGGTCGTTGACCACATCTCACGACAATTGGCCGACAAAGTGACTGCTTCTCTTCTACGACAACCCCCACAAAGTAGTCTGGAAGCTGAGTGTCTTATTGTACTCCTTAGGAAGCTGTGCGATGTTTCAGAGGCGATCGTTCGCGATGTCATGCGCTGGATCACAGCTAATGAGGAGTCCCTCCTGACGAATTCCTTCGTTGCAGTGGCCTTTGTACGCGCCAGTCTCATGGATCTCAGCCGAGTTGACGGTCTGATTGCCTCAGCTGTACGAGATCATAGCGAGATTGGACTTCGTCTTCTATCAGATTTGATGGACCAGACGTTGTTCAATGAAGGGCCTATGGCGCTACGAGCAGATTTCATCAACAGCATTGTTGCGCTCTACGCATGGCTAAAAGAGCAGCCTGACCACCCGCTTGCATCGGAAGTTGGTAATAAGCTGAAGGCGCACGGTGTGCCTGAGTTTGCGGTTGTGGCGCTCAACGACAAGACAAAGGCAAAACAAGACCAGATGCTGTATGTTTTCCAAGAGTGGGCGTCGCTGTATGATAATTCATCGTACAACGAAGCGACCTATGCAGCCTTCCTGCGTGACCTACATAGCAGCCAGCTCATCAGTTCAGCTGAGGACTTGGTAACCTTCTTGAGGCTAACCATTGAGAGCTCTACCGAGGCCTTCGAGCTTGAAGCTCAGAGTTTCCGTGTCAGTTTTGCGGCAGCTTTCAGCAGAATCGATGCCCTCGCGTTGTTCGTTATCCTTCTTGTCAAGTTTCAGGGCGAGGAGAATGGAGCAGTGAAGATCAGCAAGCCCGCCTACCTTGGGTCGATATTGTCGCTGATCGTGTTGATCGTGAACAACCATCAAGAATTCCGTGGTACCAACTTTAATCAACGAGTCTTCACACGACTGTTCGCCTCGATACTGTACAGCTTCGCGGAATTTAGGTTCGACCTCAGTCAGGAATACGCTGAATTCATGCTGGTCTTCGCCAAGACATTCAAGTCACTCCAACCAAGACTAATACCGGCGTTTGCTTTTGGTTGGACGAGTCTTATATGTCACAGGGTATTCATCGATGGCATGCTGCGTCACGGAGATGAGGAGTGTGCCACGCAGTATCGAGAGCTTGCTGGCTTGATGCTGCAATATTCGGCTGCGGCTGCGGAAATACCAGCTTTACAACAAGATGCGGAGGCCCTGATTCGTGGCGCATGGAAGAATTTCTTCCTGATTCAGAACGACTTCCCTGACTTTGTCTGCGCGAATCATGCCTATTTCTGCTCACGACTCTCACTCAGAGAGCCAACGACACGCAACCTCATACTATCAGCCCATCCACTCGGCTTGGTCGAGCCTAATCCGCTTACACCTAACCTTAGAGTGGAACGCATCGAAGATATGAAGAAGGCACCTGTCATTAGTGCCGACGTATCGCAACCACTTGAGGCTGCCGATATCCTTGCAGGGCTGCAATCAGCTTTCGGCAAGACCGCGGATCTGGACCATTTCGTGAAGCAGATGGTGGAAATCTTCAAAGAGGATGTCAAGCAGACACCTTCCTTCGGCGCACCTGCTTTCGATTGTGAAATCCTGTGCAGCTTGGTTGTGGTGGTAGCACAAGACGCTCTCCATAGTGGCACTAAGTTTGATCCCGAAGGCAACCACGCGCAACTGATCAGCAAGCTATTGAACAACTCTCAACCACGCCACAAGTACCTTCTTGTCACTGCTCTTTTCGACCAGCTTCGTTATCCCAACACCCACACCGAGTATTTCTGCAAGCAGGTTCTTCACATCTGGGGTACGACCACCGAGGCGTCCGAGAGCCATGCATACATTCGTGAGATCATTATTCGGGTACTACGCGAACGCATTGATGCGCTACGACCAAACCCATGGGGTGCTTTAGTTGTGTTCAAAGAGTTGAGCGACAATCCGGCGTATGGATTCTGGAGAACTCAACCATTTATTATTGAACCAGAACTTAGACAGAGGCTGGTTATGGCCGCACGAGGTGGGGGACATTAGGAGCGCGTCTTAACACCTCTGGACAACAGTGACACAGCTTCCAAGCCGCTCCCTTCGGTGATCAGGATGCCCACCGATGACGAACTGAAGAACATCAGAACGATGGCGGTGCGGCGAGGAGGGCGAGGAGGACAAGGCGGTCGAAGACGTTAGCAAGCACTAAGAGTTGCATTCAAAAAGTCACCCTTTGTAAAATTACTTATCAGGCATGTGTATATCGCTATTGCACGAACGAGCGTCAAGATCGGATTGAGAAGGGGTCGGACAACTGGGACTTTGTGCATATTACGACAGGTTCATACATGAGGTTCTCTATTCATGAAGCTGGGTGTGGTTGAACGGCAGGAGGGAGGTCTGGAGGTGAGACGACAACTTTTGTACTAGTGTATACTTAATTAGGTAGACTGCAAGACATGACGGAATTGTCTTCATATCAGAACTTCGTCAGCAGGACGACCGTATGGCTTTGTATGGCGCATCGTGTATGTGTATGTCGTGAGCTCAAGGCTCTATCTCAGAGTAAGCATGTCTCCGTAAGATGCAATCGTTCTGGTGGGACTTAAAATTGCTAAACAGACTGTCCGACATTTTATCTTCCTGGCTTCTGACCAATCGCATATGAACAATGCGTGTAGAGATGAGCTTTCTGCTTAGGGCCAAATTCTGACCTTACCTCTGCCAACAGAACTTGCGTCTCCTCTACAGACCAGCCGCCTAACCTCGTGAATAATGCTAGCGAGTAGCTATCTACAGCCATAGTGAGGAACTGATACTTGAATACCTTACCAATCTCCTTCAGCCTCTTGTTCTTAGGCCAACCGCCAATGGGACACGGTCGCTCCTCCTCGATCACATTCTCGAATCCTGCTTGTCGTAGCCAGCCAGCGTAGTGGTCGAATGGGTCGAAATCAAGACCGTGGGATCTGGCGATTTGGTGGAAGGTGTCGACCCATTTGTAGGTTGAGCTTTCCTGTGAGTAGGTACCGTCGTCGCAGCACATACGGGTTCGGCCTTCGCTGAGCTCGATTCTGCCGCCTGGTTTGAGATGGTCGTAGGCTTGTGCAAGGAGGGCAGGCCAGTTCCGGATGCTACCGCCGCCGCAACGGATGTGTATGAAATCGAAGGAATCTTGCGGAAATGCCCAGTTTGTTTCTGCGTCGTCGATCTGGAATTGCACGTTTGGCGGAACCCAGTTTGGTTGGATTGGACTGATCTTTGGTATGTGAGATGAGGTAGCGACTTGAGTAAAGCTGACTTACATCGGTGCCTATGACCTGTGCTGAAGGATATTCATCCGCTACCTGGATAGCCCAGATTCCGGTTCCTGAATTGAGATCTAGTCTATTGCGAATGTAACGGAGATATTCGCTTACCGGTACCAACATCAAGAATCTTTAGAGGATTTTCGAGCTGTGTCAAGCACAACCCGCCGTTTAGAGTCAATCTAAAGACATGGTGCATCAGGTCAAGCCGATCTTGTTCTGTCTCATCGTTGGGTAGAACATATCTTCCAGCTCTGTAGGCATGGTAGCGTCGACCATTTTCATATTGATATTCGAAGACTGAAGATGCTATCGAGGTAAGGTCTGATCCTACGCTGTCGGTGTCGTAGTCGCTAGTGCTGTCCGGTTCAATAGGCTCTTGGGGATTGCCCAAAGTGTAATCATTGGTAGCCGAAGCTGGTTGGTCCATACTGTTCGTGTAAAAATACGTATACAGTGCGTTAATGTCCACTTGACCTGCTGTAATATTCGATAAATCTATCTTTTGGCGAAGTGTTCATTCTACCAACGATGCCTCGTGCGAATGAACTGGATCTAATCGTGTTTTCGCATCCATGTGTGTATTTTGGTTGTCAAACGGTCCAGGCTTTAAACGAAAGTACTACCAATCGGTCCCCAATCACTGACTGGGAAGGTTGCAACCCCAAAGCGTGGGGCTCACGGCAGCTAAGGCTGGCACTTAAGCGATGTCAAAGCAAAGCCGCCGAGGATGAATGCAAGTTATCTCGCGATGTTGGCCAATCGTGCGTGTCGATTGCTGTAATCTTCTGCAAGTGATTACATCACGTTTTGACAGAAAGAGCCTTCTGCATGCTTCATGGATTTCAAAGACTCCGAGCGGATGCACACCATCAGGTGCCGGCACGTGCCGCTAGGACCTCTTGCCGCGATATGTTTACGTCGAAGCCAATGATCGACTGACATGCCCGGGAGGAAGCCAGTGAATATGCTTAGCTGCAGAAACAGTGTGAAACCGTCGGACATCTACAGGGCATTGTTGCATATTCAGACGGGAGCGTTATCGTGCATCGGAGAAACGTTAGCCGATCGTGTGCAGAGAGCTTCACCCATGCCACGCTGGCAAGTGTAAGAGGCCACTGGCAGGATGATTCAGCTCGAGAAGAACGATTTTGTCCTTTACATTGACCATGTATAAATCTAGAAACTGCAGAACAAAGAGCAGTACAGTAGTTTTACCCTGCTTGATTCTTGTGTAACAATACAGGGTCCTAGTATAACGCTATGCAGGTGTCAACTGTCAGCAGTGCTGCATTGGCCCTCGGGTTGGGCGCGTTAGTGCTCTATTGTGTATGTGGCGTTGTGTATCGACTCTTCCTCCATCCTGTAAGTCACAGTTGTCTTTCCGTGAACAAAAACCTGCTGAAAAGATCCGAAACAGCTCGCTAGATTTCCCGGGCCCAGACTTGCGGCTGTAACAGGATGGTACGAGTTCTATCACGACATCATCCACCGAGGAGATTTCATATGGCAAATTCATAAGCTCCATGATCAGTATGGTAGGAAATCTGACCACGTCCAATGTATCGTAACTCCTTGCTGAGCCCGAACAGGCCCAATAGTGCGGATAACACCAAACGAGCTTCATATCAAAGACTCTGATTATTATGAAGAGATATACGCCGCAGCGGCGAAGAAGCGCGACAAGTGGGAAGGATGGACCGTCATGGCAGGAGCTCCCGGCTCATCATTCGCGACCGTAGGTCACAATCTTCATCGCCTGCGTCGGTCAGCTTTGAACCCGTTCTTCTCGAAGAAGGCTATCGCCAGCAACGAGGCACAGATCAAGGAGAAAGTAGAACATCTGTGCAGTAGGCTTAGGGGATGCATGGAAACGAATGAAATCGTAAGGCTGGATGCTGCCTTCATGGCGCTGTGAGTTCATCAATAGTAAAGAAGACCTGAAGCTGATTGAGTATAGCACGATGGATGTTATAACACATTTTGGGTTCGGAGCGAGCTACAACATGCTGAATAAGCCCGACTTTAACCTCGAGTGGAAGGAGACAGTTATCGGCGGTTCCGCTAATGGCGTGTTCTTGCGTCAATTCCCGTGGGCATTCCCGGTCCTGAAAGCAACACCTCTGTGGTTACTCGAATACGGAAATCCGAAAGCCGCCAAACTTGTTGCGTGGCAGCACATGATCCGGAAACAAGTCGACGAGATTTTAGCCAAGAACGAAGTGGGCAAGAAAGCCGAAGGTACGATCTTCCAGACCGTCCTTGACAGCGACTTGCCGCCATATGAAAAGACCGCCGATCGGTTGCAAGACGAAGCGCAGACTGTGGTTGGCGCTGGTAGTGAGACGACAGCAAAAAGTCTCTCATTCATCCTTTTCTTCCTCACTGCCGATCCCTCGAAACGTCAACGGCTCAGAGATGAGCTCAAGACCGTTGGACCTGAGAATGACGGATCCTTTTCTCTTGCCAAGCTCGAGCAGCTGCCATACCTCGTAAGTGCATTATTGTGTATCTTATTTTCGGAAGCTAATATCTGTCTGATAGACTTCTTGTGTTTTGGAAGGCGTCCGAATGATATCTGGTGTCACAACACGTTTGCCTCGAGTAGCTCACGAACCGATGAAGTACCGGGACTGGGAAATTCCAGCAGGTACGCCAGTTTCACAGATGAACTATATGGTCAACAACGACCCTCGCATATTTCCAAAGCCGCTCGAGTTCCACCCGGAGAGATGGATTGAGGCTGAGAAGGAGGGCTTCCCGCTGCAAAGATATATGGTGTCTTTCGGCAAGGGGAGCCGTTCTTGCGTTGGAATCAATCTTGCATGGGCTGAGCTGTATTTGGCGCTCGCTTATGTCGTCTCCCGCTTCGACATGGAAGTCTTTGACACGACTGCAGAAAGAGATATCATGATCAACAAAGACTTTTTTGTGGGTATACCGAAGCCGGAATCGAAGGGCGTCAGAGTGAGGGTTGTAAAGGCGTGGTAACCATCACGTCTGTGTGATGTCCTGTACGGCAACGTAACTGGGGTAAAGTGAAGGTATGACTTGTGGAAGTCGCGTGAGAACAATACATCATTCCGAGTTCAGCCATAATAGCTGGTATAGATACACCATGACTCGTATACATCGGGCCATTACTGCGTGCTGGCACGCCTGGAAGTATTATCTTTGCATTTACACTTACGTCCCTTCGCCTACCATTACCCCCTTCGAACTTGGCTCCTGTCCTTAACTCGTGCTGAAACGCGTATGGAACATCTTACTCAGCTTACGCTATCATAGTTCTTTCAGGTCCACGCTTTGATCTCTAATCTTCTTTCCAGCTTTCCAGAGGATCCAGATGGGAGCAGCAAGACTCCAAGCATAAACGCCAGTGCGAAGATAGCTCCACGCCTCGCTCTTGGTGGTCATGTATAGCGCAGTATACACGACCCTAGCACAAATGTACTCCGCAGCTGCGAAGTTGAGGTCGTTGGGAGGGAGCTTGGCATAGTTACCTGCAATCTATCGTATCCACATATCAGCATTCACATTTCGATCGACACAGATCATGAGAACAGTCCGAAGAAGAATCTCTGGGTACGTACCATCGCACCAGCAAACAACGGGAATCCTTCTAAGGCATTGAGATGCGCGCCCTGGGCCCGTGCAAGGCTTTGCCAGGTCGCTTCGGGAAGCTTGGACTTAAGCAGGTCGAGATTGGCACGAGGAACAGTGTTGCTATAGGTGTAATTGGAAGCTGTCATGCCTCTAGCGAAAGCGTAGAGATGGGGTGGAAAAGCTAATGCGTAGACAATAGGTATTGAGAGGATGGAGTGATTCTTTTGTTGCCGGCTGAGGGCACCGGACGAATTTGAAGTAGAGGACATCGTGGTCGCAGATGTAGGAGCACTATCTTTGGCCTTTGTACCTGAATTTTGCTTTTTCGTTAGTGTATGCCACAGCTATGAGCCAGTGGTAATCGTTGGTATGAGGAGGGCCGCAACAGTGAGTGCCTCTCTTCCAACACGAAATTAACTGGCAATCAAATGCTGAGTTCATCAAGTGCACACTCGGAACACGCATTATAAGTCCTTTCCTCCTGTAATGCTCTTCGTTATGGTGCATCATGATATGTCGTGGTATGGAAGGATAACGTTATGCTGAGCGCCAAGAACGAGGCCAAGATCGAAATTCGGCGATATGTCTGGATATGCGTTTTTATTCAGCGAAAAAAGCGACAACGAAAGAATTGTGTGATTTAGCAATATACTCATAGTTGCATCCGCGGCGGCTGACAACTGCCGAAATGCCTACAAGTTCTCATACAACCACGCATGTTCGTCAACAAACTCAACCTCAAAATATGACAATAACTCCACAACTCGGAAAAAGATTTACTCATCGATGTCTGGCGAGACCAAAATTTCCTTCGATATTCCCTGTACCTTGCCAACAAAGTCCTCGAATGTTGCGGAATCGTCCCTGTCGCCCTTGACCAGAGTCGTACTGTGCTGCCTGTCTGGCAGGTTAACAGAGAGCACTAGCGTGGCAGACCTGTTCTCGGCGATACCTGCAACTTTTGCGTGAGCAAACAGGTGTTGGACGGTATTGCAGATGTCGACTGTCCTGCTGCGTATCGTCTCAGATTGTGGCGATCGTTTAAAGAGGAAGGTAGTCTTTTGCTCGATGGGTGGAGGCATGGGAGGGGCGCTCGGTGTCGATCAGGGCGGCGTTGGCAGGAAAGGTAGTTCCTCGTTTGCAATGCAGGGTTCCAAGGTTGGATCGGTGCGGTGGAGCTCAGGTGCAGCTCTGGTTGTAGGTATGGAAGTCAACGCTGGAGGTCCGTCTCTGCTCTTCGTGGTTCGCGTAGGCATTCGTGCTTGTTCTTGTTCTTTGAACCCCTGTATGGCACGTTTGACTATGTCGTTGGTATTAGGATTGACAGAATTCCTGCCAGGGATAAACACAACTACGACTGCCTGTCTGTTTTCGCTGATATTGTTGTTGCTCCCTTTGACAATAATTATCTGATGACGCGAGCCGTACTTGTATCGTGCAGCCAATAGCTGCTCGTCTGTATCCGTAGCTCGAAACAGCGATTGCTTACCGTTTGTCATGTGAATACCTCCTGCTTCGCGAAATAGTGAAGCACAGCTGGGAATAGGTTTCTGTATCCTCTTGCAGTGGTGCTCAAGTGCACGTCTAAGATATGGAGGGAAGGCGCGCAAAGAGTAGTCCCCATCGTTAAAGACAATGGACCTTAGTATGACCTTCTTCTTCGGCTTTGCTGGTTTCATCGATGGCGTCGACTGAGCTCTGCAGCTCCTCTCCATGGTTTGTACGATCAGATTGGTGGTGAAAAGTCGTTTAACTTTCGAATCATTTAGGAGGCTGACGACAATAGTATTTGGGATTCAGACATGATTGCTTGTGGGCGACCTTCACTTGAGAGGCCACCTTGTGGCATTTCGAGCCGATTGATGCATTACTTGGCGTCCATGTTTTCAATCGGACCAGAGGCCGCATGCGTCTATCTGGACCTCAACAAGCTGCAAAAGTCAAAGATAGTGTGCGTGAAAGCGTAACGTTAGCTTGAGCTGTTCATGTTTACTGAACCTTGAGGATTAGTCTGTGTGGCAGTGGTAGGTTATATAAGAGCAAAAACCGTCGATCGTGTATTCGTGGAGTTGTGTTGATGGGATGTTGTCCGTAGCCCTCTTTGTGCTGCCCATTACTGGTGTTTGCTCCTAGCGAAATGCTTGTATTATCGATATTGGCTTCTGGCTTCACTCAATTGATGCACACTCCAATCACTCTCTCGAGATCATTTTTGACAGACCAATTTCTTCCATCGAGTTTCTCCTTCCCCAATTCCTAGGCTGACGTTTTAGGAAGGCGCCGACTGCTCCTAGGTAGCCCTCATGCCTCAGGAAATACGCCTGCTTTTCTCCTTTTGACCAGAACTTGATGGCATAAGACAAGGTATTCATGGTCTGCGCGTGTCCTCTGATGAAAGAACCACCAAAGTAGATGTGCTTCAAGGCGTGCTTCTCTGATTGTAGATAGGCAATTTGACCGATATTATTGGAAATCGCAAAGAGTAGACTCCTGCTCATGTCCTCGATGCAGAAACCGTTTAGCTCTTCTGGATTCTCCTTTGCCAATCCCTCGCCGTCCTCTGCATTTCTTTCAGCAGCTCTCTTCTTCTTGAACACTTTGCCGAAAGTGCTAGCTATTGTGGTGCTCTTCAAGCCAGTTATATTTGTGTTGGCGCCGTATCCAGTCCCATAAATATCTCCAACCAATAAATCAACACCTGCATTGTCACCACGATCCGCCATCGCGAGCATCTCGTCGAAGGTTCGTGCTCCGGTGAGCAGAGACAGTATACCCCAAAATGTTCCACCGCCCAACGACGTGCCTCCTACGCGCTGAAATTGTCTAGGGCCAGACACCTTGATCATGGACACGCCGGAGCCTATGTTGACCAGTAAGTAGGGATATATATCAGCTTTTGGCTGTACAAAGTTCATTGGCTCCGTCTCGCTGAAGGCAAAGACTTCTCGTGGTATTTCGGTAATGAAGAAGTCCAGGCCTATTATCAAACAGTCCATCTCATCTTCACGCACCACATTGACCTGTAAGACGTCCTTCATCTTGTCGTAGAACCTAAAAGCTCCACCTCCAGTAGCCATAATACACAGATCTGCAGGTCTCGAGCCATTGAGCTTGGATTGCTTGTCTTTTAGGTTTTGTATAAAGGCAATACATTCGTCGATTCGATCGGTTTCGAAATTGAGGAAGTTCAGGCGCCCACCGACTATGTGTGAAGCAGGTTCGCGAGAAAAATAGACGAGCTTTGCCAGAGAACCTCCTATCTGCCACAGGTCAGCTCGAAGTGCTTCGGCTCAATGGACACACTTACATCCACAGCGACATGGCTCACAACGTCTGTATGGTGAGGCAGCCGGATGTCCTTCTGCTCCCAATGGACGAACTCGCTCCCGCCATTTCTGGTCGCAGTCTCGTCGTTGACTATGAATGCGCCCTCGACGTTGATCTTCACTGAAGCAGGTTTCGGTGGAGCTCTGGGCACGCGACTCGGGCTTGTCGGGTTATGATCGCTCGCAGGTGAAGCCGGGGCTTCTTGAGGAACTTGTAAATTCTGCTCGGATTGAGCCATGGTGACAACAACAGTTGACAAGCATTTCTACTGGTCGCTGTACAAATATGCTATCGGGCCAAAACACAAATAAAATTAATAGCAAACGGCCGCTCTCGAGAGCCGGAGCCTGAGGGCTTTCAGTGGTATCAGGAAAATAAATTTCATGGCACCTTTTGCTCACAATCTGTCATGCTCTTGTTTGCTCAGTAGCATCCAGTCTGTTTGGATGCCTCGCGCACGTCCGAAGCACACCAAGACCTCGGCCCGAATCGTCTCGTACAGTGTTCATTTCTAAGCAGTCTTGAGCAATAAACACCAGGGACTCTTCAGTTTCATCATGTCTCAATCAAATTCTACGAAATGATCAGGGAGGCTTGCGTCTGTTGCTTACAGCTTCCTCTTAACACAGAGGCAGTAGGTATTCCGGCCAGGGTGAGATTGGATTAGCTTCGACTTGTGGCTGTCGATGCCTTCTGCTGCGCCTTCCTCCAGAGTCAGCTCGGATACTGCACATTCATAACGATCTGTTCACTTCTTAGTGACTACAAGGCAGCAGCTATCTGGAGCTCATGAGTGAGTATATAGAGATCTGAAATAGACCTACAGTCCAACTCACAGGCACATTTTTCTGCTTTGTCCCTTTGTTGAGCTTCACAGCGAGTTCTTTCCAACGACTGGTTCTCACCCTAAATACTCATAAAATAGGAAGTCTTTCGCCTGCTTTGTCACAGTGTGCACCTCGGCCTCAGGTTTCAATCACCGATATGGTTTGCGAACAATATCAGCAAGATTCAACATCACATTTACCAAACGTGGCCTTCCTTGATCTACCGACAGAAATCCATCTGCTTATAACCGCGAAACTTCCTTATCCAGACCTATTGTCACTCACTTTGACTCACCCAAAATTCTACAATCACCCTTGCATCCGCACCTCAAAGACTGCTAGGGTCGACTGGCTTATCGATCGCACAACTCAACGTCTGCCGCTCCCGACTGCCTCAAAATGCAGGTGGTCATCGGATAGAGAGTTTGTTTCTAATCCAGAAGTCATTCGTTTCTTGCGACGGAGGAGACTACACTTGGAGTGTGCAGAAATTTTCTCCCGAGGTCTCAGTGGTGGCGGCTGTCTTGTGCTCGAAGGATGCATTTGTCCTCAGCTCGTTGAGGGCATGGAAGTCCTTGAGGACGAGGGTCGGACGCATATTTGGAATTTAGCAGCATTTAAGAAGCGTGCGAAATCACTCCGATCGCGACATTGCGAGAACATCGCTGCCATTTTGACCTCATGGCATATGGCTGTATCTTCACTCGTCATCGCGATTGTTGTGCATGTGACGGTCTTGTAGCTGGAGACAAGCAGCAGGCCTACAATGTTTCCCATAGTGTAACAGCGCAAATATTATGCAGAGATCATTTGAGACAATAGAGCAAGCTCCTCATAGACTTCCCGTCATTTTCCTCAGATGTGTGATGTTGCGGAGTTTACAAGAGAGTTGGGTCTTAGTACTCTTGCTACAGAGCTTCGACTCCACTTTATGCAGTCTCGAAGACGCGTCGCGTCGCCTGAAGAGGTGGAAGCCATCGGTTCTTGGAAGGCTCTCAGTGACTTTTGTTAATCCTGATTTGTTCATTGATTTGTTGATCGTTTTGCACCTTTCTCATAATTGTCGGGATCCCCGAGAAACAAGAACAGATCTAAGTTCTTGAAGATCGGCTATGTGAGCATAGGCTGTTCACAAGTGACAAATGTAGTGAACCTTTGACCAGCTCTCGATGGATGCACCACAAAACAACTATGATTCTGCTTCGACCATATCACAACAAATCCAGGATGACTCAACCGTCGACCCAAAAGCGATCATAAGTACCGACTCTCCAGGTATTTTGGAAAAGACGATCGAGTCGACTCCCGACGTTGACCTTCACCTAGCTGATGCTAGCAATGAGACAAGTACCGACAAGAAATTGTCTCATGGTCATGCATTGGAGGAGTCAGAATCGGAGGTGGAGGATATCATCACTATATATACAGGTACACCAGCAAACCTCAAATTATCTCTGAAGCTGTGAATGGCAAGCTAATCTGTCGAATCTAGCCAAGCAGCTCGCGAAGCCCGACAACAAAGCCTTTTTCACGACGAAATCTAGACTTGACGAACATCCAGACTACAGTTCGACCACTAGCGAGAGCGACAATGATCAGCTGGCTACTGCGGACGCGAAATTCTTCTTGACATCTGATCTCTCTAAAACTAAGACTGCTTCTTATACTCCTTCATATACTACTTCAGCTCATGCAACAGGCCTAGTCAGACCAAAACTCCAGCATTCCCTGGACAAGGAACGTTATGACCAAGCCCATGCTGATGAAGAAACTTACAGTTCGTGCATAAAATGCATGATAGGACATCAATCATGCAACAGAGGACTACCGTATTGTCAGAGATGTACAAAATCTGACGAGTGTGTCTACTTTGAAAGATCCAAATTTAAGAACTACGGTGAGATGATTGCGCAGTACCGCGCAAGCGACAAAATAGTCACAGTGACTCATCCGCGAAGAGCAACATCAATCAATGTTCGTAAAAGCTGCAATTTACCAAGACCGAGCTCTGCTTCTGTACGAGACAGAATCAAATGGCTAGACAGCAATGACTTGCTATCCGAGAGACAGTGTCCAGAGACTATCGTTAAACTCATCGAGAAATATTCTGCACAATTTGAATCTACTGTAGCTGCCAATATCTGGCCGACTACTAAATCCTGTAAGTTCGATCTGGGTAGAGCGGTTTTCTTCGCGGACGGGGAAACGAAGCGGGAAATCCCTGCAGCAAGATATCTGTACGGTAGTTCTCGGCAATTTTTCGTTGTGTGGCTGCCGGCAGAAGAGCCAGGTGACTTGCTCACACCTGCCATCTGCAAATTCAAGGTTTACAATAATTCAAGTCCGGAGCTGATGAACGGCAGAGCCTGTAAGCCTGTACTATGGTCAACATGGGTCCCTCAAGGAGTTGAACAGGAACCGAGAACTGTGATACGATATCTTGAAGATATTCGACCCGACAGCAAGCGTTCTGCGGCGTCAATGGCAGGCGATGCCTTGAGCAGACTCGAAGCTTCGCCCAGCAGCGACCCTTGGCACCAGGTTTCGCAGATCCTGACATCCGGTCTTTCTGGGAATGTGAAGAGGCAGAAGCTGTATCAGGGCAAAGTTCCATTAGAGACAGCTAGTTCTGCGACAGCACGAGCCCTGGGAGGACGCCCTAGTACTAATACTCAATCATCGAATCCATCTCCAGGGGCTTATCCTGCTGGAAGTTCACAAACCCGAAAATCTCTGCGTCAATTGGACGACCACACGAGCACCAAGTCTTCTCTTCAGTACCAGACACCTGGAGCTATAGATGTGACTTGCATTTTTCAGGACCGTGCAGGCCAGGTATGTGGGTCATACCCATATGAAGAGTGCGATACTGCACAGAAGCTATTCGATGTTGCATGTGTGGCTCAAATAGCCCAGATTGAGCCTCCAGCAACAAGACTTTTAAAAGTACGTTTTGAAGGTGGTGCTGAAGGTCGCGTGCGTCCGGACAACCAGAAAGACTACGAGAGTGTTTTTGAAGCGGAACTCAACAAGCTGTTACAGGGACGAGGTAGCAGAGGAGGGTCCAAGGTATTCATCTCGCCCTACCTCTAGGCCAACACAATCAGAGCAGCAGCTTCAAGTTAACTCGTCAAGTCTTTTTTTATTCGACAGAGAAAGCAGAAAACCGCCTGCCTTTCCCACTAACCATATGCAAGCTAGTGAAGTGCGGCAATAGCCGACTTGAACGTGTGAGCTCACACCCTGATCAGGCAACTTTTTCGGAGGGTGCCATGCAGGTATTTCTATTTACTATTTCCCCATACTCTCCACGTATTCGTTTATCTCCCTCGAAATCCTCTATTTATGGTCAGTCTGTATCAGAGACAGCCTTGCCGTGAGGAGGATATGTTTGCACTCTCGAGCAGCGCCTTGGCTGCGTGTTCTCGAACCGAAGCGAATTTTGGAAACTGTGCTGCCTGGCAGCTAAGTACCAGGGGCATCCAAGACGACCCCTACGTTTTCTCGGTATCCCTAGCCGCTCCATATGCATGAGCTTCACACCTGCCATTACCGCAAGCCAGCACTAACAGGCGAATTCGGATACGAGTTGCAAGATGTCAAATAAAGAATGCCTTGAAGGATGGACAGGCTTCGCGTGCCTGTGCTGCAGTGTTGCGAAATATATGATGAGCTGCTGATCCTCTTGATATACGTAGCTCACTGACCAAACTCTCAGATACTAGCACATGTGGGCATCAAACTCAATTAGCCGACATGCCTGGACAAGCACGTCCACCAGGTGTAAGTAATTTTTATATCTACCAGCCTGCCCATGGAGCGTCAATTGCATTTGCCATACTATTCACGATCTCTGGGACCGGTCACATCTGGCAGAACAATCTCAAGTATCGATCGTACCGGATCGGCTTCCTCCTACCATGGGCTGCCTTTCTATTCACAGCTGGATTTACCCTCCGCGAATATGGCAGCTACAACACCGACAACCTAGGCGTCTTCATCGCATCGCAAGTGCTACTTTTCATAGCACCACCTGTCTACAATGGTGCTGTGAGTGACTCCATGCCATTACAAGTGGCTCGACTATCGGGTCCAGCAATGCCAAACAAGAGTATTGTTGCTTACATGACGGCAGAACTATTTCATCTTCGGCCGAGCTCTCTACTACCTGCCCTACCTATCCTTGATCCACCCCGGCCGGGTATGGACTACATTTGTTGCCCTTGATGCAGCGGCAGATGTCGTCGCAGCGAATGGAGTGGTGAGGGTAGCCAACGCCAGAGCAGAACCATCTGCAATCAAAGCCGGGCTTGATCTGGTCAAGATCTCTCTGTTCCTGTTGATGGGGATGTTCTTGGCCTTCATGGGTATGTACAGCTTTGGACAAAGGAAAAGCTTTACTGACCTCAACAGCACTGAACATCCACTTCCACTATCGAGCAGTCAAAGCAGGTGTCTTCAACTACAAATTAAAGGTCATCATGTACGAGCTCTACGCCTCCAACCTTCTGATTCTCCTGCGAAACTGCTTTCGAACAGCCGCATTCTTCTACCCATGGCATTCGCTAGCGAACGGCAAAGAGTGGCCATTGTGGGTCTTCGAGTTTGTGCCGATGGTTGTTAATACCTATCTGATGAATATCTATCCACCTGCAAAATACCTTCCAGCGAACCATAAGATTTACCTTGCCATGGACGGGAAAACAGAGCTTGAGGGTCCAGGCATGGTTGACAAGAGGCATTTTCTATGGACTCTGTTTGATCCTTTTGACATCAAAGGGATTGTGCAAGGAAAAGATCAGAAGAACAGATACTGGTTAAGCGATGGTATTGGTGGTCCTTTGATTGAGGCACAATCCAGTGGAGCGGAACTGTCTGTGATTCACCAAGGTGGGCAGACCGTGAAGACTGAGGCATAGGTGTGGTGGAGATTCATACGGCGGTGGAGTACGTATATGTGTTCTAGGCCGGAAATTTGTCGCAACACAACCAGATCAAGAACAGTGACCGCTTCGGTGAACGTTCATACACAGGTATACTCAGGCTCATCTTTGTAATCATTGCGCACCCGAGAAGTGCTTCTTGACCTCAACTCTTGCATCCCACTTGTCAATACTTTGGAAGTGGCTCGTCAGGTTGTTGACTCTAACCATAATGAATATAAACGCGTACAACGCGTACAATTTCCATTGAGGCATCGGCATGTCAGGATCAGCCCACGCCAATGCCCTTGTCCTGATCGTGTCAATCCTTGCATGTCGTAGGTTGTACAAGCTAGCGATAGACTTGTCGATAGCTAACGTCGTATCATGTCGTTCCAAGTAGCCAGCTACCAGGAGCGCCAACGTCTGTCCATCCTCGAAAGCTTGGCTGGAACCTTGTCCGCTTCTGGGAGGCAGAGCACTGTATTGATTAGCTCCAGCCTCGCAACAATTAATGATTTTTGGAAAGTGGGAATGGGTTGTGCAAGTACGAAGCGTGAATGGCACTTACTGCGCAGCGTCGCCTACCAATACGCATCCGTTCTTGCCCCAGTACGGCAACGCCGGCATCACAAAGACGGGATAAACGTTGTCAATAGCAGCCTTTTCAATGCATTTGTCAATCAGAGGGTCGGTCCAACCACGGTGACGCTCTCGAAGCTCCTCGTGAAGGAGGTCATAGTCGTGGTCAAGTCCACGTTTCAGAAGAGGCGTCTTGAAGATGGACCAAAATAGCAACTTGTTCTTGTCCGATTGTGTCAAGCCAGTATAGCCGAAGTTGCCGCCTGAACCCATGACGAAGATCATGCTTGGATCGTCAATTAGATGCTGGGGTATGGCCAGATCGAGTACTCCTCCAACAGCCGACATCCCGCTATGACAGTCAGCAGAGGAACTTTGAAGGGAGAAGGCCTTACGAGTACTGGGCATCGTAAGCTTCACCGTTGGCGAACATTTCTTTCCTGACTATACTGCCTACACCATCAGCGCCGACGACGAGATCTGCTACTTCTGGAGGACTCCCGTCCTCGAAATTAACGACTGGTCTAGCTCCATCTCGTGCTTTGACCCTTGATATCGTCTTGTACACAATCATGTCTTCAGGCAGACATTGCATGAGACAATCAACGAGAAATGGGCGTGAAATAGGCAAAACGTCGACGTATTCGCGTCCCAGGGCGAAGTCGCTCGATGTCTTCCATATGAAATGGTCGCAAGGGAAGCCAGCATTGTAGACCTTTTCTCTGAGCCCGGTGTTCAAGTCGTCGAGGACACGCAAGCCATTTGATTGAAGTCCCAGCCCAGCTCCTAGCTTCCGACGACGTTGCGAGGACTCTGCGTGATCGGGCTTGTCGTAGACTTTGATCTCAAGAGGATGGTTTGTGATGTACTTGCGTAGAGCGAGGGCTGAGCTAAGGCCGCTGAGGCCACCGCCGATGATGATAACTTTCATGTTCCAGTGTATAAGCTAGCCAAGTGGAAAAGCATTGAGAGAAACCCAGGTCAACCGACATTGTGTCCAGAAGGACTGTTTTATACCTCAAGAGCATTTTTGTTGCCTCCGAAGAATTGCGAAATAGCTATACTGATGCCAAAGTCACAAGGAAGAGGATCATGAAATCGAATGCTCGAATAAGTGGCTCTTTTCGAAAACGGTTTAGTCTCCACTGGAAGCTCGGCCAAAGATACGGTTGCTCATAAAGTGCCTTCACGTCACGAAGAGGGTTCGAGTTTCGAGTCTAACTGCCAGAGTCTGTAATGAAGTCGTCGTGGGAAGACTTAATGGTCCTCCTCGTGTGACGCTCGGTAGGATGGTTGCAACAATATCGCAGGTTTCTTATCTCGAAGCCGAAGACTGACACTGTCAATGCCTTGCTAATGAGTCAATGCATTTTCTGCATGAGCTACAGTACTGCTGTACTCAAATATGCAGTGCCGTTTCTCTTTCGCCCAAAGACTTCAATTGCAGACTTCTGGTTCCGCAGAATATTATAGCCTCAGACCGTGTCAAAGAAAAGGACATTGTTCATTACCTCATCTGTAAGGGGCCTCATGATAAGCCATCGAGCAGAGCAGGCCAAGTACGGCAAGAATCTACATTCGTATCAGTAGTATGGGTAGGGTCACACCACCAACGTGTTCGGTAACCTGCCAGTAAAGTCGTCCTTTCCAACAGATATCGTTCGAGTGAGGTGGAGCAAAGTGTTTTGACAAGTGATGGAGCTCGGAGCTTCGCTGTGCCAAAATCCTGGTGCCTGAAACCTTCTCCAAGCCACATCCAGGATGCCCCACCTCCAGGGCAACACCATAGCTGAACATATCGTCTACCTCTGTGCTCATCTCTGGATACTACGTTGTTCTTTTTAGGCAGCACAGTTCCAGCGACAACTCTAAACATGGTCCGAAGTACTATAGAAAAGCGCAATCGTGATGTTGCAGATTACCTTGCGCAGACAGGTATCAGCGACCAAGACACATCAGTACCATCAAGCAGTAAATCTACCCAGCAATCTGCAGTATTAGCACAACAACTGGCTTCAGAATCGTCTTGGGCTGATAGATACGTACCTTCAAGGTCCGACGAGGCAAGCATGGGTCGTGATACTGTCTCGGTCGTCAGTAATGGTGATCCGTCAGCAAGCACGTATGCCACGCCAGAGGATGCACCTCCGACGTATGAACTTGCTACCAGTGACCGGAACACGATATACACGCCTCCGGCTTCAGAGGCTTCATACTCGACACGAGCGTCGATACCGTTAGGTGCAGAATCACAATCACTCGGAAATGACCGGCATGTCTCACTTTCAGGGCGGCAGGAGCTTGTGCCTGCTGGTAGCTCCGAGGTGCGAGTCCAAGGCGAACCCCAAATTCCGATAAGACCTCCTTTCGCTCCAGGCAAGCATTATGAGCGTCACGAGACCAGTCAACCCATCCATGGAACATTCACCTTACACGATAGCCTGGATCTCAGCACAACCAGTGGAAGCATTGGCATCAGTATCGATGTGATGCCAGGACCATATCCAGCTACATTGAAGCTCAAGAGCACATCTGGAAGCATCAACGTTACAGACAAGCAGTACGACGTTGCACAATCTCGTTGGGGATCTCGGCAAAATTCCAGTTGTGGTCCTAGAGGTCCTGGACCATTGAGTTTTCTATTTGGGTGGGCACGACAACGTCAGGATGAGGTCCGGACCATCGAGCAGCCACCAATACCAAGCAGCGATGATCCCAGGAAACAGGCGGGTCAAGATGGCTTCCCCTTACCACAGCAGCAAGATCCAGAAGTTGAACAAGTCCCACGTGGCGCGCGAGTCATTCATACAACGATCGAGACGTCGAGTGGTAGCGTCAATGCTCAACTCGTACTTACTCCAGGCTCAGAAACCAGGATAAGCACAAGCTCCGGGAGCATAGGTCTGCGACTTGCAACTACTGAGAGCAGGTCAAGGACGCTCAAATCTGCTGCAACAGATCTGAGAAGTTTCCTCTCGACACGATCCAGTAGTGGCTCGCAGAACATCCACATTACAACTGGCTATACTGACCCCTCGTCAGGTGCCATCATCAGTGCCTGTCAGGCAAGGCATCATTGTACAGGCTCATCGTCCGTGTTCGCATACTATCCTCGAGAGTGGATTGGACTAGTTCATGCTAGCGTTGGTGGGAGCGGCAGTATTGGTGTTAGAGGTAATGGTTTGGAACACGACCGGAGAGGCAATAAGGAGGAATATGCTTGGAGGGGTGTTGAGTTTCCAGATATTGACAAGGCGATTGAGCTGCGTTGTGATGGAAGTGGAAGTATAGGTTTTAATTGCTAGTATTTCGAGCTCGGAACATTGAATGCGACTGAATTTATCAGCCTTGACGGATCAGCTCGTTGCAGTGGTGATGAATTGTAGTGGTGAGTAGCAATAAAGAAATTTGGTGTCGATCGCGAGCCACGTTTAAGCTACCTAGCCACGCTCCGTGATCCACTATCAGGGCTGTTTCCCAAGCACGGTTTCAAATCAAAGGTTGCGACAAAGGTTCCGACAGCTCGTTGGCCGCTAGATAGTCGCCAGCAGAACGATCTTCTTGTCGTGACAATAAATAAATTTCTTTACTATTCTTGTCAAGTGCAATGCAGTATTGTAACGGGCGGCCAGTCCTGGACAATGCACAGCCCCTGCCGCACAGACCAGTGTCTAACTTCGCTGCTAGAATCTGTACGTGATTTGGTGCGCACCCGTAGCAAGAGACCGAACGACCATTCTGTGTGCCTCAAGGAAGCTGTCCTTAGTGTCTCGATCTGAGGAGGACAGCAAAGGCAATCCACGGAGTCACTCGCAGCTCGAAAACATGTCTGGTTTCAATAATACAATGGACTGTTCAGTCGCACCTGCAACAACTTCCTCAGACGCAGGCATAGCAGGAACTGGAATCCTGCTAGCTTTCATCATGACCGCTACACTTGCTCTCCTTCTCTCCTCCTACATTGTTGTGTCCGAGGCCTTTATGGCGTCCTCCCCACGAACAATATCTCGCAAACTCCTCTCTGGCCTGTCTGATCAACAACCGGTGCAAGGCATAGCCATTCAAGCTCTCGGTATAGCAAGAATTCACGACCTGGTCGCATACCACTTCTTCATCATCTGGATGCTGAGCCTGCTAAGTACAGCAACAAATTTTGCTGCACTTCTGGCGCTCGTCCAAGACTTCAAGAGAGATTGGATGTTGAGATGGCTGAGACAGGCTGCAATGTTTGTGAGTCTTTGCTTGACTATCATTTTCGGTGTCTTCATTTTCGAGGTCAACTTGAAGTCTTTGCCCTCCACGTTGCCTGTCGGTTGTATTTGGGAAGATTATGCGAAAGAGCCGGAAGAAAAGGGCAATAACCCACTTGCAGTGGCTGGAACCATTGCAGTAATAGCGTCCAGCACGATCCTATTCATACTGGGTACTTGGTACCTCCACCTAAGGAAGCAGGTTTGGGGTCGATTTGTCCAGGTTTTGAGCTTGCTTGTGCTTTTTGCTACTGCGATTGCAGCAACTACAAGAGTAGTGGTCATCTCTCAAGCCTTTGGCACACCCAGCGTTCAACTATCTGACGAGAACGAAAAGACGTGGACTTTCGGGCAACTATTGGCTATGTTGATGCTCGTTCTGCCATTCATATCGGCGTTGGAGATATCGAGAGGAGAGTTACGGGTGCCCAGCTGCGAGCCAGAACAAATCGAGACCGATCAAGTGCCTTTGACAAGTTCGGGGAGGACGGCCGTTAATCACAATAGGTACTCGTATCAGCCGAATCCCTTTTTCAAGTGAGATGCGCATTTGAAGGTCAATCCTTGTCGAGCTCATGTTCTTCTTGTAGTATCTTTCGAGTCCTTTCGCGCAAGTATGCTCGCAATAGCTTCTTCAATCTCTTCATTGGCCTCATCTTCAGTCATACCCTTTCCATCAACGCCCAATCCACCTCTTATCATCTTCCTTGCATCCGCCAAACTATTAATATCGAGATACCACAATGTTCCTCCTGTAGCCAACATAGCCACACTCAGCACATTTATTGTCGCTATATTCAGCGCTTCCACTGCTTCGAGCGCACCACTGACATTCTTCGCTTGCTCCGCATTGTTTGTAGGGGCGTCCTTGAAAAACGCTGCTTGCGATGCTATGCGCCTCCTGCTAAGAGATCGTCGAGTCGTGATGATTGAGAGACCAAAGAAAGCTAGACCAGCTGCAATGATGAGTTTGTTGCGCCGACGGCCTTCTTCTTGTATCTTGGCACAGTCTGCAGGTAAACTGTCGCCCGTAGGAGCAGCTGCTTCGGAATCGATGGGCTTTGTAAAGGACGATGGCTCCTCAAGAAGCCGTCTTTCATGAGGCTGCGCCTGAGTAGGATGTGGTCTGAGAGAATCGGCTGGTGGTGGAAATTTGAAATTCGAGACGAAACTTGAAAACCAGGACATGATGAAGAGCGCTAGTTGTTAAACAGACAACGTACAAGAAGTAGAACAAGAAGAGAATGGTGAATGTGAGTTGGTCAATAAAAGAGTATCCGTTATTATTGAGCTGCGCTATCATTTCGCGGTTCTCAATTTAGTTCCGCATGCCGCGAGTGTCCAAATTAGCGGCACGACCCCTGTAGTGTTAGCTAAGCAGGTTGCCCCTGAACCGCCTGGACAGTAAACTCGAGTCTACTGCAGTATAGCGTGCTATACCGTCTTGACGTGTCTTATCTGGAATGAATACTGCAGCTGTCCTTGGGGCAGGCCCGTAGACACGATACAGGTATTGCTTATACGATGGGCCTCGCTTAACTTCCCGTAAACTCGTGGCCTACATACCATTCCAGCCATACCTTCTAGAATCCATGTCTTCACTATACCACTGCATTGCTTTTCCTCGAAGCAAGGAAGGTATCTCTTGCCAGCAGCTCACCGCTAATCAGAGAAGAGACCTTATCGCTCAGTCAGGCGAGTAACCCCAGCTTCAAGCATGAGTGCCACCAATCTTGTCCTCAGCTCAAATGCCATCCGATTCGAAACTCCCTAGGCATTGCTGATGCAGCCGAACCAAGCGTACAGCTTGTACGAAACACGAAGGGACTATCTCAACAGGGCTTCGCAGCCTGCCTGTCCAAGGACCTCGGATAGTAGCTGTTGATTCCGCAGACTAAGCTCATGGTCAAAGCCTTGTGCCGTCCTCCTTGTTCTGCACAGGCTTCAATGCCGAAGTGCTTGTGGATCTCATGGTCCAAGCATGATCA
This sequence comes from Lithohypha guttulata, assembly GCF_036872675.1. Lineage (NCBI taxonomy): Eukaryota > Fungi > Ascomycota > Eurotiomycetes > Chaetothyriales > Trichomeriaceae > Lithohypha > Lithohypha guttulata. The sequence continues at coordinate 581,359 of NW_027042752.1, read as the reverse complement.
AAGGAGCGTCTTCACGCCGCTACTGCTTTCAGACTTGTTTCGTGGATCAGTAACTTGATCAATTCGATGAACCTCGTCCACTATCTCTGCTCACTCGGCTCTTCTCGCTCACTCTTGAAGATGAGGTGCTGTACAGACACTCAACCAGCCCGAGTTCTGCCCAAGGTCGCAGATGCCTTGTGTTTGACTGAAAGGTCTTGAAGAGATCTCAATGGTGTTCGCGGGTGGAACAAACACTTGCGCAGCATCAACGATAGCACAACAGGGATGGAGATTGCTTCTGCCAGGCTTGGTATGACATCATATATTATACATTTTCATTTTGGCTCCTCAACGGCCACACAGATGAATCCATGGATTCGGGAGCCATGCTGAGCTCCGCTGGCGCAATGGTAGCGCGCTAGACTTCTAAACGAAGTCCATCTAGAGGCTCTGGGTTCGAGTCCCAGGCGGAGTGCCATTCGAGTCTTTTTTGTCCGGCTGGTTGATGATTTTTTTGTTCAGAATTGAGCGAATGGCAGGAATCCTTCCCGACAAGAAGTCCGGAGCTCCGAGACGCTCTTTTACTAAGCTTCGTTAGCAGGTGATAATGCTTCATGTTGAGGACAACGTGCTTTGCCGGTGCTGAGGTTCAGGGGGTCCAAAGTGCTGTTCTCTGTACCAATAGACAAATACCATCATACCAATTACATGTCTAAAACGATGAACTCATGGACAACGACCAGTTCCTCATGAGCGTCGTTGTGGTGTCCTCCCGAGGCCGCTAGTTATGTGCATCTGAGAAAGTCGATTCGATGGTATCAGTGAGTCTGGTATCGAATTCTCACAAGCAGTTGGAGAAGGGCCAGATACCGTGCCAGTCGAACGAGTATTTCAACTTAACACACTCATTGATGCTGTCCCTATCCCCAGGAAGCGAGCCTCTAGCTACAGCGGGTGGCAGCAACACCTGTGGAAGACCTTACGGGAGACATCGAAACATGTAGTGTCTTCCTCGAGGATGATTGTTACAGTGGCCCCGACGATAAGGACGCTTTCGAACCGCGTAGGAGATCATATAAAGAACTTTCAGAACACGTGGGCATATTTGGCAAGTCGCTACACCAGTGTGCCGTATCTATACCAACATGGGCACAGGCTCGACCAAGACCTTATCACCGCGTTCGTTACGTCCGTCCCCACGAAATACCGCAACGACTTCTTCCTTCGTGCTGTCATGATGGCAATCTTGGAAGCAGTATAGATTGTTTACTTCGACTCAATGGAGGTGGATGTCTACGACGGCAGTGATGTGGTATCCTGGGTTCGACGAGTGCGACCAAAGGATATGCCGGCAGCGCCTTAGAAGGGCTGCGATCGGGCATGTCCTACGCGTCGAGGCGTCGGTGTTCCCATCTGGACAAAAAGGAAGATTAAATTCTGTTCGATGTCAACAAAAACGTAGCCGACGCTGAGATGAACCATCAAGAGAAGATCGACGTCTGCTTCGAGATTCGTTCTAACCTCGTTCCAAACTTGTTCTAACCTCGTTCTAAACTTGTTCCAACCTCGTTCCAAACTTGTTCCAACCTCGTTCTAATCTCGTTCCAAACTTGTTCTAACCTCGTTCCAATCTCGTTCTAAACTTATTCTAACCTCGTTCCAACCTCGTTCCAACCTCGTTCCAACCTCGTTCCAACCTCGTTCTAACCTTATCGTAAAGTCATTTCTATCACCTCATCATAAGCAGCATTAACGACGGCGTCGAGAACGGCACGAAACCACTTAAATCATCACGCAGACTGGCGAGCTCGGCCTCTACTTGTGTATACGGCTGTGCCAACTTCTTGCCTTCACTTTGGTTGATAAGCTCTTTCAAAGCACTATCTTCTTCTACTGCCCATGGCCTCTTCACGACCTTATTAGTCTTAACTTCTTGCTGGAAATATGTCGCACAACGCTTCGATGAGATAGGCTCGCTTCCTTAATTACGAACCTATGCTGCTAACCGCTCACCCATAGTATTCAGAGTTGTTTTACTACCTACATATTGTTCGGCAATTACTCTTCCATGTTGCTTCTCTGCACTTATAAGCTAACGCTCCCGTACCTTTATACTCTTCCCACGAGGAAACAACTCTTCTATATCAAGCCTGGCACGAGCAGGTGTGATATCGTATCCTAGATTCGATAGAGCCTCTCTGTATCTCGAGATTTATATGCCTCGCGGCAGGGTCTTTATTTCCTCCCTCGAGAGCATTGTCTCGGCGAATATATCTGCCGCTGATACGTTGCCAACCGCTTCGGTCAGACAATCTGTCTGACAACATCACTTTGACCAGAACTGGTTGACAGATATATTCTGATGATTGTGCTTTTATAGATCTCGCACTTACAGGGTGAATAGTCCCGCCTTCGTGTATAGATCTCGTACAGTACTCTCTTCCACCCTTTCTTGAATTCGGTTGCGACGTGCACGATCAGTCGATTGAAGTCGTTGCCGTCACGATAAAATTCTCTGGTCTTAGCGTTAGTCAGTAGTAGGACGTCCGCTTCGTCTATCGACAATACCGTGCTACAGTGTGATATGTCCACGTTTCCGGATAGAGCACTCCTGCTGTATACTCTTGCTGCTTACACGTGTTTAATCCCATGGACAATGCGAGCAAGGTTGGCTTAACAGTTTTCTGACAGGTCACAAAGTGAACCGTCTATATGGTGAGCAGGAGGCCGGCACCCACGACCATTGTTCTGGCGTCCTCCAGAAACAAAACAAGTCAATTCGTTGCATCAATGAATGCGCTCAACTCGATTTGACGATATCGGTAAGGTATAGTGGTACTGTATTTTACATACTGCAAGCACCGAGCAAATGAGGTCACACCAATGTGGGGCCAATTCTATGTACTGTACAACAAAAGATGGGAAAGGGCGTTGAATACGTCATATCCTGGTGAAACGTTTCGTGCCCCGCCATCTTCGAGACCAACAAGTAGTACTCCGGAGTAGTACTCGCTGGTTTCGGTCGGTGAGGATAATGTATGAGAGGAAAACAGATTCAAATATCTCGTGCATAACAAGTCGAAATAACCGCTAAGTTGTAGAATCATGTACTAAAGGGAAATTTGAGCGATAAATTTTGATATAATACTTTTTTATTGGTATTTTGCATGACTATAAGCTATGAACACCGACAACACCTTCGTGCTTGTCTTAGACGTCACTCGTAAATGGGTATAAAAACACAATTAACAATCATCGACTTGGCTGAATTGCTCATTTCATGAAGCCTGGCTGACCGTCACCATTAGCGTCAACACGTGGGTTCAACTTATCCATCAAAGATGGCTTGTTGCCTGATCGAGTGCTACGGTCACCTGAATAGCCGGAGTCTGGTCGTCGACGGCTTTCATCAGATGAACTGGAGCTGTTGGAGCCTCGTCGGTGTCGACCGGTGGTACCAAGAGCACCTGCAGTACCTGCACCAGCAGCACCTGCACCAAGGGCACCAGTGTGGTGTCCACTTGAGTGAGTACCGGTCAAGCTAGTGCCTGATGTACCTGAGTGAGTACCAGTCAGACCTGCACCGGTCAGGCCAGCACCTGTTGTGCCAGTTGTACCAGTGGTGTGGTGACCTGGAAGAACCTTATCAATGGTAGTCTTCAACTTCTCGTTGTATGGTCGTGGGGCACCATCGTACTCTTCGTGAGTGTGACTCTTGCTTCCCTGAAGGACACCGCCTGCAGCTCGGAACTCGTCAAGAGTCTTCATGGGCAGAGCAGATAGGCCATGGTGTTGAGCTGACTCGACATGAACCTCGTGAATAGGAACGGTGGTGTGGACGACCTCGGGCTACCAATGAGTTAGCATGAATGATATCGTAGGTATAGCATTGAACACTTACTCGGATAGTCTCCTTGTGGATGACTGGCTGGACAGTCTCGTGGACGTGGTGGTGGACGTGCTCACCGACAACAGCAGCGGCGGCTTGAGTTGAAGTGGTTGTGTTTGTGACGGTTTGTGTATTCTTGAACTGGCTGAGCTCAGCGGAAACTCGTCGAGCGGTCTCAGCCTCGTTATCGTGTCTGAACTCTCGCTCAATCTGAGGAACGACGTTGTGAACGTGCTTCTCAGGTGCAACCTCTCGATGTGCGATAGGCTGGACAGTGGTGTGGTAATGGTGCTGGTGAACTTCTCGGTCAATAGCCTCCTGAGTCTCCTCGTGTCTATGTGGCTTGACAACTTCCTGAACAACGGCGGGGTTCACAACCTCGTCGACATCGGTTCGGTGACCAGTTCGACTGGTGATCTTGCTGACTGCTGCTCGTGCTGCCTCCATTTTGAAGTTTGGGAATAGATCGGGAAAGGTCTGGTGGATGTAGATATTCTATTTAGGTACTATTGAAAGTGGTGATAATGAGAAGAAGCAGTATTGTTTGAGACCGAGCTGTCATTTTGTACACATCGTAACCTCCTCAAACATCATCATAGGTGTGATATCATAGCCCAACGCCCAACCTGCACAGTTTGCAAGGTTCCAAGGAACGAACCATAAACAAAATCTGTGGCCGTGCTCCATCAATTGTGGCACGTCTCAGCCGCTGTTCCGCATTGGACACATAGCTTGCCCCCATGACATTACCCGAGTGACGGAAACCAACACATATCGCAAGATAGTTGTCCCTCTGCAAACCTCAAACAGGGAATTGTCATGGTAAATCTTCGAGATCGATCTGTAGGATTCAGACGTGGGTACCGAACGACTGATCTGGCTACATTGTGTATCGAGAAGGGAAAGTATACTCGTTTGACCCTCGTGGTCGTACTCTGGTCTCGCGTCGATATTCCCAAGTTGACTTTCGGGTCAAAGACATCAACATGTGCTTGTCACCCTACATTCGTCATAATGTCGAAAATGTCTGCGCGATCTTCCGACTTCTCAATCAGCGAATCGGAGGTATGATGCACAGGAGCGTGTTTGCTTACCCCAGCTGCACGAAAGCCAAGATTGGATGTTATGTCATGACGAAGTTGCAAGGAGAAATTGTGCACACATCGGGATTCCTGGTATCCAACCACATGTATGGTGAAATGCAGGAAGTTGAACATCACACAGTGTTTGTCAAAACCCTCGTGGCAGTCCTTGACGTAGAGCTTTCGGTTTGGGCGAAACAGTGCTCTTTCCGGACTAGTGAGAGGCTTAATAGGGAGCGGACCTCATCTCAACTGTAAACAAACTGCAGGCAGTCACTCTGCGCCACAGGGTCGGAGAAATACAGCATCATAGCATGATTGTGCCTTCCAATGATTTGCATAGGACAACCAAAATCCTGTTTTCAGAAAGGCAAGCGTTGGAGGAGCCGGAAGGTGAAGAAAGGAACCACTGTCAGACTGAAATTAGTGCATATTTCCACCATTTGCAGCGGATTAAGCCGGCAAGGACATCCCACCCAATGAAATGACCCACCCGACTACAAAAATCAGCATCGTAGAAGTTCTAGACTCTCGAGATTACGTAGCTCTTGTGCTTTGGCGAGCTCCAGATGTATGACGCTGCGAAAGCTTGTACTTTTGCTCAGATAGACAGTGTTGAAGAAAATTCTACAGCATCCTTTGGGTTCGCCTGATAGCAGAATTATGGCCAAGAAGTTGAACTACTGAGATTAGAGGTACTTTGTGCAAGTAATGGCGGGATTCGTAAGCAAGATTAAGGACAAGGTTCATCGCCGCTCCGGCAGTAACACGTTTGAGGGGGCGACAAAGCTCTCGACAGACACGAGCACGGGTATTAGCGAAGAGGCTGCAGGGGTGTCGTCAGAACATGTTGCACCTCCTGCAGGACGCACCTACGTATCCGTTGGCAACTCGGCTTTCCACGTTCATCGAGGGCATGCAAGCGGGAACTCTCTAGATGTTAACTCTGGAGCACTGGCACCTGGGCCGTCCCAAGCTGACGCCACAGAACACCATAGAAGGGGGTTGAGTCTAGAAGATGGAGAGGCCAGAGTAGGAGACATAATCCCGGAGCGAGCCTCTTCTAAACATGGCACTTCTATCTCAAACGGCGCACATCACACGAGGAGCAAGACTCTAGAGGAGCTGTCACCAACCGTCGAGCAAAGTGCCAGCAGCCAAGCCTTGCGGCCTCGTTCTCAAGGCACTACCACTGCTAAAAAGTCAACACCACGCAAAGTACCCACTCAACTCATTCCCGAACGCGTTTCTTCTCAACACGTGGCATCGTTGGATCTAGATATGCATTCACCCCATCGAAGATCACTGTTTGGTCATCATGCCTCCAAGTCGCTCGATACGAACAATCAACCCCTGCCACCATTGCCGAATAGCAGCTCTTCGACCCAGCGAGACATGAACGGCTTACCGTCGCAGGTAGGATCGACCACTCCTCGAGCTTCGTCCGAATACCCTCCTCGACGAGATTCTCTACCCCGAAAGCCATTGCCCAGCACACCTGGGAGGAAAGTTGCGGCTCCAGCCGAGACAAGAGGCAAGGAGAATGTAGACCCAACAACCACGGGTGATCTGGTCCAGTCTGCCGGACTAGCCAACATGTACTTGCAACAGCCGAAGCAGCGTGATGTCGTTGAACATGCTGCCAAGGAGAGAATACTTAAGTCTGGAGATCTTAGACTGCCCGCGGGTTTTGATCTGAGAGATTCGGTACGCACAACCGTGACTGAGGAACAAAGACCAGCAGTGGTGTATGAGACTGTTGTCAATCAGCGACACGAGATAATACAACAGGCCATCTCACGCGACATTCATATTCATCACTACTTTACATACGAACAACCCATCAAGGTTGTCGAGGTTCTACCTGCTCGCCACTTCCACCTAGATGTAAAGACAGGCATTAAGACCGAGATCGAAGCACCAGTCGGATGGCAGATGCCTGCCAACCTGACTCCTCGTTCCCCTGATGCCAGTGTTCTTACGGCGTATGAACGACACTACGTGGTCGATGAGCAAAACCCGACAGGCGCGTTGGAGGCACCTCCTCTGAAACACGAGCTTGGTTACGACAACCTGCGAGATGGGGCCGTTCGAGGTGCAAGATAAGCTTTCCATTCTGGTCGGTGTTCTTTGTATATTCAGTGTATATTAGCTGGTGTCTTGTCAAAAGTTGGTCGAAGCTCGAGCATGCATATGGGATTTGGTTGCGCACAGACTATTCCTTGATCGCTTTGTCAAGTCGTGGGGAGTACAAGGACACTGATTCTGCTTGATCTAGGCCCTAGCACCTGATCATCCAAATGTATATTCAGACATAATCGAGCCGTATAATGCATATAATTTCATCCTGGGTATTGTTTTGTTTTTCTTGCTCACATCTGACACCAGAACATGCATACTTTACCTCATCCGACCATTCAGATCGCGACGATCCTAGTTGGCGACGCTGAAGTGCCTCTGTCCTTGTACTGGCAAGCCGTGGATCTCTGGGAAGCCGGCCATAGCAGCGAGAGAATTGTAGTGCATATCGTTGCGACTCGGAATGTTTCCAATCTCGCCATGTTTCGAGAAACAATCCAGCACATTGTTTACAACCAAGAATTGATCAAACGAAGCACCATTCCGGCGATTATCACCAACACGAATCCTGGCATGCGACGAAACTCAAGGATTGAAAACGTTGACGAGCTGGACAATTTGGACGTTGCAGACAAGGTCGCACAGAGAAGAGAAAAAGAGAAACTTGGTCTGAAACAATTAATAGCTAGACTTGGTTAACTACTGAGCACAAGAGAATGAGTCATCCATACTACAACGACGACCATGTGTCGACCACTACCGAGCGCAGAGACCGTCGGAGTCAGCTGCTTCGAAGCCCTTTACAAAGTCGATATGACGAAGAGCCATGTTCAGTGGCATATTGCTGCTGCACGAGAAGTGCTGTCTGAAATCGAGTTTCGCGTCTTCTAGGAAGTCACTCCTGCCGGACCTTGTTTCTATAATGCGACAACCACGATTCTACGATGCACCTGCCAGCTAAGACTTACTGGCTAAGACAGCAAACTGACAGTGAGCAGAGAATTGCTTTTCCTCTGTCATACAGTGTCATTCGTATGTTTTTCATCAGTACAATATAATTTGCGGTCAGGTTTGCGGTCCAGCAACGCATCGAAAAACTCCTCTACGTTGTTCCACGCCCGTCGAACCCATCAAAATGAGGTCTTCCATTGGTATTGCATCAATAGTCTCACTCATGACAGCGACTTGGATTGGCTACGCCCTCTTCTTCCTGTACCTCTATGATTATCCTACTGGTTTCTTGTCCGAACCATTTCTTCCTGAACTCTATGTCTCGAAACACAGTTCGTTCCAAAACGCCCTCGAATCACCCATCTCCGCCTTTGAAATCAAGGCACTCTTCGTCAGTTCATCCTTGAACCCATCTCGGACTGGAGGCCAATACCATGTCTCACTCAATCTGAAACACTCAGCATCCCTGTCTTCAGGAAGCACCCATTGCGATTTGACTTGGGATACGGTAGATGATCCCCCAGAAAGCTTGGTATGTACTGAGATTCTCTAGCTTATGGCACGGCTATACTAATTCCGTATTCAGTGCGTGTGTCTCGATCCTTCGTTTGCTATAGGTGTCAGTAACTTCGAAGGTCTGAAGACGTTCGACTTGTCGCTTCGTCATAGCTGGTCGTGGTACGTGGACGGCGCTGCCTGGCACTATCCTTTTACCGAGACCGCTGCTAAATATACCGCTGGCAGGTCTTGTGGTGATCCCTGTTGCAAAACGGAAAGTCCTGGTGAAAGCCACGGAGGCGTAGCGCATGCCTCAGTTTCTCTTACGCCTACCTATCCTGGATGGAAGGACGCAAGAAGAACATCGGGTGGCACGTACTATGCCGTAGCTAACGACACTATTGTCGTGGATAGCTACACTGACGTCGAAAATGCTGAAGACTATGGCGATACTCAAGAGAAAGAGTGGTTGAGAAATGTACATATTATCGAGAACAGCATACATGAGCCACTTCGCACGTGCCCGACAGGGTCGATATTTAAGTATTTTACCTATCTTTATCAGCACGATGGTTGCAAGCTTCGACTCGTACTTGTTGTTTGGGCAATGCGGGAGTCCTCGTGGCAGGACTGGGATCTCTCAAGCATAGAAGACAATGGCTATCGTTTGCTGAACGAAAACATCTTCACGCTCGTATTTCACAGCATCGGCACACAAAAACTTGATCACACGACGATACAGCTGCTGTGCTTCTCTGTGCAGCCTCATGAGTCGCTTTACGATTGTGCGAGCCACAGAGAACTTCTGCTTTGAACTCAGATACCTCTCAGCAACAGTACATGAACTCCAAACACTCCTCCGAATACATCGCGTTGCTAGCCAGATATCAAGCGCCGATACGCACTGTCCAATACCCCAAGTGTCTCCCAACGCACTCGTATGCAAGTCATTTTACCCATCCTCCTTCGTGACCATTGCCGTCCACTTATCTCACCCGCATCTCCAGCAAAATAGCAAACTCACAAAGTTCAGGAGTACCTATTGACACCTGTCAAGTCCTATGGCCTGATTTACAGTAGCTTGAGCTGTATCTTCACTGCGTGGGACGGTGTGTTCAGCAGGAAGAGCTAAATTTTGCTGTAGAAGTCTTCCTAAGACTAGAGAGGATGTATTGGTGTACGGGCATTCCACGGAACGGTCGTTTGTTCTGGCTAGGAAGTGCAGTCGCACTCGACTGACTAGCTCTGGTCAAGATGAAAAGAGAGTACAGTGATGTCGAAAGCAAGCAAACAATTAGGAAGCACTATGTTGTTGAAGTCATAAGATAGGTACTGCTATATACAATAGCAATTCGACTATTCACAGTCTCGCAGTAGTCCCAATCCCTGACGTCAACTCCAAGACTCGCTAATCATATCATCGTTATCTCTTCGTCGTTCTGTAATCCTCAATCAATGGCCAACGGCCAATGGTCGTTCGCTGTTCTTCATTCTCTCCTTAATCTCCGCCGCTCGCTCCTTGCGCAAGTTTCGCGCATAGCGAACACCAAATCCGTGCTGGAAGACCTCCTTGATCTCTTCAAGAGTCAAGCCGGAGACTTCTGGGTAGAAGAAGTAGATTAAGACCCAACCGATACCGCAAATGGCCGCATAAAAGCCAAAGGCACCGACTGGAGTAATACCCTTCATCATACTCAAGAAAGTAGATGAGACGATGATGTTGCTGCCCCAGCATGAGCAAGTAAGCCACATGGTTCCCATGGCTCGCACAGGCATATCAAAGAAATCAGTCGACATCCATGCTGTGTTGCCAACTGAGACACCGTAGAATGCGACGAACCAGATAATGAACACGAGGACAACGATAGCTGGAGTTCGGATGTTGTCACTGGTTACCTCTAGAGTTTCTCGGTTGATGGGGATGAAGCTGAATGCTACTGCCACAGCCATAAGACCTGCGGCCATACCCCAGACAGTACAGAGCAGGATTCGTCTTCGGCCAATTGGGTCGACGCACATCATGTTGATCCAGGTCATGATAAAGTTTGTTCCTGCAACAACGAGACCAACAGCGACTGGGTTCGAGAAGCCGACAATATCGAAGAGGGTAGCAGAGTAGTACATCAATACTGTCGAGATGTTAGCTGAAATTTCTGTGAAACGTGACAACGGAGCGTCCTTTAGAGGGGCCATGGAACGACAGGGAAAACTTACCATTAAAGCCAGACATCTGACTGATGACCATCAACCCGCATGCACAGATGAGAGCTCGGAGGTTGGCCGGTACAGTGTGGAGTTGCTTGATCTTAGACCACCGAGTCTGAGAGTAGTTGAGTTCCTTGGCTTCCTCGCACGCGTGGTGGATGAGAGCCAGTTTGTTTCGGACTTGCTCATCGGATGCTCCCTTGTAGATCTTTCGGATAACTCGCTCAGCCTCTTCCATTCTGTTGTGCCAGACGAGTTGACGTGGTGACTCTGGGCAGAGTGGTAGCAGACATGCTAAGATTATAGAAGGAACACCACCAAGACCGACCATGTATCGCCAGCCATGCGGAACATGTGCAAAGGCTGCTCCGATACCATAGGAGATGACCTGACCACCAGTGATGGACATATTGTTTAGACCGATGAGCCGACCTCGAACCTTCGTTGGAGCGATTTCTGCGATGTAGAGTGGCACGACCATAGCAGCTGATCCAACACCAAAGCCAACAATCAGACGGCCTGCAACCATCTGGCCGACCGAAAAGGATGCGCCTTGGATGATCGCACCAACTGTGAAGAGGAAGCACCCGACATAGATTGCGACTTTGCGACCGTACTGATCAGCCGTGAGTCCAGCAATGATGGCACCAATGAAAGCGCCAGCCGAGCATAGAGCCGTAATAGCTTCCTTTTCGCTTGCACTTGTCGGGCGTCCGCCGAGGTCGTTACCGAGATAGACCAGGACTGCAGAAATGATACCAGTATCATAACCAAAAAGAGCGCCAGCGACAGATGCGGTAAAGGCGACTATCCAAACGAACCAGCTGGTCGGGAGATCCTCGATGCTATCATTGTAGGCGGATTCGGCAAGGTGAGTCTTGTCTGGCAGTACCATAGCCAGATTGGCTTGATCAAAACTGCTGCGTCGCCGACCTTGACTGCTAACGCTGTGCTTGCGTGCTGACTCCTCATAGTGGACTGCGCCAGCCTTCTCGTCGACGAATTCACCACCCATCTTGGAGGTGGTCGTTCTGGTTGTGTATCGGCGTGTTGTGCTCGAGTGTGGTCTGATCTAATCTTCTTGTGAACTGTAGAAGTCGATGGAAAATGTACCCCAGGTTGAGTGAGATGCATGGTAGATATATACAAATTTCCATAATGCTCAGACCTGGAGTAGGTGGAGAAAAAGTTTACCCCAGACTTCCAGGAAGAACAGGTTCGTTTGAAAAAATTGCCGAGAAATCCGTACACTTTCGCCGACACCTGGCAAGTTGTGAATGATAGTGGCAACAAACTTTGAGTCGCAAGCAAAGTTCCGACGATCGCCAAAGAAATGCGGAATGGGGAAGAGTTTCGGCGACGAAAGATCACACAGGCATTTCTTATCGCACGGATACGTAGCGTCTAGAACCGATGTTCGTGTTTCGGACGCGATCGCCGCCGGTTGGAAACCCCAGAATTACCCCAGATACCACATGTACTACCTCAGTCACTAAGTTCGTAGCCAGCCTAATCCATGCCTGTGGGGTTGTAGGAAACTATTGAACTCGTTCCCTCGAGGTCTTCGTTGTGCCAAGCGCGTTTTAGCGACTGTGCTATCTGAGATGTTGGATAGGCATATCGGTTGTGCATAAGCTCAAGAACGCCTAGGAGAGCAGTCTGTTCTCTCAAATCGTCAAAGTACTCGCCGAACATAGCAATCCCCAGACAGGCATTGATTAGACTCGGAGGACAATGATGATTACTCAAAGCAATTCCACATAGTCGAAATAATACCTTCTTCGAAGAGTTGATGAAAGCGTTAGTAGCTGCTAAAAAGCCGTGTCCTAGCTTCGGTCGTGTCGGATCGAAGACTTGTAGTAACATACGTGCCAACTCAATGTACGTTGTTCCACTCACATGACAAGGGTCGAGGTACCATATCTCAGGAAAGATGCCATGCAGCAACTCTGGCTCGCTGCAGAAAGTGGGCTCGAAAGTTGCAGGCAGTAGACCGCAAATAAGTTTTTCGCGGTCTCGAAGCTCTCTCCAGCGATCTTGGTTAGTGTATGAAGGCATTACTTTGCCGTCACTAGAATCACTGCCATAGCTAAATTCCAGGACATCAGCACAAAAAGTGACCATGCGGTTGGCCCAGACAGCATCGGTCGCAGGGGATAGCTGTCGGAAGACCTCACAACGAGATAATGGAAACCTCACGGGCTGCTGTTTCAAGAACGAAGCATGTAGATCTTGACGAAATGCAGTCCAGAAACAGGCCTGACGAAGTCCGCTTGCACCTAGATCGTCGGTGTGTACAGATGGCGACACCATTTCGGACTGGGTGTACTCCTCGGCTATCGTGGACGGGAACACTGTAGGCGAGCTGTGTGGTAAAGCTAAAGCTGGGGGTAATTGAGCATCGATGAAGACACTTGCGATTCGTAGGAAAAGCTGTTGATCATCGTTGCTATCACCTGTATCAAGTCCCATCTCCTCATCAGTGCGCAGAGCTAGCACAGCGGCAAGGAGATTCTCATCTTGCAGCTTCCTCGGATTCATGCTCAACTGTAGCAGATCGCGGATGCACTCATTGTGGTAAGGTACAGCGAACTCCTCTTTCAAATCAGGCAAAGGTCGACCTTTCCACTCCACCACCCCCGCGCTGTTGCGAAACCTTCTGTTGCGTGACATGTTCCTTGCTGATATGGTGAGGATAGCGCTGCGCAGGGGACCCGGAGCACGAGCTCTCTGTGGTATCACGGTTGCGAAATGCCGGTCTGGATCACACAGATCGAACCAAGGCGCCAACTCTTCGTGAAAATATCTCAGCAGCACGTTTTCGAGGTAATCGTGTGAGTTCTGTGGCACATCTCTTGCCTGAGATCTGACCAGCTGATCAAGATAGCGGGATGATGAGGCTCTGCGGCCTCTGGTTTGTGGCGAACCACTCATGATGGAGTTCATGTCCGAGCTGAACACTCGTGTCAACGATGCGTTGTCGTAGTATTCGCTGAGCGACAAGCGGTCGTCCGACGGCGTAGGTGGCAGTAGAGCTGCAGCAAACATCATGTCGGTGTCAGTATCTTGCTTGTTAGAATCACTTCTCGTCGGCTGTTGCACATAGGTGCTCATCTGTTTCGCAGACTGTACCGTGGAAACGCCCACTATTGGGTCGACAAAATGGACAGGTGCAGAAGTGACAGCAAATGCGTCCACCTCAGCATCTTCTTGCTCGTCAGAGTCATCCTGCAGACTTTCTGAGGGCACAGCATCCATTGACTCGGAATGATTGAGGTCTGCCACACTCTGGTTGATAGACGCTGCATTCTTGCTCACGGCTAACTTAGATCCTGTTGCTTTGATCGTGGAAACTTTTCTGCTCCTCCGATCAGTGTGAAACCTCGACGCTGGAACATCACGAAATCTGATTTTCTTTGTACTTCTGATACAGTCGTTGCCTGAGCGCTCGCATCGTTGACATCGTGGGTCGTGTGCATTGTACACACATTTGAGATGCTGAGATCTACATCTCTCACAAGGTTTCAGGTCACCTTGCTTGCGTATTCTGCGTTCCTTCTGGTGTTCTTTCGACGTTGGCTCGACAGGAACCTTTTGATCGTCATTGGCCTCAGACATGCTGCGGTGCCATCAGGTCGTCGACATGTTCAAATAGCTTTTGCTTGCTGTCCGAAAGATTTGTTTCGTCCCTCTTGTTGTAGTCTGCCTTCCAACTTGCTCGTTCATAGGTACGCGTCAATTTGTTGCATCTAGCACCAACACAAACACTACCCTCGTGAAGTAACTCTACTTAACAGAAGCGTCGAGCTGGGATGTTTGTTCGTTGGTCACGAGATTTAGTGACCAGGCGCTCGGCAGGCATAGCAATACATAGCTGGATCAAACTACAACTCGCTCACTTCCACCAAGCCAGCATTGGTAATACGGCATCTCAGATGGACCTAAAATGTACTTTATCAGCCAGGCACCTAGTGGTCACAAAAGGTGTCCCCCTTGGATATACGTAAATCACACCAAAGTGAGCAGTCACTTTTGCTGACCACCGCCGTCTTCTAATGATGTTGGGATTGGTTCACCTGGCAAAGGACTCTTTGCTCAAATGATGCGTGGCTAGTCGGAAGTTGTGCTCGAAAGTCATCAAGCACGCTGATGGGCTCGACATGCACCCGATAATTGCTTTCGCTGGCTGGCGGCTGAGAGAGTTCATCTGTTGTTTTATGCAACATGGCTTAGTGCAGCAGCAGCAGTAACTTTCTTAGAGAATAATCAGCACAGAAGCGCACAACAGTTGCAGCGAAGTCGACTCATCATACGGTCAATCCTGGTTGAGTCGCCGCCAAGGTCTATCCAGTGTTGTCCGTACAAACACCAAAGGTTATAAAGCCGACGTCCTTCGCCCTCCGGTCACCATTCGAAGAGTCTACTCCAGCTTGACTCTGATCACACCATGGCTCTGCCTGCACCACAGCTCCTGAGGATCACCAGAAGAGTTCTTTCCAGGCCGACTCTGCTAGTATTACAGCCCTCGGAGATCACGACCTGACGTCTTTCATCTTTCATCTCCCGGCCACAACCAAAGTGTTACCAATTCTGATTCTGTCTGAACCACAGCTCCAGGAGATTACGACCTAGCATCTTTCGCTATTCAGCCACAACCAGAAGAGACTCCCTTTTTGACTCTATCTGCACCACAGGTCTTAACGGTCACGACTTTTCAGACTTCTTAGGTTACCTCGTTCGTCGGTTTCTTTCTCCTTCGCCCTGTTTTCGCATCCTGAGTCCCTCTTCTACTCTCACCAAAACCGACTTCCACCAGCTCCACGATCGTGACCAGCGTCAGATGAGCCTCTCCCACTCTCGACCTCGGAACAATTCACATTCACATGGCCAGTTTCTTTCGAAATCACAACGGTGCCCTCCTCGAAGTGTTAACCCTCGCCATTGACGCATATTTTCATCAAGCCAGAAACTCCACAGGATTCTGCATGCAGAGCGTCAGTCTAATGGTATCTCCATAAAGTTGACTTCTGCTTGAGCACAAAGCGAGTGGCAACCGAAAGTACTTACAGACCAATCACAGCATTCAAGGCCTAGACGACGATGCTCACCAGGCTTAGCAGGAAGATGATACTGGTATCGAGAGAATAGTTTTGGAGCAAGTATGCAATCAGATTGGTCCACGAAGTCATCGTAAGGATCGATTGAGATATGAGGAAGCCTCCAGTTCCTCGCCGGAAACACAAGGCACGTTATAGGCAGTGGGTGTGCTCCTCACACCACTCCTTCTCGTCGCGTGGGGCGTTCGCGACTGCTACACAAGAGCACCAGCCCTACCCAACCATGACTACTACGATCACCACTATCCGTCCCAAAGGAATTAACCGCCGTCACGTAAATTGTATAGGAAAATCACAGGAGCATATTGAACTTCATCGGGGCGACTGCAGTAACTAAAGAGACGTACGAGTAGAAACACCGACTCTTCTGCTACTATGTAAATCCGCCCGTAGTGCCTTACTCTTCTCCAGGGCGGATTTCTGTATCTACGAAAGCTTACACGGAGCTTCTCCGCTCCGGGCAGTGAAACGTCCAAGAATGGTAATGTTTGAGTTCGTATTAACTGCGTGTGCTCGCTCGTCGGCCCGGAATTACTCGATTCAGTCACGTCTCTCGCTCCTTCTCCTTCCTGTACCCTGCCGATCCTGGATGTTGAACGTGAAGTGTTACTGCAAGAACCACACATGGATGTGAAACTCTCTACCATGTGGGCTAGGGCTTTTCGTTGCGACTACTCAAATCGATAAACATTGGCCTCAATATGTCCTACTCGTCCTGAATAAGTATGAAGCAGAATATCTTCGATTCTCGGGCTCTCAGCATACAAGAGGCAACCATCGTGACTGAAGTACAATGGACGAGCTCATTCAACTCAAGCAAATCGATATCGATTCTCTTCCACAACTGCGCTCCCTCCTTGTGCACCTGAGTGTTCACGATTACATCGCATCGATACTGCTGCTGGTCGCGGCTGCCACATATCTGTCATACGGAAAGTTATGGGCAAAACCTGACCCCTACCTCTACAAGCTCTTCGAACGACCACAAGAGCAATTTGGTCCAGTCACAATCGATGGACGTTCCAGGGATATTGCACGGCAACTTGTTGAGCAAAACAAAGATGCTGTTATCTTCTGGGGTTCACAATCTGGTACATCTGAAGGACTGGCACATCGACTCGGGCGAGACTGTGCTGCTCGTTTCGGGCTCAACGTGCTTATTGCCGATCTATCCGACTACGAACCTGCTACCATTGCTCAGATACCCAACACAAAGTTTGCCATATTCATAGTGTCAACTTATGGCGAAGGAGATCCTAGCGACAATACTTGCGATTTTCTCTCATGGCTACAGAACCAGCAAGACCCTCTTCAAGATCTGAGATATGCAGCATTCGGGCTCGGTAACAGCAATTACGTCTACTACAACAAAGTCGTCAACGACGTAGTACGATGTCTTGAAACCCTCGGTGCCAAACCCCTGCTACCTGTGGGCATGGCAGACGATGCAAGCAGTGGCACCGAGGAAGACTTCGCTTCATGGAGGGACGACTTATTTGCCATGTTCCACAAGGTTCTAGGCCTGCAGGAACAAGCACCCCAATACATTCCGACCCTTCGAGTTACTGAAGGGGAAGATGCGAATGATCCACTGCCTCTTCTGGGAGAACCGCGACCACTTAAGCTATCAAAGAAAGCCCAGCGCGATTACAGTGCTGTTAATCAGCTGCCATTGAAGGAGATCAAGGTGGTAACGCGCTCTAATACTAACACGCGAAGCTGTCTGCATCTCGAAGTCGATATTCGGGCTCATCCTCAGATCAAGTACAAGACCGGCGACCACTTGGCTGTATGGCCAACGAACGCTGCGGAGGAGGTACAACGCATTATTGCTGTTCTTGGACTGCAACAGAAGCAACATAAAACCATTGTTGTTGCAAGCACCGATTCACAGGAAGACGTGAAGGTTCCACGAATGTCTACGATATATGCCCTCTTTCAGCATCATCTTGAAATCAGCGCGCCAGTATCTCGCGACACAGCCATAGCCTTAAGCCGACTGGCTCCAACGGAGATAACAAAGTCGTTTCTCCAAAGCCTCAGCAACAAGACCGCGTACTCAGCTTTCATTGCGCGCAACCATGTCACATTCGCTCGTCTACTGGAGCATTCTATACTACAAGATCCAACAGCTAGCTGGTCTCACCTGCCGTTGGCGTTCGTCATCGATTCTCTTCGCCCTGTGCAACCACGTTACTATTCGATCTCGAGCTCGTCCATGACATCTCCACGTCAAATGGCTATCACCGTGGCTGTATCTCCCTCGGAACTTCCCAAAAATCCTGCCGTCACCATTTCTGGACTTACCACATCCTATCTCTCGACACTCGACAAGCACGCAGGATCACGTCTATGGAGTCACGTACGGCGATCGACATTTAAGCTACCATTTCTTCACAAAACACCCATTATCCTTGTTGCGGCAGGCACTGGTATTGCGCCTTTCAGAGGCTTCTTACAAGAGCGTGCACACATGACTCAAATCTCAAACCAGGAAATAGGACAAATTCTGCTCGTGTTCGGTTGTCGGAAGCCCGATGAGGACTATCTGTACAAAGAGGAGATTGAAGCACTTCAAAGTGGCCCGCTCAAGGGTAGATTAGAAGTGGTGACCGCATTTTCGAGAGTGGTTGGTCAACCAAAGGTCTACGTTCAGGATCGTCTAGCGGAACCCAAGCTCAAAGACCAGGTTGTCAAGCTGCTTTGTCACGAGGACGCCAGTCTGTACTTTTGTGGCAGCACGACGATGGCTAAAACAGCTGGCAGAACACTAGTCGATGCTGTACAGGAGTACCAGAAAGGAAGCGCGGCAGATGGCAAGGCCTGGATGGACGGCATGAAGAGAAGCAGGAGATGGCAAGAAGATGTTTGGGGCTAATTCCAACAGTATCACTGCATTAGAATTGGTACTCATAGACGAATAGACAACAGTACAGTAATTCTGTCCGATGACAAGAGAATGTATTCCATCAATCGCGGTCCTACGAATACTATGTGCCTCCAATGTGTTTGTCTGCCCTGACAATGCCCCCGGAGCTAGTCACGGGGAGAATAAAGACCACAACTCAAAGACGCCTAATTAGACGACGTATTAGGCCTGCCTAAAACACATCCTAGTAGGCGGTGGTCGGGCGTGCTCCAAGCCAAGGCAGTCTGCGTTTGGTTAGCTTGGTCAGCGCTGTCAGTTCCTGCAAATGAGCCGAGTCGTGGCTTCCTAGTTCTGCTCCACAAACAATCAGCAAACCAGGCATTGACAATTTTCCATGGTGTTCATTCCTGACCGACTGCAACTATTGTGGTACAGTATGGTGCACAAAGAGTTTTCAGGTGACCCATGTGCTGCGCTCGTGGCGAACGTTGTCATATGTTTGACGTCGTGATCTACACGGCCTGAGTGCGCGGCCCAACCTGTCAAATTGCCAGTTATCGTACTTTGTTCGTGGACGGCTTGACCGCATGTTTCTGTTCGCCAAGATCGCAACTTGACTGCTCAAATAGTTATGAGAGCTTCCGGATTCACCATTGCACGTCCCGGTCAGCAAAAGTGTCGTGGCCACGCCCGCAGTTTCGTCGTGGTAAACCCGACACTTTTGCTGACCGGGACGTGCATGAGGGAAGATCGGGCTACTCGTATCTGGCATGCTTGTCAACGACAGAATAGCCGACTCGGGGAAAGAGTACTGCATTCAAAAGCTGGGTATTTAAGCCTGTCCCCACCTTGATCACCATTCGAGAAGGTAAGCTTTCGGCAATCCACTTCGTACCAGGATGTTCAGACGATCCTTCGCTTCATTCATACCCTTTTCGCCCATGCTAGGAATCGCCGGTCAGGTATTCGAAATGACACCAAATTCAGACTCTGGGTTCTGGCTTTCGGATCGGCTTCGAGAAGGCACAGAAGCAACAGAAGCTGGTCGTGGTGGGGTGAGAGGTTACAAGGTGAGGCGCGGTGCTAAAAGCTGAGCATGAAGTGGAAGAACTGCTCGTAAAGTTTGAACCCGTATAACAACTTCAAGCAGTACAGCTGCCGATTTCGATACCATTCTTGAGATTGCAGTATTACCACTCTCTTCGACCTTTGACACGACCAGCAGACTAAGAACACAGTATCAGCATGCCGTCTATATGGTTGCTTTGGAGTGTGCTTGCTGCCGTCACAATTATCTCTTCTATATCGTGGCGGCTATTCAGTTACCTCAAAGACCCGAAGGGCTTAAGACGATTCACAAACATCTCGTTTCTATCAGGCATAACAAATCTACCATTCATTGTTGTTGCACATGGTGGGCAGAGATCAGAGTATGTCCTGAAGAGGCATAAGGAAACAGGTCAGGGAGTGCTTCGAATAGGTCCAAATCACCTTTCATACTCGGATCCTCAAGCAATCAAATATATCTACGGTCACGGCACAAAGTGTGCAAAGGACACCGGATACGAGATCCAGAAGGGCACACATTATCACTTGGCTGATGTCGTCGACAAGCCAGACCATGCTCGGAAGCGAAAGATATTGGCATCTGCCTATGCCATTAAAAACCTCGAGGAGTGGGAATACAAAGTGGCTGATAAAGTCGAGCGACTGATCCGACAATTCGACAAAAGATGTACCGCTCCACTTCCCGCGGGTCAGATCGTACCTAATCCAGAAGACGTCAACGTTAATTACAGAATGTGGACTAACTTCTTCACTGTCGAGGCCATTGCGGATATAGGTCTATCTCTGAAACTCGGCTTTCTTGATCGAGGTGATGATATGTGCGAGGCCGTGAACCCAGACGGCACAAAGTTCACAGCGCCATTTCGTGAATCCCTATATACTGTCAACGAGAAAACATCACTCATCGTCCATACATACGACTGGTTCAAAACACTCGACAAGCTCTCTTCATACACATACGGCATTTACCGACGTGGTACAAAGGCAGCAAAAGCTTGGGATGGTATTCATCTCGCTTTGACCTTGAAGCGTCTCGAAGCCTATCGCCGCGGTGAGAAGAACGACGACTTTTTCCAAGCACTTATGGAAGACAAATCCGGACAGCCTAATAACCTTGAACTCGGCGAAATCGACGCAGAAATCAACATCATGCTGAATGCAGGAAGCACGACAACTGCTATCGCCGTCGCAAACGTCATGTTCCACCTTCTCAAAAATCCCAAGGTCCTAGCCCAGCTAAGAGAGGAAATTGACCGAGCCATGGATCCAGATGAGACCATTGCATCTTACGAAAATGTCAAAAACCTGCCGTACCTCCGAGCCTGCCTCGACGAGTCACTGAGGATCTATTCTCCTACAACACAGAATCTAGGTCGCGTCACACCAGCAGAAGGCATGCAAATCATCGACCAATTCGTTCCAGGCGGTGTCTCGGTTTCCATGTCTGCGCACGTCGTCCATCAAGACCCATCCATCTTTCCGGAGCCACGCAAATACATTCCAGAACGCTGGTTAGGTGAAGAAGGCAAAAAACTGCAGCCCTACTTCTTGGCTTTTTCAGCTGGTGCTCGTGGTTGCATCGGGAGGAATATCTCGTACCTCGAGCAGACAGTACTGTTGGCATCTCTAATACATCGCTATGAGTTCGCTTTGCCTCATCCTAATTTCGAAGTAACAAGACAAGAGACCATGAATTACCATGTCGGCCCGTTGCCGTTGAAGGTCTGGAGGAGAGATATACCTGGCATGGAGGTTTCGGAGAAGGCATAGGCGCCCTAAGTGGTCATCAACTTCGATATTATAGACTTGGCGTGCTTAAGAAAACTGCTTAGTACAGTAGAATTTCGATGGAAACTATTGCCTTATGCTAGGTCATAGGTCTCCCACTCTTCACAGTCCATTGCTCCAGCTGTCTACATGTACAAGCGTCTGCCAGCTCGATATCCAATATGCCAATAGGTAGGTATTTGTTTCCGACTCTCATGACACACATAGCCTACATCTGCACCCAATTGACCATCTCTCTCTCTCCAGCAACTACCTACTCACTCCCTCTCTCCCTCCCTCCCCTCCTCCAACACCTTCTTCTCCCTCCTCCTACAATACCGACACCTCGAAAACCACCCCATCCCCTCATCAAACACCCTCTGATCCCCACCCAACGACACCGTCACAAACGACATGTTCAACACCACCCTCTGCCACAACGTGCACACCCTAATGACCTTGCGAAACTCCTGGTCCTGGGAGAGGAGGTGTGTGTCCCAGGGGTGATCGGTGCCGGCTATGGCGGCGTTGGAGACGAAGGCTGGGTCGAGGCGATTGTAGAGGTGGGTGAAGATTAGTTGGAGGAGTTCGGGGGGGGAGGGAGTGGATGGTGGACATGGTTGGGGGTCAAGGAGAGGAAGTCTTTGGTGGAGATTGGTGAG
The DNA here is from genome assembly GCF_036872675.1 of Lithohypha guttulata. Classification (NCBI taxonomy): domain Eukaryota; kingdom Fungi; phylum Ascomycota; class Eurotiomycetes; order Chaetothyriales; family Trichomeriaceae; genus Lithohypha; species Lithohypha guttulata. Next base: position 559,190 of record NW_027042752.1, on the reverse strand, counting down.
AGTGTGTGGGCGTCCCGTGGAAGAGTTGAGTCTTTGAAGATGTGGATTGGTTGGTGCTGGTATTTGTTGTGTTCTCTTTGAGATGTGGTTGTTGTAAATGAGTTCGATTCTGGCAATGGGAACACTTGGGTTATGGTAGAAGTTGTGCTGGTGTGCTCTTCAGGATATGCTGTGGTCAGAGATTTGAGAGTATCATATAGAGCACATCTTGGCCATGTGAGCCACCCGTGCGTTGGGTGTTCGTTGGTCGTTCGTTTCTCAGCAGTGCCTTCCGCAGTGAGCGACGTGATACTCTGAGCACTATCTTGAATACGACGCCATGGCAGGTATTGCTTGTCGACTCTTCTCCGCGAAATGGTTTCGGCTGTCACAATGCACTAGTGCAAGGTGTCACGGCTGTAACTCGTCTTATAAAGGTAGTGCTCCTATCTTGGAGTGACTGTCTCACTAGCTTTCGCTACTTGTCTCTCTTTGCATTTTCCAGGACTCACTCTCCTTTGTCCAAATCACCTTCCCTATCCTTCTAGATTGTAACACTGTCATCTCCAGTCTCTCAAGTTTAGAGCATTCACTGTTAAAAGCCTTGATTTTCTCCTCGCTCTTCATCAGTAGCTTTTCCGCATCTTCGGCACCATCACCACTTTCAATCGGAACACCCACGATCTCTAGACTCTCAATGGCACTACCAGCTCCCTTTTCGCTTAGACCTTTGAGCAGTATCTCGAACCAGTCCTTCTCAAGAAGCATACTGACTGTGAGGCCGATCAATCCACCACTTCCATCGCCAGCGGCAACAGCATACGCGATCTCGCCCACTTCTACCGGTCGCAGACTGAACATACTCAAATTGAGCACTTTCAGATTCAGCCCTGCTCCTTCTTTCTTGTGGCCAGAGATTTGCTCGATCTTTCGTCGAACAGCCAGGCTAGCACGACCGTCGCTAGCAAACGGCAATATGCCGTCCTGAGCTTGAAGGAATTCTGCGTCTTCCGGCTTCTCAGTCTGCATCTTCAGTTCGGTGTCCAGATCTGGCGGAGGAGATGTAAAATTCAGCGAAAGTCCAATGACGGAAGGAGAAATGAATTCAGCCCACTCTTCACCAGAAACACGGTTGAGGAAGTCTGACTCGTAATGGCCTCGATAAGTGTAGCTAACTTCGACGATCGCAGGACCTGAATCGGAAGTGGTAGAGAGTGTCTTACCAACCTCTTTCCAGAACCCAGCTCGAGCGAACGAATCAACAATATGAATCTCCTTGAGTGTTTTGGCTGCATTTTGGAAGAAGGTCAATGCATCACGCCGACTGCGCTCCTCAAGACCATCGACAAGACAACTGAAGAGAGTCAAGCTTTGCAGGCTTGGCAAGCTCTTGCCGATTTCGGTCAGAAAAGGTGCTGGAAAGCCAAGGCTGAAGAGTTCGAGGGTCAGGTGAGTCAGAGATTTTGGTAGTGTAGTGCAGGGCTCGAACGTGCCAGGGGCGAGGTGTTTTGTTTGGTAGTCGTTGAGGTTGATATCGGATGTCAGAGTCAGTGATCGGAGTTTCGATGCTTGTTCTGGGAAGGTAGGAAGAGTAAAGGATGAAAGCGGAATCTGTGCTGCTAGTGGGTATTCAGCCTCATCTTGAGCAGTGGACAAGTCAGTAGCCTGCTGTGTAGAGCTGGCCATAGCAGTAGCCATATGAGCGAAGTAGTTCGGATGAGTGTGTCGTCTTTAAGTCGTACGTCCAGGTTCGGATTCCCATAAATCGTCACCAGGATGACAACGGCTTAATGGGACTGCCTAGCCCGATCTCTATACTTGATCGATACGCTCAAGTCGATTTATCAGTGGAAATATCCTCAGATCTTCAGCAGCATAAGCTTTAGTCTCTTGCGTAGCTGAAGTCTATAGCATTGACTTGGTGTGTTTGCTGGGAAAGCAAGTCGACATTGACGTGCTGAAGATGACTTTGGGACGTAGACTCTCATATTCTAAGCTCCTCCGTTCTCGCGGCCGGATTATGCTTGGGCTATTTCTCTATGCCGAGAAGATGTGCATTCTCCTCAATCCCCTCAAAAGAGTTTCCACCAGGAGCAAGGATGATCGCGGGGAATGCATTGGGAAGGTCCGACCATGCCTAGGGCGTTCACGATATGCTGATCAGGACACATGTTGTCGCAGAATCATGCTGATATGCAGGGTATTTTCGAAAACCTTCAGACTAGAAGGGAGAACTGAATGACGGAGGTATAGGTGAGAAACAGAACTGGTTGATGGCGGAGGAAGGTGCTTCAGCTACGGTGGATTCGAAATGCCTTTAACGCAACGAAAATGAAACTTATCCTATTCTGGCATGTCTGGCTCGTAGGTCGACGAGCTGCTACATGAACGCTACAAACACTTGGATATTAAATCTCAATAAGCTGAATAGATAAGCAACATCAAGTGTGTCACATCAAATTGACGACATATATCTCCTCTCCAGAAGGACGATTCTCTACGAGGCTGGAAGTTATTGGGAATTTGTTGTCGAACATCCAATCAGTGCAGGTATGTTCAGACACTCTCCTCTCCTTCAAGAGTAAGTCTATCCAAGCTCAACAATCTGTGCTTTATGAGCGTAGCCACTGGCAGGATCGTCTGGATCGACGATCGTATGCTCTGTCCAAGTAAGTAGCATCTTGTAGCCACCGTTGGCAATGTCATCATTACCAAAGTACCCAGAGTGCAAACCACCAGCATAGGCATAGCCACGTTCAGGAGTAGGTACTGTGAAGAGGATCTTCTGATCCAACCATGCATTTGTGACTAGATTCTCCACGTAGTTGGTGTCCCCACCATCCTCATATGGAGGAATGATATTCAACGTAGATTTGTCCTTGCCGACCAGGTAGCGGTAGTAGAATGTGTTGTCCACCCCTTGAGTGAGGTAGACCATAACGAAGGTCCTATGAGCAGGTGAATAGACTATATCCATACTCGCGACTGTTTGGTTGATCATAAAGGCATCAGCCGAGGAACCAGGGGGTGGCATGTCACCAGACCAGGAATTGCCGTTCCAGTAAAGATATTTGTGACGATCGTCGAAGTCCTGAGCGGCAATCTTGCCTAGGAGGATCCCTTGTTCTGCTTCGCCAAAGAGGTAGATGTCGCCGCCAGGAGAACCAGGGCCAGCAGAAGACCATGCTCGAATACCGCCTAAGGAACCCCAATCGACTTCGGGTCTAGTGAAGAACTGATTGTAAAGCCTATCTGCATGAGGACCATAGGTCGGATCGACAGAGATGAGGAGAAGGGTATTGCCGAGACTAGTATATCTAGGACTAGACTGGTCTTGCATATCAACTTCGAGATATACAAGTGGTGCATACATGACTGCGTGAGTACTGTTGAGGGAAGTCGGGCTCGAGTTCGGCCAGACTGCATAACGATAACCTTGTCCTGAAATCGCAATGTTGAAGGCTTCCTCACCTGTTGTCATAGGTACCCAGCCACGCATGCGGCCCACATCATCCTGCCACTGACCAATAGAATTGACAAGATGCAGTGGCTTCCCGTCCAGACCATTCAGGGTTTCATCGACAGCAATACTGCTTGAAACAAAGCCGTTGAGGTAGCCGAGGATAGGGTCCTTCTCCTGACCATAAGTAGAGGTGTCGCAGAAGACGAAGAAGTTGGTGCCGTTAATCTTTCCTCCTCGACCTCCATCTCGGGAGATTCGAGGAACTACTTTCATGTTCGAAAGCACGTTGGTTGTCACCTCGCTGCTTGTCCACGAACCGGTATCAGCGGCCAGTGGGTAGCCAGTAATTAGGTCAACATTGATGCCGGCTACGAGGACATCGGCTGCAAGTTGTTGAGGTTTTGCTGGAACATGGCTGACATATTGAGAAGGATTTTCGTCGACAGAAGTGCCCAGGAACATGGATTCTGTGACCACCGGTATCTTGCCTTGCTTTTCTGCATGCACATCTTGGACTGACAAAGACTCCTGTGGTGAAGGTATTTCAGAGCTAGTTTCACTGATTGTGGAAGGAGATGTAGTCGAGGCTGAAACTGCTTGTTTTGCAGGAGTCGGAGCTGGTGTAGGCCACAAGCTTGCACCAACAAGATGCAGGGTGGCTGGATATACTGGATCGTTCAGACCACTCTTGAGATAGCAATCATTTTCGAGGGTTGAACGGTCAGGCGCCCACACAAACCCTTGGCAGATATATGCATTATTTTCTTGATTGTGAAATTCGCAGTGATTCATACATTCCACGTAGTCTCCCGCTCGAATGAATGGATAGATGTCTTGACCAATAAAGTCCATGTCGCACAATGCCGTCCAGGTATTGCTACCAGTCGAGAAGTTCGTACCATTGATTGCATTGCAGAGAAGCTCTTCTCCTTGAAGCATTGGTACAGTCGAAGAGGCATCTTCAGGTGCTGTACCAGATGATGTAAGTACACTTCGGACTCGTCCAGCGAGACCTAGATGCTGGGAGTGAGATGGGGTATGAACAGAGCGGGCGTACACTGAAAGAGTGGACGCGACCAGCAGTAAGCTGATCGCAAAGGAAGGAACGACCATGTGAGTTGCTGTTTCTGGCCAAATGTTAGAATTACACATCCAAGGGCAGTGATTTCTACTTACCTTTTCCTCTGGTTTCAAGAAAAGGTCTTATATGATACTGGGGTTGAGATTGAAAGGAGTGACGTGCGATTGCAAGATGTTTCAATGATTATTTGATAGATATTGACAAGATTCTGGATGAAAAGAGAAGGAAGATCACATTGCGAGGTAAGCGACGATGCGTGATTCCAGCTCAGAGCAATAACAACAACAACAATAACAATAAATCGGCGTTATTTCACTGCCCACCTTTCACTCGTGATAGTGATCTGCACATCATGTGGTTGACGGCTGGTTGTAGTACAACAGTAAAGGGCTGTGACACATACCTCAAATACGTACCGTCTAGCACAAACCTCCGTCCTCTCCGTCTACCACCCGTTTGTTTCATGTACCTATGCCCTAGGCTCTACAAAGGGGACGCCAGATAGCCAAGTGGTCTCACGGAAACAGCCAACAGCTACCGAATTCCTTTGCAATTGTGGTCCTCACGTCAATTACTCATTCTTTGGCTGATCAAAGGCGGAACAACCACATAGGCTCATCGTTCGTGCTCTGAATCATTCACAGCGTTTCTCAGTCTCATCGTTCTCGTTCGGTCATTCAATCGTTAACAGGTAGGTGCGCGGGCCATAACTCATGAAACCCTTCTACACTATTGTGCCTTCTTTGCCTGTTCTCTCAATTTGGGCGCAGTACCGGCACTCTTCTCCAGGTCAGCAGCCCACAAGGCAGCTCCAACAGTATTGGTGAAAACGAAGAATAGATTAGCGAACGGGACCATCTCGAGGAGAAATGCAGTAATTCCAAATCTGAAACTGTTAGCTCAAGCTTGTAAATGGGTGATGACCGGACTCACGAAGTATAGCCGCCTCTGTTCTGTTCAATGTGTGCCTCTCGTTGCCTTGCTGACCATTCCTTCAACTGGAAATATCTCTGGTGGGCTGTAGGTCCGGCTCGCTTGCCTTGCAAAATGATAAAGATGGCAGTTCCAACAACAGGGATGAAATTAAGTGGGAGGTAGATAAAGTATCTGATGATAGCGTTTGGAGTGAATTTTGCGAATGGCTTCTTAATCAATTTTCCTAGCCTGGCCATGTTATCTCCTCCTGCTTGTATCTGTCGACCCTCGCTAACCAGGTTCTTGCAGTCTTGATTCAACAGTGTGCCATCAAATGTGTCCACGAGAGCCTCCTCAATGAAAAATGTCCTCGAAAGCAGGTTCACAATAGTCGAGCTCTCGCTCAGCGTGAGCAAGGCCGCAGTAATGGCTGCTGCAGGACCGCTCGTGAAGGCCATGATCGCCAATTGTGGCAGATAGGCAAAGGTAAACATCAAAGTTGTGACGCCAATGGAAGTGGTCAGGACTGCCGCGAGTTTCGAGGTCAAAGGTCGCCATAGGTCTCGGTGAGTGAGGAAGTATAGAACGCCTTTGAGGGGATAGAGGTAGGCACGCGATTCAACCGCTTCTTTGGTCATTGCTGAGACCTTTGCGGCCTCGTCTTTTGCGACATCGCGCACTCGATCAGCGACTTCAGCCATGTTTGTGTCAGAGGAAATTGTAGAAGAAGTGATGCAGGTGTGGGAGAGGTGCAGGATAAGGAAGTACAGCAGCCAGAAGCACGAAATTCTCAACCATCCAATTCCAAGATATCTGTGACTACTACGTCACAAAGACAACATGGAACGCGTTTGAGTTCCGGGGAATGCCTGAGGCAGCTAAATCTTCACATTCCAACCAGGTGCACAAGGAAGCATCGCTTATGCCAGACAATGCTCATTATCATGAACCAGCAACTACCTCTTCCCTTCCGCTTAGCAGCGTAGGTGGCTCCCAGGTCATGCCAGCCCAAATCAGTCCCTCTCCCCTACCTAAGCCCAAGTTTAATTCTCGCAGTGTCGCAGCCGAATTTGCATCGTCAGGAAGCATCTTTATTTGAGTTACCTGTTTGAAGCCTGTACTTAAGTAGAGTTTTTCGCCCATGACCGTCGCAAAAAGGATCAGGGGCACACTGTCCTTCGTGGCATTTTCGAACCCCCATTGCAGCATGCTCGTTCCCACACCTCTGCGACGATAATCGGGATGAGTGCCGAGGAGTTCCAATTCCCAATATTGGCCTTGCAAAGTTGTTCTGTGGCGTTCGGGCAATGTAGCAAAGTATGGATCGAATGCCTGCTCGTTAATAACACTACGGAAGTGTTGTTCAGCAACCTGATCCGCGCTCCGATTCAGCTTGAAGAGCTTGATGTAGTGTTGCTGACATCTCAATGCATACTGTTCAACCCGATTACCCAGCCACCCGCTGCGTAGTGGCTTTTCTGCTGTCTTCACTGTTGTGCTGTAGCAGCAGTAGCCCATGATGACTTCCTCGCCAGTCCAGTCAGTATCTTCGTGATCGCTAACGCAGAGAAACATAAGTTCACCCCTGTACCATCGTATCTTGGTTCGAAGCAAGCAAAGGCGAAAGTAAGAGTCGGGATAGTTGTCCTTGTAGGGCGCGGTATACTCCATGAGCTCGTCCTTCCACATCGATACCCCTACTACCCGAGCAAAGTCGTAAAGATCAGCTTGTAGAACTGGACGCATATGCATCTTCACTGTGCTTTGAAGAATGTTCGATTGTGTTCGAATCTTTCAGCTTTTACACCGAGTGAGCTATTCCTGCTGGAGATATCTTTCGATTGTAGTGTGGTCTCCGCTCAGCACAACTCGGATATCGTGACATAGATAATTTCCACTGATCTTGTGAGTCACAGGCTGACAATTTCAGCAGAATAGCGTCGTTCCATGCGTATTGTCACTTGTGGTCTTCGTTGCTTACCTAAAAGGGTGTATTGCTATCATTGCCTGAGCTTGACTTGAATATCATCGCAGAGGTTCCAGTTACTTGGACCAGATTATTCGACGACATACGTACACAACAACGAACGTCCAAGCACGCATTCACTTTTTGGTATGGGACAGTCTCGGAGCTGGTTTGGCGAGGAGTGTGGGTGGTTACGGTGGGCCTGATTTCGCACAAAAGCTGGCGCCAACTCAAAAACGCTACGAGCCAGGTCGCTTGCTCATTCGATCTCACGATCAGGGCAATCGTGTAAGATCTGCCAGTGACCCGTTTGAAAGAAACTGAACAGGATGAAGCACTCTTACCAGTGCCGTGTTCACAGAGCCAGTGTCAGTGGGCTTGTCGGATCATAAAGCTGTAGCAGAAAGGAAACCGACGAGGTTCGAGACTACACAGTAGATGATGACATGCCGACAGTAACGCATCGGCACAAATCTTTCCACGTCGAGCGTCGATCGAACAGCTGTTGTTTTCTTTTCGTCCTTCATTGTTATCGATCCACATGGTCGTGATCAACAGGTATAGCCACCAAGATGGGAAGACCTGCTAAATGGCAAACGAACATCTTGATGCAGCAAATTGTTGCCGGCAATCGCAACCCGCGATCTCTACATTGGTTGGACTTACGAAAAGCAGAGAGATACAATTGGCAAAGAAGCAACGATCGCGTCTATTATCGACCGTTAGGTGTGGTGGAAAGTCTTTTCGATGCGGATGGTTCGTTGTGGTGCGGTCGAGCAGACTTGCACCAAAATATCAGCCTTGAGATAAAAACGCAGCTCAGTGACGATCAATTGCGTGAAAGACTCATCCTGGCATGGACTCTAATGCGCCATGATCAGATCTTGCTCAGTTGTACTTCGGAGTATCCTCATGAATTTACGACTGCAAGCAGAAGCACTCGGTGGACCGACAAATGCTTCGTCTACCGTTGGCCACGGTCTTCTGAGGAAGCACTGGCTGACAGTAGACTACAGGTAAAGTTCGTCGCTGATACTTACTCAAACGTCGACACTAAAGACTTCTACCATCACACCATGAACAGTGCTAGAACGTTGAATGCTCGGGAGGCTCTCTCTACGCTCTATGTCATGCCATTTCAAAGAACATCGAATGATACCATATTACTACATTTCATCTGCGTTATTGCACATCAAATCGTTGACGGTCTGACGACGTTTCGATGGGCAGGAAAAATTGCAGAAATTCTGAACATGGATGGCAACGAGCTGGACGAAATGCTTGGCAACCTTTTCACGAACGAGCACGAATTGAGAGCTCGATTACCTCTAGCACAGGAAGCTTTCTACCCACTCAGATCTCAAAACAAGGCACGGGAAAGATGGCATTGGTTGTTGACGAGAGTGTTGCGCCATGTTAGGCATCCCCCACCCGCCGCTTTCCAAAATCCTTTGAGGCGTCAGAAACCATTGGCGGAAGCTCGACCGTTGCCTCCAACCTATCGCGATGTCCTTGACTATAGCCAAACTCCTCCTCTAAACAGTGGCAGGATAAGTGGCGACCTCTACGGACGGTCTGTACAAAATATGCGCAAGCTTTGTAAAGAAGCTGGGTTCAGTATTGGTAGTGGACTCTTCACTTTGGTTTCTATGGCGATGATGGAGATGGAAGAAAGACGGAACCCTGGTGTGTCTATGGCGCAGCGATTGCCCTTCGTCGGATCCTTTCCAGTCAATCCGCGACCCTTCCTTACAGGTGAATCGCCGAACGGTTCCTGTATGCTTGCTTTTAGCGATGGAGTCACCCTACCATTCTTGCCGCACGACCTCGATTTCGTTGGCCGCTTCAAGTTGCTCGGTCGTCTGGCACACAGACAGTTACGCCAATACCAGAAGCGAAAGCGCAGCCTAGAGGAAGAGATACATCTTGGTTCCAGGAGTCCCAGTCAGCTCATACCAGCACTCTTTTGTTCCACCACTGAACGTATGGAGAATCGTGCGGATGCAGAAGCCAAAGCAGGCATAAATGTGCAAGGCTCACTTCCAGCTAAAGCTAGTCCGTCTCTAGCAACCTGTGGGATTAGCTCTGTTGGAGACATAAGTGTGTTAATGACCGCCCCAAAGGTCGACCTGAGCAATCTCGGAGGCAAGGATCTGGTCGCCGAATTCAAAGGTATCTCCAGTCTTGTTAGACCGCGTGATGGTGAGTTCCTGGTAGGTGCATATGGTGATTCAAAGCACCTTAGCTTCGGCGTATCCTACGACGCTAATGCAATTGATCCTGCAAAGGCCGAGGAATGGAAGATGGTTATGGAGAGTCTACTTGACAGGGATCTCTTTGCTGTTACACAAGCGAAGCTCTAAATCAGCATGCATTGATCGTTGTATGATACAACGTCTCGCTGCTACACGATCGAGTAAGTCCTGTTCTCCTCGCTGCTCGAAGAAATCTTTTAAAAACAAAAAATCTCATATTGTGCTCTACTATAGTACTAGTGATCAGTCGTTTGCTCCTCAAGACCAACAAACCTTGCTCATCCAAGGCGCCCACTCCAGATCTTCTTCGATCTGCACTATCTCTAAGCTGGCTTCATCGACCCACGCTTTCTGGAAAGGACAACAGGCGTTGTGTTTCTGAGCTTCAAATCTGCTATCACCTCGTCAGCTTCTGAATGCTTGAACAGCATAGGCTTAGTGTCAGGTAGCGGGGCCACCGACTCAAGTCGAATTGATTTGCCATCGCTCGTCGCCTGCTCCAAAGAGGACGTCGCAAAGGTCTGAAATTTCTTCATCCATTGCCGGAGTTGTGGTTTTGGTTGCAGCGGTGTCTTACTCTTGTGCTCATACTTATGCAACTCGCTGATAGAGCTGTAGAGCTCTTCACTGTAAGGCCAGTCAGGCAGTCTTTTTGACAGAGAAAAGACATCGTTGTCAAAGTTGCAACATTGGCGGGGATTTGGGTCGGCTTTGTGAAGCATCATACCGAAGAGTACCTCCGCAATCATGCAGACATCAAAGTTGCCTGGCAGCATCCGCCTCATCATGTCGGGCCCAGCGGCGATTCCAAAATCTATGAGGTGGAATGTGGTTTGTGTGGATTCAGGCGAATTGCTGACCAGAATATTTCGAGGCCGGATGTCTCGGTGAAGCTTCGCTTCAGTCTGGTAACCATGACCCATTGGGTACTGCATCTTCATGACCACAGATAACAAGGCTGCTCCGACACGCCAGATTTCGGTCTCAGGGATATACATCTGCTTGTTAGCATACTGCTTGATCACCTTTTCCAGCGTTGGGCCATTGATAAACTCACTAAACATGCTCCAGAGGTGTTGTTGCTTCATGCCTTCGAACATATCATCTGAGAGTCTAGGTTCTGGACCAGCCTCATGATTAACATAATGAACAAGCTTTGGCACATTCAAATGAGGGACATAGTGAACAATGTCGCTCGGGGTCGCGGTCATACCTGCACACTCAAGCACCATCTTACGCAGGTAGAGCTTCTTGTCATTCGCTCCGAGCCAAACAGAACAGACGCCATATGCGCCATAAGCAAAGGCTGGTCGCACTAGCAGCACAGGCTGCAGTCCCATCTGGTAACAGACGGCTAGTGCCATGCCTGGCTTGGGATCGTTGTCAATTTCTACAGGGGAAAGGTCGAGGTTTGGCAGATTGTCTGCGAGTGTGATCAGGTGTTGTTCTTGGGTTTCCATCATGTCGGGTTTGTTTCAGAAAGGATTTGGGCTTGATAAATCGCTGTACTGGTTCGCTTTGGTTTGAAAAGACTTAGTTTGGGTAGGTCACTGTACTGGCTCAATCTGTGGCAATATAGAATTCATATACCGTAGTATGCACGAACCACAATGCAACAATGCCTGTGTGGCTCAGTGCATTGTCTCATTGTGACTGATACTTTGTTGTTGAAACAAAGTGAATCTTTAGTTGCCTATGTAGTATGACAGAGCTAACACTAGTCATCACTTACTAAGTGCTTTAAAAAAAACAAAAAACGAACTGTGCTCCAGCTTGCAATACTCTGAGGCATTTTTGGGTAGAAGACATCTGAAGCAGATCTGTCAGGTGGCAGTAGAGAGGGAGCTGAGGCACGATCCTTTTCCTTCGACCGTCCTTCCACAAAGGCATGATCGTATCCTGTGGCTCAAGGGCCAGCACTAGCAGTCAGTAAACCCCCATGAGGCGGCAGAACTTCCATTTCGTCAGCCGCCGACACAAGACAATATAAATGTAATAATTACAGTTGATCTTCGCAATCGACCATAGGATTTGGAAAACAGGGGTTCCCGTTCGATCACCCGTACTTAAGCCAGGCGCCGACGAGTTAGTAGTTGGGTTGGAGACAACCAGCGAATCCTCACTGTTAATTGTTTTTGCTTTTTGAGCTCGGTCGACTTTCTTTTTTGCTTCGTTCTGACTCGGAGTGAGCAAACTGACGACAGTCATGTCGTTGAAAATCGAGAAGAGGAAGTCCGGAATGTGTACGGTATTGGGCAGCAAGAATGACATGTGATTGCAACAACTTTACCAGCACAAGACCTCCAATGGACGGGCAGTGATCCTGCAGTATCACCTTGCTTTCGAATCCATGTGGCGTACTGAGTCAAGATACACGGATTGTGTTTTGCGAAGATGGTATCATCGACGCCATCCAGGTCGGAATGTGACTTCAGGCTCGTCACCGTACCAGAACTCTGTATCTGCGTGTACGAACGTACTCGAGGATCTTCCCATTCTCAAGTCCACTTACAGATAGATAAGGAGAAAACCAGGCTAGAAAAGACAGTATGCCGCGACAATGTAGGCCAAGGCACGCCAAGCCATCAGAGCTCAAGGCAACCTGTCGTCCCCAATTCCGGCCGACCCGCGGACGAGGGCTCAGCATTCGGACACTTTCTGTCTTTTCACATTCATGCCGGCTCGTGTGAATACATATACGGATGTTTCTTATCCCTCATACGTATTGGCTTTCTCCTTGTGCTAATCGTGAGATTTTTGAAGAAAGTACTTGTTAGCTAGCAACACCAGCGGAAAGTGGGGTAGGAAAACGTAACATCGTCTTCAACCCCGACCCCAAGCCGCCGAGGTGGTGTCTATCCGAGGCCAGAGTGCTTACAAGTCTTACAAAGCGAACCTGTCATTCAAGGTGTCTTGAAGTCCTGTGATCAACTATCAGGAAGTCTCATCCGAACAGAAGCCACAATGACTACCCTTCCCGACCAAGTCAAATCTAACACCGCAATTGTCCTGGTCCCTGGCTCATTCTCTCCAACTAGTTTTGTAAGTCTCCATCCACTGCCTACTATATCCCCGTGCTTGCACACTCTGCATCAAAGTCTCTGTTTCTCACCTTGAACAAAAGTACACACACGTTGTCCGCATACTCTCTCAACAAGGCTTCGAGCACATCTCACCCACTCCACTACTCTCAGCCTGCCCACCCTCAGACCTCCGTACGCCACCAGCCAAGCTCGAAGATGACAGCTTATATATCCGCGAAGTCATCCAGGCCCACCTCTCAAAAGGCCGCGACGTTGTCCTAGTCGCGAATTCGTATGGTGGCTTTCCCAGCACTGAAGCGATATCCGGCCTTCCGAGCCGCGCATCACTGACCACTGAAAGCGATTCCACGCAGACAGGAGCAGTAGTTGGCATGATCTACCTCAGCAGCTTCGTCCCATTACCAGGAGATAGTATACGAAACGTCATGGCCGAGTACCTCTTCGAACCACTTAAAACAGGCGCGAAAGGCGAGTATATGACTCTTCCTGAGGGCAGTGGACCGGGTATCTTCAAAGACACTGCTTTCACCAACGAAGCGCAGATACAGGCCTGGTTCGAGACGATGACGAGACATAGTTCTGATTCATTTGATGGGCAGGTCAAAAACGACATGTGGAGTGAGGGAGAGAACAGATTCAAGGGACGGGTGGTGTATATTGCTGGTGATAATGATGATGTTGTGCCAATTGCGTTAGCGCAGAGCATGATCAACAAGGTTGAGGAGATAAGTGGTAAGAAGGATGTTGTGAAGTATATTCAGATCGAGGGTGGTGGACATGGAATGCATCTCAGCAGACCCGAGGTTGTAGTCAAGGCGATCACAGATGTCCTGGAAGGGCTGTGAGTGGTTTAGATGGCACCGAGATATAGCTCAAGGTGTGTGTGTGTGTGTGTGTGTGTTGATGCGCGCGAGGAGCAGGGGCTGAGAGATGTCGAGGTAATTTCAATCAATAACACATACACTCCCAGATACACCCGTACAGAAGCTATATGCTTCAAAGAAGAGAGATATTCTGTGGACCATGGTAGTGCTTCGTACTATCCTGGAGGACACCTAAGCTCGCTTCACATATTGCTGTTCCACGACATCTTAAATCACGCCGTCGTTCCAGCAAACAAATTTTCGATCCTCATGTTGTTCCACTCCCATGCTGTGATGTCCTGATAAAGACAAGGCGTTGCATCAGTGACAAAGTCTTCCAGAGGAAGCAAAGATGCGTCACGATTCGGCTTGGCGAAGTATGCGATGGAGTAACGTTCTGGGATAATCTCATCGCCGTCAGCTTTGATCGTTGGTGGATATGTGACTCTGTGACAAGCTGCCTTGAAGGTATCGTTTGTTAGTCTCTGCAACGAGTCTCCAACGTTCAAGATGATGTCTGTCGGGCCCGAGGACTCAATATCTCGGAATGTCCCAAGTTGTGTCTGATCTTCGACTTGTAGACCACCTGTAGAGTCCTGGAACAGCATGGTGATGGTACCGAAGTCTGTGTGTTCGGCGATACGAGTTGACTTTCCATCTTTTAGTTTCGAGGCTGGAGTAGGAGGGTAATGTAGAAGCCTGAACTCGTTTTCCGCTTTCGAGTGCAAGGATTTGAGGTGTGTTGCGGAGATTCCTAGAGCGGTAGCGAGAGCATCTATGAGGTGCATCTCTGTCTCGAATGCCTTGTCGTAGAAAGACTCCATAGAATTGCGAAAGCCAGGAAGGATGTCCTCCGGAACCCAGATGTTATCGACCAACTTGTCGTTCGCGGAACCCATGTCCAGGGTTTCCTATACTCAAAAGGTCAGTACATCTTCTTCTTGGCCTTTCGAGTTCGGAACGTCTTCCGTACCTTGATATCCTTTGTAGTCAACGGACCCAGTCCCTTCTCGAAGCCGCTGATACCTGCCACGTTCTCTTGACCGACGAAGCTGTAGCCCCTGTTTGGGTTAGCTTGGGCTGGACGCTTTGCCTTCATTTTGTCCTCGTAGGATAGATTGAAGAATTGGCGAGTCTGCGAGGAATAGATTAGTAAGTGCGTCCCCCAGTCTTTGCTCTAGTGTTTGCAACATACCAATTCGAACAACCTCTGTATGTCTTCGTTCGGGATCCCATGGTTCTGAATCTTTACACAGCCACGCTTCTTAAGCTGGTCAAGGAGTGTTGTGCAGAATCGCAGTCTCTGTTCCATATCCCCAAAGTATAGGGACATGTCGAGTGTATCCGATTGGGCTGCCATGATTGTATTGCTGGGACGTGATTATGGTTTCAAAGTGAAGTATAGGACCTAAATGATTAAGTCCAAAAGGAAACTTTGTTAGACCGTCGAAGTGTATTCTCGTGCCCTGAGATGTTGAGACTCCAGATTTCAAGCACGTATACTGGCCAGCTTAAGTAGACGAATCATCCGGAACTTCTTGACAAAACTTATACTGGTATGTTATCAGTTGAGGATTTGTGCACATTTTTAGCACTGAATCGCGCCCACGAGCCAAATCCGGAGCATTTTCTGAAGCTGAAAGCCATGGTTGAACGATAGTTTTGAGCTCCAAGAACATAGCTATACTAAATTTGTGTGGAATAAGTGAAGACCCTAAATCTGGAAGAGCTGCCACGAGATGATGAACGCTTTGCTGCCTAAGGCGATATAGTCACGTGATGATTCCATTGGCTACATATGGCTGACTTGCACCTTCCTTGGTACAAGACGATGAACTGCGTTCTGGCTCTCTAGATTGCGCTTTCCGTTGTCTCCAGAACAAAACGTTTCTTAGACCTTCAATGATGTTCTATATGATGCACATTTACGTCCACATAATTTATTGCTAAAGGTCCTAGTATTTTTTGCCAAGTATATTCCTATTTCGCGCTAAATTGCACATGAGGAGATGAGCGACGCTACGTTTCTTTGAATTTACCACTCCAGTCTCTTGCATCAGGAAGGTCAGAAGTCCCGAACCTTCGTCCTTAAGCAAGAACTGGCTACAAGTTCCTAGAGGTTGCACGACTGCATATGCTAGCGCTCTATGTTCCCGTGCTGCCTGTAATCGTACTACGTATTGATAGCATGCCGCCTCAAAGTCATTCGTCCTCGCTGTCACTGCGTACGCCCGTAGAAATTGCTCGTTGCCCAGCGCAACGCCTTCGACTAACGCATTTCGCGCTTGATGCTGACGAAACGTCCGTAACTTTTATCCGACATGCTTCGTGACATACTCGTGACGCACGGCTAGGCGTCGTGGACGATGCATTGATACAGGCTTGACGCGCGTTGACGTCTAGTCAACACAATGTCGACATGTAGCCAACTCGATATTTGCATAAAGCTGATATGATCTGAAAATCCAAAAATGTGTGTGATTGTACTAGCAAAGCTGGCTATAAGACCTACAAGAAGCACACGTATCACAACACTTGAGAAGAAGCCAAGTATCGGGAGCAACAACGAGCACTGCTCGCTATTCAAAATGATATTCTACATAAAGTTATACAACATGCGCGCATGGGTGCATCTGGCGTGCTAAACTACCGCCGACGACCATCGCCGCCTTTCTTCCTATTTTTGCCTCTCCTATTTCTATCTCTATCCCTGACAACCAGGGGAACATCTCTTAACAAGTGCTGCAGCAGTCGTAGCATATAGTCGTCAATGTGCTCTATACCGTCATCGTTTAGCGCGTCAACTGCCTCGATTGCGGCGTTGGTAGCGTTGTATGGATCGAGTGTGCTCTTCCTCCCACTAATTGAATCTGTTGGCAGAACGGGTTTGTCGTCAAAGTCCCCGTCGTCAGCATTTTGGACCTCCTTCTCTGCAACTCGTGCAGCAGCGACATCGTCCCTGTCCTCTGCTTGCTCAAGTACACTCGCTTTATGCTTTCCCTGGGACACGTCACCCCCGAGCACCCTGTCCATAGCTGCGCCAGCTACATCATCCTCAGCAGTATCGTTGTCGAGCATGTCCTTGTATGTAACTTTGTTGAGGTAGTCAGTCGTGAAGTCACCTTCCTGAATGACAACGTCGTCCAGCAATTGCTTTTGGTTCGCCTTCCGCAAGATGTTGGACTCGATAGTATGCTCGGACACAAATCGGTAGATGTGTACGTCCCTCGTTTGACCAATACGATGTGCTCGATCAGTACATTGTTTATCCATAGCTGGATTCCAGTCGAGGTCGTAGAAGATGACAGTATCAGCACCAGTAAGATTGATTCCCAAACCACCAGATCGAGAAGACAAGATGAAACATAGGATGCGCGTATCGTTGTTGAACCGCTCGGTGAGAATCTGGCGTTGCTCGACTTTGGTCGCACCGTCTAGCCGCAAATACCTGTGGCCATGTATGTTCAGGAACTGTTCGAGTATGTCAAGGACTTTTGTCATCTGAGTGAAGATGAGCGCCCTGTGACCGCCGGCTTGCAATTGTCGTAATAACTTGTCAAGACGCTGAAGTTTACCACAATCGTATTGCAGAAGTCGCTTGTCAGGAAAAGCAATGGACAACTTCATCTGAGCCTGATGGAAAGGATCGTACGACGGAATGGCTTGCTGTTGGCGAATGGCATTGCTTCTCGATCCACCCATGACAGTGACGGGAAGATCTATAGCGACAGCTGCAGGTGTTATGCATGCATACTGCTCGATGAATGGTTGCATAGCAAGGGATCGTGTTTCCAGTGACTGAACCAAATTAATTGAGCCAAGCACAGGTTCTCTTTCCCAGAACCTGCCTTTCGAGCCGTGCAAATCACAGCGTGACAGGACCTTACTTTTTAGAGGTACATCAAGCCTGCCGCAAAGACCAACACCATAGATGGGATGCTGATGATGCTTGAAAGCGTCGTAGTAGTTCGTCCTCTCAATCAATTGTAGTCGAGTCTGGCGTGCAACGTTTTCCAAGGACGTCATAACCTCACCCCGATCAGCTGTAGCAAAAGTCTTGCTGCGATTTCGAACACGGGACCATTGTCTCTCTTTCAAGTCTTTCAGTGGCTGGTAAGCATTCCATCTGGACATCTCGATCCACTGTAACTTAGACATAGACTCGTCCGAGATTGGTACAAGCTGTAGAAAATCAAGGTCGATGTTGTCATATGGGTCTTGGCCAAAGAGTTTCCGACGAAGTAGTAAATCTGTAATTTCAAACTCAGCGGCCACCGATCGTGGCATCGCAAATGACGTATTGATTGGCCTGGTCTCGAAGAGGTCGGGATGGTTGCAGACTTTACGCAATTGCATCAAGGCATTGATGATTGATAGGTAATTGCCAGAAGCAAGAGTTTCTTTTGTCTGAGCTCTTGACATGAAACCATCGTATAATTGACGTTGACGTTTTGATAGGCGGCACAATTCAACGTGTTCGTATTTTCCGGGCATTTGCTTCTCCACGTCGGCTTTCAGTCTTCGCAACAGGAAGGGTCGGATTACTTTGTGCAATTTGGCGACTTGTTCTTGGTCTTCTTGATCAAGCACCTGCTTGCCATGCTCTAGAATTGACTCAACAGGACGCTTGAACCATTCAGACCATTCTCGCAAGCCTGCGAAAGCATCGTCATCACCCTCGCTCTCCTGGCCGTAGTGAAGAAAGAAAAGTAGCGACCACAATTCAGTCAAGTTGTTCTGCAAAGGTGTTCCAGTCAACAAGAGTCGCGCTCGAGTGTTGAATGTCATCATCGTCTGCCATCTTTCGGAGCGAAAATTCTTGATGTTGTGAGCCTCATCAAGTATCATGTAGTGCCATTTCCGTCGTTTGAAAGACGACGCATCTTGGAGGACCAGCTGATAGGACGTGATCACGACGTTGAAAGCATCGTCAGCCATCCAGCCACGCCGTTTCTGCTTGCGCTCTTTAATGTCTCCGTAGTATGTCAGTATCTTGAAGCCAGGTAAGAATTTTTTGAATTCCATCTCCCAATTGAGCATAACACTGGTCGGAACGACAATCAGGTGAGGACCCCACACTTCGTAAGTTGTAGCCAGATGAGCCAGGAGAGCGATACTTTGTATAGTCTTGCCCAGGCCCATCTCATCGGCTAAGATACCACTTCTACCATTTGCATAGAGGTTGACAAGCCAGTCGAGTCCTTCGTGCTGATACTCTCGCAAGGTGCCACGGAGGAGTGGTGGTACAGGTGTCATGTGCTTCGATTTAGATTCTTCTTGTTCCTGATGTTGTTGCTCATTAGCCTGCTCAATAGAAGACACAGACTCTGCCTCTGTAACCCTGGTGATTGACGTCCCTGGAGACGTGTGATCACTCTGGTCACGGCTACTGTTCAATTCCTCATGTGTAGGATGTGGGAAGCTGTTCGTTGATGGGAGAGGTGCCTCTGTGGATTCGTTGATCTGGTCCGGGTCCATTGGATCCGCAACTTCTTTAATAAGAGGCTGCACAGGTGGTGTGTCCTTGCCAGGCTCTTGGACTAGAGTCTTCTCAGTGCCAGGAAGTGGTTCAGAATCATCATCGGTAATTGGCTGGTCAGCCATTTCTTCGTCGAGATCGTTTTCTGGGGCCATGTCTGCAATCTCTCTCTTCGAAAAAAGTGAAAGTAAACCACCACCATCTTCTTCGTCACTGGCCTCATCTTCTTGCTCGTCCTCAGCATCGTCATTCTCCTCTTCGTCGCTGTCAAGCTCACTGTCCATGACTGTCTCTGGATCAGAATCTTCTTCGGCGTCTGGTTCGGAGGTAGGAGCGGCAGAAGCGGGCTCTGTATCAGGTAGGTTCTCGTATTTTGCTTTGAGCTCGGCCGTGGTCATGGTGGCGTCAGGATCGATGTCGCCATCGAGCGAGTTTGCAGAACCGGAAGCAGAAACAGACATTTGCTCACTATCTTCAGAATCGCTCATGTCACTGTCGTTGTCGGACTCATCCCCGTCATCAAGGTCACTCCGGTCAGAATCTGCAAGGTCAGTATCGTTACGCTTCAATACCATGTCATTTGTTCGTTCGAGGACACGATTGAGATGTCCTTTGATCTTCTCCTGTTGCTCCTGCTCATACTGGCGTAAACGAGCAGCATTGACCTCAGCCTCAACAGACTGCCAAAGCTTGCCCAGGTCTCTGACAACAGACTTATAGCTTGCAATCCAGAGCAGAGTTTGCTCCTTCCGGACCTCCTCAGCACTTTTGACTCGTCCCTTGGCCTGTTTGACTTCGAGATATCGCTGTGCCTCGTGAGCTACTATCTGAGCATTTCTCATATGCTCTTTTGTTTCCTTTTGCAAAAGCAGCCTGAAGTAGCTGATGTGAGCCAAGAGATGATCATGATGAGCGTATTGTTTGGCAGGCTCTTCTTGTCTTGGAGGTAGTTTCGAAGTGGCAGATTGACCACGACGAGTAGCAAGCTGAACTTTCAGCCTTTTCGTAGCCTCTTTACGAATCTGGTTGGCTGTCCAGGGTGGTCTGGTGGCTGTCTCATCTATTTGGTCCTGTTGAATGAAGTCTTCGAACGAAGCATATTGACGTGGCACAGGAATGTTGGCTGGAGTCGTTACAAGTGGTTGCGGAGGGCGGACATGCAAGGAAACTTTCTTTATCAGTGGAGGAGAGCCTGAGTATGGAAGTGAAAGATCAAGGGACTCGGAGGTAGTATCGGTATCATCGGTGAGCTCGTCGATATCACCATCGTCCAGTCCATACTGACTCCGCCTCTTTTCCAGCTCCTTGCGCTCGCGTTTGAGTTCCAGCTTTTTTTGCTTGATAACCTCCTTCATTGACCTTGCAGCGACAGGAGCCGACCTGCGCGTAGAGGATGAAGCATCTTTACTAGGAGAAGCCTTCACAGGGGTCTTCTTGCTGGCCTCCTTCTTCACAGGGGGGATGACAACCGGGACGCGGGGTGAAGATCGATGGCTTGGACCTCTGACCATAATCGTGCTATCGGTAGACGGGGTTTTGGCATGTTTCGGGAGTTCCGGTTTGGTCTTTGGAACAGGCTTGGCTTGCGGTTTGGGCTGGGGTTTGGGTTTGCTGTCATTATAGGCAGGCTTCACACGGTTCTCGCTGGCTTTGTCGTGTGCAGCTCGAGTCTGACGTTTCGATGACTGTGGTTGTAGTTGCAGAGGCAATGCGTTGGTTCGTCCTGACCGTCGTTTCCCGTTCTCAAGGAAGGAGGTCGGACCGTCAGCATGGACACTCTTCCATGGTGGAGATATAGCGCGTGGAGACGACTTGTGTTTCTTCTCATCTTTGTCTACCAATTTCCGTCTCTTTGAAGGAGGTGCATCCGGGTGTTCGCGATCGTGGTCTTGTTGTTGTCCATGATCCTCATCCTCTCCATTGTCGGTCTGATGGCCATTGGCCTGCTGATTCAGCAACCACGATTCTTGGTTGGAGTCTTTGTTGATTGCGATAGTATTTGTGGTGGACGTGGTTGATAGAGAGAGTGTGGGTGGGTTGACCTGATCGGTCATTGGAGACGGTGAGGAAGTTGGTGAGGGCGAAGGTAACCGCGACGTCGGTCATTGCAGAAAAATTACCTCCACCTAATTATACAAATCTGCGACTTACGTGCCGCGTCAAGACAAAGCGACAATCATCGATGTTGGTATCAGAATGTACAGCAATGCTAGTATAGTCTCTGTGCGAAGTTTGAGGTTGTGCACGATAGATATGCGTTGTTGACGAGGGTTCAAAGGTTGTCGTCGCCAATGTGATAGAGAAGGAAGGAGCGCAGGGCGACACACCAAACCTGCCTATCCATGCCCCAAATTGCCATGCTCCCGCCAGACGTAACCCGTCCTCGCAGTGCCTGCACTCCGCCAATCCTTAGCTGCGACGGCGTGATTTGTACCCCACATTCTAGCCCTAAACAGCCAATCACAGCCGGACAGTAGGCTTGAGCAATCGAATGTCACGTCAAGCAATCGACTGCATACGATACAGTCTATACTTTACTAGGACGACCCGCGAACACGCCCTCATCTGCGCAGGGTTGTAGGAAGGACTCATCATGCTGTCGCGACAGGTTGTTCGACAGGCTTCGCGCCTTGCAAAACCAGCAGTTGTCCCTCGACAAGCTCTAAGAGCTCCCTTCTCGACCACACGATCCGTACAAGCACTTTCCGAGGAAGAAGACCCAGAAATGGTACAGCGGGCAAGGAATTCGAGAGGTTTTTTGAAATGACTAACAGGATGTAGAATGGCGGCTATATAAACCCTCCACGTATTAAGAGACAATTCAGAGATCCATACGGTGACTGGACGGAGAAACAAGAGCGAAGGAATTTCGGTGAACCAGTACACGAAGACGAAGACACTCTCGGTGTATTCTCTCTTGAGGAATACACTGTTATGACAGGTAGCATGGGTATGGCCATGTGGGGGTTGTTTCTATCTTGTGTCGGTGTGCTCGGTGGTGCTGTATATTTGACCTATCCCGACAGGCCGAGTGCACCGAAAGAATATCCTGAGGGGTTGGAGGCTGAGCTGGGCGGTTCTGGTGCATTAAGAGTGAGCAACTATCCTCAAGGACGTGCCATACGCTAACATATATAGGCCTTCAAAGCAGGTGACGAGGTTCATGGAGTCAAACTATAGCCACATAACAATGTAAAAGTGTATAGTGGGCGGCGCAATGGATCATATACATTTCTGTTCTTCCAAAGAACCATTGTTGTTCCTCCGTTGCTTGCCTACCATCTCAAAGTCGAGAGCAGCCAAGCAAAAACCTGAATCACCACCAATTGTTTTTCTGCCCACAGATACCATCTTCAAAGCACGAGGATGATCCACGTATTTTGATAAGAGGCTAGAGATATTCTCTTGCTAATCTCCCCTATACGATATCGGGTGCTGTCTGCAGACGAGGTTGGTGTTAGGTGGTGGTAGAAGTGATTGATATCCTTTTTAATCCGTGTCTGGACCCTTGCCATCTTCAAGCCTATATTCTCGTTTGCTCCTCTTGGCGGTCATCCGTTGACACTTTACTGCAGTGCAATAGCCTCAATTTCAATCTGTTTGTATATCAGTCAAATTTTCACTCCTCGATTTACCATGCCAGAATGTAGAGAACTCACCGGCACACCAAAAGGCAATTGATGCACAGCTACACACGTCCGAGCTGGCTTATGCGCAAACCACTTTGCATATTCCTCGTTCATCTCTTTGAAATCATTCATATCTGTCAAAAATATCTGTCTCGCAATCAGCACGTTTTGTCCCGCCTGGCAGAAAGCAAAGACCCACGCCAGCTCTAACCACTTTGTCTATCGACGAGCCACCAGCTTCGAGGATGGCTTTTACGTTTTGACAGCATGCACGTGTCTTTTCTGTTATGCTACCTTCAATGAGCTTGCCGGTGCTGTCGGCGGGCAGTTGACCGGAAACCCAGATTTGACCGGCGGCTTTGATGGCTTGGGAGTAAGGCGCTGCTGCTATATTGGTGGTGAAAGATGCATGTTAGTGATTGGATCTCTAGGTGGATGTTGGACCTGTATGGTGTAGGTATTCTCGGTGCGAATTCTAGGCATGAGCCACATGGCCAAGGCTATCCTTGTAGGTGATTTCGAATGCGACCATGTGTCGAATTATCTGGTGTATTCACTTACGCGGTGGTCCCGTCTTGGTAGACACCTTCTCCATTTGTTCAGACATCCTTGAGATCGTGGTGGATAGAGCTTGTATTCTCGGTACAATGCAGGGTGTGATCAGGCGAGGACGAACGACTTGAGCGAGTATCCTAGTGTTCTTCGTAGCAATTCTATACATGGACCACGAATTAGAGCTGGTTGTTTTGGCTTCTTTGAAGGACTTCAACGACAATGTGGGGTTCTACGAAGAAAGACGTCAGTTCAACCTGAAGTTTGTTTATCAAGAAAACCACATCGCGTCCGTGGATCCTGCTCGTTCAGGCCTCGAACCATGAGACAGCAATACCGCACGTCGAGGAAATCGCCGTGACAAATTACTGACACACAATGCACATTCCCGTTACATTGGTATACTTGTACAAGGTATTCTGAGACTTTTCCCCAGGACGCCGAGCGTATAAACCCCTGAACCCGATGAATAGGACGACTTCATTGTAGTGAAGCTCATTAACGTCCTCAAGGAGTAGCACGTCCTTTCATTGTACGCCGCAATGACGACAATCCAAACATAATCACCAGTACCCTTACTGTCTCAACCCGGCCCAAGGATCTTCCACACATTCCTCCGTTCCCAGATAACAACCATCGAAATGCTGGCTGAACACAAAATCGATGGCCTTCAAACCAAGAGTCTGGTCAGCACTATTGGAAGCCTCTCGCAGGAGCGACTTGTGGAAAGCATCTGAAGCCTGCACATTGCGCGGCTTCAGAACACGACCAACATCATTGAATGATGCGAGAATCTGGTTGTGACCGAAACGATCGAGGCTGGCCTCGTGCAGTATAGCTGCTGGCAGACTGCGGAAGAAGTCGACGGTTGTGTCGGTCACCAGTCGGTCCTCGGCTTTGCTTGTTAGATTGGCTGCCAGGTCATCTGGGTGGACGAAGGCCAAGACGTTAACGAAGCTGGAAATGCTGCGCTCAGCCAACTCCTCGGATTCTCCCTCCTCTGGCATCGCGATCAGCCATGTGCCCCTGGCCGGCTCGTCTTCGTCAGGCAACGTGGTCTCAAAGATACCCCTGAGACAAGCAGGATCAGCATCGATAGTCTTCAGCCTCATCTGGTGATCTGGCCAGTTCGTCCAGAAGGCCATGGAGGTTGTATCTTCGCCCTGCTGCGTGCCCAACTTGAACTCGGCCCCTGCCAGAGAGTTCAAAGTCTGTTCTCGAAGTGGTCCGTTGAACCTGGAGTATATAGTCATGTCAACCGCCTGTGGGTCGTCAAACCCTCTCCTATTGACATTCTTCGGCCCAGGTGGTGATACGGGACCTTTCACTACACCCGCCACGACGCCTGCACCGATTCCAGTGGCGATCTGCCGAATGTTAGCCGGAAAATCGTATTGGTCAAACTCGTATACAAGTTTGAGAGAGAAACTTAAGATCAGAGAACCGCTTGCAAGACTCGCTATCATTGAGCCTGTGTTGATTGAGGTTATCATTCCTATTATTGCCATGAAACCCATTACGGCATCCATGTCTGCTGAAGATTCTGCCGGAAGAAGTGAAGAGAGAGATTTGAACTGGTTCCCATACTTGGGCTCGACATTTATACAGTACAAGAACCAGTTGTACGTGTGCTTTGCTCTAGTTTGAGTCTCTGCAGACCTGCTCACCTTGACTCCGTCCCTATCTAATGGAGAAGTATACATACTAGTATACACAACACGTCTCACATACAACACCAGGTTCAGATGTTGAGATACGCACGTTCGTAAATCACAGGCTCTTATGCAAAGAAGTACGACTGTATCTGGTCGAAGCAAATGAGGCACAAAACGATTTCCATACCCAAAATACGATTGTCTCAACTCTACATGGCTTTAAGACTCCGTTTTGAATAATCAAGCATTTGAGCAGATTCAAAGTTTTATAGTGCTGGTAGAAATCTGGAGAGAGAATATCAAAGAAAAGGGCACGCTGTGTCGGAACATACGTTCGCGCTCCTCTCTTCTGTCATTTTCCATGCTTTCCCGTGGCCTATAATTTGCTCTTCACATGCTCTTCATCATCCGGTATCGTTATCGCGACCTTGCCCCATGTATCTCGACCACCAAGCGCTGTCAAAGCAGCAGGCAAGCTTTCCAGGCCTATGTATTGCTTGTCGGTATATGTGATGCCTCGTATTTGGCCTTTGTTTATCATCTCGAATATGCCTTTCCATGTTGAATGCAGTGTCTCGTTCTCCATCACAGCATACCTGCCCCAATGCAGGCCAACGATGGAGATATTCTTTAAGAGTACCCTATTCAAAGCCAGCTTTTCGATATTGCCGCCTGCGAAACCAATGACAACGAGCCGGCCGTTCCAGGTGATGCATTTTATCGATGGGTCGATCATGCCTAAGTATGGTTAGTCAGAAAGAAAGGAGTATAGACAAGATTCAACTGACCGACTGGGTCGTATACTACGTCTACACCGGCCTGACCATTGCCTGTACGGTTCTTCTTGCAAATCTCAATGACTTTTTGAGGCCAGTCCTTCTGCTTGTAATCGATGACATAGTCTGCACCATAATCCAAGCAGATTTGTCTCTTTCTTTCCGTTCCTGCCGTTGCAATCACTGTGGCACCTATCGCTTTCGCAACCAAGACTGCAGACAAGCCCACACCACCAGCACCAGCGTGAATCAGTACCCACTCACTCGGCTTGGTCTCTCCCCGCACTAGCAAACCACCATAGGCTGTCGGCATCGTGACATAGAGTCCGGCAGCGTCTTCAAAGCTCCAACCTTCGGGTATGGGCAGTAGACTGCTTTCCGGGGCGAGGATGTGTGTTGCATATGCACCCTGACTCGATCCAAATACTCGGTCTCCAACCTTGAACCTGTGTCCTGTTTGTGTGCTTATGGTACCATCGAAACTGCCTACTACTGAGCTGCCTGTCTTCTTGGAATCTGTAGGTGTAGCGAGGATCACACCAGCGAACTCAGCACCAGAGATCCACGGTAGAGGTGGTTGATGCTGGTATTTACCTTGGATCTGAAGAAGGTCGAAGAAGTTTGTGCCTGCTGCATGGATACGGATGAGGTATTTCTCAGCATGCGGCTGAGGGGTCGGTTCTGTCGTTACAGTGAGCTCTTGTGGTCCTTTCACATATTGAGAAATCTTAACGCAGCGCATTGTGATGGTGGACTGAGGATGGTCTCGTGGACGAAGCGTTGTGTAGAAGATAGCTCGAGCAGCGGTTAATAGGATGTTGTAGCCCTAAGTAGTTGTGTCCAGTTGGTTCCTTACAACACGAAAACGTATCTCTAGCACTTCCTGCTGCTCGTCCATCTTCAAGTTAATAAGAAAGTTGACCATGGTCGCACCTGCCGTAGCTGAGCCTCGGTAGGAGTGGTTATCGTGAGCTAGGCGCAAGCGGGCAAGCGCGTAAATGCGGCTTCCTCAGGCAAGAAAGTTGAGCGAAAGTCGTGTTTTTACCATGTGCTTTCCGGATGTTGATCTGATCAGCGTCTATGTTGCCTGATTCTGTTCCTTCTGATCGATTGCTTGCCTGGCAGAAGTGAAATATAGAGTTCCTTCACTCCCGCGCTTGGCGATATACACGAGGCGGCTTCTGCAAGAGGTGGCAGTGGCAGCTAATGTCGTCGGTAGACGAACTACGCTCTCTAGCCAGCGATATCACTGTCGGGTTTGAAGCACTTCTGAACAGACTTGGTCAATTAAGGAAGGTCGAGGACGATCTACGGCGACAACTAGAGAGGGCAGTTGATAGGGTGAGTACAACTTCACTTTGCCTGTGTACTTTACCTCGTGATGTTACAATATCATTAGCTCTAGAACCGAGTCGCAACTTTGTGACATGGAGGATTTCCTTTGATGTCTGATTGTTATTTCACTATCCAACCATCCATTTTCCTCTGGCGCAATCCCATGCTGACGCCCTGTGTTTAGTTCAATTCGGATGACTCCAATAATCCGTCCGATGGTGCCTTCTCAGCCTGGCAAGACGAGATAGTCAAACAGATATCCTGTCCTCCTACCAACTGCGCTCAACCCATCAATCCCGAATCACTGCCGGAAATAGTAAAAGCAAAGGAAGCCGTCCAACTTCTTCGATCAAAAATGAATGCAGTGGCTACACCTCGAAGATGCCCTGTGCCACATAAGCCTGTGGTCACTGATGAAGTTTTGAGCTCATCGACCCCACGGAAATGTCCTGTCTCACACAAACAGGCACCTCCTGCTTATGAAGAGATGGAGAAGGATTTCACAACACAAGGCAAGCCCAGCAGTCTTGAATGTCCGTTCGCAAGCATGACCAAGGCCGGTCTATTGGATGGCGAGGTCGATCCGATTGCTGCTGAATTCCATGCTGAGGTCTTGTCGGCGCGGTCTCTAGACGAGGCTAGAGGATGCAATAGATGTCCAATTCGTTTCCTGGACAAACATTCGCCAGAAGAGATTGCACAATATTTTGAAAAACACAAGCATGAGTTGCCACGAAGCCATGAAATTTGCGTCAAAAGATATCAGCAGAACGAGTCACAAATACGCGAGCTGGACGAGAGATACGGAAATATTGTTAGCATGATTCAAGGACTGGGCAATAAGCACAAGCAATACTTGACTAGCGATCAGCAGGAGACGAGTATAGACGCGAAATCAGCCGAAGCCGTTCAGCAATGGGCAGATGGTGTTGATGGAGACGCGAATTTGACCACTGCACCACTTGACCCGGATCAGCGACTGTCGCACTTCAACAAACCGCTTCGGGACGTACGAGTGGGAGAATCACCAACACGTCCTTGGGGTATACATGTCCCTATGGACCAATCCAAAGCTGCTAGTGCAGTAACCTCGAACGCGTCCAAACCACCATCAGTGCAACCATTGGACACTGCTTCGAGTCGCAGGCAAATACCTGACCCAGTCGTCGCAGACGGCGCCGCTTCTGCACAAGCTACAAGTCATATTTCCACCACCCACAATCAGCGAAGCAACCAGATCATCTTTAACGGACCTGTTTTCCTGGGTTATTCGGCAGAACAGGCGGCTCTCTTTCTTCGACAGCTAGGCAATGGACAACGGCTTTAGCACCTTCACTTCGATGTTATTCCATTTTGACAGCGTTTTAGCGGGCAGGCACTGGAGCAATATGGGCATGAATGAGCGACTATGGAGTTTCAAGAACAATAACAGCACTGCTTTCAGAGGAAGAGGAGTTTACTCGTAAAAAATGTATTTTGCAGATCATGTAGGTACGCTAGGAGTCATCAGGCTCACTGATAGACAAAAGTCTAGAGTCGTCATGAACTATGAAGGTCCTTTTCGTCTTGCAACAAGTGTGATATATCCACCAGCTCTAGTCGTATGAGTCTACAATATGTGGACTCAAGGACTGTGACTTCGTGAGAAGAGCTTGTAGGAGAAGCAAGCAGCTGGAAAGTGAGCGTTGCGAAATTACGTTTTGCAGTTTATGTAGATGTGCATAGTCAGCGCTTTTGGAAATTGAGCTGGTTGCAAGGCCTGATAGGCGGTCATTATAGATCCAGTTGTGAGACGAAGATCATTCTTGACGTTCAATTGAGTTGACGTGCAGTGGTGAAAGAAACAATGGTCGTGGGAAAACAAATGGTGTGAGGAAACTTTCGCCAAAGAGAAACAGCGATCTCCGAACGAGGCTCTTAGCGTCAGCCTCGTGTTCGTCACGACTTTCATTGACGAAGTCGCCAGTTGAGCAGCTCTGGACTTCAGCTTCTGTATCACTGTCATGGAGTCTTCGTATATGTGCTTACGATGTGTTCGACAGCTTACTGAAGTTACCAGACAAGCCAGCCGAAGGTTAGCAGTACAGGGTCAAGTTCAGAACTTCTCGTCAACTACGAAGCGACAGTCCAATAGACTCCAGCAGAGATCGCCGCAGCAGATACGGACATGGTCCTCCAAGCAGCCCGTCAACCGGGCAGCTGCTCAACCAGCACAATATGAGACGGACGACTTCGAGACTCAGAGATATCCTCCCAATCTGTCGCCATACGGCCAATATAGAGCACCTCTGCTCCTCCGACCAGACAACCTCTTTCACTCTTTCACAAATTCTCCAATTCCGGAAATAAGGCAAAGAGCACAGTTTATGAGGCAGCATGCATATTGTCCACATCCTGCGCATAAACCCACACGAGAACCCCAAGGGCCGCACGATGCGGAAGCGAAGAAGTATGGAGAATATTCAAGACAGCCTCCAGCACATGTACATTTCGAGTGCCCTGATTGTGGGATTCCGTTGTACTGCTCCGAAGACCACTGGGTAGGTGACTACGAGGCTCATGTTGAAATATGTGACACACTGAGGACTATCAATGAAGATGATCATGATCTGAGGTCAGGTCGTTGGTTCCATGAATTTGAATACCCTGGACCACAGTTGGATGAGATCGTGGTGAACATGACGAACTGGGATACATTCCTCTACACTCGACAATTTGAGGCTATCAACCAGGATCGAAGTATGAGACAGGCGACAAGATTGCTCACGTATCCAGCCACCATTGCAAGCGTGCTCCACGAACTAAGTCCATACAACATAAAAAAAGATGGGAGATTGACCTTTGAGGGTCTAAAGAGTTTGAGTGCTTTACGATACACGTTACATCCACCGAGAACAGGTCAAGGCTTGGACATTTCCGGTCTGCGTCTTGCTAGTCCGCCAATCAGGGTATTCATCCTAGGAGCTAGAGCAGAATCTTCATTGCCGAGAGACATCTGGGCGCAGTTGTCACATCTCTTCCCTCGTGCATCGATACACCTTGTCTTCATTGGTCCAGAGTCGATGGTTGGTAGAGACTCCGAGTTCCCACTGCCAGACCGAACGCCTGAAAATCCTTTCGGGGCCATAGTGGAGGACCGAATATCGGACAAGATGAAAATCACTACATACGTCGACTATTTCCACACTCTCCATGAAGCAAACTTGTTTTACCCTTACGATCCATACTTCGACTGCTTTATGCTCTTCCATCCGGGTCTTGGTCATCCAGCGTCAGCACATGAATGGGAAGAGACTTTGCCTCAGCTACTGAGCACGAAAGTGCCAATCATATGCACAGGATATACAGATTGGGATATGCAAAGAGATTGGAAATGGGTCATGGAGAAGTGTGCTGGTGAGGTCGATCTACTAATGGAACCTGGAGAGAATCTCTTCAGGAGTTTGAGATGGGACCTGAATGATCTCGATCCGCAGGATATCAGCTGCGGAAATTGGGGTGTATGGGCTTTTAGAGGCAAGAGGTATGTTATCCGTCTGATGCGAAACTCCATTACTAACAATACACAGATACGAAGCGACATATAAAGGTGGACAGTAATTATATCATCATATTGAAGCACTCATGCAATGACATGATGTGTTGTATTACTATGTCCTGATAGTGTGGACGTAAATACCCATGTGTGAATCGTGTCAGCTAGCTCATGGCATTTGATGCCATCTCTAGACAGTCATCAAGGCCTTCTATCGATACCATAGGCTCGGTTCGAGTCAACCACGATCCCAGCTTGCAAAACCTCGTGGCACCATGCCAGCCCCCTTGTCTCCAAACTTCATTGTTCTTACCATCATAATATCCCGCTCTGGCAGAGTACTGCCCCCATTATGACCACGAGGCAAGAATCTATTAATATACTTCTCCGCATAGCTTTCCGGCAATCCACACAATTTCGCGTCCTCGATCGACTTCTTCACCCAGACGACATACTCCCTCTCAACCCTCCCCTCAGTCAACCTCTGCACATCAACATACACAACAGCCTCCACTTCCTCGCCCTCATCGACCCGCCACTCCGCCCCTGCTTGCTGCTGAGGCATCCTCTGAACCTTGAGTTTCTTCTTCTCATACAGCCAAGGCACACCTTCGCTTTCGTCGAGCGCGGTCTCATCTCTATGTGACAGGAAGCACAGGCTACCCCAAACTTCGTCGTCGGGATTGCCGGGAATAATGTTAGCATAGCCGGTCTCGTTGATGATCCAGCGCCATCCCTGCAGACGAGCGAGGCTGATGAAGAGGGAGTCTGGGCAGCGTTGTTTCATGGTGCGTGGGGAGAGGTTTGATGCGTAGCCGAAGTAGAGGCATGTGTAGCGTTTGAGGTCTGCCTCGGTGCTAGTGTCGTTGGTAGTCTGTGCATCGGGGCGGTGCTGGGTGGTATTCTCGATACTGGATATGCGTGACTCCGCGAGAGCTTCGTTGTGCTGCACCTCGGCCATGGCGTTAGCAAACCCGGAAGGTGTATATCTACTGGCAGAATCAGCTAATAGTCTGCAGCTACTGGACGAAGGCAGGGCAATGGAGGTCATGGCATAGTCACTGTGACGCAGTGTTCGTAGCAAGGTAGTAACGAACGTTGTGTCAAGCTATACTCGAGTAGTGCTGATCCAACCCCTCATGGAGGCCACGAAGGATGGAAGAGCTAAATATTTAATGGGCATGATTGGCTACTTGTTCGGGCACATGGCTAAAGTCGTAGCTATGAGTGATTGATTACAGAGGCAGCCTCTATCTGTGGCAGAGGATGCCAGAGAACTGTAAACGTTGCGCTCAAATTACTGACCGAGCTTTTTCAGAAAGATATCTTGCATGATGCGGTTCTCGCTTACTGTGAGCCTTGCACGTGGGATGTGCCTGTGGTCACAGTATGTCCTAACTGCTGTCGCCTTTAATTTCTTTACAATGTAGTGTCTAAAGTTGCAAGTTCGGTAAGGAAATTGCTAGTCAAGGTACCAGGCAGACCACAAGGCAGGCAGGCGCTGGCCAGCAATGAGATAGGATAGCTAAGCAGCAAGCCTGTGAGAAACTTTTGTAGGGGTACGCCTGAGGGGCTTACCACAGTACTCCTGTTGAAACGCATATCGTTCGGTAATTGAAGTCAAATCATTGTTTCTATCTCACACTCGTACCTGGAAGGCAGACTGAATGCGCCCGGCAAGTCGGTTCAGTGACCAGCTCCTTGGCGGCTCAGCCAAAGTCGTATCCAGAGATTGCAGTATAGGTTGATACTGATAAGTTCATTCGGAACACGAGTGCCGACCTACTTACAGTATACATATCCAACGATCTCGTGGCCACGAATATGTCGTAGGTCAAGAGATGAGATCGAGCTGGAAATCGTATAGTTTGCGATCGAATGCAGGGCAAATCTGATGCATGGAAGCTCACGAGTGGCGAAGAAATTTGAGCGGAGGAAAACGCCAAGGCCACCCGCGTCGATCTTCAAAGCACGCCAATTTCAAGCCTGGAACCAGGGACTAATTCAAGGCGCAGCGAAGCCGTTAACCGATAATTTGGACTGAAGTACAATCCGATTCTCCAATGACTTCATCTTATTCGTGACATAGACATTCTTTCCTCTGCAATATGTTGAGGTAAGCTCTTGACGCATTGATTTTTGGGTACTGTAACTCTATGAAAGAAGGCGCAGCTTTTGTTTTCTAATCACTTGCTTTCAAAAGCCTTCATTGTCTCGTTGTAGAACATTCCATCCCAATCAACCATCTTGTACAAACAATATCGTTTGCGACAGACATTGTTCCTTTTGTACACACTCAACACTAATACTCCTAAATATTAATACGACTGTGGTAGCCATCTTCTGACACATCGTATACCTTCACAAGTATCAGTATTACAAACACTACGCACGCACCAGTCTCACATCCTTCGTCGACAATCTTAAGATGAAGTTCTCGTCAGCGATTGTAACGTCATTATTATGCGCCAGCACATTCGTCTCAGCACTACCACCACGACAGCCTGCAGATTCAGTCCTGATAGAGAGGATACCATCGGCTGACTCATTCGATGGCGCGAAATATACCGAGCTAGAAAAGAGAAGAGGTGGTGGCGGTGGACGTGGAGGTGGCAGTAGCAGTGGCGGCAGAGGTTCTTCCAGTTCTGGAGGCCGAGCCAGCTCATCTTACTCCTTCTCGCCCTCGTCGAATCTAGGTGGTAGAACCCGCGACGGTTCAGGAACACCTCCGTCTTATGGCGGACGATATGCCGGTGGTGCTGCCGTACCTTACCAAGCAGGTGCAAGGAGTCCGACAAGAGGCGTCGCCCCTTTCCTCCTGCCAGTGGCAGCGATTGGTTTCTTCCCTCTACTTTGGCTATACCCTGTCTACGCATATCCTTATGTCGGATATGGTGGTTACCGCTGGTACGAGGACGGCAGAAATCGAACAGCCAACGTCACATGTCTTTGCCAGCAGTACTCTGTATGTGGCTGTGATCCAGATCCAGAAGGCAACCAGACAGCACTAGCCCTTACCCTGACAGACGGCGCTGGCTCAGGTGCACCTGTAAACACCACACAAGTCAGAGTTGTCGATTTTGGAGACGGAAATACAACAGCCTATATCAACGGGACCCTCGACAATGGTACCACTGCTGCTGGCGGCACAGACCCAAGCAATGAGAGCCAGATCTCCGCTGCTGTACAACTCATGGCGAACTACGGTGGTTACTGGGTGGCTGCTGCTGTGGCCAGCTTGTTTTTGACAGTGGCGTGATTGCCATTCAGGTATATTGACATCTGGTTTATATCGACGTCATTGTTGGATTATTGTTTTAGATACCCCAAATAAGCGCTTTAGTATTTAGTCAAGATAAAATATCTTCTCACACGTTATTGTCTCTTCTTTTTATGTGCACGGAGTTGAATACGAATACTATTCGATACCGCTAGTCGACGACCCTGTTACAGTTCACATCAAGCCAAGCAGCATTATCATACTACTTACGAATCCAGAAAGTTTGTAGCGACCAATGCAGCTCAATGATCTCATTGTATCTACTATAGCCATTGTATCTTAGAGATTGGACGTATAGGTCTTAGTGCGAGAAACTCAAATTGAGAAAGCTACAGGACAATCATGTTGAGCATATCAGATAGCATTATATCACCAAATCGAGGCAATCAACCTCTTTACACAACTAACTGAAGCTTTTTTTGTACAAATATCATTGATTTGCATCTGTCCAGAATCACAAGTCCTCCACGTCCCACAGATCTTGCTCTTCCGTCTTTGTGTTCACGTTCTGCCCGTGCGAGTTTTGTGACCATGTGTCAGCAGAACGACTGCCGGCTTGCTCGCTGCTGCCAGTGGACTCCCATGTTTTCTTCTCATCCTCTGGCTGCGAATCCGAACAGGTACTGTACCTGGGTACATGACCGGCATCGCTACCACTACCACGCGACGTTTTTGTCCACCTCCCTTTGCTCCAAAACCAAGAATGATTTCCGTATGGCATACCATCACCCTCGCCCTCGCTATCACTACCACTCTCGTTCTCATTCTCGCTCTCATCGAAGTCGAACTTGAAGGGCACTTTTTCTTGTTACGTTTTCGTTGATGCCACTGCGGCTGTGTATCTGCTGGCCTTTGTGGTCGTGGCGGTGGTTTCGATGGGTCCTGCGGAACCTTGAAAGGACGTCCTTCTTCTCTGAACTTCTGCCTGTAGTACTCTTCTGTTCGTACCTCGACGCTCGTAAACCATTCGTGGTATGTTCGCCCAGATTCCCAGCCCGGATAAGGAGGATCTGGGGTTGCTTCTGGTTGTGGGAACCAAGATGGAGGAGGTGCCGGTTTTGGAGGGATGTAACCGTTTGCGACTCTTTCCCATGCGTCCTGGATTTGTTGGAAGCGCATTGTCGATGCAGGACCTGCTTTGTCGGGGTGGAACTTCAATGCAAGTTCTCGATACACTTTTTTGATCTGTATTTTAGGAGTGCCATATTGGACACCAAGAACTTGATATGGATCTAGGAGAGTAGACATCTTTGTGTTGTGTGACCGACCGTGGTGTAGTCGTATACCAAGGGTTAATATGGCGTAAATATGCTATAGAGAGACTCTCTGCGGTTCAGTCAGAGAATACTTCAGGCAGCAGCCACATAGCCCATTGTCCAAACAAGATGTCACTATCTGAAGTGTCGGTAAAAGAGTCACGAAGTGATACTTGTACACTATACGCAACTTCGTATGTACCTCATCACTATTCAGTCTCCGGGTCGTTCACCACCTGCCAACATCGGCTTGGCTGGATCCCATGGGCCAATGACCACGTTCTTGTACCTCTGCAAACTAATCAACCACCAAGCACATCCGCCCATGATCACTGCCGTGGCTACACTTCCAATAGTGATTCCAATTGTACTTCGCACGACGACATGCACGCACCAGCTGAAACAGAAGCCGCAATTGCCGTACTTGTGAGTGTAGGATTGTGATAGTATGAGACCAAGGCCTGCCGAGGCCATGACAATCAGGGTGATAGTCAGTGCAGTATGCATTGGAAACGATCGCGTCCGTAGGTACCTGCGGTAAAGCGGGAAGAGTCCGAAAATCTGGATGGAGAACAGGGTAAGCGAAAAGACAGAGGTTGTGGTAGGCAATCTGGAGGCGAGTACCGTGGATGCCATGACAGCCGCGTTAGTTGATAGAGAAGAAGGGTATGTATTTTGTGGCGGAAGCGTCGCAGCATTTGAGGAAGGCTGCGCTGGTGTCGGCGATGTCAAAGGTTGCTTTGTCGAGGCGATGCCTGATGATGGATATGCGCTCGGTGAAGCGACAGAGGCTGCCGCAGGCCGATTGTAGTTCTGGTACACAGAAGAAGCTGTCGTCGATATTGAAGCATGAGAAGGCTTATTGTGGAGTATTCCATTCTGTCTGCTCGAAGCAGAATCTCCAACGTTGTCCTCTTTTTGCAGCTGCTGCGACTTCGCAGTAGGTACATACTGGCTACCATAATCGAAGAAGAATATGTTGATGATCAGAAGCCAGGTAGCCAAGGCCCAAATGCTATCACTTGAGGTCGACTTCGTGAGCGACTTGAGGATCGGGCTCAATCCTAGCAAAGCAAAGTAGAGGAGCAGGGCTGACTTGAACGTCTTGATTCGTGCTTGATTGCGAGGTGAGACACTGGGAGGAAGCGTCGTTGGTGACTGAGGAATGTAATTATATGAAGCATTACTGGTGTACGATTTGTTGGAGAAGACTCGCATCAGCGAGGCAGATGCGTATCCATCGTCAGAGTTTGTGAATAAGTTGTGCTCCGCTAATGGTTCAATGGGAGATATTGACTGCAAAGAGGCCTTCGATAAAGAGGGAACATGACTGCTCTGAAGCTGACCTTCGGCGTTTTTGGCTATGAGGTTTGAGGTGGACAAGCTGAGACCTAAATCTTTCTTGAAAGTGCCGTTTGTGAGGTTATTGGTGTGTCCATTCATGGTAGTAGGTCTTCGGACGTTGCTCGAGCTGTTGTTCGACTTATCTTCTTGAGCAGCCAATGTAGACCTTGGAGCAACGCCGTCAATCTGAATACTGCCATTGTTTTCGTCCGCAAACTGGGCTTCCATATCAGAGTCCTCTTCACACTTCCACTGGTCCCACATGATCCAGCCTACCACACTAGCAATTGTTCCGCAGAGCACAACAGCTACAGGACTCAGACGATCTTGGTAGATACCAGCATATGCGGACACAAACACTATGACTGCCGCGACATGCTGCACAATCACCATGGAATCTGCAACAAGAGGCCAAAACTCATAAGGTCTGAATTTCGGATTCCACTGCAAGTGCTCCAAGAAAGTAGTAGGATCTGTATAATTGTCCGGGTAGCCTTTGTGCTTTATCCACAGTAGTTTCTTCCATACTTGAGGCTGATGCCTAGCTCTTCGCCTCGCAGCTCGTGCAGCTCGTCTTTCTTGCTCGAGTCGTGCCGCAACAGGTGGGATAGCGGGTGGCTGTCGAAGAGCAGCAACTGAAGACCGTAGCTGGTCAGGAGCAGTAGGACGTAACGCTACTGCTGCAGCTCGTGCTGCAGCAGATGGTAGGGAGACAACGCTGCCATCTAGTGAGGCTATGGGCTGAAGTCGAGGTGGTGTAAGTGCATCTTCGGGTGCAAGTCTAGACGGGTCAGGAGAGTAAAAATGCCCGGATGGTCTGATGCGATTTGGATGAGTCTCAACGGGCACAGGAGGTGGGATAGGCGATGGTGTAGCAATGGGAGTGTTAGTGGATGAGGACGTTGGGTCGGTGGGCTTATTCGGTGGTGAAGATGGCGGCGCCATAATGCGCCTTGTATTGTTATCGCAGAATCATCTCGTAGTTCGGCTTCTGCGAGTCAGACGCCTAGCTACTTTAAGGAGGAGAGTGTATAGAGCATCAAGCTTTGTAATATTGTCCTTGCAAAGCACGGTATATCATTGAAGGATCAACGCTGAGCATGCAGGATTGTATTGAGCCTGTGACACTGGAACGAGCCACCAGAGGGCGGCTATTAATCGAGAACGCCCTGCGAGATTGGTTACTAGTAGTACTTCTGCATATTACTACTGCTGAGCGAAAAGAAGAAACCACCAGATAAATACAAAACATTAGATTCGTGCAATATAAAGACCGAGCTATCCTTTTGTGTATTACCAATGCGTATACATTGCGCCTAGCCGCCAACAATGCAGAAGCAACGTCGTCCAAACGCATCAATCCTAGCAGACATGGAAATGCTCCAACAACACGGACCCAGGTGCTTGCAGGATTAGCAGAACAACATTTATTGTTCCTCTTCCGACTTCGTCTTCATGCGATAGCTGTACAGCTTTCCGAGCCAGTGTTCCAGTGCATCACGGCCTTCTTTAACTCTCCACACTTCCTCAGACGGTGCCTTCTGTACAATCTCCCATCCAAGCAGGTTGTCTGTGATCTTTGTCAAAGCTTTTTGTTTTTCCTCCCAAACATCATCTGTCTTGATGTGACGGCCACTGGTGATCACAACCAGCGGGACTTCAGGCTGTTGAATATTGGTGGCTGACTTGACTTCGCTCTTGGTCAAGGAGTCTGCGACCAAATTCTCCTGCAACTTGTTCTTGATGAACTTGCCACCTTGGTAGGCTGACTTTCCGTAGACACGATCTTCCTTGGTTCGATGTTTGAAAAGAGCACCTGACAGTCTATCGAGACCGAGAGGAGAAATGATACCTCTACCCCAAAGGACGAAACCTCGACCTGGGCTTGAGACGCGGTAGAGCAGATCCTCGTGAAGGGCGTCGATGAGCATAATACCTAGTTTGGTTAGCCAAATTACAGAACACAGAATATGGGCACTTACCTGCAATGTTTCGCACGTTTCGGGCAGAGAAGATACGTGTGTAGATGCCACCAATACCGGCACCAACCAGAATGAATGGTCCCTCCTCCCCTCGGATGGCGAGCGCTTCGCTAAGAGCACCGGCTGACATGCCAGCAGAATGTGGAGAAGGAGCATTCTCTGACCATGCTAGGCCAGGTCTATCCCACCAGCAGTATCTGTCAATGGTGCCGTTCTTGCGAGCGTCGTAGACCCAATCTTCCATGCTGTCAAATACTGGCATATAGCCGCCTTCCAACAACACAGTAGGTTTAGGCGAACCATCCTTGTAAAATGTTTGGTTGCCTTCACAAGCGACGTGGACTCGATATTTGTCACCGTCAACCAAGTATCGCTCGCCAGGAGCTGCAAGGGTTGCGTCTCGAGATCGAAGGACGAGGACAGCCGTGAGCAGGATGACGATGATGACATACAGAACCATAATGACTGTAGCAAGGAGTATGGCCAACCACTCCTTCAGCGTTCTTCTTGTCTCTTGTCTTCCTGTTAGACGTTCCTCTTCTTCAGCTTTGCCCCATTTAACAGTTCGGTTCGTGATGACATTGTACAAAGCAATCAATGCTGCCCAAACCACAGAAGCAATTCCGACCCATCCCTCTTCGACTCGAATCTGAGGTACAGCCAAGATGATGATCATGTCAATCAGAAGAAGCACCGAGATGGACATGCTCAGTATGCTCATGGCTGATGACGGCACGGCGAAGAAGATAAGACCGACCAGGAGATTGCCGATGGTCAATGAGGTGAAGGAGAAGTCGAAGAATCCAGAGCCTCGCGAGTTAAATCGGGGTGGACTGACAAATATCGACACCAGCAACAGCACCCACCACAAGAACGTGATCACCAGGAAGATGATTTCGAACCATCGCAGTGCTCGCACCGACCAGAGATTGTATGGGGATACTGCTGGGTCGTCAGGGCTTAGATAGCCTCTGCGGTCAGGAGGAGGAGGAAGAAGCCTCGAACGCTCGTTGGCTTCTTCGGACTGTCGAGGTGTATCTGTCTGTGATGTTGAGGTAGTTGGTCTGCCATTCTCTTGATCCTCGTCTTGCTCTTCCTGATTATTCTTGCTGCCCCAAAGCGACACCATTGTCACGACACTGCTCTAGAACAGCTGTGGTAGCTTGTGCAAGATGATGTCTGACCTTCACAAAGTCAGATAAGAAGTGTTGTGGGGTGGGAAGTGATGGAAAGAAGTCACGTCCTGCGTGGCTATAGAGCTTGTGGTATCGCAGACTGCACGCATGAGCTGCGATAAAAAGATGTGTAGCCTTCCTTGCAGTTTGCCGCGCTAGTACGATCGTCATTCGACAGGAAGAAGAGGAGTTCGAGCATGAGCTCACCACCACATTGGCCGATGACGTCTTCTACAGGCTCGATTCCAAGCTCTTTCGAGGCTGGAGCGCCAGCTTCGCCCACGCCGTTAGTCTGGGCGCGTCCATTTTGAACTTCCAGCTTTTCCTAGCATGTGCAGCCTCCTGCTATTCGATGAGGACGCAGGCATTGACCTGTCTGCTCAAAACTCTAGACTCAACAGATAGACTCAGTGCAGAAGTACTGCAAAATTTCCGATATGTGAGCAACGTCATTAAACGTATGGTACGAAATACTCAATTCGTATGACCTGTTTTTCTAAACGCGAAGAGATTCACGATCAGCCATGATACGCCTATCTCTCGCCTGGAACTTAGCGTGCTGCCGCTAGACTGTTGGCACTTTCATGCATGCAAATCGAACGGCGATGAACTCCACCACTCCCCAGCAATCTCAACCAGCCCCCCGTAACTCGTGACTTGGACTGCAAGCCTTACCAAAGCCTAACGAGGACTATGAGTGCTTTGCAGAAGCAATGGGCCAAAAGCCATCTGCGAGATCTACCATCGTCTTTTGACGAAAACGA
Organism: Lithohypha guttulata; assembly: GCF_036872675.1. Lineage (NCBI taxonomy): Eukaryota > Fungi > Ascomycota > Eurotiomycetes > Chaetothyriales > Trichomeriaceae > Lithohypha > Lithohypha guttulata. The sequence continues at coordinate 518,862 of NW_027042752.1, read as the reverse complement.
AGAGGACGAGGCTCCTGAGGATACTCGTCAACCGAATCAGTTGCGCAACGATTCTTCTTCATCGGCATCTTCAACAGGTACCGTTGTTCCTACTGCAGAACAGAACCTGTTCGAGAGACCGACTACCAGGCGTCCAGAATCTCAATATGAACCATTACCGTGGCAGAATTTCTTCGAAGAAGAGCTTCTGCTCGATATAGGTAATGGCACCCACGTTCATGCCTATTTCACACCACCATCGACAGCTGATGCGCCGTTGTTTTGTTTTCATCATGGAGCTGGCGCCTCAGGGCTTTCCTTCGCGCTTTTGGCTACTGCTTTGAGAACGAGCCTCCCCGAGGCTGGCTTTCTGTCCCCTGATTGTCGCGGCCATGGCCAGACAGTCACCACTCACCAGGAGCTTGACCTGTGCCTGGAGACGCTTGCTACTGATCTCGCGTCTGTCATCATAGGCGTACAGCAGCGCTCGCTATGGCCCAAGCTGCCTCCGATCGTTCTTCTTGGGCATTCGTTAGGAGGAGCAGTCGTCACCGAGCTTGCTTTCCGAAAGTTGTTAGGCAGTGCTGTCCTTGGCTACGGTGTCTTGGACGTTGTCGAGGGCTCAGCCATCGACGCGTTACAAAGCATGGAACAGTATCTTTCTACACGACCAAGATCTTTTCCATCAGTCATAAGTGCTATTACGTGGCACGTTAGGTCTCGCACACTCAGGAACAGCAGTTCTGCTAGAGTATCAGTTCCCCCACTTCTCAAGCAAGAAACCAACGGCAACGAGAAACTTACTTGGCGTACAGATCTCTCGGCGACGAAGCCTTTTTGGGAGAATTGGTTCACCGGATTGTCCTCGAAGTTTCTGTCGGTTCCAGGTGCAGGCAAACTGCTCATCCTAGCTGGAACGGATCGGCTCGACAAAGAGCTTATGATTGGACAGATGCAAGGGAAATATCAGTTGCAGGTCTTTCCAGAAGCTGGTCATTTTGTGCACGAAGATCAACCTGAAAAAACAGCCATGGTAGTGGCAGATTTCTTTAGGAGGAATGATCGAAGCACGCTGGTTCTGCCACCAAAGGTGGATGACTTGATCAAGCAGGGCAAGCTCAAGTCTGCGCATGCCAGTAAATGAGCACAGGTCTTCTTCGCTCAACACAAATCATGAGGCGATTACAGACAGAAAGAGAACTTTCACGGTACGCACTACCACATCACGAAAAGGACAGCCCCGATGACCAGACTTGATACGGGCATATCAGGTAGGATTCGTGTACAATGACTACGCAGTCGTCACATCGTTACGTTACTCGTGGTAAGTACAAGGGGTGGGAGCAGGACCAACAAAATACCACTTTGTTGGCTGAATCTCCGTCGACATGCTTTTTACTGTGGTATGAAGGCGCTGATTGTGATGACTCGGCAACTGCTAGCCGTACTGTGGTATGCGTGCATATTATTTGACCTTCTCCACTTGTCCTGAGACTGCATTAGTCTACTAAAGAGAATTGCGTAATTCGTCGCTTTATCTGATAGAAACCATCGACTGACCAAACAGGCATTTTTCCCACCCACTAACAGAATTAGTCTCATATCTTGGACGAATGAAAACGAGCGGCAGTTTATGTACTTGTGGTAAAGGTTAAATAATATGCATGCTTACCACAATTGTTAATGAGCATGACGTGAAGGTCTACGAGTATTCCCGAAACGTGGAAATCGAAACGAAAGTACAAATATTGTCTTCAACACTCTGCTATGGCATGAACGTGTACAAAGTCTCTGGCCATAACTGTACAATCTCGGCAGCTATTTCGTGCAGCCTAGGCCGCTATTTGACTCAGCAAAATAGTCCTCTGCCACATTACCTAACATGGGGAAGTACGACGACCTGCCTTTAGCTGACAGAGGTCCTATCAAGGTGCCTTACAAAGGTCGCGCGTTACTCAATGAACCATACTACAACAAGGGTACTGCCTTCTCCCATAATGAAAGACACAAACTTGGTCTTAATGGCATGCTGCCGACAAATCTCCAGATATTGAAGCAGCAGGTCGATCGGGCTTACGAGCAGTACTCCGAACTAGAAACAGACCTCGAGAAGAACACTTTCATGACATCCCTGCAGGAGCAGAACCTTGTCCTCTACTTTCGGGTTATCCAAGAACACCTGAAGGAGATGTTCAGTATCATTTACACGCCGACGGAAGGTGCAGCTATCGAGAATTACTCGCGAGTGTTCCGACGAGCGGATGGATGCTTTTTGACGATCATGCATCCTGACGAGGTCGAAAACCGTCTGAGCAAGTTCGTTGTCCCTGGTGCGGACGATGGTGGCGTCGATTACATCGTCGTTTCTGATGGGGAGCAAATCCTAGGCATCGGTGACCAAGGCATCGGTGGTATACTGATTAGCATTGCCAAACTTGCCTTGACAACTATCTGTGCTGGTGTACATCCTGACCGATGCCTCGGAGTTGTCCTTGATACAGGCACCAACAATGAAAAACTGTTGAAGGATGATCTTTACTTAGGCGTAAAACAGAACAGAGTTCGAGGCAAACAGTATGACGAGTTTGTGAATAGCTTCGTTAAGAGTGTCAAGAAGCTTTTCCCGAAAGCCTACATTCACTTCGAGGATTTCGGAGTTCATAATGCTCGACGATTGCTGAACGAATATCGAGGAGAGCATGCTGTTTTCAACGACGATGTGCAAGGTACAGGCTGTGTCACATTAGCCTCAGTCATGGCTGCTGCCAAACTTAGCGACATCAAACTTGGCGACCTGAGGGTGCTCTCGTATGGCGCAGGTAGTGCAGGTACTGGTAGGTGCTTCGTCGTCTTAGCTAAACCATGTTCTGACCATTGGCAGGTATTGCGGAACAAATTGCTGCGGCTGTGGCCAACAATGCAGGCATCTCAAAGGAGGACGCCAAAAAACAAATGTTCTTGGTCGACAAGCAGGGACTATTGCTCGATGACGATGATAGCTTGTCTATCGCTCAGAAGCCATTCGCTCACCCTGCCTCGAAGTGGTCTCTATCAGATGATGAGCGTAAAGACCTCAAAACCTTGATCGGCAAGATCAAGCCGCATGTCCTTATTGGAACTTCTACAAACCCTGGTGCATTTACTGAAGATGCTGTGCGGGAAATGGCAAAACAAGTCGAACACCCTATCATCTTCCCATTGTCCAATCCTACCCGACTGCATGAGGCCAAACCAGAAGATCTCATCAAATGGACAGATGGCAAGGCGTTCGTCGCCACAGGATCGCCCTTCCCACCTGTCAAGTACAATGATAAGACTTATGAAATTGCGGAGTGCAACAACAGTGTTTGCTTTCCGGGAATAGGTTTAGGTTGTGTTTTGGGGAAGACAAAGCTTCTGTCAGATGGCATGCTCGTCGCTGCTGTGAGTGCTCTAGCAGATGAAACACCAGCTGTTAAACAAAATGACCCTACGAAAGAGCTATGCCCGGGCGTCGAGCAAGCAAGAGATGTCAGCGTGAAGATTGCTATGGGTGTGCTCAAGCAAGCAGCCAAGGAGAATCTGTTAGGAGTTCAGAATGTGCCTCTTGATAATGATAAAGAGCTGGAGGAGTGGGTCAGAGCACAAATGTGGGATGCGTCTTACAGAGAGCTCGTCTTCGAAGAGGGTAAAGGAACAGCGAAGACGGATTCCTGATCAACAGTTTCAAAGGGCGTTGGGGTGAGCAATTACACTTCGAAGGGCTGATGATTATAGATCGATATGCTATCAACGTTCAATTTATTTCCTTTCCGCCAGCAGTACTGGCTTTTTTCCAACAACTTCTGCCGTTACCATTATAATTGTTGTTATTGAATTCCACGAGGATTTTCGACCTTGCCATGACGAGCTACCAGTTAGTAGCTCGGCGAAGTCGCAAAAAGAAGAATCATGCCAGTTCCCTATCCGGGGATCGAACCCCCTGTCTCAAAACACCAAAAACCTCGGCGCAGACCTGAAGTGGGCCATATACTGTCCAAGGGAAAACCCATGACCACGGCTCGGAGGAGTGTTTGACGTTCTTACCACATGCTCCGCTTCCAGAAGAATCCGGTTTCATCTGTAGGTAGAGATCCTTTCGGGTCTCATCTGGAGGTAAATTCATTGATTAAAGCATATGTAACATTGAACGTGACGTTTGTATGTTTGCTGCTTGCACTGTACCTTCATTCGGGTAATAGGCTAGCGTGTCCTGGGTGTATCCTGAGGCACTTCTCGCCCGGCAATTTTGTTTTCAGCATACACGAGCCGCACCTCTCAATGATTACTTTTCTGAACAGTTTTATCACTCATATTGTCTTTTGGCTCATCGATCACATGCCACAATGCACAGTCCGTACTCTTGAAGGATCGAATCAACCCTCGGTGATGTGGTGTGATGTTTCATGACAAATTCGCGCGTTTGCATTGTAGGCGAGCACCGGCACATTCCTGAACTTTCTGCTTAGTCAACTCCTTTTTCCTAAATGGTATTCCGCAGTATCACGAGGAAATTTTAAGCAAGAGAGCTCGTAATGGTCGGGAGCTAACTACATCACAGCTATCTGTCACTCGACCATATGTGTGAAGCATGGATGAATATCTTACGAGTCAATTTCTATGGTGTGATCCTTGAGCCGAGAAAAGACTCCTTCCAGGTGAATTGAACGGCATGATGTACATAAGGAGGACCAGGGGCTCTCTATGGAGGGTGGCAGAGATATCTTCTATGACTTCGAATAAGATTCAAATCAGATACCATCTCATACGTGAATACAACCATGAGCGATTCAAGGGCTCCTAAGAACACTGGTGAGGTTGGTGTAGAACACACAGCAGGCAAGTACTTCATCTGAACCCTACCGACATAACAAATCTTCGGGTTGCTGACAGTCTCCGCCTAGATGCAATGAGCGGTCACGACATCCTCGAGTCACAATCCTCTTGGAAGACGCCGGAGCAAGTAGCAGCTTCTGGTCAAGAAAGCAAAGACTTGAATGCCACAGCTAACTCTCAGCAGCAGCACATTCTGGTTACCGAAGTACTTCCAACACACCCTAGCCAGGACAAGAAGGTGAAGGTGTCATCTATCACAAACTTCGAAACAGTATCTGCGGCATTCTACAAGCGCCACATTCAAACTCCTCAAGCAACTGGTCAGCCTGACAGAGCTGCCTTTCGGAGGCGCAGCACTATCAATCTCGCAGATGGAGTCCTGCGTTTCAATGAAACATGTGGTCAGATGTCACAGGTTTCCGACGGATCGATCTGCTACCAGCATAATGTGTTTGCGAATGACCACCAATGCTCGTGCGGGACCAAGAAACGCAGGAAGGAAGGCAAAGACAGCGAATAGCTCAGGTGCATCTAAATTGCTGCGCTTACGGGAATATTTGAAAACGCTCAAAAATCAGTCCTAACGGTCAACCTGAATGCCACTGGTAGGACAACACTGACAGAGGACATTGACCTATCGACTGCATCCGTTTGTCGAAGCAAAATACCACCAAATGTTGAAATATCCGAATTTTGTGGAATTGCAACCAAAAAATGTTAACCACAGACACCGAAACAGTTGCAGATTCCCTTACGATCCTTCTCAAGAGAGCTCGCAGACACAATCTCTTATTGAGTATGCTTTCTCACTAGTTGCAACGTCACAATATGTTAGAGTTGTCCTAGGTTAGAGTCAGGTTGCCCTTGCTTGACGGACTTCACCCATCGAGCGATTGCCGGCACAGTATCAGGTGCTCCAATCGTCGCGACGGCATTCACCAGACTTCTGTTTCGGACGTTGTCTTTCTGGATGGTCGTCCACTCAGGAAAGCTTGCCTTTATCGCCTCGGTGTACTCTCTTGACAAGAAGTCTCGCTCTCCAACTGTCAGACGCTCCCAATATTCCTGCTCAATCGGGCCCGCCTCGTCACCACCATTAGCGCTTATGTCACCAGGCCGACGTCGTAGGAATAGTGGTAATTGACAAGCCTGCCACAATGGCACTGTTAACGTCAACTCCCAATCGATGATACCTGTTATGCCGCCGGCCTCATCGACCATGATGTTGCCGGTGTTCAGGTCGTGGTGATACAGAACCATGTTCTCGCTGCGCTCTTCTTGGAGGATCGTTGAAATTAGCGACTGGATCTCTTGAGCAAGTGTCTTCCGATACCCAGCCTCATCGGCTGACCCACGTGAGTATCCCCAGTATAGGCTATCTTTGTCATCCTCATCAACGTCAGCATCTGCAACAGACTTTTGGCACATCAAGTCATTAATGCCAGGATTGTCGCTGCTGAGACTCCTCTTCATGATCCCGGTTTGAGCATGAATGAAGATGTCTAAAGTGGTTGACAGCCACTCAGATACGGAGTTGAATGGGCCACGAGGCATGTTAAGGGAAAGGTGATTAAGCAGGAAATAGTCTGTGCTGCAGCTTGGTCCAACGTCATAGCGAGAATATGCTGGCGCACCTGATACACTATCCTGGTCGTAATGTGATGCCATGAGACTGCCAATACTGGGAAAGGTGATTTGCAAAAGTTCTCTTTGATACGAAGCGAGCTCTTTCACAACTCTGGACTTCTGTTCAATCGACATGTCAATCCCAGCACGGCCAAGGTCTTTTCCCGGTATTCTGGTCATCAAGATCCACTCAAAGCCGATTGTTGCTGTGTACGCACTGTATGCGATCACCTCCGGAACAGGGATGGAGGTCCTATCCGCGATGAATTGCATGGTCGCCACCTCATTCTCTAGCTTTTGAACAGGGAAGACTGCCTTGAGGACTTTGAGGACATATCGCGCATCGCCGGTGTCCACAGACCACAACTGACTTCTTGTGCCATAGTCGAGCTTTGCACACTCGCACTTTCCTCCTTGCGGTATGCTGAGTATCATTCGACATAGTTCGTCGACGCGGTTCTCCTCGACGCCGACAGTGAACGCTGGCCAACAGCCTGGTTCCCATCTAAGACCACGTCGGAGTGGCATTGGTCTGACTCTTCTGAACTCTGGCTCTTGTGAAGACATTGTCGGTCTGGATGACCTAGAGAGTGGGAAAGGGTAATTACAAAAGACAGATTCATATACTACATGATGAATACACAGTATAATCCGCAAGCAGGAGATACTGGCAAGAGCAAACACTACTGTGATCCATTACTTTCTATCTAACACAAACAACACTTCAGAAGGGCTGGTCAGTGACAATAGACGAGATCGTCCTGGTTGCACACAGAGGTTGCAGTCTGTCTCCGCGACATCAGCCACTCCAAGCTTCTAGACAAGTGAATTGTTCCCCGTCAATGTGGTCTGAGCATGTCGTTTGATGGTTTCCTTACAAGCTTCGTCCTAATGAAATGAAGTCTTTATCAGCGGTGTCTCTGTGCTGCCTCTACAACACGCAGTTTTGGTGAAATTGGTCTTGTCAGCCGGAGACCACAATCACGAAACTAGAATATGTCTGATGTAAAAGTGATGAAGATATGAAGCAGGTCAAGGCCTGATACTTACTAGTAACAGCAAAATGATCACGCTGTAATTACAAAATGTATACAAGTGCTTGAATTTAGCTCAGGGGCGTCTGAGCACCTGCAGGCCTTCCTCCGGGGCGAGCTTGCTAAGGATTGACAAGTCACAATACAGTCATTACACATATATGTATCGTCTAATATACTAGTCTATACTCTTCGATCCTGTCAGCTCTATTCTAACGACTACCCCTCTACAAGTTCACTTGCTATCTATCTCACCATCGTCCTGCTCATATATCCTATCCTCATCCACAATCGGCACCAAGCTATATGATGTGTTCCTCTGCCGCAAACCCTTGGATCTGTACCAAATATAGAATGTAGCTGCTCCTATCAGTGTGATGCTGGCGCCTAGAGCTAAGATTGTGAGAGGTCTGTCGCCTGTGTTAGCACGATCAACACAAGCCGAGAGAGTATTGGCTTACATCCCAAGGAACGATATGCTCGCTTGCTGAGCCTCAGCCGCAGAATTCACATCCTGATTGAATTTATATATCCGCTCAGGCGCATCACAAGCCAGTTCAGGATTCGGCCCAATCATGAGCTTATCCCCCATCTGCGCCTGCAGCTCCAACGGCGCTTCCACAAAAGTCGCTACGAGACCAGAATGAGAATGCCACTCCATATGGCAGTGAAAAAGCCACACCCCCGGGTTATCTGCACGGAAACGAATTCGTAATGTCCCGTGATTGTTGATCACGACTGTGTCACGGCGGAGAGGGCTCGTTCCTACGGGAGTGTCTTCGATGGTGCCTTTCCCGGAGCGGTGGATGACTTGGAAGTTGTGGCCGTGGAGGTGTACTGGGTGTGGGCGCATGTGTTTATTTTTCATGATGATCTCGATTACAGCGTTGTGGCTGAGAATGTAGGGTTGGGTCTGGTGGGTGTATGTGTTGGGGGATGTGGCGTTTGAGCCGGCGGCGAGGGCGGCGAAGAGAGATGGGGTGTTGTCTGGAGTGGTGTATGGTTCCGTGTTGAAGAGCCAACTAGATTATATTATTGTCAGGCACATTGTAGCATGACACAAACAATTGTTGAGCTCACTTACTGCGAAACGCCGTCTGTCTGGGTGTGCATGTCAATGGTGAGATTGATGCTCTGGTCAACAGCCTCTAATAGTGGTTCGTGGTCCAGAGGTACCAGGCTCATATCGTTGAGAGCATGTAAGCCTTTCGGAAACTGTGCGTCTGGAAAGGACAGTTCAGGATCAATCGTTAACCAGGCTTTTCCATCGATACTCTCTGGTCTCCCCGAATGCATGGAGAAGGACGACTGGCTTGATTAGTGGTTGTAGACTTGTCTGGTGGGAAAACATACCTCATCCATACGTGTGATCATAGGCACATTCGTCGCTAGACCCTCCTCAATAGTCAAGAGGAAAGCATATCGTTGCCCAGTCCCAACAAAGAGCATTTTTGTCTCGACGGGGTCCGTGTACACTCCGTCCACCTCAACCACCTTCATGACATGGTTCTCGATCCAAAAATACTGTCCGATGAAAGCTCCGATATTCGCTATGCGGACAAGATAGGTCTTTCCGGCTTGTATATGTACCTTGGCATCGGCAGCGTCATTGATGAGATTTGCATCTGGCGATGGGTCTCTCATAGCACCATATAATTTCAGGAGGTCTGGCGTCTGTGTATGATACCAGTCAGATAAAGAAATTATGATCTCCTCGTCGTACTGCTCGCGGTACGGTGATGCTGGGTCATTAATGATGAGGAGTCCTCGAAGACCATCTGGGTATTGGGATTTCGAGTGTGAATGATACCAGTATGTGCCTGGTTGTTGAACAGTAAAGTCGTATGTGAACCTCGCACCCGGTTCAATAGCACACTGACTGACGTAGCTTGTGCCATCCATGTGAGAGGAGCCATTCATGAACAGGCCATGGAAGTGCAAAGAGGTCGACTGGTTACCCAGCGAGTTATGCACGTTGATAACAACCACATCCCCGACCATGGCGTTTATAGTCGGTGGTGGCCACTGACCGTTGACACCTATTACTGGACGAGCGTGCGTGCCTGGTGGATCAGCCCATATCCATGCGATATCGAAGTCATGTTGTACTGTCGAGGTTGTCACTGGGGGGCAAAACAGGGAGAGTAGATATATACACAAAAAGCCAGGAAACAATGATTTTGGCATTATATGGCAATAATCTGCAACGTCAAACAATCCGAGGACATGAGAAAAGGCGGACGATGAAGGAAGAACAAATGTTAGAAATGTGAAAAGACTGGATGTGAAAGTCGGGTCTGGCCCTAGCTCGAAAAGTCACCGAGATGTCTCCTGGTTGACCTTACGAAAAGGCCAATCCCATGTGTGTGTTGTTGATGCCGAAGTACAGCGACGATTGCATTTTGTCTTGCATGACATTTTACTTTCCATGCGACAAGCCGAATTGTATTTGGGCTTGACAACTTGTGGAAAGCACGATGGGAGGCGCGGTAGAGGCCAAGAATAAAATAGGTCGGAGCGGAAGGTGACAAGCATGAGGCTTGGCATTATTTCACGAGCCTCCTCCCAGGATCTTGGAATCACGTTCGGATATGCATTGGAAAAGTATGGTTGCTGATGGCCTCTCCAAACTATTCAAGGTTCGGTGGGACCACTTCAACCGGCTTAGAAGTCTAGTCATGAGGAGAAGCTCTCTCCGCGAAGTATAATGGCTTCAATCGACCCTGTAAAATGAAGGTAGGTCCTCGCTCAGCAAACGAGACGCTAGCATACCCAGGTCAAAAAGTGCACTGATCATGTCCCAAAACCTCCGCGACTTCAAAGTCGACATACCTCGAGCAGAAGTAGACCGTCTCCTACGCAAACTTAAGGACACTCGCATCCCAACACAAGAAATCGTGCCAGGAGCAGGAAGCGACTATGGAATCTCGACGGAATGGATCCGAGAAATGTACGATTACTGGATCAATGACTTTGACTGGTACAAGCAGCAAGCATATATGAACCAATGGCCACATCATTTAGTGGACATCAATGACCAAACTGTTCATTTTGTGCACGCTCGTTCCGATCGAGCTGATGCTATACCCATCTTGTTGATTCATGGGTGGCCAGGCTCGTTCTACGAGTTCAGCCAGGTCATTAACCTTCTCACAAAGCCGGAGGATCCATCTAAGCAAGCGTTCCATTGCGTCGTACCGTCGCTTCCAGGATTCTGCTTTTCCTCTGGCCCACCAAAGGCCCAGACACTGAAACATGTCGCAGGGATGTTTCACGAACTGATGAGGTGTGTTGGATACAGTGACTATAGTGTCCAGGCAGGTGACTGGGGTCACTGGGTTGGAAGAGAGCTGTAAGTATCGTCGTCAATGCAGGGCGATGACAATCTTTGTGTTACTAGCCTGAGCTGACACTCCTGTGTAGTGCAGCAAATCCGACATATAGTAAGCACGTCCAAGCCATACACTTCAACTGGATACCTGCGCCTCTCCCGCCACCGTCATCGGAAGTATTATCGCCGCGCGAACAGCAAATTCACGAACGTGTCCAGGCCTGGCTAAACTCTCACCTCGCCTATGCACAGTTCATGCGCACTCGTCCCTCCTCTCTTGGTGTTATGCTCACCGATAATCCAACGGCCATCCTTTCCTTCATTGGTGAGAAATACGACGAAGTCTGCAATCCGCATAATCCCTTAACCAGGTCGAATTTGTGGCGGGACCATATTTTGACCACTGTGTGCCTGTACTACTTCTCCAACTGTTCAAATACAGCGTCTTTGGTGTACTTTGAAAACATCCGGCACGAGAAATTCCCAGAAGAAATCGTCAAGAAGGAGAATCGTGTGACAGTACCGATGGGCTATACGAGCTTCCTGTATGATACAAGACCGAGCGTGAGGTGGGGCGTCGAGCAAACTGGCAATCTTGTGTTTTACAACGAGAGGGACGAGGCTGGACATTTTGCTGCGCTCGAATGTCCGGGTGGTCTCGTGGAGGACGTGAGGAGCCTGGTAGAGATGGTAAAAAGGGGTGAAGCGAAGGCTGAGACTTCTAACTGATATGGTTGACCGATGAACTGTCTCTTATCCTTGCATGGTGCTCCAGAAATAGTCGGCATAGAAATACTTGCTGAATTTCTGCGGCTCAACGTTCACAATATGCACATCACCCTTCTTGGTATTGTTTACAGTCGCCTTGTTGTAGTTGCCAGCGTGATCTGGTTCGAGCGTGATTCCTAGAGATCGGTAGAGCCATAGCCTCAACCTGTGAACTGTTAGCCATTGTATTGTGCACTCTCTCCAAGTAATCCACATACACTGTAGGATCATCCACCTCTCTCTGTGCGCGTGCCTGTGCATCTCCTTCTACGCCCTGCTCTTCCAAGTCTTCCAATCGCCGCCTCAGTCGATCAAGCTCTGAATCAAGCCTTTCACCCTCAACTTCCAGCTCTTGAGCCTGTTTAGCGACTCGAAATTTCTTGGTGTCCAGCTCTACAATCTCACTCGCGTGACGCTGTGCGTCGTGCGAGCCAGTCGCTTCTCTATGCTGGGATGAGACAGTTGCCAGTTGACGCGAGAGTTTCCGAAGAGCTGTCTCTGCGTCATTTAGGCGCAGCTCGCGTGACTGCTGTAGTGTTGAGAGACTCTCGTTGATGCGGGAGACGGCTGCGCGGTCGGGTTGTGTGCTGAAATTCGAGATGGTGTGGCGGAGGAGAGTCGCTGGATCTTCTTCGAGTAGCATCTTTACGGATGTGAGTTGCTGTTTCTTCGATCTGGCTGCGAGTGTGCCGCGTGATGCTGTGTGTCTTCCTAGGCCTACATGGCTTTTCGAAATGAATTGTGAATGTTTATTTTGTTCCAGAAGAGGAAGGAATGACGTAAGGATAGCATATGTGGCCGTGCTGTGATGTCCTAGGCCGTAGAGGACGTTGTCGAGGCTCTAAAGTAACGGCAACTCTACTCAACGTGTGACGTCCTGAGGTTGGTCGAAAGTTCCAGGTGTGGCACAGCAGGCACATGGCGAACCTGCACCAGTCCATGTGCATCATCTGGGGACTCAATTCTGCGGTCGTGCCTACACATGTTCCGTATTAAAATCAGCAACTGTGTCGCTCCTTACTGTCCTAAAATTCACCTAAGCTACTATCCCCAAACTCTTGCACTACTCCCACAGCCGGCAATATGGGATCGAACCTGCCTTGTACGTCTCCACGATTGACTTCGCGCAACACGACACTAATGCGCCACAGATGCCGCCGATGCAGAGAGTCCTTTGCGACCAGCTGAGTTACAAGTTCTAAGAGCACAGTATGAAAAGGAGGGCGACTACGTCGGAGTGCAGACAAAGTTCAATTACGCATGGGTACGACTGTTTCAATACCTCTAGTAGGCGCAGCATACTGACAGGTGCAGGGCCTAATTAAGTCGTCCGAGCGCTCAGAACAACAGCTTGGTGTACAGCTACTATCAGACATCTTCAAGACAACACCCGAAAGGCGGCGCGAGTGTCTATACTATCTCGCACTCGGGAACTATAAACTGGGCAACTACGCGGAAGCAAGGCGGTATAACGAATTATTATTAGAAAAAGAGCCTGGAAATTTGCAGTCGCAGAGCTTGCGGACATTGATTGATGACAAAGTTTCGCGAGAAGGCATGATGGGCCTGGCTATCGCGGGTGGTGTGGCTGTTGCTGCTGGTGTACTGGGTGGTTTCATGATGAGGAGTGCTCGAGCCAACAGATGAGCCTACCCGAAGAACAAGAGTGTTCCTCGTGAGCATCGCTGAGACTGGGAGCTTTACTTTAAACCTGATTTTGAGCGTTTCTGGATATATTGTCGTAGGTGAATCTTGCTTCCCTAATATCTCTCGCTGTTCTGCTGTTCTGACTATGTAAGTCACACCTGCAATTCATCGCCCTTGTTCAAACAAACCATCCTTCTATGCCATTCAAATCTTTCCTAACAGCTCACCCATACGAAAAGAACAATTGTAGATGGAACCGTTCTCCGAGTATCAACACGGCGAGCACAGACAAGTCTACGTTGCTTGGCACAGCGGAGGGCGAAACCCCAAATAGAGGATCCTTTGTGGATACCTCAACCAGCTGATAACGAGCTTGGCTGTCCTGCTCTACTCAATCACAGCTCTTCTCCGGCGATAGCTTTCGTACCTGAATTTACATACACTTACCTCCATGTGGCCGAGCAATGCTCAGAAGCTTGATGAGTGTCCTTATCGGCTTAAATATACCAAATGCAGAATGCGTGACCCATCCTAGCGTGCACTGATAGCTCCAGCTTTGAATCCGAGGTTATACGGTCATGTAGTCTCCTAGGGGTTTGTCTTCTCAAACATAGCTTCTATACTTGATGCCACAGCAACCTACAGCTAGAAATTAACGAAACTGAGGCGACAACAGGCATTGCTCACCCCATACCCGTTGTTTAGCCATGTCCCCCTCAAATCCAACCCTCGATGCCTGGGAAGCATGCAACAAGATCGATACAGCCTTTGTGATGACTTGTTGTGCCTTCTGCTGGCCTATCATTCCCGCAGTCGGTCTTGGGTACTCTGGTTACAGCACTCGATGGAACAGCATTGCCTCATTCTACCCAGCTCTCATCGCCGTCTCTGTATGCACGATACAGTGGTGGGCGATCGGCTATGCTCTGGCTTACGGTGAGGGTGGAGCCGTCGTAGGACCGTTGACGACCGCCTTTCATCGAGGCGTTGGTGCCGATCCTGTTGGGACTATCCCCGCAATCCTGTTCAGCTTTTTCCAGCTGATCTTTGAGGCAACGGTTTGCGCAATCGCGATTGGTGGCGCATGTGAGCGAGGACGAATCGTAGCTATAGTTCCGTTTGTGTTCTTGTGGTCAACTTTCGTATACTGCCCACTAGCGCACATGGTTTGGGGAGGAGGCTTCCTCGCTGAGCTCGGAGTTCTTGACTTCGCTGGAGGAACGCCAGTCCATATTAACTCGGGCGCAACAGCCACGGCGTTATCTTTGTACCTCTCCTATCCAGTCGCTCGCTCTCGAAAGTCGGCAAACCGAACACCCAGTCACCTGGCTTTGCATAAGCCACATAACACCATCTGTCAAATGATCGCTCTGATTATCATCTGGGGGAGTTGGCTGGCGTTCGATGCTGGCACAACTCTGGCATTGAACTACAAGAGCGTGATGGCTATGGTCGTGACAAATGTCTGTGCAAGTGCGGGAGCTATTACCTATGCAGTATACACCTGGGCCGAAACAGGGAAGTGGGCAGTCGATTCTGTGTTCCTGGGAGCAATTGCTGGACTGGTCATGATCACACCGTCTGCCGGCTTCATTGGTATTAATACCGCTTTGTTGTAAGTTATCGACTTCCCTGTACATATTATCCTGCCGCAACAAGAGAACATGCTAACCATTGCAATCTGCACAGTTTCGGCATCTTTGGTGCTCTTCTGACCCGGCAAGCTCTTCGTATCAAGTTCACGCCTTGGGCTCGAAAGTGGCGCTGGGTAGACAATGGGGACACCTTTGCGACACATTGTCTGTGCGGCTTTGCAGGGACCATTGCTACAGGCTTGTTCGCGTCGAAAGAAGTCGCATCCTACGATGGTGTAACTGATATTACTGGCGGTGTCGTCTTCGATGGCAATATTCGTCAGCTTGGCATCCAAGTGCTGGAGGCTTGTATTGGGTTCACTTGGTCATTCGTGGTGAGCTGGCTGTTGTTCGCACTAATCGACTGCGTTCCTGGTCTGGAAGTGCTGTGCACCAATGACGAGCTTCTGATGGGTATGGATGCCGCCCAGATGGAGGAGACATTGACGGAGCACCACTGGACGGATGAGGCCGAGTACAAGGCAATCGATGCTGCGAAAGGCCCTATATCTATTGCATGAGCGAACGACGGCGAGGTGAGATGAAATCTGATAAGTGTCCCTAAAGGCAGTGCGGTAATCTGTGTTGTTGACATTTTTAAGCGCAAATTATACATATACAATCATAGAACCATTGGTCCTAGTCTCTCAGGTCTTGTCTGCTCCCTTCAAGTCTCTAGATGCATCCTTACCTGGTTTAGCTTTTGCTTCCATGATATCCAACATAGCCTCAAGATCTTCGAGACTATCTTCGAGGCCATCACCTTCGAGATCAAAGTCCATCAGATCATTGAATTCTGCGAGCTTCTTCTGGCTCTTCTGGAGCCACTTCTCCATTTCCTGGTTTTCCTTGGCCAACTTCTTGGTCTCGTCCTGTAGCTGCTTTTCCTGCTTCGTCAAGGATTGAGCATTGGAGTGAATAGATTTTGCCCGTGACTGTAGATCTGTATCGACTTCCTTAGCAGCGACATCGAAAGAACTGAGGAAGGCTTTGCGGGCATCTGCTGTCCGTTCAGCTTGACTCGGTTGTGGCCTGATAGAAGATGTCCCAACAGCACTCAGGCTTGCCTCTGCCGTTGAGTGCCGGGAAACGCTCGACATGTTTCTTGACTGACTGACTGACCGAATGCTCACATTGCCTGGTTCCTCTGCAGAGTTGACAGTAGGACAACTGCGGCATGTGCAGGATCGGCCACCTCTGATGCCTGAGGCACGATTGTTCTCTAGCCATGCTCCGCCTGCGTCATCCCAGCACTCTCTACTGGAAGAAGCACCAGGTAACTCCTGCCGCTTATATTGCAGCTGTGGTAGACAACCGATGTAGGAAACCACCGATGTTGTCGGCGTTCACTGCAGAGCCCATCGTCGAGCTCAAGCAACGCGACAAGTCGAAGATCGAGTCGATCCTGGCCCATGGAGACCATCTACTGGTCGGTCTAAATACGGGCGCTCTTCGCGTGTATAGAGTCAACCCTGGCCCTGAGCAAAACGAAGATGGTGTGGACGATCATGATGAGGTCTCACAGACAAAGAACAAGCCGACCGAGCTTCTTGCTGAGCACGAGAAGTTCTCGAAATACAAGATCGAACAGCTAGCAATCTTCAAAGAAGCCAACATCCTTATATCCTTGAGTGGTGGCTTGATCTCTATACACGACTTGGGCACTTACAAACTTCAAGAGCAACTCAGCAAGACCAAAGGCACTACCATCTTCGCTGCCACAAGCAACATCGTCCAGGACGCAACCACCAGAGTTCCAACTCTTGTTAGCAGATTGGCTGTTGCTGTTCGCAGACGGATCCTCCTCTGGTCGTGGCACGATGGAGAACTCGCTGGCGATGCAGACGAATTCACCCTTGCTAACAGCGCGAAGTCCTTGACCTGGGCTATGGGGACGAAGCTCTTGGTCGGTCTGAATCAGAACTATGTCATGCTGGACATAGAGTCTCGGGAGCAGAAGACCATTGTCGGCCCTGGAAGCATAGGCGGACAACCGGGCTCTGAGAGAGGAACAGGAACACTGAGCTACATTGGGATGGGTAGCATGATGCCGGCACCACTCGCTACAGGTCTTGGTCCCAACGAAATGCTACTGGCCAAGGACGTCAATACACATTTTGTCGATCGAAATGGTGAGCCTATTGGTCGCAGGCAGATACCGTGGCGAGGCACTCCGAAAGCAGTCGGATACTCCTACCCATTTCTGCTAGCTCTACAGGAGTCGGCTAAACAGGGTGTGCTGGAAGTGCGAAACCCCAACACACTCACTCTGTTGCAGTCTATTGAGCTGCCCAACGCAGGACTCTTGCAAGTGCCTAATCCGAGCATCAGTCTTGCACATCAAGGCAAGGGTTTTCTTGTTGCAAGTGATAGAATTATTTGGCGCATGAAAGGCTTACATTACGATGCACAAATCGATGCACTGGTTGAAGCCGACCAACTTGACGAGGCCATTAGTCTGCTTGACATTGTGGAAGAGACACTGATCAAAGACAAGGAGGGCCGACTAAGAGAGATCAAGATGCAGAAGGCTCAAAGGCTGTTCGACGAAGGTAAATTTCGTGATGCCCTGGAGCTTTTTAGTGATGTATCTGCACCACCTGAACGTGTTATCAGGTTGTACCCTCGGCTCATCGCCGGTGATATGGCTACGGCCAGGCCACAATCACCGCTTGAGCCCAGAAGTCCACAGATGAACAGACCTGCATCAATTGCCAGCAAGTCGAGTATAGAGAAGATTAGGAAACAAGCTTCTGATGTAGCAAACGTGCCTAGTGGCGTCAAGGAAAGCACAAATGAAAAGGAGCTGAAATCTGCAGTAAGAGAATTGCAGGCGTTTCTAGCTGATATTCGCAGACGACTTCAGCGGTTCTTTGACCCAGATCAAAACATCAGACCACTATCCGAGCTCGAGGATGGCCCTCAAGCAGAAGACAACAAAAACGTCGTTGAACACATTCTAGAAGTCAAGAATAACGACGAAGCGCACGTTAAAGACAAACTCCTCGAAACCGCAAAAGTTGTGGACACGACGCTCTTCAGAGCTCACATGTACAACAATCCTGCATTGGCTGGTTCGCTGTTCCGCATCAAGAATCACTGTGATCCCGAAGTTGTTATGAACAAATTGGAAGAGACAGAACGATACAGTGAACTGATAGATTTTCTGTATGGTAAGCGCTTGCACAGAGAGGCGCTGGAGAGACTACAGCGATTTGGCCAGTCAGACAGGACCGACGACATCGATCCACAGCTCCATGGTCCGGACCGCACGGTCAGCTACTTGCAGAACCTGCCAGCCGAGCTAATTGATCTCATTCTTGAGTTTGCGAAGTGGCCACTGGAAACAAAGCCTGAAGTAGGCATGGAGATTTTCATGGCTGACACTGAGAACGCCGAGTCTTTACCACGCGACAAGGTGCTCGCCTTTCTGGAGTCGATTAACAGGCGACATGCGATGCGATATCTGGAGCATGTAGTGGATGAACTCGACGATACCACTCCAGAATTGCATCAGCATCTGATCGTTCTTTACTTGGACGAACTAAAGTCAAGAAACACCGAAGACAGAAGTGACGAAACGTTCCAAAAGCTTCTTACTCATCTTCGACAATCAACACAGTACTCGGCAGCCAAGACGCTGCCTATGCTGCCACGAGACGACCCGCTGTTTTATGAGGCTCTTGCCATTGTATACAGCAAGATGGGCCAGCACAAACAAGCACTGCAATTGTTCGTCTTCAAGCTCAATGATACCGCCAAAGCAGAAGAATACTGCAATCAGGTATATCTACAGGAGAATTCAAACGCGAACCAGCGCACAGCAGCAGGCAGTTCTCAGAGAACGTCAACAGCACAAGCACAAACTGAAGACCCTATCTCGGAAGCATCTACGATTTATGCACTTTTGTTATCGCTTTATCTCTCCCCACCTCCCGCAACACCACCTGATCAAGAAGAAAAACCACGAATCGGAGACGCCCTGTCTCTGTTGGCAAGGCATGGCCCACGTCTGCCAGCCTCAAACACTCTATCCATCATACCTAATGAACTGCTTGTGAAAGAGCTTGAGTCTTACCTGCGTGGCCGTATACGGACAGCCAATACAGGTATGAATGATACTCGCATGATTTCGAATCTACGCAAAGTCGAAGCCGTAAGAGTACAGGCTCGTTTGCTCCTGGGGAACGGTGAAGATGGTGATCCTGGTGCCAAGCTTGGCCCTAGTGAGCCCATAAGTGATGCAGCAGCAAAAGGTCGTAGGAGAAAGATAGTCATCAATGAAGACAGGGTTTGCAGAGTATGCCACAAGAGACTGGCAGGAAGCATAATCAGTGCGTTTCCTGATGGCAGTGTAGTACACTTGAGCTGCCAAGTAAGACGTGAGCAGGAGCTCGGGTTCACCTCCTCAGCTCCGGTCACTGTCAGCTAAATGCAGCCAAAGCCGTTGGTCTATAATTTTTGGACAACGTTCTCTTCATCCTTCCAACGAACCTGATCACCACACTCAGGGCAACGAATTCCTCTTATGACTTCTTGCAGGCTTAACCAAAGTCTAAGTAGCACTGAGTAGGCTCTTTGAGATATCCATTACAGTGTTATCCCAGCTGCAATAGTACTTCGAAGTAATCGATGACTAGCAGTAGTCTTTGTGCGTCTGTCTCAGTAAGTCGGGGTTGAATGCACAAACTTGGCCCCGTACCAGTACTCATTTGCAGCAAGCACAAGTTCCAGCCAACCACAACTCGAGCCAGGCCTGCAGTTCACGGTCGCCTGCCAGTGTGATACTACCACTTTACTAAGCCAATCCCTATCACTTTAAAAGCTACTGCTTCGATATGTGACTTGCAGTCACAAGCTAGCAGTTTTTTCCTGATCACCACCCGCACACGTATGTTGCTTCCAAGCTCCTTTATCCAATACTTCGACCATCAGTCTGAAGCCCGCGCCTGCCACTTCATCAGCAGTGGACGTTCAACTTTCGCGCCGAATCCACTGCCCGCTCTGACCCTCTCGTGCCTGCCTTCTCTTCACTTTGCTGCATAGTACTTGCATGGCTCGCTTTTTGACCTTGCCGATTGAGGTTCGGCTATCGATCTACCAATACCTGTTCTCAGATGACAGCATAAGCTTACTTCTGTGGATAGATGAGAGAGAAGAACGAAAATTTATAGAAACGCAACGATGCTCACTCTCTCGATTGTCTGAAGTACCCGTGCATCGTGGCATATTGCTCACCTGCCTGCAATGCTACGAAGAAGCCATTGGTCTTCACGAAAAAGCTCTTAGTCATCTTGTGATCGAAGTGGAACGCCTCCAAAGGGCTTATCCAGCATCGAACACCGCTAGCATTTCTGGTCACAGATACCACGGATACGTGTTAAAGGCTTTGAACCAATTGTACGAATCTCCACATCACCGATCACTTCTTCACCAGATTCGTAGATTAACATTGCCGGACTTTGTCTCCCATGAGGAGCTCTTCGAGCTCCTGCAACTGACGCTTCTACCTGCCGTCAGGACTCTAGAATTCGTTGCACTCGACGGACAGATCAAAGATCTCTTTGCTGCTACAGACCCATCTGCGCGTCCCTTCAACGAAACATCGTCCTCAGAATTGGCTCCAGATTTTCATAATATGCGCCCCTTTTTCGTACATCCTACGAGACGTTTCGATCCCAAAGACCACGTTTTGAGGTCGACTTTTCAATGGGGAGCGCGCCCGAGCATGATGCATTCGGGCTTCGAGTGGAAGAGGTTGTCTGATGCAATGCTCACGATCACATTTCTGTGGACAACAGAGGTGGATTGGTTCTTCATCTGCAAGGCATGTCTTGCCTCAAGAAAGGTCAATGCCAGAAGCCAACACAAGTCGACAGATTCGTTTTGTGGTATGGTTACATACGTAGGTCCTTTCCACGCAACTTTTTGCCCCACGAGTAAACTCCGACAATAGAAATGTCTTGCTGATTAATGATGTTATGGTATAGATGTATACCTATAATTGTTCCAAGGACGAGATCATCAGCATGAGCTTCATTTCGACGCGACGAGCCAAGCACTGCGGATACAGTCATTGTGAGTTCGAGGAAGTTTTCCTCCGTTACCTTGGATCAACACGACCTGCTTCTTTGCCTATCTGTGATTGGAGAAGCGAACTACATCCTATCTAGGCTCTACTTGGGATCGAGATTGGAGTGTAATATTCGCAACGTGTGAACTCGGGGACAACAAGCATGGAAAACAGATGTATTCATTGTGTGAGTGCATTCTAAGCCATTCACTACACACAACTGACCATGCCTCATAATTCGAGTAAATGTAGCTACCACAATACGATCCAAGGAAGACACATCAGAACTACAAATACGATCCATGCATACCTCAATATTCGCACACGCGTTCCATACAACAGTGGCAAATGCTCGACTGAAGAAACGCGAACGTCTAAACGATCTCTTTCCGCACGTCCCTTGGCTTCTCGCTATCACCAGTCACAGTATCACTGCTGCTCGCCCGTGTCTGAGTATCTGCGATAGTCGTGTGACCTGCATGCTGATCAACGTTTGTCTTATGAAACTTCCTAGCAGTAACCTTATTCTCGAACAAGATATCTAGCTCAGCATAGGTACGACCTTTGCACTCCGGCAGCATGAAGAACATGAATGCAGCCAGAATGGCGGTCAGTCCAGCAAAGAAGAAGCCGCTTTTGCCAGCCCAGTTCCAATCGGTTGGCGAAAGCATGCGTGGTACAATGATGTTATTAATGATGCCACCCTAAGAGTTGTTCGGTCAGCTCGCGACGTGCAAAGACCAAGGGATGAACTTACCAAGTTATACACGTTTCGAGCCAGGACAACTGTCTTCACCTTGGCTCGGGTTGAGGGGATCTCAGATACGAGGGCATAGCATACTGGACCGACTGTACAGTTGTATACAAGAGTGTATACTAATAATACAGAACCGAGAGCCCATGCAGCGCCGACGTTGTCTTGAGATATGACGCCTAGACCACCTATGACCAGAAGGAAGCAGGATAGGAGGCAGAGGCCCCAGAAGTAAAGAGCTCGTCGGCCGATATGGCTCATCAAAAACCAGGAGATGAGTGTTCCAATGAAACCCAGGGCGTACTGACCGATCGCCATGTTCAAGCCGTCCTCACCACTGAGACCGGCTTCCCGAAATATCTGTACGGAGTATCTGGCACGATATTAGCAGATGGTTGTTGCGAGTAACGCATGTGGTCTTACCCCATCAGTGCAGCTCCACACAAGGCCTGTGTAAGCCAAACCACGCACGCAATCAGAGTTCGACGCCTCTCGATGGGTCTGAAGCAGTTTCGGTAGCCGACTCCTTCATTCATGGCTTTTTCAAGCTCATTAGTGTGATTGATCAGGGCTAATGCACCATCAAGGTTAAAGGGTATATCCGCAGAAGGTGTCGTAAGTCTTCTCACGCTGTTCCGAGCGTCGTTGAACCGGCCTCTGCGAACGAGCCACCAAGGTGATTCTGGTGCCATCAATGCCCCGACGCAGATGAACGGCACCCAGACCCATTGCAGACTGAATGGGATTCTCCAGCCCCAATCGTTGTTTATGGTGTCACAACCGCGCAGTACACCTGATGACACAAGCTGTCCTGAAACCCAGCATAAGTTGATGTATGTTGTCAAGTATGGTCGAAGTACTGCAGGAGTGATGTCAGAGGCATATGTGACTGTCAAAGTCTGGTAGATGCCCCAAGGCAATCCCATCAGAACCGAACCAGCAGTCACCATCCCTATACTCTGCGCGAAGAAGTGTATGAAGTTGAAGGCAGCAGACGCAAAGAGTGCAAGCAACATCGTCTTTCGATAGCCGATCCACTCCGACAGGTATCCATTGATCCAAAGACCGATGATAGAACCAGCCTGAGTACCATTCAGCACAGCGGCCTGCCATGCAGCGGATATTCTTGGATTGCCATCTGGGTCAAGTTCTGTCCCGAAGGAGTTTCGGAAGGCATCGTAGCCCATGAATGTGCCTGTGGTCGCCAGGTCATATCCCTCCATCACAACCGCCAAACTCATTATCAGCGAGAAGCATATTGCTCGCTTATACAATCGAACAGCTTGTCGAATGGTGAGAGACTTTTCCGTCGCAGTTGCTAACTCGATCTCGTTGACCTGCTGGCCTATACTTGGATTTGCCTGGCTGAGACGCCGGAATGTGTTATCGTTCATGCGTACGACACCCCCATCGTTGCCGTTGCTAGCATCTGGAGTCGAATATCGTTTGGGGGACATATTGGACGAGTTCGCTCACGTTTAGCTTGTCGTCGAAAGAGGTGCATAGTCGATTGAGATGGGACAGCACAGTGGTCTATATATCTACACACAACAACGTCAGCAGCCACTGGGCTCTCATCATTTCCACGAGCAAATGGGCGCCATGTGTTTTGTGCGGATCTCGTCCCAAGCGCAACCCCAGGTTGGACCTCCTATGACACACGTGTTCCCCAGATGCCACGTTGCGGGCCAAATCGTCCGGGGTTGTACTTGTGCATTGCGAGAACTTTCACGACAGGTCCACATCGTGAAAACCGCAGAAGCGCTTCAGAAGGTTTGTGGGCTAATATCTGCCTCATCTTTAACCGTGCCGAATGCAGAATACGAACGTCAAGAAAACATGACGAGGCCCCAAGGGTTGGCGGGAGTCTTGGCTCTAGGAAAGGCTTTCGTAAGTGAGGGCTTGGCGAGAGCTGGGCGAGGTGGAAATGGAAGGGAGAGCGGCTCGAGATGACGTATGTACGTACAGTATGGCAAAAACCAGGGGACCGTTAGTACTGGGAGGCAGTACCTGTACAGTGCAAAGCTGCAGGAGATACAACCGCAGAGGTATGCCAATTTGGCGATACAAGAGAAATCCCAAGTTTTGTAAATAAAGGTGGCGTTCTCGGATGTTAGTCGCCTGCAAGGCTCGGGCGAGCAAAAGAGTCAGGGAGAGGGAACGTGGAAATACTTCGGTAGTGGAAAAGGTTTTCTTTCACCATCATACATAGAACGTAGCCGCAAAGAATCGTTGGCAATCAAAAAAAGAAATCCAAGATCATCGAATAACAAGCTCACAAGAAGTCGTATCCCAAATTTTCGAGTCTGCAGCTGAACGTCTACAGCTCCCCGTTATACATAAATTCCTCCAAGACCTCCAATTCCAGCAAACCCTGCACATCCATCTGAACTTCTCGATCCACCACATCGTCACGCAAGAAATTGAGACCCTCCATCGCTTTCCCGCCACAAGCCTTGCGCAATGTCAGGAAAGCGTAGTGGCCGCCAACGACAGGTCGGGCGAAGAAGTTTGGCCCTGGAAAGCCGCCGCTTCCTTCTGTGTCATGCAGGTCAGTCAGTGGCCGGTCGGTGTTGGTCTCATTCACCCATCGAGCGACTCGCTCAAGTATATCTGCGCGAACTCGTGGAGCAGCGACTGACATGGCGAAGAATTCCCAGTCGGTCTTTGTGTATATGTGACGGGAGTCTAGTGGAAGGCCGTATTTTTGGCGGACTGCGTAGTACCAGTCTGATTGCATCTGGTAGATGTGTTGTGGGACAAAGCCAGAACTCTTGCTGGGTGATTTGATCGGCTTTTGGCCAGTGACCAGGGGGCTTGTGTCGGCTGAGTCTGTGTTCTCGAGGTGAAAGCACAACAAGCTGTCGGCATAGAGGTTGTAGGTTGTGGCCCAGGAGCCGAACCAGTTGTACGCTACCTTGGCATGTGTCTTGTCTCTAGAAATGCCTAATTCTTCCCACTTCTCGATATAGACTCTCGACGTGTTGTCGTATCTTTTGACATCAGCTTCATAGCCAGCAATTTCTGCCAGGCCAGCCATGGCTTTAATGCCAATGATACCCTTCAGCGCCAGATTGGTCTGCAAAGCTAGCCAGCCAGCAAAGTCATCTGTCGATAGCTGGTTCTCGGGCTCGAGACTGTAATCGACTAAATACTGAGTCCATTGCTTCCAGAGGCGATAGCTTCGCTGGACCCATCTCTGTGCTTTCTTTTCCGACTGACTGTCTGAGGTCCAGGGCTCATCGATATATTGAACGCCAGCATCCGTGCCAACATTTAGGGGCCATATCTTTTCATCGTTTCTCTCCAGGTAATTGGGAGCTTGTTGCCAGGTGGAGCTGACAGAGCTATTTGTACCATACTTGATTGAGTTTGCCAGTGCAAGGCCCATGATGAGGATGTTGCCGCATTCTTCGACTGGCATATACTCGTCATTGCCATCAGGGTGACCAGTTGCATTGGGGTAATGAGCGCCAATGTCGTGCATAGCATACTTGTTTGGGTATTGGCCGCTCATCATATGTTCGATCAGCGGCTCAAGCAGGTATGCCAACCACCTGGGATTAGTGTAGAGGAAGAAAGGAAAAGCAGGGAAGATCACATCTATCGTTTGTGTGTTGCCGTCTGATGAGATCTCCTTCATGAACAGTAGTGGATCTTCTGGCGTGCCCGTGAAGTGAGTGGCGCCCATGACCTGCCTAGCAGATACTGCCACAATGTCAACGTAATCTTCAGCTCCAGACCTATAGGCATCGACCGCAAGCTGAGCGGAATAATTGGAAGCAAGCTCCTCAGCATGTCCATAGTCAAGCCAATGAAAAGTGACAAGATCCTGAGGAGAAGACATGTACGATGCCCACAATGGACGTAGAAGTGTGAGCCCTCTAGCTGAAGCATATTGAATGACCGGATTTTGGATATGAGCAATTGTGAACATGACATTCTTGACGTGCGCATGTGATTTGAGGCTCGTCGTGTTAGCATTGAAAGACTTTGAGAAAGCGAAAACAGGCTCGTCGTCCATTATGCTTCGGAATCTACCATCAGCATGGTCTTGCAGGGTTCCCGTTCTGGAGAACCTCTGCCTGAGTTCCGATGAAGTGCCTGCCTCATGACGAAGATCAGAAGGACCAGAGAAGAGTAAGGTACCCCACTCTGGTTGTTCTCGGGTTTCTGTGAAAGCTTGCTCGGTCTCCCTTCTAACCATCCACGTCTTGAGACCTTGGTCCTCTTCCTGTTGTAAATGAGTGTGCTCTATATCCCACACAATCTTGTTGGCCCTATCACCACTGACCCATTGACCATTGACATCAACATAGATGTCCACGTCCACGTCACCAGTCACAAACACGTTCAGATAGGCTGCAGGTATCGATTGCCGGAGGGTAGAGGTAGGGGTAATGGGTGAGAGAAAGGACAGCGTTATCTCCAAAGATCTTGAGGAATTGTGCGAAAGGATATTGTAGGTGAGGTTGGTAGTAGACGCATCGTACTTGGAGCCCAGGTAGGTGGGATAGGAGACGTTGTAAGAGCTGTCGTGAGGGCTCAAAGCGTCCTGTGGTCTGCCCAGTAAAGGGTATACCTTCTCTTCATGTGGAAGTCTAGCTAGGACAGAGAAGCCAACATGCTCTCCAGTCCAGAACATAGGCCATGATTCCCATGGCTTTCCGCGTGCATCGCTGAGCCATGTGCTTAGGTATGGATTGCGTACAATAAGTGGAAGGACTGGGGGAGTCAGGCGAGAGGCATCGACCAAGGAAGGTAGGGCCGCTGCGAGCACCGTCAATGCGGAAACCAGCCGCATCGTGGTAGGAGGAGCAACAGCTGTAGCTCTAAGCTGTACTAAAGATACTGGTAATGCAAGGGAGAAGGATAAAGAGCAAGCGACACGAAGGTCGACACCGGAAGAGCGAGCATCGTGGACTGCTCAAGGACAGCGACCACTTGGCGCGAGGGATACAAACTGTCAGCAGGTCATTTGACCATAGTCACCGGTCCCAGTGACGCAAATTTGCTTTTCGGAGCGTCCCAGATGCAACGTGCGCCAAATGACGATCTGGATTGACGGGAGCTATGCCTGTTCCTAACACAAACCCCAGGTTTTGACTGGAGGCTTGAATATTCCTACGCACGTGATCAAACAAGGAAGAACTCCCGAGCTAAGCCACACCGAGGTATTGGATAGAAGCACATGGCAGTCTCGATGCTCCTCAGCACATTGCTTATCGTCGACTGCTCGTGAGGCAGAGTTCAGGAACAATCTTGCGCGAGGTGACGAACCCTTACTTGAAGTCACCACTAGATTGTGTTCCAAGTAGGACAGCAACACCTCGTTTATGCAAGGAGCACATGGGAACTGATAAGTTAAGCTTTGTTGCAGACAGCGCACATGTTTTCGTGTGATCCTGCACAGGATCTGGTCGTGTATGCGTGGGAGGATAAAAGTACAGTCAGATCACTCCCTGCGAGGATTGCATATCGAGCAGTGTAAACCCCAGCTTGAAGGCAGGTAAGAAGACCCGCACGTGCAGAAAGACAACGTATTCCGACAACATTGGAACAAGCACCGCAGCATGGACTTCCTGACAGGCTCTCAGCTCGCATTGAGGCATACTTCTTTATCTGGCTGTCTTGCCGTGCTCAGTTGTTCTCCTGTCGAACAAATGCCATACTCTTCCTCAACTCCCGCTCCTTCTGCTTGCCTTGTAGTTCCAGTCTTTCGATCGCAAACTGCAGTTGATCTTTTTTCTGCTGAAGTCTCTTCATCTGTAGTGCTTTAGGATCTGTAAGGCTCGAACCTTGACTTGTGGGCATTGGTCTAGCCCGAGCAGGTTGTCCAACAGCTGAGTTGCGCTGTGACCCAAGTCTTCCTTCCAACAATTCAGATCGGGCCTTCAGACTTTGCTCTTTTCGTGCAAGCTGATCCACATGACTTTCAGCTGTGGACAGCAACTGCTCTATTGCAGGAGATATCTCATTCGCTAGTGATTGTTGCGCTTGTTTCAGGACTGCTTCAGGCACGAGCTCAAAGTGTTGCTGAGTCTGTAGAACCTTCCGCAATCGAGGAAAGTCCGAAACACCTTCGTCTAGGATCGAGATACTGGAGTCAAGCAGTGCTAGCGATGCTCGCAGGCTCGATACCGCTGGCCCGAGTGTGGCCATGGTTCAGTCGGAAATCTTTGGTATTAGCTACCTCGTACCTGATCGTAGTGCTGCTTGCAGCTGGGACAGTTCTGACAGCTGCCAGTCTATACGTCTCATACTAAGAACGCTTGAAAGTCCTGGGTACATTGTTTAGACGATCAATAGCTTGAACTGCGAGTGTTTTGCTTACTGAATCTGTAACCGCGATATGTATGTATTGGATTGAATCGTTGCAGACGATATTGCCGCGAAAGATGCTGTTCTGAAGAAGAACAATCAGTAATTTATCGGAACAGGTGGCTAATATCACGTGAATGGCATCCGCCAGATTTGCTAAGCTCCGTCGCAGCTTGACCACGTCCCCGGTCATAGAAGAAACGTTTCTAGCTCGACCGTCCACTCGAAAAGCAGCCAGACGTACTAAATACAAATAAAATGCCTAGTCTCCTACCCAAAAAATTCCCTGGCAAGATGTGTACGTTCGACTCCGTCCACATTGGCAACAACCAAGCTGACTGGATTGCTAGCGGAGCCCATGATCCCCTTCTTCGCTGCAGGTCTGTTAGTCCTATACGGCATCAACGCGGGCGCTACTGCCATGATGAACTGTTCGTGACCACTGACCCTCTGACCGAGTTACAACCACTGACAATACTCTTCAGCTGAGCAATTCGGAAAGAGAGACACCCTGAGAGAACAGAAGGTGGACAACCCAGGAGGCGCGCCGCACTAGAGAGCCACAAGCAAGAGTGTGTCATGTACAAAGACCTCGAGAATGCTCGAAAAGCGTCATTTCAGCATGCAGCCAGTATAGAATAAAATATATCAAGAGGAGCTCAGCAAATGTGTCCGCCGCATCACGAATACCGTCTCCGAAATTGATAGCTGCATACACACACGTCAACGAACTTTCCAGGTCGTCATTCTTATATCGAGATTTAGACACGAGCTAGCTACCGCGTCCGATAAGACAATTTTGCTTGAACCGCAATGACTAAATGACACGGTTAACCATTGACAAATATACACATCTTGAACACCTAGCTACCCACTTGTGAAAGACACGACAGCCAGTTCCTCGAAAAGAAACCTATGCTACGAGCAACATTGACAGCAGCTCACATTTGTCTGCCGCTCACGCGTGCACTATTTTTACACGGTGAAAAGTGCAGCACATTACGGAGCTATGTCAACAGACAAGCTTTCTCTCTGTGCAAACCACTTTGCGTTTCAGAGCCCCGTCCACCATCTCGCTCGCCTGTTCAGCTGAATATTGCAGTGCCTCAAGCTATACTCATGCCTCGTCTCGGCTTTTTTCGAGCATAGAAGTAGTTGCCTATGAATGTCCAGCACTTGCTCTCTCGACAACATTCACAACCCAGTCAACCACTGCCTGTGGCGCAGTCACGTTTGGACAATGGTCAGCTTTGATGCTCGTAACATCAACTTTCTTCCCACTTGCTCGCTCTATCACATCGATTCCAGCTTGCTGCACGTCTCGCGGAATGCAGAGATCATCCTCACACAACAAATAGCTAATCGGCACATCCTTGTATCCCGGATAGGTCAGCTCGCCGATGAAACTAATTGCCGAATGCTTAGGCATCTTCCTGATCCATTCCGCCCCTTCCTCAACCGACATGGAGCTGAGTGTGATTCGTGCTGTTGTCTCCGGATGTTCATGGTGCATCCATCCGTCTTCACTTATGCTCAATGGTATTGTCTGCTCTGGAGGGGCCTCGCCTAGAACGTCTTTGGCCGCCTTACCAACTTCTGGCACTAGACAAGTCAGATAGCCCATCCTCACTAGTCCCCCTGCTTTTCCTTGCTTAGTTCTCTCCTCCTTGCTCAGTCCTTTGACACTTTGGGTCATTGGCACTCCACCATAAGAGTGCCCAATAAGCACCACGTCTTTGCCTTCGTCTGCTAACCTCTCGACTTTCTCGGCAATAAAAGTGGCATCGTCGTTCATGGTCGCTGGTGGCCCTGGACGGCCTTGAAGTGTGGATAGCCCAATACTAGGCAGGTGGATAACGTCGATATAATAGCCTTTTGCAATCAGAGTGCTGACGTTGTCTGCATAGAAGACCGGGAGCCCGAATGATCCCGGCACGAGCACGATGTAGGGTTTCGACATGGTTGCAAATACTCAAGATAGCTGGTTCGTACGAGGCCTGAATCAATGGAGTAATCGTTCTGTTGTGGTTGTTTCTTAGTAAGTAAACGAACTTCTTACTAGGTGCTAAAATGAGAACACTTTGAATGACTGTAGCAGATACTTATACTTGTGCTTGATCTTTCAGGCGTGCTGCTGTTGAAGCATATTTGATCCACAACTTACATCTATTCTAACACTTGCACGCCATTCTCGCCACCATGGATATTTCAAGATTTTGACTCCCATCACTGCCCGTGTTTCTCGTTACGACCTTGATCAGATCACTAGGCTTGCATCAAACCATCACATGGCAGCACCTCAACTTGCTGACAACATTTTCTTGGCTTCCTCAAGTGTTGGTCCGAGCCGGACGAGTCACAGAATGCATTGATCGATATGGAACCATCTCAACTAATCAATTGTCCAACAATCCGAGGTCTTCTGTCTTGGTGCACCTGAATGTCCTACACGTGTTGATATCTAGTCGAACACGCAGAATGCGGACGAGCATAAGCGGGTACGCAGATGGACATGCCATGGCAACCGCCTCAAACGCGGAACACTTCTTCTATATGCCATGGACAGTCCATGAAGGGTCTCAGCCATTTCGGTCGACCTACGAGGCAGTCCCGAGAGCAACAAGCCACTACGTTTGTAAGGGTAGTAGAATCTGATGTTGCTACAGTACACATACCTGGATCGAGCAGATCTCTGTGGGATGAGTTTCTTGACGTCTGACCTTGCATGATAACCGAGCCTGGTTTCTGACCGGCCCCTTTTCGACGTGGATGAAAGTACCCCTTGAGCAAGTAAATCAAGTACGTAGACAAGCTGATTGTGTACTGCACGAGTACGAGGTTGTCAGCTGTGCATGCCTAAGGCAGCTCTTCTCAAATTAGGCGGATGTTCGTACCGAAACTTTAGGCTTGCTCTACCCCAATCGTCCCCTAAACTGTTCATTGACTGGTGCGTGTTTATAGTGGTCCGCGAAGTGCTCGTCATCGATCGCGATGACTACGATCTCAGGTGGACGCGATCACTAATCGAAGAACAAGTTCATCAATCTCGAACGCGTCTGATGGTTCTCTGTCCTTTGTGTCACATTGGCAGTAAGGAATCTGAGCGATATGGCCCCGTATCGAAGAAATGACGAGCGTCAAAGGAACGACGAAGAGCGTCCGCTGCTGACTACCGAAGGAGAGCGCAATAGTTACGCGGACCATGAAGAGCCACAAGAGATCACTTTCTCTGACGAGGCCGACGACAATCCAAAGAAATGGAGCAGCAGGAAGCGAATGGTCAACGTGTTTATCATCGGCTTGATGGCAATCCTCACACCATTAGCGAGCTCAATGTTCACGCCTGGTATAACTCAAATCGCCGACGACCTCAAAGCTCCAGAGACGAGTATCATTGCCACCACGACCGGCTTTGTCATTTTGATGGGCATTGGACCGCTGATATTGGCACCGTTGTCCGAGACCTTTGGAAGAAGGCTGGTCTATATCGTTTCATTCAGTATCTTTTCAGTATTGCAGATACCGTCCGCTCTAGCTCCAAATGCTGCGACTCTGGTCGCTGTTCGCACAATCTCTGGCTTCTTCGGCTCTGTCGGCCTTGCAAATGGCGGCGGTACTATTAATGATATGTACGAACCTTATGAGCGAGCCACCATATTCGGCTGGTATTTGTTAGGACCACTACTAGGTCCAAGTTTAGGTAAGAGCTCATCCTAACCCTATCCACGACTTTACTAAACACCCACCTCACAGGCCCTCTCTTCGGTGGTCTCATAGTCTCCCGCCTCGGCTGGCGCTGGATCTACTGGGTCCTCCTCATAGTCTGCACCTTCAACACTACGATCGGCTACTTCTTCTTGCGCGAGACCTACGCTCCCGTCATCCTCGCCCAGAAACGCGCCCGCCTCATCTCCAAAAACCCCGACAGCAAATACACCTTCGCCGGCCAAGACGACCGCCCCATCACCGCTAAACTCCGCCAGAGCATCAAACGCCCCATAGTCATCTTCATCCAGCCCATCGTTCTCTGCATGTCCCTCTGGCAAGCCCTCATCTTCGGCACCACCTACAGCATCTTCACCAACCTCCAAGCAATCTTCAGCAAAGCACCCTACAACTTCAATAGCGAGCAGATCGGCCTCTTATACCTCGCCCCAGGCCTCGGCTTCATCCTCAGTGTTCGCCTCATCATCCCCCGCATCGACACGGTCTACAACCAGCTCACCGAGAAAAACAACGGAAAAGCGAAACCGGAATTCCGCCTTCCACTAGCCAACATCGGTAGTGTCCTCGTCCCCATCGCCCTCTTCTGGTTCGCATGGACAGTCGAGTACCGTCTCCACTGGGCCATCTGCATCTCCGCAACATTTGTCTACGGTATCGGCCAGGTAGTCATGTTCAACACGATACAGAACTACTACATCGACAGCTTTAGCGAGTATGCCGCCAGCGCAATCGCAGGAGGTAGTGTGTTTAGGAGTTTTGTGGGTGGTGTGGTGCCGCTGTTTGCGCCGGCCATGTTTGATAAGTTGGGGTATGGGTGGGGGATTTCGGTGTTTGCTTTTCTTTCTGTGGCTATTGGGCCGGCGCCGTTGTTCTTTTATTATTATGGTCCGAGGATTAGGGAGAGGTTTCCTTTGACTTTGGACTGATTCAAATGATGGGCTGTTTAGCGATAGAAGAGAAGGGAAGATTTATAGTGGTGAAGTTAGATGTGAAAGTGTAGCTATAGCCTGATCTTGGATATACTAGGAATAAAGTACAAAAGAATCTGAATTATCTTGTATGTTCGAAGTCGATCTGTCCTTCTTTCTTTCTTTTTGCATTAGGCGTCAATCTCTTCCCGTCCATTCAAAAGACCGCCAATACTATGCAACTATGTCCATTTGACTAACACCACAACATGCTCCTGGGGTATTTCAAAAGAGTGACAACATGATCATAACGCCATCGCTGTGCCCATGCCTATTTTTAATCTCCGCATCAAGCTCTATATACATACTGTGCTTGCTGTAACTTTTTTAACCAGTGCATCGACTGTGACAATGCAGTATTCTTCATAAAGGTTATGCATCAATGCTAGCCCCATCCAAGACTCTCGAGCAGCATTCGTGCTTCGTTCATGGGCATACCAGCTACACCAAGGGCTCGAACCTGGCTGCCTTTGCGAAGTCGTTGGAGACCTACAGCAACCTTCCAGCCCTCTGTCTGACTTAGTATGAAGACGTACTTTTTGCCTTCCTGGTCACGAATAGAGGCACGGAGGACGAGGTGACCTTGAAGTTCGACACTCTATCGTAATTGTTAGCACAGACAGAAATTAGAGTGATGAAACTTGTGTGACTTACCTCTGCAAGTTTCATGGTCCATGCCTTGACATCCCATTCGCGCTGTGGGATACCCCTCACGTCATCGTCAATAAAGAGACCTTCGGTGGTGATCCGTAATATCAGTCCGTCGGTCACATTGCCTTGGCCTGAAATGAGCTGGGATATGGGTGTACGCATAAAAGCATTGTTGAAAGAATAGACACCTTTAATAATAATCTTGTCAGGATCCTTGGTTGTGTATGGACCTCTCGTGCTTGGAGGAGGTGTAGTCCTGGCTGTTGTTGCTGATGGAGCGTAGGAATCATCAGAGTACACCGAGCCCGAAGAACTCTTCTGGGTGGCTCGGGACCTATCATACGGTCGGAATGAGTATGCGTCGTCATCTTGCTCGGTTCTGGCTGATGGCATAGGGGGACGTTTGTTGGAAGACAGGTTACTAGCCTTGGCGGATCTGGCTTCTGCTGCCTTTCGGGCCTCTTCGAGGTTTCTGCGGCGCTCCTCAGCAGCTTTGGCATCCGCTTCCTTTTTCTCCTGTTCCTCTTTCTTTCTCCGTTCCTCGTCTTCTTTCCGCGTCTTCTCGAGAGCCTCTTTGGCCTCCCTGGCCTCTTTGGCAGCTTTGAGCAGAGCTTCACGTGCTTCACGTTCTCGCCTCTCCTTTTCCCTTTGTGTTCGCTTGTCAGCTTCGTCCTTAACCTGTTGTGCCTTGTTCTCAGCTTCAGCTGTTTTGGCAGCCGCGTCCTCCTTGGCCTTCTTCTCCTTCCACTCTCGTTCGAGTCGTTCGAGCGTCTCCTTCTCACGTTGTCTCTGACGTTCCTTCTCCAGTTCGTCACGACGCCGTTGTATTTCAGCTGCTCTTTTCTTTTCCTCTTCACGTTTCCTTGTCTCTTCACGTGCCTTCTCCCACGCCGACTTCGCATCAGTGGATGGTGCTGACCGTTGCCATTTCGACCTTGGTGGAGGAGATTGAGGCCGAGATTTGGACTCTTCGGGTGGCTGTTTTGGCTCAGGCTTTGCTTCGGATCCAGGAGCAGGTGGAGGGGTAGGCTCACGAGGAGGCGGCTGCGGTGGTGGTGAATGATAAGAACTATATCCAGGTTGTGGTTTTGGAGGTGGATCAGCATAAGCTCCCGATGAGCTCGATGCACCACCAGCGGCACTTGTTGACGTGGGTCCTCCTGTACTTTCACCCTGTGTTTTACCTAACGCCCAGCTGACCACGCCTACACCAAGTACTAGCATTATTACACCAGATCCGCCGCCATTAACTGTAGTATAGAACCAGTCCTTCGCGACTGGCATAGCCACAGAGTAGAAGAAGAACAGAGCTGCGGTACAGACACATCCTGCCAGAAAACTGTTTCGTTGTGTATTAAGCGAGGGCAAGTATAGGAAACCAGAGCCAGCCGAATGCGGCGGTATGACGAAGATATCGTATTTGCCATCGGGTAGGCCGCTTGAACGTGTCGTACGAGGATTCTCTCCATGGGGTGGAGGAGGCGGAGGAGGTCCCTCCATGCGTGGGTTTGTGGCCTGAGCTCAACTACCTGCCAGCGGAATGTTCAATATATATCGCACGTAGTCGAAGTAGAGGCCTCCTCTTCATTCTTACTGCTGCCAGCCAGGAGCAGTATGGTCACTAAACTCGACGGAATACACAGCGTGATGTGTAACGAAGATCGGCGCCGTCGCAAATCGGGTTGGAAGTGACGGGAATTGTCTTCACTCGCGTTAGAGGATCGAGGGTCATTAGTGAAGTGCCAATAGTCGTTAAAGATCGTGTGTTTTCTGTCGGTTGTGTCGAGTGAACGCGAAAACATACAATGATCATGCCAGAGGAGCTCGAGGTGAATGGCAGTTTCTGGTTGTTCGAGTACCTCACCTATCCACATCCCAGTCAGGAACTCAATTGGCAGCCTAGCTTCCCAGCTGTTTGGCTCGCTTAGTACTATTATGCCTGCCGCACATCCACCCTCATGGTCACCGTGGTCTGCAATACAAATAAAAGGTTCAGAGAAGGTCAACGGACTAACAGAACTACACAAACATGGAAGATCCTGACTATTATTCTGGTTACAATCAATGGGCTTGGAACAATAGCTGTTTCTTCACTTTTCGCGCCTGCTTTGTTTTGCTACCAATGACCCTGCTCGAACGACCTTGTCAGAAGCTGACTGGCTAAGAGGACATGAAAACAAGATTGTCTTGTCCAATCGCAGCGAGACCAACAACAAATTTTCTGACCGATGGGCTGGGAGGATTTTGACTACTGACCGCTACATCGAGCTGCATCTCCATCAATAGCAACGCCTATCAACATTCTAGAAGTCTACGCCCTCTTGCATGGACTTGCAGAACCGTTGACTTCGGAGGCTGTTTATGGATGACACGTTGCAAGGCAAGATTGATCTTCACAGGAGAGTTGTGGATAAAAACAACTCTTAAGTCGGCTATTCACCATGGCAACACCGCGCTATCCTCGAGCCGAGTGCGTGTGGTGCCACGGAGATTTCGCTTTCGCTCAGGACCGGCGCGATGCACGATGAAGTCACATTCGTGGACACGAAGAAAGGCAGGAAGAACCGTTGACGGCTATTTGCTTGTTAGCGATCGGAGTTGTGATACGTGTCCTCCTTGTTCGGCTTGCCGATACAATATGCAGTGTCTCAGCACATAATGTACCCTAGAAGAAACGATTATAGTCTCGAACGAATTGTTGGTAGTAACATTAGCAACCAAGACATTCGACGCTGGCACGGAGGACAATCTATACCATCGAGGCATAGACAAGAACAATGGAAGTTCTAACATTGATTACTAATCTTGAATGTCCGACATCAATAGGTAGGGCAGCATATGGATTAAAGCGGGCAGAATAGGCTGTTTCTAAGGTATAGTTACTGAACAGCATATTCGATTGAGCCAGATCGTCGGCGCACGTCCAAACCTGCTATGCTATCTCCCACTCATGAGTTGAACCAACCCAGATGCAGCTTCGCCCTGGCTGACGGTCCGTTGTACATTACCTTCCTCCATACCAGCATCACTTACTGGTGGACTGCTTAGCTGCTGCCGCACATCGGCTTGGTTCGACGCTGCTGCTTTGAGTCCGCTCAATAATTCTACCTGATTAGATCCCGATGGATGTCGTGAAAGTGGTGGAGACGATGGGAAATGCTGACTTTGTGGTGCGCTCCCATGGCTATCAGGCTCGGTCACAAGCTCAGTTTGTTGGGAGTCGAAACTTTCTAGCAAAGCTGGGTCCAGCTGAGGCATAGGCAAGGAATTGAGATCCCTCACTGGTGGCTTTGTTTGAGCTGTAGCTTGTGCGCGCATAGCTGCTATGGTTGCTTCTGCAGAGTGCACAGCACGGGAGTCTTGCGTGTGGTTGATGGAAGTGATTGTTCGGCCTGAAGATGGCTCCTTGGCGGTCGAGGACGATAATTGAGGGGTGGCTAGCATCGGTCTCCAGTTGGTTGGTGGGGATGCAGACCTTTGACGTAGAGGTTGCGGTGCCTTGAGACGGGAGAATGGCTGGCCTGTTTGCTTTGTCTGAACCTTGTACAGCGCAAGCTGGAGGCGCGTCTGCAATTCGGCCGCCTTTTGGATGAGCATCCTCTTCCGAGCCGCAGCGTCAGACGGTTGTTCTACATCATTGCCCTTCTGCTTCGTCTCCTCTATCACCTTGTTCTGTTGTTTCTCCTCAATTTCAGCTAGCTGTAGTGGTTCGCTTCCTTGGCTAGACGGCAGGCCATCGAAGTTAATGAAATTGGCCAACCCTACACTTCCTGCTGATATCTCTTTCAGAAGGGCAGGTTTCAGGAAGGGTGCTTGTGAATTGTTTTGCGGCATTGGCACTTCATTCAGCTTTTCCAACGTCCTCTGGCTCATTTCCTCTTGAGGTAGTTCGAAATGCGGCTCGAGGGGCATTTGACTTGCGGAAAACGAGGTTTCGGCAGTCACATACGAGGTTCGCGCAACAGACACCGACGTGTTGTTCTGGTGTCTATCATCGTCTAACTCACTATCGCTCAAGAGTTGAGTACGCTGTGAGTCAGAAGTGTTGTCCTCGTGAACGCGTTCCGCATCCTCAACTTCCTCGATCTTCCTCTTGTTGCCTGTTCGAGGGCTCGATGACGGCTGTGTGAATTCAATAATTCTTCGAGAAGTAGCTATTGTGGCCATATCAGACTTAGAAGTAGGATCTCGCTTGGGAGAGCGGATATTGAGATGCGCGTTCTTGTCTTTATCTCCGAGGACGCGTCGTGCGGGCGAGTTCATTATATGCCAAACCACTAGACTCAAATTTTCGCTAGGTTCAGTTGACCGAAGACTCTGTGTCTTGCAAAAGTGAATTGGGTAGTGAAAAGTTGCGCTGTCTCTCACTTGGTTCGGTTTGCTAACCAGAGCCAGGCCCTTGCAGTCTCTAAAGTACCACAATAGTATCGACAAAGGTAAAATAGCTCAGTAACGAAGAACCACCCTATTTCGCAAAACTCGGAAGAGCACAATCGGACAGGCAATGAGAATCGCGTATGGTAAGCAACGAGAAGAGTCGAAATATCCAAGTCCCGAAGCATATTTCCCCACACCAGATACCGCGTCGGACCCTCCTGACTCTTCCCGCCCCGTCGCGTCTCAACGAAACACGCCATGTGGATCGCTCAGCCTGAGTTTCAAGGCAGTATTTCTTCTTGTGTATTCTCTCTTCTTGCATACCCACGACCACTCCCTATACGGAGGCATCTTGTGCGCTACAGCTTTCACGGCATATCGGCATCAAGCGTTCTTGTCCAGTTTTGAGAGATCCTGGCATCGAGTGCCCGAAGCACTCATGCCCGACCTGAAACATGCATCATTGCTGCTTCCACGAGAATGATCGCCTAGGCAAAATTGAAGCGCCATAATCTTAAGCTGGCTGCCTTGGACTTCTGCGAACAGGTAGAAGAAGCAGACGGCAAGGCAGATTGATCCTGGCCTGTAACGCAATCACTACAATCTGGAAATTTTCTAGCTTTGCGACGGAAAGCTGCTGCCTAAATATTCACGAGCAGGAGAGCCCTCTGCTAATGTGAAGTCAAAACACGCTGTTGTATGGCATAGCGATGACGATGTGCTTCGGCAGACGTGGTCTGTCATGTCTATAATACTGTCGTTGCGATTTTTGGCGCATCGAACACAATACCAGATAACTTAATCGAAGATGATAAACTTCGGAGTACGCATGGTCGTATGATGAGCCGTAAAATACGACGCATGCTTTCACTCTCAGTGGAAATGAGTCAACATTAAGGCAACGAGGTTGTCTGCTTATCTGGCGATTGCTTTCTGCTGGCAGCACGGTATCGTCACCTCCTCGTTGTA
This sequence comes from Lithohypha guttulata, assembly GCF_036872675.1. Classification (NCBI taxonomy): domain Eukaryota; kingdom Fungi; phylum Ascomycota; class Eurotiomycetes; order Chaetothyriales; family Trichomeriaceae; genus Lithohypha; species Lithohypha guttulata. The sequence continues at coordinate 480,150 of NW_027042752.1, read as the reverse complement.
GACGCACTCCTCACTCGTCAAGGCACAAGGGCTATTTACACGATACCAAGCATTTAAAGCCGAGCCTTGATGCAGTGGGCCAATAGCTTCAATTACTAACGTGGTCTGAACGGGTCTCCTTGCAGCGCGATACTCAACGTGGTGTAGTCTCAACATCAAAGGATGACTCGGAGTCTTCCACCCGCACTCGCATCGCGTACTACGTATTCGGGCACAATATTTTGCACGAATACGAAGACCACAAGTCACAACCACAAAGTACAACTTGGCCTGCATACGCATCTCATGTTCACTGATCTGCTGAGAGTTGTTGTCATGCTGAATGTAAATCGACCATGAAGACGTAACAAGGATCCGAGGTGAGAAGTCTCTCAGTAGCATTGACGACACGATCTCTATCTGCTCAAGACAACGGCCGAGTATTAACGTTGTCCTATCTGTCTTGGACGATGAGCGACCTCAGGCCCCTGTAAACAATGTCTCGCTCGTGGCATGAGTCCTGACTGTTTTTCACGTGATTACTGTTATCTGACCATCAAGATATGAGATCCACAATATTTCGATACTAAATTTTGCAGCGCCACCCCAACATCCCTGTCGACATGTTTCTAAATGCGCAAATACGAACAGGTAAACGAGATGTACCAGTAGTCTCGCTACCACGAGTTTTTCGAGTGGAAACATGCCGGTCCGAGCGTTTGGAATGGCAAGGCAACCATGAATGAATCATGTGAAGGCTCTTCTTCAAATTCAATGGCTTCAGCCCAATACTCTTGATTTCTCGTACCTTTCCTTGGATTTTGAACACTAATCTATTTCACATTCAACAAGTCTCTGTACAGCTATGGCAAGCTTTCAGTGCTTCGAAGTCTCGCCACAATGTCCAGTTGAATACTCGATTTATGGCTACTACCCATCGTTACCAGCAAACGCCTTCCTTACAGCCTGGTTCGCTGTTCTTTTCATACCTAACATCATTTTCGGCATCTATTACAAAACCTGGACCTATATGCTTGCGCTGGGTTTTGGCTGCGCAATCGAAGCACTTGGCTACGGCGGTCGAATAATGCTTCACCAAAACCCCTTCTCGTCAAGCGGATTCCAGATGCAGATTTGCTGTCTCATTCTTGGACCAGCCTTCAACAGCGCGGCTATATACTTGACCATGAAGCACATTGCACTTGCCTTTGGACCTGAATATTCCAGCCTCAAACCTAAGTGGTATACTTGGATTTTCATCACTGGTGATCTCTTCAGCTTGGTCTTGCAGGCTATCGGTGGAGGTATGGCTGCCACTGCAGATGACGATGATGCTCGGCGTGACGCCGGAACATATATTATGCTTGCGGGTATATGCTGGCAGGTCGTTACATTAATTGTCTTTGCCGCTGTCATTGGGCACTACATCATAAGACGCAGGCGAGCAATAAATTCAGGTCATGCTCTCAGTGCCGAAGCAAATGCTGTCTGGCACGACAAGAAGTTTCGACTCTTTATGTTTGCAGTGGCTACTGCCTTTGGTGCTGTCCTTATCAGGTGCATTTACCGAATACCCGAGTTGGCGGCAGGCTGGGCATCTGAGATCATGCGAGATGAGCCGAGCTATATCGCTCTGGAGGGTTGTATGATCGCATACGCTACGTTGGTGCAGACTGTCTTTCATCCTGGTTACTGCTTCCCACAGCTAGCCGGTCGCCATCGCAAAGCTGGTGCGACTGCGGCGACAGAAGAGAAGGGAGTTGCTACACCCGAGAGCAACTAGGGTCTGCCAATGATTGCTGATCTGAGAGACTGAGGAATGTCGCTGTGAACACATCTGTAGAGTATTACTGGCCTTCAAAGAGCGTTCAATCACAGCTCGGAGAGATTGACAACTCTTCGTGCTGTCCAGGCCATGCAACCTGGAAGATTCCGCTCCAGGTCATTCTCCTTGTTAGACGTCAATAGACTCACGAATCTAGATTTCAATGTAATTGTGCATATCGACGAGCCCTGACTGCTTGTGGAGTAGCAATCTGAGGCGAGGATTGGTAGCCTGAGGCACGTACAATAATGTTCGAAACTCGACTTCAATAAAAACTTGCTCCTGGTCCTCTAAGCTAATGCCAGCAGAATCGACCATACTATAACAAGAATACGTTTTAGCGCGCCCACATAGAGGAGTAGTCGAGACAAGCATCTTGAACACAACAAGCACGGAAAGCCATGTTCGTCGTCTGGTCCAAGCTCTACGGAACCGAAGCTTACAAATTCTGTTTTGACATCCACTGATTTGTGATGAGGAAAAAAACACATAACATGCAAACTACAAATCCTCTGGCAGAAACCATAGCCAACATGGCTCTCGATATCTTCGATGCCTTACCACAGAAGTGCAAACCGCGAAGATTGGCCAGTGGGCAGAGAGAATGGACACCTCTGTCAGCAGTGGCTGTTTCACGACCTTTGCGGCTCGAAGATGACTCGCCCGAGCAGCAGCAACAACTTAAGGTTGTATCTTTAGCAACGGGCACGAAGTCTCTTCCTGTATCCGCTCTGTCAAAGTGCAAGGGCCTGGTTCTTCATGATTGCCACGCTGAGATCTTGGCGTTTCGTGGCTTGAACCATTGGCTATTGTGCGAGATAGAAAGGATACTCCAGAATGAAGGTTTTATATCGGAGTGGATTGAGACTGTAGCCTCAAACGGCACAGGAGAGATTTCGCCACCTTTTCGTCTTTGTAGAGGCGTAGAGATCGCCCTCTTTTCGACCGAAGCACCATGCGGCGATGCTTCGATGGAACTGCTCATGGCTTCTGCGCAAGCCTCTGGAGCTGATGTTCGCCCTTGGCCCACCTCTTCTTCTGCCAGCCACGATGCTTCGTCCGAAAATAGTTCTGCGCTGCCACCTGGTCGTGGATATTTTTCCAATCTTGGTGTCTTGCGTCGCAAGCCTGCTCGAGCAGATGCTGAGGTCAGTATGAGCAGAAGCTGCACCGACAAAATTATGTTAAGACAGTTTGCCAGTCTCTTGCAATTCCCGGTCGATTTGTTCGTTCAGCCGAGTAAAGAAGCATTCTTGAGCAGGCTGGTGCTGTACGAGGACCAGTATAACGAATTTGGCTACAAGAGAGCTTTCTCGGCGGATGGCAGACTGCGAGATGTGGTGGCTGAGGTGCAGCGAGAGGATGAAGGAAATGTGGTTTTCTTTGAGGTTGAACGCCTGACTCCAGAGTTCCGTCGGTTCGAGTTCGAGAAGTCGATGTCTCTTGAGACAGTAGCGGCAAGGAGTAGAGTTACCAATATTTCTACCATTTGGATTGCGGACGGGAACGGTCTAGGAGGTCAAGATACAGTTGAGGTTCTTGTAAATGGAGTCAAACAGGGCTATAAGCAATTCGACCAAAAGGTTGGAAAGGGAAGCGTTCTGTGTCGGTTCAAGATAGTGCAGAAAGCTCTTGGCATTGCTGAAGCTCTTAGAGGCAAGGGTATGGTTCCTGAATCGACAGGGGAGACAGGGAAGGTTATGTATTCGGAACTCAAAGCAACTCCTTCCAGAAGCAGGAAAAAAATTGTAAAGGACTTTGTTCTTGATAGGCTTGGAGGCTGGCCAAAGAAGCAATTTGAGGACGACTTCCAGGTAAGCAGCGACATGCTGCGCAACACTGATTGTAGAGGAAGAAAGCCCCTTTCGCAGTTTTAGAATCTTGTCCCGGTTCAAATTCCCTGGTGTGCCGCCAGGTATTGCTGTATACTGCGAGCTCTGTATCTTGCTTTTGCGTAGTCTTGAAAGACGTATTCTAAACTCAACCCAAGTACTCTTTCCTGCCCATGTTCGTCCTTCGTGGTTGTAGTTCCTCATTTTGGATGTGCTTTTGCGGAGCCCACTGGTCTAGGGATCATGGCTGGACTGTATTCAGAGTGAGGTCTGCGTAGAGATTTTGATGTTGCGATATGCTGACAGGACTGCTGCGTCTTCTTTGTACCCTCTCATATGAAAGTTATAATGCTTTGTAGACGAGTGAATGGAGTTGCTGTTTGCTGTTGTTGGTCAATAGTAAGACAGACGTTCTTGCAGCAACAGAGAGGCTTCCAAATAGTAACAAAGCCCGTCCAACGTGAAAGGAAAACAAGTGGCCATACCGAACAGTCTTTGGCTAGGAGCTTGCTCAGCCATTGCAGTCACCTACAAGACTGTTGCTACTCTCATACCAGCATCGCGTTGAAAAGTCATTGAGCTCAGCACTCGACCAGGGCCTCGCCAACGCGTTCTGAAGCGCAGCCGAAGCCTCGCTGGCCCCACCCTTCACTCTGAGCCTGCTAAAACCTCACTCGAGTCCCACTAGTGAGCCTTGTGGGTCTTCACGCTCTGTTTTCCTTCATCAATTGTCGTGCTCACCCAAAGACGGTTAGTTTAGCAGGACAAAGTCTGTGCTGATATTCAGCAGGCTTGGCAGGCTCGCCTTGTGAGTTTTCGTCGGTCGCACCTGCCCCTGGCACTTAAATAGGTCTTCTTCCTGTCCACACACTCTGCGAACTTCTTTTCCTCTTGTCATATCTTTTTGTATCAGTCCACCACGTCTTGAGGACTGCTAGAGGTATTCTTCATCTTCTGATACGTTTTCAAAGGTCTTCGGCAACGTAAAGGTGAGTCCTATACCTCTTTCTCACTGCCTAGCGCAACCTTCGTTGTTGGCTCTTCTGGCAAAACATCGACAGCAATTCGTAGTAGCAACCATCGAACTGGCATCGCCCCGCAGCTTTGGCGTCCAGGTCATTGTGCTAATTCACTCTTTCAGGAACTTCACCATGGCTGACTGGGATAATTCTGCTACACCTGAGACCGATCTTGGCCTGAGGGAAGCCGGAAACGGTAATGCAGCTGCACCAGGTCCTCCGAGGGACGCAGAAGCTGCAGCACGTGCAAGAGAGAAAGGATGGTCGGAGCCACAACCTCTTGACTATAACCGTCATGCAAACGTTGCGACACGAGGCAATGCCGATACCTCCTCTAACACACTCGTCGAAGTTCCGAAGTGGGCTCACGATGCTGCGAAATACGAATATCGTGGTGAGGCTGGTATACTTGGTCCTGTCATGGCCGACCTTGAGCTACAGCTCTTTGGAGGAACTGAGATGCGTCTCAAGAAGGGCGTTCGATGGGACTTGTAGGCCACTCAATAATTTCGCACAAGCTCACCATACTGACCTGTCCAGACAGCAGAAAATCCAGGCCATCGTAGAAAGTGTCCACAAGATTTCACCCGTCATGTCTCTCGAGGACGCTGGTATACACCCAGCCATGCTTGAAAACTGCAAAAAGCTTGGCTATAATGATACCACACCTATTCAAGCATACACCATTCCTGCTGTCCTGTTGGGCCACGATGTCATTGGCATCGCACAAACTGGTAAGAGCTCTCCCTGCGTGCACACATGACTAGATCTGACACAGCTAAAGGCTCTGGCAAGACTGGCGCTTTCTTGATTCCTGCTCTGTCCAAGCTCATGGGAAAGGCTAAGAAGCTGGGTGGCCCTCGACCCGACTTGAGCACCGATCCAGGTGCTCGAGTTCGTGCTGAACCCCTGATCTTGGTGGTTGCTCCAACACGTGAGTTGTGCATACAGATCTTTGACGAAGCACGACGTCTTTGTTATCGGTCTATGCTGCGACCTTGTATTGCATATGGTGGTGGACCCATTCGAGAGCAGCGTGACGATCTTCGAAAAGGTTGCGACGTGCTTATCGCTACTCCAGGTCGTCTCCGAGACTTCATGAAAGATCCTAGCCTTCTGGCTTTGCACAGACTTCGATTCACTGTCATCGATGAAGCTGATGAGATGCTTCATGAGGACTGGGCCGAGGATCTTCAAGAGATTTTAGCTGGTGCTGATGCTTCTCAAGACTCTCAACACCAATATCTCCTCTTCTCTGCAACCTTCGACAAGCGCATGCGAACTCTGGCCAAGCGATACCTTGCCCAAAACTATGTTCGTATCCGAATTGGCAGGATCGGCTCAACTGTCTCGACAATCACTCAACGTGTAAGCACTCAACCTCTTCAATCTCATATCGCTGACTCTCCACAGATCGTTTGGGTTGACGGAAACAAGAAGAAGGACGCGCTGTACGATCTTCTCCTCGACTCACCGCCTGCTCGAACTCTCATCTTCGTCAAGTCAAAGAAGATGGTGGATATCGTCGACGACTATCTCTACAATCGAGGTCTCCCGACCACTTCTATTCACGCAGATCGGACTCAGCTGGAGCGAGAAGATGCCATGTGAGTAGTCGCGTGGATATGTCTTGAGCTATGCTAACCATCTCTCAGTCGATCATTTCGCATCGGCAAGTGCCCTATCCTGATCACAACCGGTGTCAGTGCTCGAGGTCTGGACATCAACAATGTGATGCACGTCATCAATTATGATCTGCCATCGATCGAGTACAATGGCAAGGATGAGTACATCCACCGAATCGGTACGGCAGCACCTGTATTCTTCTGCATCTCATCGTTGCTAACTCTGCCCAGGTCGAACAGGTCGACTGGGTAACATCGGTGCAGCAACCTCTTTCTACAACGAAGCTGATGAAGCACTGGCTCCCTTCTTGGCCGCGCTGCTTGTCGAGAACGATCAAGCAATCCCTGATTTCTTGGAAGAATACGCACCACCAGCTGACCAACCCCTCAATTTCGACGACGATTCTGCTGATGAGGTCGACGACTTTGGTGCTGAGAACAACACCAACACTGACGACGCTGGAGGTACTTGGGGTAATGGTAGTGCTGACGTCGTTGAGGTTGCTAAGGTGGGACCTGCAGCCGATACAGCATGGGGTGGTACTGACACCTCAAACGATGTCGGCGGTGCTTCTTGGTAAGCTGGCAATGCTATTCGTTGCTTGACTATGGCAGCGACTACTAGTTGATGACGGGATTCGGATACAGGACCGGAATCCAAGTGCTTGAGAAAGGCTTAGCCACTTGAGTTATAGATACTTCACTGCGGAGGTATTCGAGATCCAGGTTGTGCAAGGCTGTCCATACGAGCAAGAGTTGAGAACAAGATTAATTACTTGCTTAACACCAATTTCAAAGAAATTATGACACTCTATCTCTAGGTACAGTACTTCTCGGGTTGTCAGAAATTGAGTTGGTGAAACTCCGGCGCCATGATGCGTTTGGTAAGGCGCGACATTATGCCGATAACCCATCTCGCATTCATGCTTGCGCAAATGTCTCTCAACTACACTCTGGCTCTGCTACAACCACGATAATGAGCTCCGACTTCCCCTTGAGCTAGTGTGTTACAAATTCCACGATGTTACGAACAGGCAAAAAAGCCTGTGCCGTGCTGCGACTGCAGCCTGCGGTCAATGTAACGATCCGACTAACCAATCCCCACAGTTCGTACACCTTCACTAATACTGTCAAACGCGGGCGTAAGCTCGAGCTGATGAAGCATACCGAGAGCCTGAACATACTATCGCCGGCAGTAAACATTGCACTAAGGCTTGGGACCATCTTTTATCATACAGACAACCCCGCGAGCTACAGCAAGAAGAGAACACATCGCGGTCCGCCTTCGATAAGCATGTACCCGAGGACGCGAGGGAGATGTTTAATCATAAGGGGTACGAGGATGGTAACGCAAATACGAACAAGCAATGGCATGCATGCAGGAACATGATTTGGATTGAGGCATTGGGTTCAGTACAGTCGCGACGACTCTTACTCGAGCCAAACACACCGTGTGGTGTCCATGCAGCATGCGGACAAGCTTGAGCTTTCAATTATGCTTGAAGCTACAGATTTCGAAATGGAAGCAATCTTCACACGTTGTTGTTTTGTCAATCGCCTGGTCTGGCGTATGAAGAGGTTCTAGCGTTATGAGCCGTGCTATCAATCACGACCAGTAGCGTAGTCTGCTCCAGAAATGTCGCATAAGAGGGTGCATTTCATCCCTGGTGGCCGAACTACTGCAGAACACACTGTTAAATCGCTCATTTCTACCTATTGCGGGATGACCCAGCTTAGGTCAGAGCAGCCGTAGACGGGTCGAGCGTCGCTCTCTGCAGACCTAGATGCTGAGCTGAAAGCCTTCAGAACAATTCGCTGCCGTTTGCGATTATTGTCCAGACTAATCCTACCATGTCTGCGGGAGCTCAAGGACGGCGGCATCGCTGTGTCAGCTCCTTTCGATGTTCAAGGTAAGGAATTGAGAGAATCGTCGAGCTAATTTGAGCCAGACGTTGGCAGTACTCGAATGTTCAGTAGGCTGAGTTTGTGTTTCAGATGTTGCCGAAACTATACAATTGACTGCAATTGTCAACACGGTCAAGCTCTGCCAAATCAACGCCCAGCGTTAGTGTGATCCATGCTCATAGTATATTCATATCGCTTACCCACGAGGAATCAGCGACAACGACAATCAACACGTATTCCGCTGCTTGAGGCTACAACCATGCATGAAGGTTCAGCTCACGACTTCCCTCCCAAGCAAAAGTACAAATACAAAGTCCATGGCCAGATTGAGCTAATGCAATTAATACAGCCAGTCAGCTTGCACGGATCGCAGAAGCCTGTTGGGCTGAAAATGGCCAGGTGCACGCTAACTGCTTGTGTAACAGCCTCAGGCAACTGCGTATCTCGATATGAAGAAGTATCATGTAACGATACATATAGAGGAGAAATCGCTATAAATTTCAATTTAAAATGCATCACAGAATTTGTTCATGCTCCTTCAAAAGCAGTGTTTATATTTTATTGTCGTTGCCCCTATAACAAAGACTGCTTAATCGAGGTTGGTCAACATCATCTCAACAGCTTGGCCTGCTCCTATTCCTGTCAACTTTCAGTAACACAGTCTCATATCCTCGGTAACGCTCAGGATGACCAAAGCAGCTTTACGCCGACAAGAAGCTAAACGCCAAGCCCAAGGAGTCGGAATACAGGACGCCCCAGCACACAGGACCGACACAAGCCCTCAGCCAGCCAACATTCCACACATGGAAGCACCTCCACCATACGATGCACCACATCAACCTAACACAAGGAGTAACAACGACACATCTTCAAGGTGTCAAAGCGAAGATAGCGGATGTCTAACGGGTGGGAGCGGGCCAGCGACAGGCTGTTTGACATGGAATTCTGGGAAGCAGGGCGACAATTTCGTCGTCGATGGTTGTTTGAATTGGGACAGTCGGGATGGATGTCTTCAGTACGAGAGTGAACAGGGTTGTTTACTTTATCGATCGAGTAAGTGGACTTTCCTCTCGCAATGGCTTCGTTTGGACAGGAAGCTCTGTACTCTGTCAGTTTTTGGCGTACTGACGTGAGTGTGCTCAGGAGGAGGTTGTCTCAATTACGAAGCGGAAGGTGGAGGATGCATGTTATTCCGAACGAATCGAAATGGTTCGTGCCTCTTTGACGGATCTAGATGAGCTAGATTGACAGCACTTCCGTCACAACGAGTTGGTTGCCAACAGGTTATCTGCATGCCAGACGTACTAGGACACTAGTGAGGTGCCAAGACCAACTGACGTGAGCCTCGTTGACTCGCACACGCGACACCAACTCCTAAAGTACTTTGAATGCGGCATATATGCTGAACGACGTGGAAAGCTCCAGTCGTGCTACCGCTTGCTTCGAGCACAGTGATGTCTTTAAAGCTTCGAGACAGCTGAAGCTTGCTGCTGGTTGTTAACTTGCTGTGCTTGTTTCAATGCCAATTCTTCCGTGCAGACTTCGATCACGGCCTTGCCATAGACTTCACGATGGCGCAGTGCTTGCATTCCTTCGTTGATATGGCTGAGACCCTTGTAGGTCTTATATACCACCGGATGTACGAGTCTCGGCTCATGAATTAGCATCTCGTTCAGACCTCGCCACATCTTGACAGTCTCTTGAGGCATTCTCCTGTTTGTTTCGCCATATCTGTAGCCGAGAAGCTTGATCTGCTTTAATAGAATTCGATTCACTGCAAGCTGCTCGAGTGCTTGGACCTTCTCGGCCCCTGTTCCTGTTCTGCCCGCGAACCCTGCGACGACAATTCGGCCATTGAACGTTGTGCACCGAATTGATTTCTGTACAAGTCCGACGGTGTCGTAAACCACGTCAATTCCATCCTTGCCAATTTGCTTACAAAGCGCCAATACTTCGTTCTCCCAACCACCTTTGCTGTAATTGACTACACCTTCGCCAGCAGGAATTTTCCCTGTATTTGGGTCGCGGAGAAGACTTTCCACGACAGCCGCTTTGTGTTGTGACCCTACTGTGCCAATTACCTTCGCGCCTAATGCTCGAGCAATCTGAACGGCATACACTCCGAGGCCACCAGCGGCTGCATGTACGAGAATGACTTCTCCAGCTGAAAGTCCAGCAATCGTTGTCAATGCTCCATAAGACACCGGTAGAGTGCCTGCTCCTATGGCAGCAATATCGTGCAGGGACCATGTCGGGTTGGGGAGATGGTGTATAGCTGACGCTGGGACTATGATCTCTTCGGCATGAGTGCCTACCGAACCTCCCCAGACCTTGTCGCCGGGTTTGAAAGTTGGTTTCTGACCATTAACAGCATGCACTTGCAGAACGACGCCACTGAATTCCAGGCCCAAAGTGAAAGGAGGCACGAATAATCCCGATTTGTTGTTTTGATGAACACCATGGGCATACAGAAGATCCACGTGGTTGATGGCTGTGTGGGTGATCCGGACATGAACCAATGGCTCCTTAGGTACAGGCCGCTGAATTTGTTTCAGGAGTGCCAGATACGACTCGAAGTTCGGCCGAGGAACGTCAACTGCCTTCACCTCATCCAGTGACTATATGCAATGCCGCAAGTCAGCACATAGGACTCTGGTCTAGAAAAGCAATAAACGACGAAAGCGCGGAGAACAGCCTTCTGTTTCAAGCTCAAATTGCTGCTTGTCCGAACACAATCGCTTTTTATATCGACGATGTGGCTGGAGTGAGTAGACACCGAACACTGTGGCGTACCTTAATATAGCCATCGAGATGGACGGCCTGCATCAGTGCTTTCGATGTGGGAGTGATATGGTCGTGATCTTCAGCGTCGGCTGTGGCATTACATATTGCCCTAAAAAGATTCTCACCTCCATTGGATTGTGCCATGTTGGGTTAGTGGTTGGTTGCCTACACGTGCGATCAAGTCGTTACATTGATGGATGGTGATTGAGTCCAACCGTCATGGCCATACACTTGAAATGCTTAACACGCTGATGCATCCTTCATACATATTTCTACTGAGCTAATGCATAGACTGTGGGAGGCAGGGGATAAAGAGGAAGGAAAACAACCTCGGCAGGATCTGTCAACGGATGTTCCTACCACCGTCCATAGCGAGCACTTTAGTCACTTCCAGTACAGGTTGACCGTATAGTAGATGTGCCTGATGTGATCTGTTCTTGAGCTCAAAGCCTCTATCAAGGTATTTCTAGGATTAGGCTTCCCGAGAAAGAAAGTGCAACCCCAGATACCCGGAACGAGCAGGACACCCCTGATAGAGGGACCGCACCTTCAGCCAAAAAAAAAAAGCTTATAACGACAATCCGTGAGCGATTATTTACATCTCTAGAGAAACATAGGTTGATAGCAGCAATATAAGAGTAGATGAGGGCCAAAGTACAGGCAGTCATGCTGTCCATTGGGTCAAGTGCCTAAATGAGACTATATCTCAAACAAGATCATGCAGGCTATATTATACTCTTACAATTCGTGAATATTGTGCACAGATATCCTCCTTCGAATCAGAGGGTCAGGCCTCTGCGGCAATAACATCCGGCAGGCCTTCGTGTTTTAGACCAGTACTTCTTTCTGCCTTTGTCTTCTCAACAAGTGCTTGCAATTTCCACCTTGCCTCTAACTTGGTCCTTTTCAATAAGAATTCTTGTCGTATTTCAGCTTCTTGACTGGCGTACTCAACGTCGATGGAGTCCAGCTCCGCTTTGTGCGCCCTTTCCATCTGTTCTAGTTCGCGTTCCTTCTTCATTATAAAGTTTTGCAGAGTCTTTTTCTGCTTTCCTCGAAGAACGTTTATTTTCGAGGCGTGTAAGCCGTCCATATTGTCTCGTATATGGTATGCTTGTGCTAAATTCTCGTAGTGTTGCTGCGTGACATGTCGTTCGGGCAAACTCCTCATCGAGTCCACAGAGGCACGAAGTTCGAAGGCTGGATTTGTGGGCGATTGTGGTGGTGAAGGAGTTTGGCAATATGCCTCCATATGTTTGAGGCGTGTTTGTATCGCTCGTTTTTCGGCTTCGTGGTCTTTCTGTTGCTTCAACTCGTCTTCAAGCTGCCGTGCTTCCAGTGCTTCTACAGCTTTCTCGATCTGCAACGACGTTAGCAACGATAGGCGTGTAAGTAAAGGCGCAACTCACTCTTTCTTCCTGTTCCGCAAGACGCCTTTGGTGTTCCCTCTGTGCTTCGGCTTTCCTTCTGTCTCTTTCGGCGAGTAAGTCCTTTATCAGGTTCGTCTGATACTCTAAGAATCGTCTTTTCTCTTCCAATTGCTGGGTCCTTATCAAAGCAATTTCCTCACAGTCGAGGCTCCTCTGCAGTGCCTGCTCGTCCACCAGTGGAATGGAATCGTAGATTTGCTTGTGTGGAAGTGCTTGGGGCACAGAACGGCCATCACCGGATCTGATCGAGGCTGGCCTTCCTGAGGATGCCAGATGTGCCTCGTCCTTGGTGGTGCCGGCCATATGGCCTTGAATACTGATCACTGATGATGTACTTAGCCCAGACAGCCTCTTTCTGCGGAAACCAGTCATCTTGCGGAGCCCACTCTTGAAGCTACGATGCCTTTTCCCATCTGTGTCCGACATCATTGATAGCATCTCAATTTTTGGTCCTAGCCTGGATGAGTTGTTTGACAGGCTCGTACTAGGCCTTCTCTCGCTTGAAGCGCAAGAGGTAGGAGCAGTGGATTGTGATATGATTGAGCCTTGGTTTGTATCTGAGGAGATTGTAGTCGCAGACAAGGTGGAGGATATATCGTCGACAGCTGGAGAGCTGGGTAGTTGCAGTAATCCTAAATCTCGTGCCGAGCTCTGCAGGCTCTCGTCCAATTCCGACTCACTTTTCGATGTGGGCAGTAACAGAACGCTGTGTCTGTAAGTCTCTTCGTCAATCCATCTACGAGAGGACCTTGAGGCTGACATTGAGGAGTGGCTGCGTTTACGATTCGGCATTGGCAGCTGGGACCGGTACGCATCTGACGGGTGAACGATGGCCATTACCTTCCCGAGGAGATGTTGAGATGCTGGCAGCTGTGGAGGTCCTCACCGTTGATGCACAGCATTGGTGATACGCGATCACTTCGTAATACTGAAGAGGTTCAGGAAAGAGTGGTAATGAACACACACGGATGCAAACACGGAGCAATCCAACTCGTCCATGCAAAGTGCGAGGAATTAACAAGTTTAGACGAACACAATCCGATTTCGATCGGAAGCTTTCAGTCGGCAAGACCTTCGCATTCGGCGCGGCTAATGGCTGCAGTACGATCATGGTGGGTTGAAGCTGTGGTGGCTGATCTGGCTTATCGGTAATAGCAGCACAAGGACGGAACTGTACTGAGACGAAACTCACGTAATTAGTCGCAATTAGTCAAGGGCGGTCTAGCAAGCTTTGTGGGGGACCTGGTTACTGTCAAAACAGGTTCGGTCAAGCAGCCACCTGAACTGCCGCGAAGAGCAACTCGGAAATAAAGACGTCTAGGCCTCCTTGACTTGTGGTTACGTTTCTAACCCGATCAAATGTTTAAGCACTTACTGAAGCACGATGACTTCACTAGCCCGGGCAGCAAGACCAGCTGATCCGCTATTTGAAAGAAAAAAAGGTTTGGCGATCTTGGACTAATAGCCGCACCATGGTAGAGCATTTCGCGATCGCCTTGGGTTCTCAGGCCACTGGCTCGAGTGGTTCATCGGACGCGCTTCGGAGCTCTGCACTTCCAGTGACATGCATCCAATCATTCGGTGTTTCAAATCCTCTTCCTGTCTGCTTGTCTTGTTCACTCCTCAAGTTGGATGACCCCGAAGCACTCTCGGAGCAGAGTCAATCCCTATCTGGTTGCCCCCATGAGCAGTTCAGTCTGTCAGTTCCGGTCCAGGAAATAGAATCCGAAGCTCTGTCGCAAAACCGACCGCTTTGTGAAGAAAGAACGGTATGATGTAGTTGAGCGAACAGAATACGAACTCTTAAACAGGAGCGACGTTGCTACTCATAACGCTAGACGTTGTTTGGTGTCTTTTTGTCTGTCGATCAGCAGTTGTACCTGCCCGTTTGGTGCTTGTGGTGCTTGAACCATCGAAGATCCCGATGCTGCCTTGGCCGTAAGAGGTCAGCACTTGATGGCTCTGGGTGGTGTGAGATTTTCTATCTGTGGACACGTCACTGAATCCCACCCTGCGGCTGCTCAATCTGGAATAGTATTCTACGATCTGCTTGCCCTACAAGACGGATGATCGACCTCGCTTATGTACAACGGTTGCCTGCAGACCTGCTGAATTGGCTACGAGATGTTGACAACTTGGCGCTGGGGACCTCAGCAATGGAGAGACACAGATTCTGTTGATCTTACATTGGACAGTGACGCAGCGCTGATATGTTGGCAACCGTCAGACAGGTTACTGCAACTTCCCACCTTCCTGCAGCAAGATTCAAGCCTTTGCAGCACTGTCTCTGATACGCTGCTCATGCAGTGCCGCAAGCTCGGGAACGATCAAACTCTCGATCTCCATGCCCTCTCGAACCTCTCCGCCACTCAGGTCGACTTCGTCCTTCTTGGCTGCATCTTTCTTTTTGTCAGCCCTTCCAACTAATTCCTCTATACCCGAAACACTTCTCGATCGTTTGGCCTTTGGTACTCTCACCCATCTCTCCTCGCCCGTCCTGACAAACACGACTTCCCATTTCCTCGTCGTGAGAAGATTGCCTATTACCAAGTCGTGACCATATTTATGGAGGGCTTGCTCGGCTTTGCTGACTAGCAGATTGGGATCTGTCTCCAGCTTGAAGCTAACGATCATGCTCTCTCTAGATGCCCACGAATGTACCAGTGTGCTCAGAAATTTAGGTACAGGATCGAGGTTGATGACTAGCTGTGTACCATTACCTGTCTTCTTACCGTTCTCGACTGTCGACGACTGAATCTTGTGCTCTTCCATTCGATCCCGTGGTATGAAAAAGTCAGACACAGCAGCTGCCAGATAGAATAGTGCGCGACTGCCGACAGGCTGCAGCAATGTAGCCAAACTGCGAAGCTCAAAGAGGTATTCGTTGACTGTCACGTAGGGCAACATCAAGAGGAGCCGATTCTTCTTCGCGTATTGGTATTCCTCAAGCACTTGCTTCATCTTCATCTGATATTCTTGACGAACAACCACATCTCCCCCAGCGGACCCTTCCATAAAGTCCAGAAAGCAGTTGGTACTGTGGCTGTAATGGCGAGAATATGGCAGCAGTGAATACTCGCGATGTAAGAAAATTACAGCATATCCTGCTCGAACAAAGTATTCGGCTGATGTGGCTCCTCGTGTGCCAGCAGAGAAGTTGTCAATGAATCTGACAGTCTGGTTCTCAAGAGGGACGGTTGTACCTCCAGAAGTGACCAGCACTATACGAGTTTCCGGGTTGGTAGAGGTATGGTATTCGATAAATTCTCTGACTAGTGCTTCATGCTTTCGCAATTGTTTGGGAGCTGGATTGTTCTCAAAATACTGCGCTTGAGCATCTTCTGTAGCCATTCTTGGTATGGCTCTGTCGTGGTTTCACTATTCAAGCATAAATAGCATGGCCTAATTCCGGAATTGCCAGTACTCGTAGAATCAGCAACAGTAGCTTTGAAGTCGCAGAAGCTTTGTTTCCGCTGTCGCGTGTGTTGGAGAGTGGTGCTCTTAGTCACTTACTATATCGTGGAATGTTATGGGAAGGCTTCCAGTCGACCGACGATGTCTTTCGTGGGTGACCAATTCTGCACTGAAGGTTTCAGCATATTACGAATCTAGACACGTACATTCATTACCGCATGCAAAAGGTGATCACGAGTGACGACAGCGATGTGCCTTGCACATTGTATACTAATCCTTGTGCTTAGTTTGTTGACCATACTCAGGGATCACTAAATATCGATTCAGGTGACCTTGAGATATATATCCCATTCATTATTGACCCTCAATAGTTGTGCCTATTTCAAGCATTCAGGCGTACGGGCCAATCAGAACCCCCTTGAAGTAACGACGAGTTTTGTTCTGCTCCAAGTTTCTTCCCTTTGTATTGTGACATGTTCTTCGTGCTGTTCTTTCTCTGCACAAGCTGAGCTCTTTACCCATCGGAGTTGCGAGCTCCTCTCCCTTGGTGTCGTGGTAGGTCAGGCATGCACAATGCGAAATTTAATAAACATGCATCAAACAGCCTGACCTGAGCTCACAATGATATCACGCTATTTATTGCAGACGGTATCACCGTGTACTACACATGCGGATATATGTTTGCGTTTGATTCAATCTATAGATCTAAACTTATCAACCATGACCACCACAAAAGAGCGGTTGTTAAGGTTCTCGTAGCAGTCTGGTCTCTTAGGTCTTTAAGTCACGTGGACATGCGTTTTGACTTGCCTGCCGCTTTCCTCAAATTTTGTTCACAAAACAGTTTGTCATTGCGCTTCAATAACCTTGAACTTTATCGCATTGTGGTGCGCACAACTATCGACAAGACTGAAAAGAACGGACTCGAAATATGGATGCTCAAAGCCATGCGGCACAACTGAGAGCAGACAGGACGACACATCTATGGCGCGTCTGGCGGACGGTACACGAAGTGCTAGCAGCGAGAGTACGTCCAAGCCTGTATACTCAGGCTCGGCTCTAATCTATAGCTGTTACAGGGCTACGAAATCAGTCAAGAGGAGCTAGAAATGTCGAGAGACATGTTCATCTCAAAATATCAAGGTGGTGCAGACGAAGTAGAGTCAGTCGTGTAAGTCGGAACAAGGGTGCAGGCTGACTGAAATTTGCACAGACGAACTCAGCTCAAACTCAGAGCTGATCCATCAGCGGATATGATCAAGCGCGACACTCCTATGGCGACGGCCAAGAACAAAACTCCGACTACCACGGCCGGCACCATCTGGGTCGAGATGTGCCCAGACAAGTCAGTAGGCATCAAGCAGACGCGGATCTTTGCACACTTTTTGCAAGAGAACAACTACACCAACGGTATTTTCATAACGCAAGAACAACCGAATGCGGCTGCGCTACGCGCTTTCGATGCATTGCATGAACTGGGCATGCATGCAGAGCATTTCAAAGAGGAGGATCTGCTAGTCAATATCACGAAGCACGAGCTCGTCCCACGTCACATTCTGCTAAGTGATGAAGAGAAGAAAGTGCTGCTGAACAGGTACAGATTGAAGGAACAACAACTGCCTAGGATTCAAAATTCAGATCCGATTGCAAAGTTCTTGGGGTTGAAGAAGGGGCAAGTGGTCAAGATCATCAGGAAGAGTGAGACTGCCGGTCGATATGCTAGCTACAGGTTTGTGTATTAGGACGTCTGGGTTCGCGTGATATTTAGCGTTGGTGTTGGCTGGTTTCGCACTTTTGAAACATAGAACTGTCCAGCGGTATAGGCGAATTCTCATTTTGTGGTGAGCATACTCTCACATGGCCAAAGATGATCTTATTCAGTTTCACCAAGCAAGGGATAGTAGAACAGAGAACAAATACTATTTACCCACAGCCGAAAAGCAAACATTGCAAACACAACCTCTGATTGAACTCTCCGCAGATCTGCCCCACATTCTCTTACGTAGAAAGTCGCTGCTGCCGGACTTTTTCGCTAAAAGCTTCGAGCTTGGTGAGCTGCACCTTCCCGAAGCTTTAATACGTGAGATTCACAAAGCACGATGGGTCGTGGAGGCAAGAGAGTAGGTGCGTCTTTATATTTCGATTCTTGCTATATACTAAATCTACTAGGGCGGTCGAGGCCGAGGTCGAGGCAGCTATGGAGGCCCAAATCGTCGAGACCAGCCAGATAATCGAGTAGACAAGTCAAAGCTACCCAGAGTGAACGAGAAATTTGAGAACTTTTACAACGAGCTGGGCATCGTACCTGCAGAGGAGCGAGATGCTTTCTGGAAGGCCATGAAGACCGACCTGCCAAACAGCTTCCGCTTTACTGGCTCAAAGGCGTAAGTTCCATACTTCCCTCAATCTGCAAGACCTCTTCACTAACCTTTCAGACATGCTCTCGCTGTCCAGGAACGTTTGCGAAACCACTATATTCCCGAAATTACCTCGATCCAACATGAAGGTCGCTACGTCGAAGCTCCGCAACCAGTCGATTGGTACCCAGACAAGCTGGCATGGTTCATGACCACTCCCAAAACTGTTGTCCGACGCTTTCCTCCTTTTGCGAACTTTCAAAAATTTCTTGTGGCAGAGACAGATGTTGGCAATATCACCAGACAAGAGGTAGTGAGCATGATCCCACCACTGGTCATGGATCTCAAGCCTGGCATGACTGTCCTAGACCTTTGTGCTGCTCCCGGCAGTAAATCCGCACAGCTGCTAGAATTGATCAATGCTGGTGAAGAGGATAGAGCAAGACAGGTTGCACATAATACAGCCAATGGCCTGGATCGGCCAGAGGGCATCGAGTTTGCAGACGATGGTCGCTCGACCGGCTTACTTATCGCCAATGATGTCGACTACAAGAGAGCTCACATGCTGGTCCATCAGATGAAAAGATTAAGTTCGCCAAATATCATTGTCACAAACCACGATGCGACTATATACCCTTCCATCAAGCTCTCTGCGACCAAGACGGCAGATGGCAAGCTCGTACATAATCGATACTTGAAGTTCGACCGCATATTGGCTGATGTGCCATGTTCAGGAGATGGCACACTACGAAAGAATCTGGAAATATGGAGACTTTGGAATCCTGGAAACGGCCTTGGTTTGTACGCTACCCAAGTACGAATCCTAATTCGAGCACTACAGATGCTTAAGGTCGGCGGAAGAGTCGTCTACTCGACTTGTAGCATGAACCCGGTCGAGGACGAGGCTGTACTGCAAACTGCTATCACTCATTGTGGTGGCAGTGATCTTGTACAATTGATGGAGACTAAAGACCTGCTGCCAGGACTGAAGCGATATCCCGGTCTACGAAGCTGGAAGATTATGGACAAACAGGGCAGAGTCTGGGATGATTGGTCCTCAGTCCAGAAGCAGCAGACTGAATACGGCACGGAGGGGTTGAGTCGCTTGCAGGAGACAATGTTTCCCATGGACAACAACATCCCATTGGAACGAGCGATGCGTGTTTATCCGCACTCGCAGAACACTGGTGCATTCTTTATTGCCATCTTGGAGAAAAGATCCGAAATCAAAGTCTCTACTGCAAAATCGGATGCTATCGTGGCACCGAAGTCACAAGCTCAGAGTCCGAAAGACAGTCTAAACGTTGTCGACTCAAACGGCACGACGAACGTGCTCAGGACTGAAGGTGATGGTGAAGTTGCTGAGATTGTGGAGAGCACAAATGGGACTTCCACTGAAGATATTGCAGCAAAGACGCAACCCGAGCCCGACATGACTATGAAAGAGGGTATGGAGATTGATAGCCAGCTAGCAGCACAAACTCAATCAGAGGTCCCTACAAATGGCGATAGCACGAACACAGCCGCCTCGTCTGTCGATCAGGAATCGTCAACCA
The DNA here is from genome assembly GCF_036872675.1 of Lithohypha guttulata. Lineage (NCBI taxonomy): Eukaryota > Fungi > Ascomycota > Eurotiomycetes > Chaetothyriales > Trichomeriaceae > Lithohypha > Lithohypha guttulata. Next base: position 460,424 of record NW_027042752.1, on the reverse strand, counting down.
AGCGGAAGCGTACTGAGCACGAAACAACACCGCAATCTGAACACAAACGTGTAAAAAGCGAGGACTTCAGAAGGCAGGAGCCACCGAACCTCAAGAAGAATAAAGGCCAAGTCTTCGAAGAGCCCTTCAAGTACGTTGATGAGAGCATTCCCGAACTGCAAAGTGTAAAGCAGTTTTACGACTTGTCCCCTCGCTTCCCGATGGATAGATTCATGGTGCGAAATGTGGAGGGCACCGCAACGAAAAACATGTATTACACGACTGCATTGGCAAAAGAGGTTCTGCAGGAGAATGAAGGCAAGGGCATGAAATTTGTGCACTCAGGTGTCAAGATGTTCGTCAAACAAGACGCACCATCTCCCGACACTTGTCCTTGGCGCATACAAACAGACGGATTGAGGATATTGGAAACATGGGTCGGTCGAAAGCGAAAAGTCAAGTTGCAAAGAAAGGAAACACTCAAGAAATTGCTTGTTGAGATGTTCCCGCGTTTCCAGGACGACGATTGGGCAAGTCTGGGAGAACTTGGCGACCAGATGCGCGATTTGGGAATGGGTTGCTGTGTTTTGGAGGTCGAACCATCAGAGGAGGAAGGTGGCTTCAGTGAGAAAATGGTGTTTCCATTGTGGAAGAGTATTCACAGTCTCAACTTGATGATGCCAAAAGAGGACCGAAAAGCTATGTTATTGAGGCTGTTCAACGATGATACACCACTACAAAACATGAATCAGCTCAAGAAGGACCATACCTCTGGCAGGTCAAAGCCAGCGAAACAAGAAGAAGTAGAGCCAGGTGATGCGGAGGGTGACATTATGGTGAAAACGCGAAACACCAGCTCACCAGAGCCTCTGCCTGAGCACTCGGACAAGCACAGACTATCCGATGACAGCGACGCAGAAGGTGGTGTCAAGATAGAAGAAGGCTGAGGTATCGATTTGCTATATTCGATATTTGAGTTCTGAAGCTGCTCCAGAGTACGAAACCGCGAGTGATAGCTGATTACGTGCGGTCATGTCATTTCATTCAAGTTGAAGTCCTCAGACATCAAGAACAGATGCCGTTTACAACTTTAGGTTGTTCATTCAAGCCCTACACTGTGTCTTTTCTCCCTCAACTTTGGACAAGGTGTGTTCTCAGTAGACCTTTCTGCTTAGCATACGTCACACTTACTCGATCAGCATTTCGATAGGTCCACAACCCGCCAAGAATTCCGCTCCTGCTTGGCTACTCGTGCTCATTCTTGGCTTTTTCCAAACTCATTCAAGATCGGCGTCTTCATCCACGTGTTACGCCTTGGCTTCAATGATAAACCTTTTCCACACGCGTAGTGCAGCTATCGATGTTCATCGCATGCAACGTAACTGACGTCGGCCAACCGCAACAACCATGCGGAAATCTCTGAACATCCGGGGCGCCTGTCTCCAAGGCATGGCTCCGCAGACACATGTCTATATAGGACTAAATGGATTTGCTAACACTTTCGCAAGCATGATTCTTTGAATTCTCCTAAGTTCCTGCCTTCCAAAATGCCTCTCGCAAAGGTCGACGACGAAGCCGTTGAGCACCAGCAATACGAAAAATCCAGTACTCCCTTCCGACGGGCTTCAAGCGCCACATCAGCCACCCTACACGACGAGCATGGACGACGACAACAACAACAGCGGAGACAGTCTTCCAGACAACCCTCAGTAGCAGCTTTGCTTCGCAACCCGCTGGCTGGAATGGGCGAAACCGAAGTACTGAAAGACGTCGATACATTCATTGATTCTCGAGGCCTGCAGGATCAGCGCGACACTTTTCATAAAGGCGCTCTTCTCGCACGTGTGCAACAGCGGGAGGATGGGTTCGAGTACGTCGATACGATAAGTGAGGATGAGAAGGAGATCTTGCGCCGGGAAAGGACTCACCGCTGGAGCCAGCCGTTCAAGTTGTATTTTCTTGTTGTGCTTTGTGCTGGTAGTGCTATTGTGCAGGGTATGGATCAAACTGGTATGTGTATTCCTTTTACTGATCTGGATCGAATGAAGGTACTGACTTCGTCTAGCTGTCAACGGTGCACAGGTATTCTATTTCGAAGAGTTTGGTATCACAAATGAGTGGCAGCAGGGTCTACTCAATGGTGCTCCTTACCTTTGCTCACTGCTGATCGGATGTTGGACCAACGCGCCTCTGAACAAGTACTTTGGACGTCGAGGCACAATCTTCATCTCCTGCATCATCTCTTTCGCATCCTCCTTCTGGATGGCCGCCGCAAACACCTGGTGGAACCTCCTCATCGCGCGGTTTGCGCTCGGTCTGGCAGTCGGTAAGTCTCCACCTCACAAATGACTTGGAAGAACTGTACTAATCAAATCATCCAGGTGCCAAATCCTCAACAACGCCAGTCTACGCAGCAGAATCAGCACCGAAAAATATTCGAGGCGCACTGACTATGATGTGGCAAATGTGGACCGCATTCGGCATTATGCTCGGTTTCGTTGCCAGCGTTGCGTTCTCCGGAGTCTTTTTCCCAGGAACTCCAGGTCCTGAAGGGAATGCTCAATACGCACCGTGGCGCTGGATGCTCGGGTCAACTGCAATTCCACCGATGTTTGTCTGCGCCCAGGTCTACTTCTGTCCCGAATCGCCACGTTGGTACATGGAAAAGGGGCGCTGGGACAAGGCGTTTCGTTCCTTTTGTGCATTGCGTCTACACCCTGTTCAGGCTGCGCGTGATATGTATTACTCATTCAAGCTTCTCGAGGTTGAAGCTGCTCAACGAGAAGGCAAGAATAGGCTGAAGGAGGTGTTCACTGTTAGGCGCAACCGCAGAGCTGCCCAATCGGCTGCGTTTGTGATGTACATGCAACAATTTTGTGGAGTCAATGCAAGCGACACTATCCCACTTGGTTCCACAATTCAGCTAACACTCTATAGGTGATAGCATACTACTCGACGACGATATTCGAGGACTCAGGGTTTTCGCGAAACAATGCGTTGCTCGTCTCCCTCGGCACAGGTGCCGTCAACTTCCTCTTCGCCATCCCTGCAATTTATACAATCGATACCTTCGGCCGCCGCAACCTGCTACTCTTCGGGTATCCGTGCATGGCTTTGTGTCTGCTCTGGACGGGGTTTAGCTTCTGGATCCCGCAGGAAACACAGGAGACGGCGCGCTTAGGAAGTATTGCCGCGGGTATTTTCACCTTCATGGCTGTTTACTCGCCTAGTTCTGGACCTGTTCCGTTCACATATTCTGCCGAGGCGTTCCCGTTGTATATCAGAGATTTGGGAATGAGTATGGCCACTGCGACTTGTAAGTACATTCTCCCCCTCTTCATTCTGGTACCTGCTTGGCTGACAACTTCAATCAGGCTGGGGTTTCAACTTTATCATCTCGCTGACCTGGCCGGCACTTGTCCGTGCCTTCCAGCCTCAGGGCGCGTTCGCCTGGTATGCGTGCTGGAATATTGCTGCAGCGGTCTACTGTTATTTCCTACTCCCGGAGACCAAGGCCCTTACCCTTGAAGAACTCGATACTGTCTTCAACGTTGGAAATCGGGAGCATAGTAAGTATTACTTGGAGAAGGCGCCGTACTATTTCAATAGGTTGATGCGGAAGGACCAAGCCCCTTATCCGCCGTTGTATCAGATCGGGGAGAGAAGCAAGGAGAACACAGGATGAATAGGATCCTGCGTGTTGTCTGATGAGTAGTTGCGTGTCTCAGGTAATGAAAGGCATAGCTGAACCAAATCTCTTCAAATAATGATATGAAATTGGATAGGCATCATACAGCTTGGCGATATCGTCTTTGGCACCAAGCGATTCCAACGCAACGAAAAGCTGATCCAGACAGAGCAGAGCTCTAGCATTACCAGGTCCACGTAGCCTCGCCGCAGCATCAAATGCTTGCTGATACCAGTTTGCAGCTTGCTTGTACTGCTTTTTACGAAGACAAAGCCCGCCTAGAGAACGCAATGCTTCAACATGAATGTTGTTGTAATATGTGTCGTCACCTTGGAGCATCTGTTCGTGTATTGCGTCCTTGTACATTTCTTCGGCTTGCTCGAGCTGATCCTGCTGTTCTAAAACTGTGCCTAGATGGTAGCGCCACTTGCGACGCAGGTGCTGCATGCTGGTGTTGCTGGGCGAATCGTATGTTTCCTTGATTGCTTTGTTACAGAATCTGACCACTGAATCATCGTAGCCGCCATCGGAAAGTGCCCAGAAGTACCTGAATCGCATCTCCTCGGTGTCCAATGGGCTCAGAGTGGGCACATTTGAAAGTGCATCCAGGACACATCGCCAGATGGCTTCTCTAGCTAGTCGCTCAGGGATCAGCTCAAGGAGAACAAATGTGAATTTTGACAATGGAGCGTCCCGACCCAGCCTCTCCGAAAAGAGACGACGAATAAAAGGGAATACTACTGCTTGGTACTCGACACATATGGACCATTTCTGGTCCATAACGACACGAAGAAGTTGAGGCAGCAATGTGAAGGGCATGTTGTTCAAATATGCTTGCAACATAACGCCGGCTTCGTCGAACTTCAACCTCGCTAGTTTGTCAGATCCGTGCTCAACAAGTCTGATCGCATCTTGAAATAGGACAGGCATTTCCCACATCCGGCTATGTGGCCTTGCAGTGAGAGTGTACGGATTTGGTACCGTGCCTGATTGTAGTAGTGAGTGTGTCGAGCGGAAGTAGTCTTGTATACGACAGACCAGTATGTAGGTAGGATCCGTGTCCGTAATATGTAGAGCAATCTTGCTGGGAGGTCTCGCAGATGGCAGCTTGAGCTTCTTCCATAACGCATCTCGAACCCCTGCCTCCCAGTCTCGACGTTTGACTTTATGCCAATCGTATAGTTTACCACTAGTGGCATCGTAAGCAGGAAGCGGTTTTCCTTCCCCGTAACACTGCTCAGCGAGCCTGACCAAGTCATTCTTCTGAGCAGCAGAAACAGTTTTTCTTATGTTCCATATTTTCAGCTGTTTCTTGTACATGGGAATAGTTGCGTTGAAGCCATGATCGCGAAGAAGTGCGTCCCTTACCTCATACAGAGGCGCATCCTGTTGAATATACAACTTCACGATGTGAGCCTTGACAGCTTCCCAGCTATGCTGAGAATGCTCCAACTGCTTAGAGTCAAAGACTAGTTGTCTGTCATGGTTTCCAATCAGCTTGGATTGATCAGCCTCACCAGGATGCGATTCAAGTTGTGTCATCTTGTCTACAGGAGTATTGAGAAAGACACAGCGACATGCTGGGCGTCTTGTAGCTGCCACTTTCCGGGATAGACCTGGCATAGTAGTACTATCCAGGTTGTAGGTAGGGTTTCCCCATTGTGCAGCTCGAGCGGATGTCTTCGACGAGATAGAGTGCTGAAACCAGGCTTGATTGGCTGTAGGGTACGCTATACCTGTTCAGGAGTATCATGCATTAGCTTTGCGTGGCCCTCTATACCTTGTAGGGTCAGGTCTTCTCGCAAAGTTGTCCAATCAATTCATGTTCCGTTGTCCATGTATGATAGTTAGCGAGGTCTGTGCAGTGTTTATGCTAACTCAAGACATTGGCACTGGTATACCGAGCTGATCAGGGCAGCCAGTGATACATGGCAAAGAACGGTGGATGAGATGGTTGCCTGTATGCTGAAGGTACTTGTAGAATCATGCCGCCACAACCAGCTCCGTAAGTCCTTCAGAATTGCGTAACCTGTGTAGGAGACAATTCTAGCCACAGAAACCGTCCAAAATCAAGTCTCGACGCAGAAGAGACGCGGGGAAGATGTCGTACAAAACGACTGCATCAAGTCAGCCCTCGGGAACCAGTGAATGCATCAAACCTGCAGAACAGGGCTCCAAAAGTGCACTCATCCCTCAGGATAGCAGGAGTACCAGCCGGACATACGTGTCTCAGGCGACAAGTATGAGTGGAGCTTCAGCAAGCTCTTACACTACATCAACCAGTCAAGTCGATCCATTATACACCGGCCAGATCCTATATCAGATGAGTGACCAGGATCTCGTTCTGATAGGTGTAGGCACTCAGTTCGGGGCTGTCAGTACTAGCAACCCACGCACATAGTGTTTGTCCCGACTCCACAACGGCACTCACATCTGGCAGGAATCAGGTGTGGCCTCGGATTAGACCAGCCTATCCTCTTGCACTTAGCAAAGAAGAGCCATCCAGAATGAGGAGGATGTGTACAAGCCTGTCAATGCATTAGCACTAGCTTTAGACAGTTTGTCGGCGGTCGCGACAGAAAGCATTCCATTCGCGAGGACACCGGAGTCAGCTTGGTCAGATGAAGGGACCTGAGTTCAGTCTGCCTTCCGGACATCACCCTGTGTACTTACTTATCGTTGGAAAGAGGTAATGGACACGGTATTGAACAATACATAGTTAGATTGTATTGCCGTATTTTCAGGTTGGCCCAAAGATCGTGCCGCGTAGTCGAAGTTTTGAACTTGTACACGAAACGTCGCACATACATATCAAGGTCGCAAGCATATGTCGTGTGCTCAACAAGTGTTGCGTCCTGGAAACCCCTGCAAGAGATCTAGAAACCCAGCACTCAACGTTGACGGGGAGTTGGCATTTCTCGACGGAGGAGGAAGGCAGGATGGACATCGTGAAAGCTGCCATTTATAGAAAGGCTGAGAGGCAATGCCAAGAGTGCCCCTGAGTGCAACAGCTGCAGTGGTGCTTCGCAGGATCCTGTATGCTGCTCTTGACCCCTAGATAATGAAGTCCACTCCTGGAGGACCACTAAAGACAAGAATATGCTTTGCAGGTATAGGCATTAGCTAGATAAGTCGCTCTGTAGTGCGAAATGAGATCGAGATGATGATCAGGCATCGCCCTCCTTCTCTATATGTGCATGAAGGCCCGGAAAGCCAGGACTGAATTCTGAGCTCTGGATGTGAATGCTATCCCGATATCAGTACCCAAAGTAAGAAGAAAACCATCAAAACACCAAACATTTTGGCTACAAGCCACCTGTTGCCTTGTACTCTATTCCAGTATTTCAAAAGCTCTCGCTGAGCACCTTGGACGTTGTCAACAACATCCTCGGTATTGGCATCTATACGTTGAAGCATTTCACCTTGCTCTGTAACCATGGAGGCCAACTGAGAGAAAATGCCGCCTAGCTCGTTGATGGTCCGTTCTATCGACTCAATCGCCTGACCACGCTCTTGAATATATGCGTTGGGAGCATGAGCTTCTTCCATCATCAGCAACTGCTGATCCGATTGTGGCCCGTTCAGCGATAATGTGCTTGAGGAGGAGGGTTCCAGGGTAAGGAGATCATTTGCGGAGGATTGAGCAGCTCGCGGAGACTTGCCGGTGGTCCCCTGATATAACGGAGACTCGGATCGTAAGGTATCGAATTGTGTTGAGCGAGCGGAAACTGAGCTCACAAAGTTCTCGGTGCGCGAGCGGCTAGCTTGAATGTTCTTCGTCCTGATCTCGAGAGTGTCTTTGAAGTTAGCGGCCACATCAGTCACTTTATTCTGAAGCAGCAAAACAACATTTTTATTATGTTGACCCTCTTGATCCTGGGATTTTGGAAGGGTGGAGTGTTGTTGTTGAGTGTATTGTTGAAGGTTCGATATCTGAGTATTCAGTCGGGACAGATCTTGCTTGATGACATGTGTCAATTCGTTGATTTCCACCGGTCGATCGTCGAAAATGGCCTTCTTCTTTGCAACTGGCACAGTGTCAGTTCCATATGCACAGCCATGTTTCTGTTCAGATTGACCTACGTTGTGCCAGCCTCTCCAATTTACCCATTGTTGCAGTTATGCCTCTCCCTATCGCCGCAGCATCTCTAGCAAATTGTGACCTTGCGCTTCGAGGTGCTCCGTCATTCGCTTCCCGCTTCTGCTGCTCGGACAGTAAGGACTGGCGTTGCCCCGGTGGTGCTTTCTGTCGTCTTTGCGCCTGCGCGAGAATGGTCCGGAACTCATTCGTCCGGTCCTGTATCGATGTGACCATATCTGTTGTGTCTGCAGAGTGTGTTTACAGGCCGGAGAAGGCACTGAAGATCGTGGTTGCTGTCAGGAGGTAAAGGAGTGGTCGCTGTACGTGGTTTTGTTACTGCTGCTAATTATGTACTGTGTTGCTACAATGTTGCTAGAATAATCGTAAAGTTAGGCAGGCGCATGTGGCTGTTGAACTGGTCATTCTTTCCGCAAAACTGCAAAACGCAATGTTGTTCAGATTCATTTGTCGGCCCGGAGATACTTCGACCGGCAGGTCCCTGCAAGACTCTTGCCGGTCGCAGCAAGCACTTTGAAGGTCCGTGCCCGTTTCTTTGCGTAGCCAATCACGAAGGATGTGCCACCCATGTAATCGTCAGCTGTGGCGCAGGACCTGTGATTAGAGTTTGCGGGAAGGTGCGATCGAGATAGGAGCGAGTTGCCGCCTGACTCGACTTTGTTGTGCCAGATACCAGCAGTTGTTCCAGCTTCGACAGTTTGGAGCTGACGTGCCAGGTGGTTGGCGATCGCAGTCGCAAGTTGGAATTCTTGGTTATACAAAGCATAATAGATGTTGCTGTCTCTTCTATCTACAGTATGCTGCTGTTGTCACACTGTCATCACCGCAATCCCTTCTGTTGTCGTTGTTGAGCGTTCTTCGTCTGCGTCGCACCTTGATCAGGCTATACATCAGCCGTCTTATAATTGATAATTGATACCCGAAGGCTTATTTGAATAGTACTGGATGGTTATCCGACCAACGTGCCACAGCATTGCGCATTGACACTTGCGACACGGCCTGGTCGACGTGATTCCTTGATTCTGCACGCTCTGGCTGTAGAATTCATTCTCTGCCGTTAGACCTCAGTTTGTCGCGAGCTGGCCCTCCATGGCGAATCCACATCAATACTCGTACCGACCATCTGTGGGTCGCAATGTGACCAGGAAGTGGGCTGAAGCTCGCCAAGTCGATTATGGTGGTGATGACTGGGGCCAGGACGACGGCTACGAGCCAGAGCCTGTGCAGCAGTCTTTGGCCCAAGGAGGCAGGAGCTTTACCAATCCTGCCATTAATACAGGCTCCCGCCTGTCTTTCGATCATGCACCTGAGCAGAGGAACTTCTCAGCCGGCGCAAATCCTCCCTCCTACGACTTCCCACCTGCCCAGAGTACCTCAGCCGGCCACTTCTATCCACAGCAACCCTACAATCAGCACATGATGCGCCAGGACCCTCCGGCCCGAACTTCGATTGACTCAGCCCGGCGTCCTGATAGCAGGAGCTCGAACCATAGCTCAAGATTCCCTCCTCGGAAATCTAGTCTTGGTCAACAAGACTTCGCCGAGTACAATCCACCGCAGCCTTATACTGATTCTATGCCCCCTCCCCCTCCCGCACCTGAATCTACCACGAAGCCTCTGCCCTTCATCAGACCTGCCGATATCTACAAGAGGTTGGACGAAGAACGGGAGAAAGAGAGACGCCCCCAAGAAACATCACGCCCTAGTATGGACTCGATCAGAAGAGGTGCTCGAGAAGACCCACCTCCTTTGCCAAACCAGGCATTATCTACGAGAACAATGCCACCATTTTCAGACACTACCACCAAGCGTCAGAATGAGCTGGAGACAGAGATGCCACCGAAGATTCCTGCTCAGGCCAAAGCTCCGAACACGAACGTTCTGCGAGCTCCTTCTCGATCGTTAACCTCATCAACATATGCCGACAGCCCTGACATCGATTCAGCTACAGCTGGAGAGCCTCGCATTCCTTCTAGAGATATCACCAACCGCGATCCGCAGCCGATATCGTCAACCCTGCCTCAAATCAGCCGTGTCTCAACCTTTGACTCTGACTTCTTCCAATCTGGCAGCCCTTCCGCTCTCCGACAGCACGATTCTAACCAAGATCCTACTTTCCAGTCTCTATCAGAGAACACAAGTAGCAATAGATTGCAACAACAACCTTCTCAAGGCTTTTCCTCCACAGCGAACGACGCCTCAAACTCACCTGCAACCACGGATGCTTCTTTACTGAGATCCAACACAACAAGCACTTCCCAAATTAGCCCAATTATGGACGACTTCAACAACCAGTATTTTGATCGCACTCCAAACAGACCCGCTGCTCCAATCAGCGACGCCGAGTCCACGACAATTCCATACGCAGGAGCGCAAGAGGATGTCTTCTATCCTCCCAAGAGGCCAGCTTCTAACAGGACAAACAGTCCAAGTCCTGCAAGAAGGCCCCAGAGTGCAAAAGCTCCTCCTGTGCCTGAGCCACAATCTGCAGTAGCTTCTGCCGGAGATGTTCTCGATAGGGTAGCTGTGATGGAGGCACAAGTCGCAAGACCAGGTCCAGCCGTGGTTACACATCCACAACCATTGGCTTCAAAGACTGATCATGCAAATCCCATGTTGCCAAAGCAAGACTCTTCTGTCTCTGTGGCATCTGATAAGCAACGCACTGCTTCTGAGGAATGGGAAGACTGGTCGGCTGCCAGAAAAGAAGCTCACGCTCGTCACGGAATACAGGACAGCAACCCTGCAACCCCTGGTCTACCTTCCTCGGAGATGTCATCACCGGACCTTATGCCCAGCGGGCTGAATCGGGGATCTGCTAGAAGCAGCGAGTATACACAAAATCCACCCTCCGACAAGGTAGGCCTATCTTCACATCGCCCTCAGATGCTTCGAGATGAGAGTTTTAGGCCTCAGCTGCCTGGAGGTTGGATGTCTACAAGCAGTGTGCAGAAGGCCGCACCTGCCCCATTGGAACCAAGCAAACCGACACATCCTCGACCACTATTTGGCACAGCGCATAGGAACGATAGTGAAGCTAGTCTCCCGACTGCGAGAGCGCCGCAGGACAATGACTGGAAATCACAGTATACTAGTGGTGTCCAGGCTCAAGCATTTGCAGCTGTGGCCAACGCTGGCTCTGCCTTAGCTGGCATATTCTCCGGCCCTTCCCTGACGTCCACTGCACATACAGATTCCGATGTTAGTAGCATCAACGAATCAGAAGGTCCGACAGGAACATATCGAGACGCAAATACGAGAGCTAGAGATTTCGCTGCCACTCCAGAGCCACAGTCACCACAATATGTCAAAGAATCGGCAACACGCGACTTCGCCAACGCAGACGATGCGACCCCTAGAGCCTTACATACAGGCTCTCAATATGGCAAGCCAGTACCGATATCGACTCATATGATCGATCGTGCAATGCCGAAGGCCGAATCGATTCGCACCGAATCTCCCTCGAAGGATTCGGTTAATTGGTGGAGCGAAGATGAGGACGAGCGCACGCCTGCACCTGCACCACTTCGTACGAACAGATTGAGCACTTTCGATCCTTCTCGTCAACCAGCCTCTCCAGTCAGAGTCCGCCCAGTTACTGACTCCCATACTGACACAGACCAGCTGGAGTCGGACATTGTGAAGAGTCTGACGCCAAAGTCATCGACTATACCTGATACTGCCGATAAGGATGTAGCAACAACCTCGTCAGTACACGATGATACGCATCGTGAGCATGCACGCCCTACCTCGGCACCATTCGCTGCTGCTGCTCTTGCTATCTCGCCTAGCAGGGAGTATGCAACTGTACGTGATCAGGACAGCTCTCAACCACTTTCTGCTTTTAACGGAAACTCTGTTAAGTATCATCAGACATCCGTGGCTGACTCTACTCAGGAGCCGACACGTCCTCTGTTCGAACCAGAGAAGCAGCACTCGCCAACGATTGCACAAACATTGCAGAATCAGCTCGGAGGTATCGCTGCTACAGTGGCAAGCATGATACCTGGAGTACCAACCACTTCCCGTAACCATGAACCAGGACAGAAAGAGACCACAGCGAGGGCGGCCACACCTGATGTCGGAGCCCATGAACCCTCTCTTCATGCTAGCACGAGTCCTGCTACGAAGAATGATGTTCGTGAGTTTTCTGGTACGAATATAGATCGTGACGCATATACGTCAGCACGGGACTCATACCAGCCTCCTGTTGATCGCAACAGAACGCCTTCCGATACTCTGAAATCTAGTGATCTTGCTGGAAGCCAATCAGCCACATTGCCACGCGAGGAAAGCAGGCTGCCAACTAGAAAAGATTCGACTGAACGTGCTCCGATGACGCCACCGAAGGATCCGCCTAGACCAATCACTTCGGTAGATGAGACAACGTCAAGGTCAAGAAGCCCAAGCACAAGAACCTCAACACCACCATCACCAATCACGCCTCGAACACCGAAACAGGCAATGTTACCAACTCAATACAATTCGAATCGACCTTTTCCTGGGGATAGAGTGCCAGTCACTCAGATTGCTGGTATGAGTACGGCTCAGGCTCGCATACATGCCTATAATGAGAACCGCGACGCATATGTGCAGCCCGTCGGACATCTAGAAAACTGGCTGACGTACATGAGTAATTCTGGACATGCAGACCTCTTTGTAGTTGGACCCACTAGTGCTAGCCCTTATGCCCCTGATAGTGCCCAGCGTCACGCCCGAGAGTCTAGTGGCACTCAAGGTGGGACGAGACAAATGCAAGAAGATGGGAAAAGGCTACTTGCTTCGGCTAGCAAGTATGGACAGAAGGCTGGCATACTCGGAAAGGGATTGTTTGCAAAGGGCAAGGAAAAGCTTCGTACTGCCAGTGCTGGCCAAAAGGTGCGATAACAATCTCTTACTCCCTCTTCAAGATACGATCTGCTTTTCAATCCTGAAATGCGAGGTTGGTGCCCAGTCTCAATGTGAACTAAGATAGTGAAAATTCATTTTGTTATCCTCTTACCTTTACTATCCATATTGACGCGTCTTTTAGGGTCTTCCTACCGAGCAAAGTCGAAATGTCAGTACATCCACGATCAATCAGAGACCAGTCGCAATCAATCAGAGGTCATCGATGACCGACCAAATCCCAGCAATTGTCGACGAGAAATCAGCATCAACCCGCAGCACCGCACCTCAAATTCCAACTCCAGCGATGTCCACGCCAATAGAGGAGAGCACGTTGTCTAAATATTTCTCAACCAGCAACAGTGACGATGTATCACGAAACTTGGCGCCACTAAACACGACAGCTGGCCACCCTGCTTCGAGAACTGCAATCAGGCCAGTGTTCTCGCCCGTATCCGAGGCCAGCACAAACCAGACCGAAACCAACCTCAAACGTACTGTCAGCCCGGTGGGAGAACAACACGAACAGTCACCACAGTCAGCCGACACAGCTAGACCACGAACTTTTCCGACTTCTACAGCACGACAGATGGAAACACCCACAAGGAAAGACACAATTAAATCAGCTGGTGGTGTCAGCGCCATGGATACTGACGATGGGTATATATCTACGGACCTATATCATCCACGAGATGCTAGAGACCTGAGGAGGGACTCGAGTGTATCAGACGTTTCAGCTGTCAGTAACGAGCTGGATCGGACCCAAACCCAAACCGATAGAGCGGTCACGGCTGGCATAAGTCCTGACTTGCAGCCTCAAATCACCCGTGACGATCCGAAGTACACGCCTTCTCATGTCCAAGCTCCTGCATCCGCAAGTCTACCACCAGCCGATTTACAGCAGAATCATCAGCATTCTGGCCACGCGCCCTCGTACTCTAGTGCAATGGCTACAGCGCCTATGCCGCAGCCTCAATCAGCTAAAGAAGCAGAAGCTCAAGCTGATAGACAAGAGGAAAGTTCTTTGCCAAGGTATTCACAAATCCCTGCTCCACCACCACGAATACCGCAAGGTGCTCAGATCGTCCCTATAGCTCGTATTAGGCAAGATCAAGAGCCTCCTCGTGCTGAGACGAGTCGGCCGTTCTCCTTTGCAGGATCGGAAAGTATCCTCAATGCTGGACATGGCACGAACGGTTCGATTGACCACGTAACAAGCAACGACGTCCACAGCTCTGGCTCGGCAGAACGTAACCTGCTGGCGCAGATCTCTGGTCCCCACCAGACTCAAGCTTTACGCGATCAATATGCAGGTAGTCCTCTGCCAAGTGCTCGACGTAACCCGGAAGAATTCGCTGGCCGAACTCCAGAAGAGTTCGCGAAACTCCGCCAACCACAGCCCCAAGTCCAAACACAACCACAAGAAGAGGGCGGATATCGAATACCCGGTCCATATGGACAGGAACTCAGATCGCCACGACAGAAAACGTCGTCACCATTGCTAGAACAACTACGTAGGACACCAGTCGAGCAGCAACAACCGGAAGAACGTAATGGACCTTCGCATACATCAGCAATACCAACCGAGAGCGTCGTCTATAGGTTCGATCATGCTCAACGTCATTACCCACAGGACAACGAGGCGGATGCACGTTTGAGGCAGGAAGCTTCATTCTCGCAACAACAGCAGGCACCGTTTGGCTCGCCAATTGGGGAGCAACTCGAACGGGTTCACACAAGGAACCGACCATCTCGATTGACTTCGTTTTTCCGAAATCGATCCAAATCTCGTTCACGGGCTCAGAAAGACGACAGACGAGCTCAACCAAGTGAAGACATGCCGAGCACTAGCAGACGACCCAGTTTGCTGAACTTTGGTAGTAGGGGCAGCATGTCGGGGAGTCGAGAGAAGTCGGCTCAGAGGTTGGATTCCAGGGAGCCCATGATTGAGTCCAATGCACGACCTGGTCAGGGTGGTCGAAAGATCAGCAAAGATCTTTTCAAAAGTACAACCTTTGGCCAGGCACAACATGAACAGGTGACACCCTCAGAACAGTACGCTCAACCTGAACGAACGTCTGCCGGAAAGAAGAAAAGATTCTCAGGCTTTTTTGGCAAGCCGTCTGCAAGAGACGAGCAACCACAAAGAGCGTCCACGCTCCCGACTAATTCTCAGCAGCCACAGTTTCAACAAAGTACTGCTCACGACCGTCAAGACTACCCAGGCCAATCTGAAGCCGAGACAATGCACCATGGTAGTCGACAAGGTCAACGGCCCAATGACAATCAACAAGATCCTCGCAAATCCTTCCAGGGCATGGCTCCGCCTAGAGAGGGCTACTATGGTGGGCAAGCAAACACGTTGCGCCAGCAGGCGCTCTCACCGAGTCACGACCGAAACCACACAGGACTTGATGATCCGGATGCTCCGTTACAAGGTACTTGGCCATATCAGTACGGCAATTTGCATGATCGCTATGATGGAAGATCTCGTAACGAGGACTATCACTCGCCTCAACAGCGACCTGATTTGCCGCGACTGAACACAGGTGATCACTCGTATCAAGGTAAACAACAACCTTTGTCAGCTCCTGCAGGTCCTACGCACGACCAAGTGCCTCAACGATCCCTGGCGACCACCAGCTATCCAAACCGGCAGCAGCAGCAGCAGCAATATAGCCATCGCATCCCTGAACAGGCTCGAGAAGCTTATCAGCCACCGTCAACACGTGTAAACAAAGACATCTCTCATGGTTCGGACACAATCCATCGTGCGAGTAGTCCGTCGCAAGCACATAACCAGTCATGGGAACGAGGACCACAAAATGAGCCCAAATCATATTCGAATGCTCATCCGCACAAATTCCAGACCGATGCGGTGTCTCGGATCGCGGCCGAAAACCGCGCAGTCCAGCCTCAAAGCAACATCTCACCACGCGTGAAGCAGTTGCACACTCGCTCGCGCTCACCGAAAAGAGGTCGCACATCGTCCGAAGATATGAATGCAGAATTTCAGAATTTTCCACCACACTCTGCAAGTCCAGTATTAGGATTGGGCACGTTCAACTCAAAGAAAGTCTCTCCAATAGGTGTCACAAGGAGTGAGGCAGATCAAGAGAAACCATGGGCAATTACGCTTCCAGAAGATGAGCAACAAAAGCAAGGAGTCGAGGATCCGAGCAGTGCGACAAGTGCGCGAGCACGAGAGATGAGGCGAGTCATGCTCGAGCGAACACCACAACAACCGCAACAGACAGCTCCCGCAGAGACAAGACCGCAGACTGTAGCCGACCGTTTCATGAACCATGGGCAAAGCAGTCAACAGCCGAAGACGATTATTGCAAGCCCGACTGCGAACTCCGACTCAGGCACGAATGCGAGTAGTGGTGCCGTATTAGCACCCCGAGCACAAAGTCCGAGTGTGACCATCAACAAGAATTCGAGCCTAAGAGGCAGGGGCCCAATTAACCGCACTATTACGCCTACCGACTTCGAAAATTGCCATCGTGAAGCTGGTCACGAATCATCCATCTACACGAACAAGCGGCCGAGCACGGACGTCAGTGTCGCAAGCCTTTCAAGAGAGCCATCACGTGGACAGTACGGTCGACACCAGCCCGCACTGGCTCCGCCCTCACTACCGCCACCTGCACCACTCGTAAGCCCGCCTCCAATGCCGAAAGCCGTCAAGTCTGCATTACCGACCTCCACGAATGGTGCTACGACTCATAAAATGTCGCCAAGAAATACTAGGGATCATGATGCGGAAGTGTACGAATTGTCTGGAAGTAAGCCGGAAGGATATGAGTCTGAGGATGAGCCTATGATGAGTGCTACTGCCTATCCGGGACAGGAGTGGCAGCCTGTTTTTGATCGATGGGAAGACTGAGAGTGAACGTTTTGAATATATTTGGGAACTGTGTTTGATTGAGGGGATGTACAGTGCATGTTGAGACAGATGGATGAGATGCGTACGTATGTAATGAGAGTTATGAATGAGTTATGAATTGAAGATCCTACTATAAAGCAGTTCGTGCCTGCCCTGCCACAGATCCAAAGTCGGCACGGCTTGTCCGGCGTCTTCAGGTTGCAAAAACCAAACTCTTTCCAAGCTTTCCTTGACCAATCTTTGCAATGCCTCTCCAGCTAATGTACTTTGAGCCTGGTATGGGCCCATCACTGAGGCTCTAACGGCTGCGCTAATCACTGCTTTGGCGTGGTTGAGAAGGAAGATATACCCTGCTTCTTCGAGGTTCATACCTAAGTTCAGTGCGACGCAGCCCCAGAGAGGTGCTAGATGACCATTTACAGGGAGAGGTACATCTGAGATTGCGGAAGCCTTGAGATCGGCGGAGAAGGTGCTCAGTGCTGCCGCTGCCTCGCGACCATCATCTTCCGTGTTAACGGAGCTTCGCTGTGCAGTGAGTTTAAAAGCTCTCTCCCACACATTGAGCAGGGCTCGACCCTGCGCAACGCTGGCTCGGCGCTGTACCGTACAAGGCGTGCTAGCATCAAGATCGTTATCCAGATCCATCAGCGCTAACGGGTCACGGAAACAGGCAAGTACATAAGGTATTTGCGTGTGTGCCATGGATTGCACGGACAGCTTCAGGAATTGATTGAAGAGGGTGGTGCTGGTGCTGCTGCTGACATTGCTGCTGCCTTTGTGATGTGCCAGGTAGCTCTCCAGGCCACTGGAGTATGCGAATGATCCCAGTGGGAGAGCGGAATCAGATAGGAGGAGGAGATTGTGCAGTGATGAGCTTAGTGGTAGTGTGGTGACTGTGGTGGTTCGTGCATCTTGGCTGGAGAGCTGAGATGCTTCTGCTCGTTTGAGAACGGCTTTGGTGGCTTGGAGTTGTTGTTCGAGCTCGGCCACGTGTGCCTTGAGGCGCTCGATGTCAGCAGTGTTCATGTAGCATAGTTGGTGCGGCTGGCTTTTGTGCTAAGGGAGAAGTAAGATGGCATTCTGATGCTGATTCAGTGCTTGTTCTGAGTCGGTCTTCGGGGTAAATCGTGGTTCACATAACTGGAGCCAAATTAAAGTATGGAGCGTGGGAGCAAAGCTGTGCCAAGCTGCCGTTTTATGCCGTGCAAATGTCAGTGTCAGGAGCAACAACGAAAGCTGCAGCATGACATGCTCGAATGCATCGAGGTTGATGCGAGGAAGGTGCTCTCGAATGCTCTTTCCCATCAATAGATCTGCGTAATTGTTTTTCAGAAATACTGAGCAGGTAATCTAGCCTGGCTTGACTGCTCGCGGCATGCGGCGGTAGTAAAGGCGTGAGCAAGATGTCTAGGAAACGGATATTAGATGCAGTAGCTCTACTACGGGCTGGACGCAAAGTCGCGTATAATCATTTTCAGATCCGATTATCCCAAGCAGAGGTTTACGCCAAGACGTCTTCCTTGACCAAAGGTCTTAGACAGAGATACCCTCTGACAGCAAGCATACTATCTCAGCAGATACGGCAAGCAACGTCTGGACATCGGAGTCATAATATACCACAAGCAGACAAGCAGGCAGGTTCGCAAGGTAGCTCGGGTCAAGAGCAGGGAATTCAGCAAGACCACCATTATGAGAGATCCGAGGACAACAGTGTGGCGACAGAGGCTTCACAGCAGCAGATAGAACCTGCGCAGGCTGAAGCCCAGCGGCGTCCTCTTCCAGATGGCACCATTCCTCCTCTAAACAGTGCCATTGGTCAGGAAGCAGGAGACGCGGAAAGCGAGCCCGGACGGCCCATAATTGAGACCTCACAAGCACCGCTGGAACAACAAAGTGAACAGAATGCTCTTAGTGTCAAGTCCTCAGGTCAATCGAGCATACCTAATCCTCAGACCTCACCTTTATCCTCAAAAGAAGCTAGAATAGCACAACGGCAGTCCGAATCACAGATTCCAGCTGCAAGCGCAGACCCACCAAGTGACGAACCTGAGTTCTCCATAGAGCAAGAGAAGGACGTATACTACCAACCGCCCGATCAAGCGACTCCTGTCCTTTCTTCACTTCCTCGAGTCAAAGTGCCTAAAACAGAAAACGACGTTCAAGGAGGTGATTCTCACGTAGCTAAAGATGGCATCAACGCGGACGTTTTCTACTCAGGCGCAGAAGCCGAGACCCAGGCACCTACTGAAGAACAGCTTGAGCAGCTATTCCATACTCCTCGAGCAGCTGCTCTGCTGGGCAAGAAGAACAAATACATGCCAGGCGGAGCGAAGCGCCAATTACATACCAGCGCTAGGTATGGGCAACAACGTGCGCAGGCTGAGAAGCAAGACTTTGAACAGCTAGGTCAAGATATGGCCAAGGATGTACAGGCTGCTGACGGCAATGTGAGTCCCTCTTCATCAAGTACCAACTCGCTCGAAATCATGGAAACTGACCACACGGACTGACAGGCGCACTCGTAGGCCGATCCACCCAAGACCTATCAAATGCGCGAGTCTCGTGTCCCCTCCTCTCGCATGTCTCGGATTTTCGAGTTTAGCGGCCTAGCAGCGTCGATGGCGTTTGGTGCTGCATCGTCTGGCAACTTTCTCAGTCCAGCCAATATGGAGAGATTGGTGGCCAAGCTGTCCAAGATGCGAGGCGCAGCTCTGAAACTCGGTCAAATGGTCAGCTTTCAGGACATCAAAATGCTTCCACCCGCTATCGTCGAGGTACTGCAGAGAGTACAGGATAACGCAGACTACATGCCAGCATCTCAACGAGACGAAGTAATTGCCAATGACCTTGGCAGCAATTGGCGAGACCTCTTCGAATCTTTCGAGGAACGACCTATGGCCGCTGCCTCGATCGGTCAGGTCCATGGTGCTGTGCTCAAGTCAGGGCAACCTGTGGCTGTCAAGATTCAATATCCTGGCGTTGCTGAGTCTATATCGTCCGACTTGAACAACCTGTCTTTGTTGCTTCATGCCACAAGGTTACTGCCTAAAGGTTTGTATCTAGACAAGACAATTGCCAATGCTCGCACGGAGCTGGCCTGGGAATGTGATTACGTTCGAGAAGCAGAAGCTGCCAAGCACTTCCATAAGCTCCTATCCGACGACACCGGAGTCTTCACTGTGCCCAAGATTATCGACGAAGCTTCTGGTAAGCAGGTCTTGACCATGGAGCGATTGAATGGTATCGCAGTCACAAGAGTCAAGTCGTTCAGCCAAGAGCAACGGGACTGGATTGGGTCGCAGATATTGCGTTTGTGCCTGCGTGAGATTATGGAGTTCAGGTACATGCAGACTGACCCAAACTGGACGAACTTTTTATACAACAGAAATACAAATAAGCTGGAGCTACTCGACTTTGGTGCTTCAAGAGAATACCCAGAAAAGTTTGTTAGGCTGTACGCAGGAGTTCTCATGGCGGCAAGTCGACAGGACAGGAAGAAATGCGAGGAACTCTCGATCCAGCTAGGATACTTGACTGGGTACGACTCCAAAGCCATGGTCAATGCACATATCGATTCAGTGATGACTCTAGGAGAACCATTTATGGACTATTCAGACGACGTCTACGACTTCAAGGACCAGACCATTACGGATCGAGTGCGAAGCTTTATTCCAACCATGCTGCGAGAACGACTGGCACCACCACCAGAAGAAACATACAGCTTGCACAGAAAGATGAGCGGTGCTTTCTTGCTCTGTGCTCGATTAGGTAGTCGAGTCAGATGCAAGGAGCTCTTCCATAGTGCTCTGAAAAGTGGAGGCTATGAATAGTTGTTATTAGCTTTTTCTTCAAGAGTCTTCCTCTGCTGATTGCTCGATTATCGTCTGATCTAGCAATGATAGCTGAGACCTGCTTCTAGGACTGTGCGATTCTTTGGCAGCTTCTTTCGCTGCCATCTTTCTAAGCGCATCCTTGAGAAGAGGACTGCTGGCCAGAGCTCGAGCTCGGGTTTCTAATTCTTGCTGTTCCTTTTCAGCTTCTCTCCTCTTCTTGTCCCTGGCCTTGCGATAGCTCTTAACGTCGTGGCCGACAGCCGGTTTGTCCTTTGCTTTTGGCATCGGCTTCGGTTTCGGCTTTGGAGGATGATCCAGGCGCAAGACGAGGACGAAGACTTTCAATATGCCGTGGAGAATTAGAGCGCTGACGAGGCCGACGAGGATGGCACAGCCAATGTAGTACCATACTGCCTGAATATACAGTTTAGCACTGGGAAAGAAAGAGTATCAAAAGAGCTAGCTAACCTCGAACTTGGCGGCAATCCGCCATGGAATCAGGAGTAACTGAAGCAATACATGTCCGACAGCAATGAACGGAGACAGAATGAAGCGAAGAAGCGAGTAAACCAGAAGCAGGAGCTTGACGATTGGCAGTAGAACAGTGTAGTAGAGGCCTTTAGCGATGTACCGCAGGGTAGTGGCGGTGATCTGATACCATGGCACGGCTGCAACCGTCTGTATGGTTGCGTCTGCATCCATTGATTACCCCATCGTCGACGGCTTTGAGCTGTTGACGAAGTAGGAGTACTTTTACAAACAATGTTTGGAGCCAAGATGCACGTCACTGCCACGATACAAACCACGAACAACGGAGTTCAGCAGCTTAGATACTAGTGCCTGTGATAGTCTTTCAGATCGGCATACAAAACTGCCGCTATCCTCCACTATCGAAACATCATCGCCGGCTCTTAAGGCGACCATATCCGAAATGTTTTGCGGATGGAACAGCCCGCCCCTCGTAGCACATGCCAGAGCACATGCTGGAGCAGTCCCAGGCACTTTCCCCAGAATGTTTTCACCACCGTCGCAGTTATCATCGCACAAAAGGACAAGCTTCGTATTGTCATGCAAAGAAGATGCAATACACTTTCCGGAATCCTCAATCCATCTAATTACTAGTTGGGACGACTCTGATACTGCCCCACTCCACTGCCCAAGTTCGACATACAGCATACGTATCCTGACGACTCCGATCGGCCCTGATCGTGAGACCTGCATTTCCTGCATGGACAGCATACATTAGCGATCTTACATAACCCTTCGACCCCATAACCCTTCCTCCGTTCAGCACTCCGAAAGATGGGTCAAAATCAGTCTTCAGATACGCCTCGAGAAAAGTCTCACTCCAGTTCTCGAGGCGGAACTCCTCACTCAGAACGACATGCTGATCGAGCAGAAAGAGACCGAAGGGTAGGTCGTAGGTCTTCTGTACATCCTCTTTTCGGTCCATCTCAACCTGCAGATGCATCAGCAACCACTGTTGCCGTACAAGGAACTACAACCTATAATCTGGACACTGCGAATCTCGAGAAAATGCTACAATCTACAAGCCCTGAGCTCAGTATAAAGTCTGGCAAGTCAGCAACGAGCTCCTCGCGGCGGAAGAAGGATGCAGAAAGCCTACAGACAGGGATCTCGCCAGATACTGCTCCAGTTCAGAGTATCGACATCCCTGCTGCAGCGACAGCACCCATTGCGTTGCCCACAAGATCCCGTCAAGAAGAACTTCAGGATGATGGCCGATCGGCGCAATTGTCCACGACTTACGAAGATCATACCTATATCCCTATCCACAATTCAGCCTATCACAGACCGCCTAGAATGCCCCTGCCGATAGCTGAGATGCCTGATTCCCCTTCTCTTGGTCCGGAAACGATCAGTAAGACTGATTCAGACGTGCCAATCTTCACTCACGATGTGGGTGATAGCGTGCTACCAAGAAGGAACAGCATCGTGAGTATGGACACACAGGATGAGGATGATGTCGGCGAGGAATTACAGCCTTTTGGCGCTCAATATACTTCTGAGACTATACCCTACACTATCTACTGGAGACAGCCAGCCAAGCAAGTATTCGTGACTGGTACTTTTGTTGCTTGGGATCGGAAACTTAGGATGAAGCAAAGGTAAGTGCTCCTTTTTGATGAGCATGACTCGATCGTGGAACCTTCTTTTATTCGGCTCGATGTAATGGATATCTTCGTCTTTGCATGAGCCATGTCTCGGATACTTGCCGCCCAACGACTTTATCAACCTACGGATTGTCCTGCCCAAAATAGAAAACCTATAACGCATCTCAATCTGGAAACAGATCATGATATCCATGCTTAAACCAGCCTCACATGCTGACTATGATATGTATAGTGAAACCGACCCCAACATCCACAGTACGGTCGTTCCTCTACCAGCTGGTACCCACCATCTCAAGTTCTTCGTTGACAACGTAATGATGGTCACTCCCGATCTGCCTACTGCCGTCGACTTCAATAATATCTTGGTCAACTACATCGAGATCAGTACAGACGACATTCCTGCCAAGGATAGCTCTTCGGCCAGGCGGGATAGTCATCAAGTGCCTCAGAAACAGGTGCCATATCCAGTAAGTCCTAGGCCTGACTCCGAAAAGCAACTTGGCGATGGAACGCCTGTGGGAGAGGTTGACGACTATTCCGGCACAGTCACGCCTGGTGAGAAAGAAGGTTACCAAGGACTAGTCGAAGGCGAACTTCCCCCTGAAGAAATTGGACTAGGTGACTTTCGGCAGCTCATTCCTCAGGCACTTATCGATATCGATTATCCTGAGGATGATGATAGATGGAAGGATGCCTCACGTGTGATCAGCGAAGCTGGCAATACTCCAAGGTAAGCAACCGACGACAAATTTTCGGGTTGTCTTGACTAATCGTGTTATAGTCTTCCACTTTTTCTGTCAAGGAGTATTTTGAATGGTAGTGGTGAGAAAGTGGGCGTCAAAGATGATAGTTCCGTCTTGGCTTTCCCGAATCACACGGTGCTTAACCATCTTATGACAAGTAATGTGAAGAACGGAGTATTGGCAACAGCCGTCACAACGAGGTATAAGAAGAAGGTATGTGAATCTTTTCTTTCAAGTACACAACACCAGGTGGAGCCCATGGTACTAGTTACGGGAGAAGTTGCCATCCAAAATCTTGCTAACTTTACGCAGTACGTTACAACGATATCGTTCAAGCCGGTGCCAAAGCAGCCACCGTTCGGACAGTGATACTCTACATCGGAATGAGCATGAACAAGATCTGGGGGAATTCATGTCACTTTTCTCGTTCTAGCATGGTGTTGGTGGAAATTGTGGTTGAGACGAGGATTATTGAATTACGAGGTTGAGAGCGGACACAGGAAACAGCGCCTGCAAGGATGTCATTCAGGGCATGGTGTTCATTATAGGAGGTTACCCTGTGATCTTGCGATAACGAGCCAGATGGCAGCCCATCTGAATAAGCTCGCAATCTCAACTCTTGCAACAAACACTGATTGTGTTGACACGTCTTTATGGTCGCACATACATTCTACAAATCGTAATCATATCTCATTGTCATATCACGTACTAGTCATTCCTCCACCCAATCCACACATCGTCCGTCCTAAACCTTTGCGTGCACGTACAGTCCACCAGATCAGTAGTCTGGCCAATACTGTACGCCAATAACCCAGCATGAGCAATCATAATCCCGTTATCAATACAAAACCTCTCATCCGTAGCATATACCGACCCACCCCTCTCACCCGCCATACTCCCCATCATCTCCTGCACCCGCTCGTTACACCCCACCCCGCCAACGATAAGCACCTGGTTCGAGCCGACATGAGCCATGGCCCGCTCCGTGATCTCGACGAGCATGCTGAAGACTGTTTCTTGCAGCGTAAAACATAGATCTTCAGGCGTTATTTTTTCGCCGGTGTTTGGATCTGTCAGTGTGCCTTTGGCCATCTGTGCGGCGTACTCGTCACATTTTGCTAGGATACCGGAGAAGGAGCAGTCCATGCCTTTTACTGCGTAGGGCAGGTCAAGGAGGATGTTGCCTTTCTTCGCCAATTGTTCAATGTTGTAGCCTGGGGCGGGGTCGTTGGGTATGCATAGTGTGCGCGCGAAGCGGTCCAGACAATTTCCGACCGCGATGTCGAGTGTTTCGCCGAAGATGCGGTAACGCTGGTTGCTGTATGCGATTACTTGGGTGTTTCCGCCGCTTACGTAGAGGACGACGGGGTTTGTGGCGCCTGTGATTTCGCGGCCCATCTCGATGTGGCCGATGCAGTGGTTTACGCCGACCATAGGCTTGTTCCACATTAGAGATAGGGTGCGTGCTGCTATTGCGACGGACTGGAGTGGTGCGCCCATGCCGGGGCCTTTGGTGTAGCAGATTACATCGATGTCTGATGAGGTCAGGTTGGCTTCGGCGAGGGATTGCTGGACGAGGCTTGCGACGTGTTGGCGGTGGTGCTGTGCTGTGTCTTTTGGGAGGAAGCCCTCGCCTGGTGGTGCGTTGTAGGTGTGGCGGATGTTAGAGAGGATTTCAGCTGGGGGTCGAGGTTTGAAAGATGAGATGGGATGCGGAGGGTGGCGGATTATGCCAACGCCGAGTTTATTGGCGCTGCCTTCTAGGCCGAGCGCGATGAGAGGCTTGGTCATCGTGGAGGACAATGAGAAAGGAGAGAGTCTGGTTTGTGTGATGCCTGACGAGGCTGGGGTCGGGCTTGAGGAGTTGTTGATGGCTGTGCCCAGGTTTTTGTGGTAGTGAGGTTGATTAGTCTCAACCAGCAGTTTTTGTGTCTATTGATGTATCCTGCTGTATCTGGTTGCCTGAGCTTTTCGATTGAGTGGAAGTTGGTGAGTCTTTGATGTCCAAACTGTATTGCCTCGATACACTTGAACAGGTTTGGCGAGTTTATTCACAACGGGATTGTGACGGAAAATCTAAGCCCCTTGTGGCTAAGAACCGTATTCTGTAATCCAAGTAACCAGTCCTTATTTCTGCAAGTCTAGGTCTGTGTTTGTATCTGACCTATCTCATGTATGTACAAGACTGCTCGTCTCCGATGCTCAGTCGTGCACGAGGAGGAACAACCGGTAGTGAGGAACAACGTTTCACCGAGGCAAGAACACTAGCGGAATCGTTCTCCGGCGCACTTGCGGCGCTCTTCTGATGCGTTGGCGCAAAGTAGGGTGGACCAACTCTTTGTCTGCGCCGTGCCCACATTGCAACCACATATCCTACCTACATCTCATATTTCTTACGAGCTACGCTGTGGGGGTCTGCTCTGGCAGAATTTGTATCTGTTCACTATGCCCGGTTCTTTAGCGAGCATGCATCTCTTGTTCTGCAGCCGGCACAGGACCCAGCCATGGCACCAGGCTGGCAGTGGATGGCGAGCTGGGTACTGACGAGATTAGAGAAGCACTCTCGATATACCATGTAGCATTGTCGCCCAGAGCCTTCGACAGTCCAGCGCTAGCATGCTACCTGGCTGTGACACCGACACCTTGAGCGTACAATGCCGTGCTCGACCAGGGCTAGTTGCAACCACAGCGGCAACACGTTTTAAATCAAAGACCTAGAGACACTCATTGAGATGGGCTCCTTACGCCTCAAAGCGAGGAGATTGCGGTTCACTTGGTACTCGATGCCACCGCGGGTGATTGGCAGTCAAGAGCTGTTTTCTCGCTTCAGGCAGTATCAGCTGATCGGACATCCATAATCTCTACACATGAGCCGTCTGGTCACGAATGACAAGAACACTGTCAAATGCTCGACAACCGGACAGATCTTCCATGGCTTTTGCTCAACCGAAAGCTCTAGGCCAACATTCTTTTCCCGAGACGAAGACCAATAACAATAACTGCGCAAGGGCAACATGGGCGACCGAAACCAAGCTCTGAGGACGACCGAAGCTGTACGAGCACGATACCAAGAGTTGGACCTGATTGAAACAAAAAATACGCTTCAAGTTCTCTATTCAAACAAATACAAGCAGTTGTTATCTGCTAGACACCTGCTGCTGAGCAGGTGGGTGTGCCACATTTGCACCCTCTATCTGCGTTTTTACCGCACTAGTGGCTTGCGCATTGGCTGCTGGCTGAGCATTCCTCAGTATCAGCAGAGCACTACTTTCATTCGACTGTCTCGTCGACTGCTCCAGGAACGTATCGACATCCTGATCCTCCATATCTATGTCCTCATCCGAATCATGGTCGAACTTGAAACGATCGTCATCCTGACACTGACGCAGAGATGTCCTGAATGGCATCTTCCGATCTATGATCCTCCTGCCTCCTCTTCCTGTACGCATGCGGAAAGAGGGCATCGATGTCTTGTTGTCGTTGTCGTCATCGGGACTGGCGTATCTAAACGGTGTTGAAGATCTGGAGATATCTTTCATCTCTACGTCCGGTGTTGGTTCGGGCTTGGAAGTTCCTGCTTCATCCTCCGAAATGCTAGCTGGAGGTGTTGGGAGATACACCGCAGTGATTGCAGGCAAGAAAGGAGTTTCTTCGGCACTTTCCGTGACAGGGGTGAGTGGGAACATGGTCTTGTCGTGATAGCCGTCATTCCACCTGATGTGCTTGTCGACGTTCGTATGGATGTCGTTCGCGATGGCGCGTTCTTTATCAGCACGAAGGTCTTCCAGTGTCTTAAGCTCCGGTCCAGGTCTACTCGGTAATTGCTGAGCCAACTGCTGATCTGATGGTATAACCAGCGGCAACTTAGGCTTCTTCTGGGTAATCAGCAGATCATCGTCTCCTGGTTGCTTCAGCTTCCGCTTCAATTCTCGGAAGGCCTGTCTCTGCTCAGACACCTGCTTGTCAATTACCAATTGTTCCTTCCGCCCACGCTCTCTTTGAGTGACCAAGAGCAAAAGGTTTCGGGCGCTTTCTAGGTCACGTCGCAGTTTCAGCAATTTCTCAGCACTCAGTTGATCACGATGCCGTGTC
Source organism: Lithohypha guttulata (assembly GCF_036872675.1). Lineage (NCBI taxonomy): Eukaryota > Fungi > Ascomycota > Eurotiomycetes > Chaetothyriales > Trichomeriaceae > Lithohypha > Lithohypha guttulata. Next base: position 433,079 of record NW_027042752.1, on the reverse strand, counting down.
TTCCTCGTCTGTCGGATTTCGCGTCTACGGAAACACACATATGGGTCGGCGTCGTCGCTTTCGTGGCCTGTTTCGAATTTTAGTTGTGGTGGAAGAGAGTTGTTTTGCTTCGTCGTTCGTCGAGATGACCAGTGCTCGTACACTGTCTTGGCGTATCGCTGCACTGAAGCTGGTGTTAAGTCGTCGGCATGTGACAGCAGTTCCGACAAGGTCATCACTGGAGCATGCACACTTGCAAAAGGCTGTTCTATCGAAACAGTTTCTTCAAAAAAGGTTATGACTTCCTCAAATTGGTCTTCTGTCATGGGTTGAGCCAACTTGGCATTGATCACTTTGAAAGCAATCTCATCCTCCTCATCCATGCAATACGAGATGGGATTACAGTCCTCGACCGTTGCTGACGATCGAATATAGGTGGCTGGTTGCTGCCATCCTTTTGGATACAGAACATCATACTGGATGTCACTGGATATGGTAGGTGGTGTCGGGATATATGCATCTTTGATAATCTCAGCTTTACGAACGTCTTGTGACGCTTTTATCGCTTGCTGAAGATGGTATTCCTGAAACAGTCAGTATGCGGTAAAAGGTAGGTGAGTCAGGTAAGTACTTACTGATTCTTCGGCTTTTTCAACACCCGTTTCTACCTGATTACGTATGGCGTCGACATCGTTGATGTTATCGACCTGCTCCTCACGAAATATAGGTACATTTTGTTTGGCGGTGAGTTTCTTGGGACGCGTAGATCTGCTCGTGATGCGGGACATTGAGGTCCAGAGGCAGGAAAATTATGTGTAGCCTAATATGGGTGCCAACGACAACATCGGAAGTCAACCGGCAGCGTTGGTGAGGTCAAAATGAGTGCGTGTTTGCAATTGTTGCGGCCTAAGGACAGGCTGGCACCACGACAACCCAAAAGTCGCGACAAAGCATGCATGCACCAACAACTTTTGATCAAATTAATGAAAATTAGTGATTTTAGTATGCAGATGTAGCGCTTGATCGCCGCAAACTTTTGGATCGATTTTTGCGATAAAAAGCACGACCAAAAGGTGTATTTTTGATGGTCAAAGACTTGCGTGGGTTGTGGTTGACTGGCCGTTTGCTTGTATCGGGTTGTTTGGGGGAGAGCAAAGGCGCAATAATTTTGCTGGCAAGGGGAAAACAGCCAGCCCGGCTGCTGAGGAGATGGCTTGGTGGTGACGATCAACCAGTGTGTGCCCAAAGAGGAACCAGTGTGGAAAGCCCCTCCACAAAATTGAAATTGCAAGGGCAGAAACAGGCTGGTCAACACAATTCCATTACTGGTTGAGGCGATCAGGCAGTAACTGTACACCAGCCACAGTGCATGTCGTTTATTTGTGGTTTAGCTTTGATGCCTCGTTCGCCCCTGAAATTAGCTTGTGGCTTGTGATAGTTGCTGCCTCGAACAGGCACTGTTTGGGTTTGGTGTGCGACGAGCGACCGTTGCTGACGCTGATGGGCCCTTTGTCGCATGCTGCATCTTCAGCTCATATAGTAGACATTTCCCACCTCTATTTGTACTACACATATACAACGACGAACGTGCCAGGTTGAACGAGCTGGTCTCAACGTATACTATCGTGCAAGTCTGAAGTCGCAACTTCACCGCCATACCACTCTCACTCCTTCAAGCCTGCGAGCGACAACCCACCCACCATGGCAACCCCAGCTTTCGGCGCTCAAGCCTTTACAGAACCCCAAGCAAATAATGCAGCACTCTACTCGTCAAGAAGGCGGCAGACAATCACTGGAAGCCAAATATTGGACAACATCGTGGCGGGATCGAACTTTGACAAGGATGAAGTTGACCGGTTACGAAAGAGGTTTATGAAGTTGGATAAGGTGGGTTGAGCTACGTGAAGATGTGGCGAGGAACAGAGAGCTGATAGAGGTCGATGTAGGACGGTTCCGGCACGATTGAACGAGAAGAGTTTCTTAGCTTACCACAAGTGAGCTCGAATCCATTAGCTACGAGGTATGATTACACCTAGGACATTTGGGAGGGAATTGGCCGCAAAGCATGACCTGCTCCAGGATTGCTAAGAGCTCAACACCATTTTCTTCCCCTGCTAATTCCTCCAGAATGATCGCCATCTTCGACGAAGACGGCGGCGGCGACGTCGACTTCGCCGAGTTCGTCCAAGGCCTCTCCGCCTTCTCCGCCAAAGGCCACAAAGAAGAAAAACTCCGCTTCGCATTCAAAGTATACGACATCGATCGCGACGGGTACATCTCCAACGGGGAACTCTTCATAGTGCTGAAGATGATGGTTGGGTCGAACCTGAAGGATCAGCAGTTACAGCAGATTGTGGACAAGACGGTGATGGAGGCGGATAAGGATGGGGATGGGAAGATTAGTTTTGAGGAGTTTAAGGGGATGGTGGATCGGGAGGGTGGGAGTATTGACGTGGGGATGAGCATGACGCTTGATGCGTTTTGATGAGATGAATGCGAAGAGTTGTTGAAAGTTGTTGAGTACTGAGAGAGAAAGGGTGAGTGCTTGATGAGTGACGAACTGAATGACAGCATAGCAAGTACAGCAGCGACGTGCTCTGAATGAGTGTTCGGATTATAGAAAGGTTGTATGGCGTTTGAAATCAATCTTTGTGATGAACACGTCTGGCCTGCTTCGCATATTACAGTGAATCCAGATGCGGAGAATGCTAATTCGAACATTTAGCTGCCACTTGAGACTGTTGGCAGTATTGACTTTGGTTATAGTGCTTACACACCTTGAACCTGGAGTTGCATATGTCAAATCACACAAGAACACTGTAAAATGTCAGGGGAACAAACACATATATTCAAAACATTGCAGTAGTCAAGTCTGTAGTTTCCTCGAGTCCACCACCTGCCTACCTGACAAGCCTATTACATCAGCGCACTAACTTCCGAATCAGTAACCTCACTGTCTGCTAGGTCTGTAAGGTTTCAAAAGTCTGTCAATCCGCCATCTCAAGTCATCGTTGTGTTCACTAGGCAGCAGAAGTGGACTCCTTGGTCGCCTAGATGTTCTACTGCTGACTGATGGTGCTCGATGTCGGGGTCGATCAGCAGTTCGAGATCGGTAATCAGCTCGTGGTTGAATAGCTGTTTCTGGTTCGTCGGCGTACGTACTACGTGTCCAACGTTTGTGACCATCTGCTGCATCGATATCGTAAGTCAATCGTCTTCCATCCCTCCTTGTTCGGCTTTCCTGGAATGTGCTCCTGGATCTAAGTAATTGTGGTTCAGTAGAGTCAGGGAAGAAATGCGAACGCGAAATGCGAGGCGTATCTGGACGTCTTGTTCTGGTGTTTCTCCTGCGAGGCATCATGCTGCTGGCTATATCGCGGTGCGATTGAGAGAGCGGATTTAGTCGAGAGAGGGCGTGCGATCGAACAGAACTGAGTGAGAGTTCCTGGTAACTGTCACGGAAGACACGCTCCATACGAGAAAATTCTTCATCGAAGGAGCGACGGTCTCTATAGAAGAATTCTTCTGGAAAGAAATCGTCCTCGCTGCAGCCATTTGACCTCCTATGCTGACGAATCGAATAGTGTCGACTATGGCAGGTCATATTGAACCACTGGATAGGTATAGCGATGTTCCTAAATAGATTCAGTAGTGTTTCCAGTATCTGCGTGGTCTATTATGCGTAGCGCGATTTATGACCTTTATGGCCTGATCGCTGCGTGGTGTCAGCACTATATACGCTGGACAATCAACATGGTGTCAGCTTATTGGACAAAGCGCAAGACGTCTCATTGTGTAGACTGTAGTGCATGATAGCTACTCTTTGATAAGGGCATTTGTATTCATGGTCAGAGACAATGCGATGAATTGAACAAATGACAGGTACAATGGAAAGGGCGGTGACGATGTGTTGGCAAGGACGACGACGAAGTCCCAGACCTAGTAGTAGGCACGACGCGTGAAGCGGATTTCAAAGCCACGCGACTCCAAAGCTTATCTGTGTATTGCCGCGGCTTGAATTCTGCACTACCGAGCCACGAGTTTCTCGTCATGCAGTGATACACACCTACATCTGTCTTCTCAATGTCGTGGGTTTTCACTAATAGATGGGAGTCGTTGAGCACAAAGTAGGGAGTCAGGTTCCATGAACTTATATTGACGTGACACCCAAGACGAATCGGCTGTCCATCGGCGTCATGAAGTTACACCCTGATTTCCAGGAGCAACCGTGGTGTCGTGACATACTCGACGACCCGCAAGTTCAGTTCGTAGAGGCACCCACTTCCGATGTCGTCGCGAACGGGATACCGGCAACTCAAGGGAATGAGAGGAGAGTTAGCAACAGCATGTTCGTACGCACGCTCTACAACGCCAGCTCCAATGCTATTCGGGCACAAATCAATTTTAGTCGTCCAGTGCGCGAACCTGATGCCATCACTCCAGACGAATATTGTTATCTGTTATCTATAGGCGACGGTCTCGACGGCAAGACAGGTCGTGCTCATGGAGGCTTCAATGCGCTGATTTTGGATCAAATGACCGGCACTACTGCGAGCAAGGTCGGCGGCAGCTTTGCGCCGGCCACTGCAAGGCTAGAAATGGACTATGCTGCTCCGATCGATACGCCAGGTATAGTGCTGTGTCGAGGTTGGACAGTCGAGAGAAGTGGGAGGAAGACGTGGGTTAAAGCTGTGATTGAGGACGGCAAAGGACGACTACTAGCAAAAGGAAGAGCTCTATTTATTGACCCTAAGAACAGCAAACTTTAGTCTGTCTGACAGGAGTATTAAGTTAATGCACGAAAAACTATCTCGATTCAGCGACAGTTGGAACTGCTTCAGCAAAACGCCGATAACTTCATTGGTGCAAGGTACAATACTGCTGTATTCTCTGCCACTAACCTCCATGAGGGCGTTGACCTCGCAAGTCTTCCCTATGCAAAATATCCTGGAAGCAGAACAAGCCTTACTGGCTAGCAACATAGTCCCAGAACGACCCAATAGTCGCGTTATGGTGACGCCAAGGCAACGAACGACAAAGGTTGTCCTCCCACCATGAATACCAGTGGCTTCAATGCAAGGTAACAACCACAAACCTTTTTATCAGGCTGTCGCATTCTGATGGATAGTCATGCTGGCGCTCGAGTGAACAGGACTACATGCATGACGCAGGCGGGTGAGGCTGCATGGCCTGAAGGTTCAACGGCTCAGCGATACGTGTGATATTGTGGCTTTTGCATAAGAATAGTTCTGATATATTCAATCCGGTTGATCTCAGCGGCATGTACTCGGGTCTTGGGGTAATCAAGCGTAATGGTCAGGCAGTACTAGTAGCGAAAGTTCTAGAATACTTCCTCTTTCAGCTTTACAATCAAGCAAGCGACTGTTTCCGTGCAATGAGTCCAATCAACTGCACACAAACGTCGTAGTTGGATAATCTGACATCCTGCTCTTGGGTACTAGAAGGACAATCCTCCTCACAGACATTGCCAGTGGCTAACTTCTGCCTTGTTTCGGCTGCACATTGACCTGGCATTTAGCGGTGGTATCCGTGGGTCGTCCCCGAGCCTAAATTGCCTGCTTCTACGGTTCATACGACATACGACGTCATTTGATTTGCCTCGCTGGTCGCTTGCTCGATTGTTTGAGCATCGGCTGGCCTTGACAGTCGGATGCAATACTCACCACTGCTTCAACCTCATAATCCGGCATCTATCACTACGAAAACATCTCCTAGAACCGTCACCCGTCTCGTCATAGCCATCTTACAGACCTCTAAAACACCGTCCGTCCATCAACACGGAATCGATCCAGCCCTCACTCCGAAGTTCTTGTCCGCCTTAACGTCTTACACGTCACATTAGATACTGCTATACCCTAGCCAGCTTCGCGCCTTGAGCGCAACAAACCAAGATCATGTCGGGTCGAATTGAGGGCGAAAGGGTCTTCTGCTACCAATGTGAAAATGAGTGGGATCGGGCACATGGTGGGCTGCAATGTCCAAGATGTGAGAGTGAGTTTGTGGAAATAGTAAGTCAGGCTCTGCAATGTCAATATCCACCTAACACGTCTCAGTTAGAACCCGGAGCCCAACCAAACGTGGACGATCCTCCAGAAGTCACACCAGAAGAGATGAACATTGATCACGACACGATGCGCCCATTAAGAGAACATAATCCATGGAATGCACCCGATCCCGATGAAGGCGATATAGGCAACTACCAGACATACCAGTTCAATACTGGTGGAGGTGGTCATGGCACTTTCACTTTCCAGAGAACATATACCACAGGCTTCGGGGTGCCAAGACAACGCAACGCGCATGCTGATCCCGTCGCTGACGAAATAATGCGCGACTTTCAGAGCATGGTTGGCAACATGCTTGGAGGCATGGGGGGGACCAATGTAGGAGGCACATTCAATATTAACGGGCGAACTGGCACTTTCGGCAATAGAGGAGCTGTTCCTCATCACGACGAATTCCCTGGTCCAATGATGGGAGGTCCACCTGGGTATGGTATTCTTGAACCTATTGTTGTTTCTAAGTACTGACCACACTGAACAGTCTCTTCTCGATGCTTTTTCCCGGTTCGCCTCAAAATCAAAACCGCAACGGTCAGCGCCAGATGCAGTCACCACTCGATTTACTTGGTATGCTTCTGAATCCAGCCAACGCTAGAAGCGGTGATGCTGTATTCTCGCAAGAAGCCCTCGATCGTGTCGTATCTCAACTAATGGAACAGAACCAGCAAAACGGAGCACCCCCTGCACCCGAGGAAATCATAAACTCGCTACCACGAAAAGCAGTCGACAAAACAATGCTAGGTGACGATGACAAGGCTGAGTGCAGCATATGCATGGACAATGTGGAGATGGGCACTGAGGTTACTGTGCTACCCTGCAAGCATTGGTTCCATTTTGAATGCATACAACATTGGTTGAAGGAACACGATACATGCCCACACTGTCGAAAACCTATCACTCCTGAGGATCAACGACACCAGCAAGGTCGACCGAGTGGTATGCCACGCATGCGCAGGAGAAGCAACTCAGTCGCAAGTCCAATGTCACAAATGCCTGGCTCGATGCCGCAGGATGGAAGCAGGCAATATCAAAGTCACATACCCGAAAGCCCCAGTGACCTACGAGCTGCTAGAGAGGCCTATTACGGAAGATCGCAGAACGACCCGAATACTGAGAGGCCCAGCAGCGCGAGGCGGTCTAGTAGAAGAAGTGATGGCGACGGTGGGGGTGGAGGTGGTGTTAGTGGTTGGATCCGCTCGCATATGCCATTCTCGTGACAAGTATCCACACCTTGCACAGTGGCTGGACAACCTGCTCACAAACTCACAATACCAATGCGTTATAGCAAATGTTCAAGTGAGTTGCTACCCTGTTGCAATGGAACGAGTCCCTTCTTCTGTAGAAGGTCCATATAATTGATTGAAGAGCTTTTCTGTACACAAGCTCTATCCTTCTCCCTTGCAGTAGTCACGAATTGTCCCCAGTCAAAAGTACGACTTTTAACCTGGAAGGCTTAGGGTGATTATCCGAGGGCCTGGAAAGCATTGCAGGTAGTCCGTATTCATGCCTCAGGAATTAACAAATCAGAATCCGTGGATATGCGACAACGAACACGCGGCTCTCGAGTTCTGGGCCACATGTCAAGAGCATTCTCAGCCTCCTTTCACATGTCAGCTTTAGTTTCAACTTCTTCCTCGTAATCCTAGGCCGAACGTCAGAGCGATCACGCGCTGCTCATTAACAGGTCGTACCTTGCGAATCCGTTCCAGTTCTCGGTTCTTGACGTCGGAATGGGTCCATAAATTGCTCGGTGCTGGTCACGATGCCACAACGCAGTCCAAAACGACCACTACGGCCTCCAGGTCATCACCTCAGTAGACGAAGCAAACCACTTTCCATTTCTCTCACCTCCGAGCAGAGACAACTGCTTGTGGACAGCTCACGCTCCTTCAACAACGTCCTTTACAACTTCCTTTCGAGTTTTCTTGCTTTACCACTATTCATTTACCTCCATACACTTCCTCTATCCTTAGTGGGTCACTTGGTTATCGTGGGTGCCATGATCGCTACGCTGCATATCAGCATCACGACCTCGAAACCGACGACTATTTTTTGAGACAGGCGGTGACAGCCAAATAGATTGTGAAATTATATACTGTATTTGTACAAAACAGAGCGAATTGCAACAACAAACCATCACCATGATCGACCACGTTTTAGGTCGTCCCTCCTCCCGCTTCCGCAAAGTCCAAGTCCTCCTTGCCGTATCATTTTGGTCCCTCTACCTCCTCCTCGGAAACCCACACGGTCCTCTTCCTCTCCGTCGACTCTCTACCTGGCTGTATCAGCGGCATCTTACACCATGGCGCACAATGGTTTTGACTCTGACATACCTCTACGTTGCACGGAACTTTGCAAAAATTGTCGGACTCGAGTCGCCTGAGCCGCTGGCGAATCTTTACAATAGGAGCTACTTCCGTGCAACGTGGATCACAACTGCGCTGGACGCTGGGTTTTGGTCAGCTATGAAAATACGTCGAAAGTGGATGAGAGATATCTGCAGCATAATCTTCACAGTATATTACCTGATCGCTGCCGAACAAGCAGATGAGAAAGTCCGCAAAGTTCGCGCAGTCATGACTGTCGATCATATGCGAGTGAGCTGGAACAAGAGTACTACGCCTTATCTCTCGTTCTTTACTGGCTTGTTACGACCAAAGTTCACCAAGTACGGACCGAGACGAATCACGATAGCACGACCTAAACACAGTAGTTATACCGAGCCAGTACAGGGTTGGATGTATTACAATGGAACTCTGAAAGAGCTGGAGCAGGAAACAAAGCTAGTGCTCGATATACCTGGCGGTGGTTTCGTTGCTATGAGTCCGAGAGAGAGCGACGATAAACTTCTATGCTGGGCTGGACGTATAGGCATACCTATATTGAGCCTGGATTACAGAAAAGCACCTGAGTATCCATTTCCTTATGCACTAAATGAGTGCTTTGATGTCTACAAGCAAATCATTATATCACGTGGTGCATGTGTGGGCATGAAGAGTGGCAGTCTACCGCGTGTAGTACTCACAGGCGACAGTGCTGGAGGAAACCTGGCCACTGGCACAACTTTGATGATCATCGAGCACAATACTAGTCATGCTGCCTCAGGAAGAAGCATGATACCTTCGCCCGCAGGCTTGGTTCTGCTTTACCCAGCATTGGATATGAACATTGGTTCTTGGATGAGCGAAGACCAGATGGCTTTGATTCGCAAACCTGGCACCCGCGCAAAGAAAGAATATGCAGGATTCATCAAGCGCAAATCTGAAGACATCGATCGTCGATACACCGCCACTACGCCTCGACCGGCCGAGGACTCTGACGAGGACAAAGGCGTCAATGGTGACTATTTCTCGGCACGGCCTACTTCAGCCTCGCCTGAGCCACGTTCTAACACTCCTCCGAAGAAGAAAAAAGACATCGACATCGAAGCACAAAGACAGAAATCACAAGAGCACAAGCCTCAGCAGTTGAGAACGCGACTTGCTGTATCGTCTATCATTTCATACTACAATGACCGTATCCTTACCCCAGAGATGATGCGCGCAATGGTGATTCTATACGTTGGACCTCATCAATTACCGTCCTTCCGAACAGACCACCTTCTCTGCCCAGCAGTCGCACCTGAGACACTATTGACGAAATTCCCAAAGACCTATTTCCTTACTGGTGAACGAGATCCTTTAGTCGACGACACCGTCTTCTTCGCTGGACGCCTTCGAGAAGCCAAAAGGAAAAACTTTGAAGAGCGGAAAGAGCTTGGCTTGGAGAAAAGTAGTGCAAACTTTGACGAGAGAGCACACGTCGAAGTCTCACTCATCCCTGGCATATCTCATGGTTTCGTACAATTCGTATCGATATTCCCAGAAGGCTGGAAGCACGTTCACCGCTGCGCTGGCTGGATCTCAGACATTTTCAATAAGCCACCACATAATTTCGAAGGTCCTAGTATTGAAGCCGAGTTGAGAAGGAGTAGCCTGCAAGGTCTACACCACGCAGCAGGAAGTGGCAGTGATTTTGCCACGCCTACGACTCGTCACCACAGGCTTGATGCCACCGCAGGCACATCTGGTGAGAGCGAAGGTGACGACGACGCACCACTGGCCATGACAAGCACCAATGGGGCTGCCGATAAGCGTCGCACCCACAAGAAGAACAAAAGGCGGCGCGATCGTTCGACATCGAGAAGTCCAAGTCCATCATCCGGCAAGGACATTGATCTAAGCAGCCTGCCATCAGAAGAAGATTTGCTGAAACGTCGTATGCAGGGGTTGACATTTAGCTTGATGGGTTCTGAGGCGTAGCGCGTCTCCAGTGACTTCTTAGTTGGTAGTAGGTATACCTCTGAAGAATTGCTTGATTACCCTTCAAGTCCTAGAATATTTGAGTCAAGCGTCGTAGAAGGCGATTTCTTGGACGCTACGTTTGGCAATTTGTTTGCGATGTTTCTCGCGTAGATACCAAATCTTGAAGAAGATATTCACATAACTCAATCCTCGTCAATCCTCTCCTCGCCGTAATTCTCTTCTTCCTCCTCGTCGTCATCCTTCACCACTACTCCCTTCTTCTTGTTCTTCTTCTCGTTCTTGGCATTACCATTACCCTCAACAACAATAGCAGCAGCAGCAGCTTTATCCTCCTCCATCCTCTCCGTCAAAAACGCATTCACTTCATTCTGCAATGTCTTCGTCGACGACCGCAGATTCGATAGAAATGCTGTTTTGGATTCTACGGCGGAGTCTGCTGGTTGTGAGGAGGAGATGGTGTGAGTGAATGTGTGGGTGTGTGTTGTGTCTGAAACGGGTTTGGTGGTGTTGGTATATGTTGCTTTTAGTGTTGGTTCGGCAGGTGTGGACATTGTGTTTTGAGGTGTGGTTGTGATGAGAATCTCTAAAGGCTTACTTCCTAGTGTAAGCTTTGAAGAGATGTGGTTGTGGTAGAGGAGGGTTGATGCCTGAGGCATACTAGAAGAAGAAATAGCGAAGGAAGGTGGGAGTTATAGTTTGCTTTGCATGTAGTATAGCAATGGAAAGCCCTTTAGGACTGAAAAATGGGTATCTCTTCTACGTCTACGATGGTATATCATAAGTCATGCAGATTACGACAGAGTGGGACCAAAACAAGCTCAACCATGTTCAGCCCTTCCCTCCTGCCTGCTCACTGTACCCTGCCGAGTTGGTGTAGGAGTAGGACTGCCTTCCCTACTTCGCAAGTCACTGTTCACTCTCTCTATTCCTCTGATGGTGCTCGCAATACTTCTGATAGGCCTGACTCTTGACCCGACAAAGCCTTTGCGATTTCTACCAGTTCGACCTCTACCCAGCCAGTTGAGCTTGAGCTCTTTTGTCAGCTCTTCTAGCTTGGTCTGGGCTTCATCGTTAGACTGGACACTAGAGAGAACGGAAAGGCACTGCAACATTCGCGCCACTGTCTCAGTGATTTGTGCTGAGGATGTTGAGTTTGCCTGTGCAGCTGGAGGTGAGCTGAAAGACTGAAAGGCCACGTCTTGTGCTGAGCCAGCTGATAGATTCGACGTCGCGCGCGACCTTGAGCCTGGTGTGGCTCCACCAAGAAGGGTCGAGGTCTGTGACGAATAACTAGATGAAATGCGCGGATCTGAGCTTGAGGATGCAGCTGGTCGATCATAGCTGTCCCTGCCTGTACTATCACCACGAGACCTGCCAGACGACTCGAAATGCGCCAAAGTGGCGTTGATACTTTCGAGACTGAGTCGCGAAAATGTTGCTTTGAGGACATCGAACCGTGGAAGAATGACATGGTCTCTGAAAGAGGTCAATAGGATGCGGCGAATTTCCAGTTCCTCACCAGCGACGATATCTGTTGCCTCATTGTCAGGAACACTTGAAGGACTCGATGACAAGCGACCGATAGATTCTGGGCTCGGTAGTGCACCCCAAAACTCTGCTGCTGCTTGTGGTGTTTTAAGTACCGACCCGCGCCCTTTGAACTCCTGGTCAAGGGGCAGAAAGACAGCTTGCAGAAAGGGCAAGATCGTCCCAAACACTTGCATCCACATATCGACTAGGTATGGGACCAGAGTCTCCTCACGTACACCACGCAGTGTGTGATTGAGACTGGAAAAGCCTGTATGCAAGAGATTCTCAAGATCGCCTATGATAATACTCGGATCTCGCTTAAGTACACATCTCTGGACGTGTATTGTTACAAGACGATTGAGGTCTTCAACTGCTATGTTGACATGCTCACCCTCGAAGACGACCAGTAGACGTGCTTTGAGGAACTCCCAAGCATCGTCAGGAGTCATGTTGTTCAAACCAAACACGCCCAGAGTCTCTCTTAGCTCTTTCGAATATGGTGTGAAGGCGTCAGTTGAGTTGGTAAGCGAACCCGTCAAACTCGAGTTCGAGGGCCATTCTGAGCCTTCACTTTCGCGGCTGTAGACCTGCTCCAACTGTGATCTCTCCTCTTTCTTCTCCTTTCGGTGTGCTCTTGCACGAAGGTCGAGGCCAGACACTGACTTTGCGAAGCTGCTGTGGTTAGGGGAAGAGGGAGCGAAATTGTACAGTGACTTCGGATTGTTGATATCAACAGGCTGAGAATTAGAGTTCGCGGAGGAGAGATTGAGGTTAAAATCGTCTTTGTCTTTCAGCTTTAGCTTCTGTCGCAGACCAGTGTGCTTCTTCTTCTCATCGTCTCGGGCAGGGATGATTGTTGATACAGAATTATTTTGTAAATTGTACATAGAACTATTGACTGAGGAAAGAGTGTCTGCCAAACTGGTAGTAGAGGCATTGTAGACTTTTGCCAAACCACTTGTAGGCTTGTTGGGCGACAGTAAAGGCTTATCGACCTTGTCCTTATTCCCTATTATACCGATATGCTTCGGACGGAATTTGCTTCGAAAGCCCTTCTTCTCTTTCTCTTCAGCAGGTGGAGGAGCTTTCCACACAGCCTGCGCGGCAGTTGTGGCATTGTTGGTTCCCATCAATCCATTCCTGTACTGCGGTTGTGTATCAAGCACAGGCGACAAGGACTGGCCATCACTACTGACCGAGCCATAACTGTTCCGTCTGTTCTTCTCTTCTTGCTCTGGATGGGGTACAGTCGAGGAGCGTCTTCGCATATGCTGACCACTAACATGCAGATGCTGCACGGCCGTTTGAGCGGCGATCTGAGAAGGGGTAAGACCAGCATTATTCTGTGATGCTAGAGAAGCAGAGGGCATAGACGGCTCGAAATAACCTTGAGAGTGCTGCCGCCGATGTCCTATCTGAGGTGAAGGAGCAAAGGAGGAAGGTTTCCGGTGGAAGTCTGCAGGCATGTATTGTGCAGAAGGTCGTACCTGATTAATGGATGTGGTGCTTGCATTCTTGTGTGAGACAAAGGCTGGGAGTGTATGTCCATACCCTGGTCGTTTGCTCACTTGTAATTGAGGCGGTACATAATTCGATGCTGTGTCGCTCACGCTATCAGTATCAATACTTGACCTTTGGCTCTGTCGAGAGCCTGCATTGGATCTATTTGGTGAGGTAGGAGGTGCTGGCGAGCGTAGTGGTCGTGCAGCCATGCTTGCTCCACTTCTTGCGCATGTACCAGCTCTTTCTTCTCACATCAGGATCAAGAGCTGTCGACGCCTGTATATAGGACGTGTCGGTTCAGCAACGTATAATCTGTATCCAGAAGGATAAGTATTCGCAGTACTAGTAGTAAGTCGTGGCATGAAGCGCGCTCGTTTGTAATTTTGCCTTTTGTTCCGGCCTCGTTGTTCGTTGCTTCGGCAATTGTGGCCAACCCCCAACATAGTAGCGCTGCAAGCTGACTTCGTCACCCATCCGCGTCCCCGTTACAAGTGGCAGAGTTTATGTGGCAGACATGCCAGCATGATACTATATTGATTGGAAAATGTCTTCTTCGGAAAACACAAGAAGAGTTGAAGGGCTGATTGTAGCAGCGATTCGATTATTATCACATCACTTCAAGTTTAGCGGTCACCACTTTGGAGACGACACGCGCATAACAGAGTGAATCTCGCTACGTTGTTATACGGTCGTGGTTCTCTGCTATCATCCCAAGCGTTACTGACAACCACTACCACTGTCAGTTATTTGAAGGTCGTCTGAGAGATCGTATGTACAATTCCATTGCAGTTCTGTTCCTGCTCTGTTTCTACTCCTATTTCTGTGCTCTCCTGTTCCGGTTCTACTCTTCCTCTGTTCTTCCTCTACTCTATCATCTGACAAACGCACCCAGCAGCCACAGATCGCGCCGAAGCGAGCGGTCGCGCTGCCGACCACCACATGCCAGTGTGCGAATGAACGGTCTGGTACCTAGAGTCTCAGTCGGCGAAAACAGGCGAGACGGACGGTTACAGGTTTTCCCAAAAAGGTTTATGGGTGATAGGTGGTACGCGATCTATTGCCTCGCTATATACCTGGACGCCTTTGCTGTCTACCATGTGACTGATCACCTGATCAACCTGGGGGGTGTCTTGAGCCGACTAATCTTGCCCCAGGACTTGAACTATTCGGCGATGTGCTTACCGACCAAGTCAACATCTCTATACACCTTCTGGGCTCTTACTTACCAGGTCTGAACGTGAATATTGTACTCGTTTTCGACTGTCACACAGGGGCTCGACTCGTTTAACGAGCATGACCGCCTCGAGACTTCAACAGAGATACAAAACTCCTACATGCAGGATCCTTGCTACGGATAAAGACTACTCGAGTATCTAGCCCCTGCAACGACCCTGGTGTCAGGTTTCGAATTAACTCTCCGAACGCTGTGTCATCGAGCATTTTACATATTGGCATCGAGTCGAAATATGTTGCTGCTTACTACCTCCAGAACAAGAGCGTGACAGGGGAAACTTCGAAGGGAAGTCTACATGATCCTCCAAGCATATTGCCGGCCATATTACAGTTCTTTGGCAGCAGCGAGCCCAGCTAGCCTACCAAAAGTTAAACTGCGGAGCACGCTCGTGGCAGGAGGATATTCGTTGTAGTACAGTCCGCTCAGCTCACCTGCAGCGAATAGACCAGGGATGGGCACTCCATTCGTGCCTAGAACCTTGCTGTCCAGATCACATTTGAGGCCAAAGTACGTGAAAGTCAATTGTGACTTCATCGGGTATCCGAAAAAGGGGGCCTCTTTGATGGGCAGAGCCCAGTTGGACTTGTTTGGGGACAGACCGGTAGTTCCTTTACCATCAAGCTTCATGAGGTCAAACTCCTTGTCGTTGATGGCATCGTTGTAATCGTCGACTGTCTTCTTTAGCTTAGCTGGGTCAAGGCCAAGTTTCTGTGCGAGGCCCTCGATGGTATCCGATGTTTCTGGTTCCTGATCTGTAGTATCATATACCCAGCCTGGCCTGAAACGATCCATTGTCTTCTTGTCAGTGACGAAGTAGCAGCTGTTGTTATGATCACGCCAGCATTCGAGCGCAATCATCTCAAAGGTGGCGAATAGGTGTCGCTTGCCTTCATCGTAGAAGCGCTTGCAGTCGTCGTTGACTACAATGCCGTAAAGGTGACCCCAAATCACGGCATCTGGCTTGGATGCACGCCTGTCCACGAGTTCGCAATGCATGCCATTTGGTGATCCAGCTGTGGCTGCACCAACTTCGAGGGCCATTTGCAGGCCGTGACCAGTGTTGTGAACAAGGCCCGGCGCTATAAGCTCGAGCTTCTCGGTTCGAGGTCCGACGTAGCGAGCCAACATCTCCTTGTTGCCCTCGAAGCCACCACAAGCAAGCATAACTTTCTTGCCATTGATGTTCTTCCGGCGTCCATCATTGGTGCGTACTTGCACGCCTGAAACCTCGCCAGTCTCGTTAAGTAGAAGCTTCTGTGCTTGTGTCTCCCAGAAGATATCAAGTCCCTCGTAGTCCTTGAAGTGAGAAAATAGGCAATTGATGATCGCCTGCCCGCCGCCATCAGGAAAGGCGAAATACTGGTCTGTGTTGAACTCGAGGAGGACGTTCTCTTCCTTGTGATGGTTCAGCTTGACACCGTGGTCGATGAGATACTGAGCTGTGATTGGTGCTTCTACTTCCATCTTTCGGCAGTAATCCTGGTCTGCCATGCCCTCGGATACCAAGGCCATCTCGTTCTTCCAATCGCTATCAAAATCATTGTCTTTTCCCAATCTTAAATACGCCATTGTCCTGTTCAATCAGTGTCAGCTCATCCCTATGACTTCTCAATATTCCAGTTGCAGTACATCTCTACCTACCAGCGACTAGCACCACAACGTTCGCCATCTCGACCAGCTTCGATCAGTGCAACCTTGCCTCTCTTGCCTAACTTCTTACATTCTTCGAGAAAATTTAGCGTCGTAGTAGTGCCAGCGAACCCGCTGCCTACTACGACCAGGTCGTACGTGGTACTCGTGGGCCCAAGATTGAGTGCACTTTGCACCAAGTTAGGTAGAACGCTAGCCATTATGGATTTCACAATCTCGAAGTCGAAAGTGATCAATCGTTGCAAGTCAGAGAGATTCGCAGGCGTTCATGCTCTTGTACCCCCGAGCTCCCCCCCTCTCTTCCCCATCATGTCAGATGCAGGCTTGGGATGCATAGCAGAACTCGACGTCGAATCAGAGCTCATCAAGGCCTGCTTCAAGGAAACCATGATCGCAAAGTGTTCGAGGATCATTGATCAGGACCCCGCAGAGCTGAGGGTTTGCGAAACTCAATTCTCCAGGATGTAGCACTTTCGAGAGCGATCAACTATATCGAGATGCACAATGACACCTCTCCCCGCATACTGACTCGAAACTGCTTTTCATGATGGGACGAGAGGAAAGTTCACTGGGGAGGATTTCGGCTACTGTAGCGCTTACAACGGGTCGTATACTTTTTGTCTACCGAGGATAAGATATGTTAGGTGGTAGACAATGCTATACCGGCTTGCAGCAGTATGAGCGAACGAGAATGCGTTTGGAGTCAGAAAGTTAGCTTCGAGAAGAACTATGGCAGATTACTGGATATAGAAGGTGTAACGAGGCTTTTCCTGCCAGACCGCACGTGCACTCCAAACCCCCGGGCGTACCCCTGAAAGTTGTCGATAGCATGACCTTGGAAAAGCTGAGATCGCGATACCTCACTTTTGGTCGAAGATTTTGTTTTTCATAGCCATCTGCCTGTGCCAGTCTACGTATCTATAATCGTAAAACGCCAGTATAGGCTGGAGTCACAGTGGAATGTAGAGGCAGTTGCATGACAGTCGTCGAACAGCGATAAGGCGATAGAGCGCAGCGACGCCAACGAGCAGCATACAACTCAATTTGAAAGGACATAAATTGGCGTTGTCTGGAAAGATGGTTGCCTGAGACCCCTTTACCTCTATTTGACTATTTCCTTTTCTTGTTCGTTTCTCAAGCAGGAAGTAAACATGGCCTTTCTTGCACTTCTCACGGGCTGTTCAGTAGCCGGGCGGGCACCTCAATCGTCGTTCCCGTGTGACAGGTCGCAGCAACTTATGCGTCCGATTGCACCATCCACTTGCTGCCCTCACTGACCTAATTCTTCGCTGGTCCGGCCTTCTCTGGAGAGTCCGGGAGCTTGTCGCCAAAGCTCTTCACAGCGTACTGGACTGTTCCGGGCATGGCTGTCTCCCATGTCTGTCGTTGTGAGGCAAAGGATTCCCACTCTGGCGTCGGCAGTTTGTCATACTGTAGTACATCAGCAGGGCTCCTTCCAATAGCATGTGGTCGTACGAGTCCTAACTTCAAGATAGTCTTGCCCTTGTATAGTGGTGATATACTCATGATCGGTCTATAGATGCCCAGTCAGCGTCCCTGCCAAGGAGAGGAAAAGGGGAAAGGAAAAAAAGGAGAAAAAGAAAAAGGGGGAGGACACTCCGCAGCGCGCGCAGAAGAACCGAGAGACAGGGGTCCCGCTGAGCGTTTCTGGATCCTGGTAGAGGTGTTAGACTTGGCGGACAATATAGTCCTGGATGTACATACATCATATTGCTTGATGGCATCTTTTCCGTTAGGAAATTCGACTTTCTCGTTCTCGATGATCAGATTCGTGCCGAAGATACCACCAGCAACCTTCCGGCAGTTCTTGCAGTGGCAGATGTGGCCTCGACGTTGGTCACCAAAGAGATTGTCGTCATTGACCTTGACAGCCACTGCTTTGCAAAGACATGTTCCCTCCATGGTGATGAGATACGTCGGCTTGTATATGGCGTCCCTCCGGTAGTGTAACTGGTGGAGGAAGCTCTGATTTAGTGGTGACAAGCTGTTACGTAGTGTTCAAGCAACAATACATAAGTCCGATAGACGGAGCTGACGAGACATGAGGGATGACTTTGGGCCACCAAGATGAGTTCGAGACTGCGGGGCTTAGTGTTTCTCGATGTATTCAAAAGCTTCAAGCGAACTCCGAGAACGAATCAGAATGGAGTTTGATGATGGTCATCTCGAAACCGATGCATGATGTGTATGGCAGTCGTTTTGGCACAGTAATGTGCGCGCTATGCAGGTTGTTGCAAGACACTGACCAGCACTGCCCCTATTCTGTACTTGTGTGAACAACAAAGGAGAAAAGCAGAAGAGTTGACGCCCCTGAAATATATCAAATCTAGCAAACCCACCAAATATAACAAACGCTTGTCGAGCAGGTTACATATTACTGTGACGTGGTTTTCGGAAAGATGCGAGTATCGTCGTACCTTCCCTGACACAACGGTACGGAACCGTGCATTGGGCTTGTAGCAGTTCAAGTTGGAGGACGGAAGCATGTGGCGCCTACCGTTTCTGGAAGGTGTGGCGAGGCATACACCTGGGCCTTTTGCAATAACGCTCCTTTGTCAGCAGATACGATCACGCCCCTACCAATTCCATGGTTCAATTTAGCAACGTTTCTTTGATAGGGGCGTGAGGAAAAAAAATTTGAAACAATCGCGAATAGCTGAAAGAGACACAATCGATCTATTCGTGTCCCAATCGAGCTGGCGCTGTCAGAGAACCGCTATTCTTTTAATGTACAAAGCTACCGTTTGGAAGAAAGACCAAATCTCTTCACAACTGGCTGTCGTCTTCCCCAAGACGCTCGAAATTTGACGTTTTGATGAAAACTTTCATCATTTATATTCGGCCTTGAACCGATGGCCTGTTCAATCGAGTTCCATGCCAATATGAGTCGCAGCATGCGCATTTGTTAACATTCCATCGGTAGTGACTGTCTGGTCGTCAGTCGTGTTCCAACCATTCAATTGCTGCGGTTTGATATCAGATTCAGGCCCTGGCGTCCGTGTCGCATGCAAGACTTCTGTACCCTCAAAATGCATGGGTTGTGCTCGCAAATTGGTCAAAGTGCTTTCCCACGTCCTGCCAACCAGTTTTCCTTCCAGCATATTTTCCTGAAACAGAAAAAAGCCTTCTTGACAGCCAACAAGATATGCGTCCAACCCTCTATGCTTGAGCAGGATTTCTGCTCTGTGTATATGCATGGGGTAATGTACTTCCAGATATCGTGCCCAACCTCTTGCAGCGGCCTGCAAGTCTGGGTCCTCCGAGGACATTTTCGTCCACCCAATTCCTAGAGCTAGAGTTGCTTCGTCAATCTCGGTATTTGGTGTCGATTTTGGTGGACTTGCCGGCGCACCGGAATTTGGGAGATTGAGCGCAACTTGGATGGAACTTTGCGAAATCCTCTGAGACTTTCGGCTGACCGGCATCTTTGGCCGTTGAGCCGCTTCAGCTGCCTTTGCTATCGCTTGCTTCTCGACCTGGTCTTCATACCATGTCCCTGTTTGCGACTCAGCGGCAAGTGCCCTGCCGGTCGAAGGATTTAGCAATACCATGCCCTCTCCATATATAGGCTCTTCGGGTATGGGTTCTGGGGGTGCTGAGAAAGTTGGGTTCTCTGCTTCAGCTTGCTCAAATGCTGTTTCATCTCGAGATCGTTTGCGAGATGGTTTGGTGGAGACAGGCGCTGTCTCTATAGCAGGCGTCCACGAAGTCGTATGACCAGCATACAATGAAGGTGACATGCTATAGTCCGTTTCCATCATCTTGAAAGCTATGGGATGTCGGGTGCAGTGCTGACGATGACCTACAATAAGGCTGACGCTTGGGAATGAGTCTAACAATACAACATGCGCCAAGACAGGAGGATATAAAACGAAAGGCCAAGTGAGGAGGTTTACATGGAACAAAATGCTTTTAAAGTGAATATAGAGTAAGAAGAAAGAAAGGAAGCGTAAGCGAATCTCAAGTAACGAGATCCCAAGATCTAGAGCAAAGATTGACAGGACACAACGCGAAGACCTTGCACATCGCAAGCCCCAGCAGATCAAGCAGGAACAGGGTCCAAAGCACAAATGATTGGTCGTTGAGCTCAACTCTTGCTTGCAGTAGCCTTCTTTTCTCGATGTTGTTATTGGTGGCCAAGAACCCGCTGAGGAGCCTTAGCCGGGTCCTCCAGGCCGAAGAGTCGTGTTCGCCTCATCATACCCTACGGCTAACTTTATGTTCATTTGACGTCGGTAGACTGAAGGACGAAGAGCACATTTGTGAAACTGACTTGGGAGAAGTCGATATTTTTGCGCTGCTTGAACTCGTGGATAAGGAGTTATGTTGAGGTGAACAGACCCGTAATAGAATTGCTATACTTCTTTGATTATTATACTGTGCCGGACATTTGTAACATCTGTCAGATGTTGCTGCTATCCCAACGCCAACTTGTAGAACCTGACTGTCTAGAGAATACACATGGTACATATCCACCGTCCCCGATCACATCCTGTTGCGCCACAGGATTTCTCATTGAATATTCCGACGAAAGAAGGCTGGCTCAAGGACGGCTGTTGACAACACCTCCAGCATTAAACCCCATGTAAT
Organism: Lithohypha guttulata; assembly: GCF_036872675.1. Taxonomy (NCBI): domain Eukaryota; kingdom Fungi; phylum Ascomycota; class Eurotiomycetes; order Chaetothyriales; family Trichomeriaceae; genus Lithohypha; species Lithohypha guttulata. The sequence continues at coordinate 412,185 of NW_027042752.1, read as the reverse complement.
CACGTAGCTTGCCAGTCTGTTGAGGAGCATATGTTGGAGCAAGCCCACCGAGTAGAACGAACATGACGAATAATACAAGGCCGAAAACCACGACTTTGCGCATGACGGGCTTGTTCTGACCAAACTCTTGCCAGGATCGTCCTGCTTGTCCGAAGTATTGCTTGACCTGGTCAGCGCCTAGCTTGTAGTACATGAGGCCACCCAAAGCAATGCCATAACCGAAAAACTGTGTTGCGGAGACAGGAGTGCCCCAGATTAGCATACTCGCAGCGACCAGGAGGATGTCCTTGAGCACACCGCAGAGTGTCAAAACGAGGGAGGAAGTCTTTCCAATCTAGCAGCTGTCAGCGCAAGCTTGAGGAAAGTGAGTTCAGATGGCTTACCAAGAAGACAACTGAAACGTTGAGAAGGAACGCGACCATGGCGTTCGCAATGAGGATCGGGAAACCAATGTCGTAGATGTTCTGCATAGACATCCTCGGGATCTCGGTGAATAGCGACACGACGCCATTCATCACAGCGCACACTGGCGCGAAATAGTACTGTGTAAAGGTCAGTCCACAGCTTTGCGACTTTCATGCGGTCAAGTTATACCAAGCTGGTAAGCGGATCCATCTTAAACTCAGCAGAGCTCAACAGGCGCTGAACCATGACCAATCGTGTGGCTTCAAAGCTGATACCACCGGCTTGCCAAAGAAATCCTGTCAAATCGAATCTGATCTCTCCAAAGGAAGCAATGATAACACCAATGACAATGAAGATGACCTTGCCCAGTTGTTTGAAGTCGACAGGCGCGACGGCCAATACCCATGATGTAACCAGAACTGCGACTGGCATGCAAGCCTAGGGTTGTCAGATATATTTTGCAAAGCGCATGTTGGTGATGACGTACCTTCAACATCTGGATGAAAGCAACAGAGAGGTAGAGGTATGCTTGGTTTCCACAGATCAAACTGAGGGAGAAGAAGAAACCAATAGGCAGAATGGCCCTGAGATAGACCTTGCCAGTCATTTTTACAGTTTTTCGTCCGTCAATGAGTGTCGTCGTTCGGCTGAGGATTTGGGTCATTATGGTTGCGAAAGCCATGTGCCATGTTGTAAGGACAATTGCTGGAAACAATTAGGAAAGAACGTAAGGACTATCGGAGAAACGACATACGAAATCCTGTTCACAAAAGGTCAGTCCCTGACGTCGGCATGCATCGAGCAAGCTGCACTCACTGAAACCCATAGTATCCAGAAGGTACTTGTTGAAAAGGATAACACCACCACTGAAGCTGATCCATGCTCTGTCACAGTCAGGATATGTTCAGTCGCTTGATATGCATCACCTACACCACGTAGAAAGCAGGGTGCAGCGATGGCTGCTGTGGCTCTGGTTTCTCGATAGCATTGACAGATGGCAATACAGGCTCAGTCGTCCTCGGGCTTTCGCCACTCCGCCTCTCTTTCTCTTCTGCCATAATGACTGGCTTGACTTGACCGACGAGGAAGTGCTGTAAAGTGAAGGGCCGTGGCCGAGCGAAATTTCGTGGTTGAAGCACGGTGGTGAGTAAACCAAAGGTCGACGAGCGAGCGACAGGAGAAAAAGAATGAAGTAATCCGCAGCTGGCGCGTTGGCGTGGTGTTGGAGACAGATACTCAACCACCAAAACGTTCCTGCCTCAACCAGCAACCACTAATGGAGAAAAACTGGTGCTAAGTCGGAGCTTGTTCATGCAAGATGCTTGCAACTACAGCAACTCTAAAAGGTCATGACTCGAAGAAGCGCTCACTTATCACGGTGGCTAGAATTCTCCTTTCTGTCGGAGTTGGAAAAATGTATTCTAAGGAGGCCAAGCATGCGACAGGCAAGAACACTGATTTGACGCTTAGTGTCCCGGTGTGGAGCAATTGCGTGTCGACATCTTCTCCGTTGGGGCAAGGCACGATGCCACTAGGAAACCGCAACAGCCCGTTCGCCTAAAATTGCATATTCTTGTTATCTTCTATCCTTGTTTCGTGAGGCTGGATCTCGCATACGGAGGTTAGTGTCTATGCAATCGTACTGCTATTCTCTTAATGTTGCCATGGCTACTATAACGTCACTTGTGACATCTGGTCACAACAGTGTGAGAGCTGCTCCGTGCGATGTACTCGAGTAGTCAGCAAAGCCGTCCTGGTGTGCTCCGCAATACCACCAACGGCTTGTGCCACAAGAAATCAGCGTCCCAAGTTGGAGCACGATAAGATCCTCGACGGACAGCCGGACACAAGGTTTTGCTCTGGTGAAGCATCAGTACACAATCATTGTTCCTGCATACAGCTTGTAATAAGCTATCGAGTCAAGTCTATCAACCGAGTACTAGATGAACCAGCGATGTGCTTTTCGAAGTTGGATAGCTTCAAGTTCGAAATCGAGGCGTGTGGCTGCCTGATTGCCTCCTCCGCAATCTACACACACCCTTTCTTTGGAGACTCGCACGATTCCAGCCGCAATGTGGCTCCAGTCGTATGAGTCCTTTTCGTATGTATTTACTCCTGCATTGCAGATGTCAGAGGGCTAATGGCCTCCTAATCAGTCCCCTGTGTCGCTACGCCGAGCAGGGTATATGTGGAGATATCCCTAACGGTACAACTGTCGCGTGTTTGATAAGCCCGTGGTTCGGGTCGCCTCCAGGAACTAGCAGTCTGGTCGATGGGTCACAATACTTATCGGTACTAGTAGGACAATAGACACCACACTCCTTCACACGTATTGAAGGTGCAGATTGAGGTGCAGAGCGAAGCATTTGGCCACTGAGCTGGTTCCATCAGAAGGAGCATCAGCGTCAGAGCCTCTCGAAGATGATCGATAAATTGCAAAGTCGCAATGACCTACCACAGCACAAACCTCGACCATCTGGACTTTTGATGCTTATGTTTGGCTTTGTCGCGAAGCTGAAACTTTAAAAGGGGACACCAAACCCCTGCGCAGCCAAGATACAGCCGATTTTCAGCAGCTGTCCGTGGTCGGGGTCTCGGCGGTGGGTTGCGCAGAAGCACGATACGGGTCTGGCTGCCAAAATACTCTTACCAACATGATGTGATAGATTAGATGAAAATAGTATTTCTTTTAAGACCTCGCCACTTGCTCCCATATTCACCCGTCATTGACGCGCTTCGGTTTTGTGCAGTTTCCAGGTCGCATCTTGACTTGCACCTGCCGCTTGAGATCTTGCTGTTCGGTGGCTAACACTTTGTTGAACACGAAACTTTTTGACCGACTGTTTCTGAGACTCTTACACACACCACTACACACCCAATGTCTCGCAAATCAACTATGCAGCGAGTCGAGGTTGACGTTCTCGTATGCGGCATGGGCCCCGTAAGTTCTTGCGGTTCAAAAGTTGTGGTCAACACTTCGCTGACAATATTTCAGACAGGTCTAGGTGCCGCAAAACGTCTCAATCAAATTGTGAGATAGAACAACTACCGGTTCAAGCGTGCCACTAACATGGTATCAGAATGGCCCTTCGTGGCTCATTGTCGATTGTGCAGATAAGCCAGGCGGTCGGTGGTCTACAATGTTACGTGCTCAGCATTAACTAACACTCTACAGGTCTTGCTGGGACAGACACTACCCCAGAAGGATTTCTGTACGATGTGGGAGGGTAAGTTCAATTGTCGCACTCAAATCGACGCTCTGACCAGGCTCTAGGCATGTCATATTCTCCCACTACAAGTACTTCGACGACTGCATAGACGAGGCCTTGCCCAAGGAAGATGACTGGTACACCCACCAGCGAATTTCCTACGTACGGTACAAAGGACAATGGGTACCATATCCGTTCCAGAACAACATTTCCATGTGTCCCAAGGACGATCAGGTCATATTCGTCGAGGGTCTGATTGATGCAGCTCTAGAAGCAAGAGTGAGCAATACCAAGCCCAAGAACTTTGATGAGTGGATCGTCCGGCAGATGGGTGTCGGTATCGCTGATGCGTTCATGCGTCCCTATAACTACAAGGTATGGGCCGTGCCTACGACAGACATGCAGTGTCAATGGCTTGGAGAGCGTGTCGCTGCACCGAATGTCAAGCTGGTGACAAGCAATGTGATCCAAGGCAAGACAGCTGGCAATTGGGGACCCAATGCTACCTTCCGTTTCCCAGCTCGAGATGGCACGGGCGGTATCTGGACCGCCGTTGCTGACACCATACCTGAAGAAAAGAAGCGATTTGGTAAGAAAGGCTCTATCAAGGCCGTTAACGCCGACCGAAAGGAAGTACTCATGGAGGACGGTACGCTAATCGCCTACAAGCGCTTCGTAAACACCATGAACGTGGATCAACTTGCTGACAGAATGGGCGACGAAAAACTGGCCGGCTTGTGCGAGCAACTCTACTACAGCAGCACCCATGTCATCGGTGTTGGCGTTCGAGGAGCGAGACCAGAGCGTATTGGCGATATGTGCTGGCTCTACTTTCCCGAAGACAACTGCCCGTTCTACAGAGCTACTATCTTCTCGAATTACTCACCTTACAACCAGCCGCAGAAGGACGTGAAACTTCCTACTCTGTACAAGGCTAACAGTTACGGAAAGGGTGGTTCGGAGCCCAAGGAGGGCCCGTACTGGTCCATCATGCTTGAAGTTTCCCAATCGTCCAAGAAGCCTGTCGACGAAGAGAATCTGCTTCGGGACTGCGTTCAAGGGTTGATCAATACTGAGATGCTCAGACCTGAAGATGAGATTGTATCGACATACGTCCGCAAATTTGAGCATGGATATCCAACTCCGTCACTAGAACGAGACGGTGCATTGAAGCAGATCTTACCATACTTGCAGGAGAAGGGTATCTACAGCAGAGGCCGATTTGGTAGCTGGAAATATGAGGTCGGTAACCAAGATCACTCTTTCATGTTGGGCGTGGAAGCTGTTGATTCAATTGTCAATGGCTCGGTCGAATTGACCCTCAACTACCCAGACTTCGTCAATGGTCGACTCAATACCGAACGACGACTTGTTGATGGCGCTCAGGCCTTTGCCCAAGAGACAGCTGGAAAGAAAAACGTCGCAGTTGGCCGCCGGATGACTGGTGGAAAGGCCGACCTAGGTGGACGAGTCGAGACAACGACACCCATCGCTCACATACCAGCTGCCACGATACTTCCCAATGGTAGCTCCAAATAGACGTCGAACTTCATGGTGTCTTGGTAATGGTCGTGAGAAGCAAGAGTTGCATGAGAAAATGTTGTGTTATCCAAGGGAAGTCTACACGTCCATTGTCTGATAATACTAGCCAGATGTGTAATGGTTGTGGTTGTGCATAGAGCATTGATAGAGCGACGGTTTTAGCGGTTCGATACCCGTCCTACATTGAGCGATTCTTAAAGCTTGGCCTCTTTTGAATTTCTGTTTCCAACTTCATGCACAGCAGAGCTGACCCTCAAGGTCAATTGCAATTCTCTCATAGGCATCTATGTGGAGAACATACCTACTAATCAGACACGAATCCTGTTCGTGATGGACTCGAAGCAGATTCGGAGGCCTGCTTGCCCAAGCAGGTTTAGTCTCACATAGACTTTACAGCATGGAAAGTTAGGTTACCGAGGTGCACATCATAGTACTCGAAGAGATAGAGGTGTCCTCAAAAGAAGCAGATCAACTGTTCGAATACCCTCTCCTATACGCGAAATACGCGGTGCCAAGCCGCCATGACTATCACAGTCCACCATCTACAAGTCTCACAGAGCGAACGTATAGTTTGGCTATGCGAAGAACTCGGCCTCGACTATAATCTGCAACTATACAAGCGCAGCCCCATCTTCTCACCACCTGAGATTAAAGCTCTCAATCCTCTGGGAGCGGCGCCAATCCTCGATGATGACAGCTTTGGCACACCGATCCGGCTCTCAGAAAGTGCTGCCATAGTTGAGTGGATCGTCCAAAAACACGGGAACGGCAAATTGTTCCTCGATAAATCCCACAAGGACTATGCAGACTTTCTATACTGGTGGCATGCATCCAACGGCACAATTCAGCCTGCGGTGAGCCGGGTCCTGGCAGTTAGTAGTGCAGCGAGGGGAGATCCGAACAATCCAACTCTTTCCAACTACGTGAACCGGTTGAAGATACTGTTCGATCATGTTAACGAGCGGCTGTTGAAGGTACCTCACCTGGCTGGTGAGGAGTTTACCGCTGCGGATATCATGACTGTCTTTAGCTTTACCACGATGAGGGTGTTCTACCCAGTTCCGTTGGAGGGCTATGACGGGATATTGCGGTGGTTGCAGAGGTGCACCGATAGGGCAGCTTATAAGAGAGCGCTTGAGAAGTCAGATCCAGAAATGAAGCCACAAATTCGAGCAGAGGCACCAGAATTGTTTCCACCTATTAAAGCTATGAGAGGTTGACTGAAGCCGTGGTGAAGGTCGGCTGGTCGTGTTGTGCGGCGACAAATTGAGCTGTATCAACGATGTTCGAATCGCGTTACTTAAGCTAAGTCATTCATTCCTAATAAGTTCGCGTGTAGTTAGATAATAGCTCAATCGTTCCTCACTCTGACAATTTACTCGGGCGTCCTCCACAGTCATTCAAGTTAGACATCGATCATACATCCTCGATACGAGAACGACTGAGGTATTATTTGAGGAAGGTTTTCCACCAGCAACATAATAGATTGACACTTGATATCATCGTGTCTAGCTACCCATGGGGAAAACGAGCTCACATTGTCGCCTGAGGCCCCAAATTTCAGTTCAAGGGTTCTGACATTCTTTTCTTGGGCTTTGATACCTCAGGCGACAGGTACTCGTGGTGCAGAAACTTCCGATACTGGCCTGAGGCATCAGCTCTTCGAGCAAACAGGTTGTTGGCATATTCTCTTAATGTTCTAATGCCTCAGACCAGTGTAGTAATTTGTTGCGCCGTCTGATGCTCTGCTGGTATACCAATACAACAGCTTCTAGGAGTGGAACGGTGTTGTACAGCTACAACAGAGCAAAAGCTAGGAAGCACTTGACCAACTTCGAGTTCTCTTCAACAAGAAACTTTCTTCTCCGCTATCTGGACCCTGGCGTGCCTGGCTCTTGATTTCTTGCTTTGGTAGAAGGCGCTAAAGCTGCAGGAACTGCCATCGGCATTCTGTCATTCCCGATGATGCCACTCGGTCATTGGCTGTTGCGCCGTGTAGTGGGCTGTCAACATTTTAAAATTCAAGCGCATTAAGTGAGTAGCGATGAGTGTTTGATATACAGCACTCACCGCCTTCGTGCTTCTCTTCCTGAAAAGAAGTTGTACTTTTATTCTTATCTTTCCGAGAAAACTCTTCAGAAAGTTGTGATCCTATTACCAGCAAATTTCTATCCAGTATGGCTTCCACACGACCACAAAATATCGGAATCAAAGCCGTAGAAATCTACTTTCCTCAGCAATGTGTCGAACAATCTGAACTTGAGAAGTTCGATGGCGTTGCTGCTGGCAAATATACAATTGGCCTCGGCCAGACTCGAATGAGCTTCTGCGACGATCGAGAAGACATCTACTCCATCGCCCTCACCACGTTGTCCTCTCTCTTCAAGAAGTACTCAATTGACCCAGCCAACATTGGAAGATTGGAGGTTGGCACTGAGACCATGTTGGACAAGAGCAAGTCAGTGAAGAGTGTGCTCATGCAACTGTTCGAATCATCGGGGAATTATAGCACTGAAGGGATTGATACCGTCAACGCCTGCTACGGCGGCACCAATGCAGTCTTCAACTCCATCAACTGGGTCGAGTCTTCAGCTTGGGATGGCAGAGATGCAGTCGTAGTAGCAGGTGATATCGCTCTTTACAAGAAAGGCAATGCTAGACCAACTGGAGGCGCTGGCTGCGTTGCCATGTTGATTGGTCCTGATGCGCCGTTGGTTTTTGAGCCCGGTCTACGAGGAACATACATAAGACACGCATACGATTTCTACAAGCCTGATCTGACGAGCGAGTATCCCTATGTGGATGGTCAATTGTCCCTTCAGTGCTACACAGAGGCGGTCGATAAGACCTATGCTGCTCTGAATGAGAGGGAAAAGAAGATGAAGGCACAATTGAATGGTCACGCGAACGGGAACGGTGTCAAGGAAGGCGATGAGCAGAAGACCCCAATGGATCGATTCGACTACATGGCTTTCCATGCACCTACTTGCAAGCTCGTCAGCAAATCCTATGCTCGCTTGCTTTACAATGACTACCTCAACGATCCGGAGAACCCAGTCTTCAAAGACGTTCCATCAGAACTTCGGAACTTGGAGTACCAGGCCTCTCTTACAGACAAAACTGTCGAGAAGACATTCATGGCTATGACCAAGAAGAGATTCGCTCAGCGTGTGCAACCTGCTATTCAAGTCGCTACCATGTGCGGCAACATGTATTGCGGGTCAGTCTGGGGTGGTCTTGTCGGCCTACTCAGCTACATTGAACCTTCGGCCCTCCAGGGTTCACGCGTGGGCCTCTTGAGCTATGGCAGTGGTCTTGCAAGCAGTATGCTGTCGATGAAGGTCGTTGGTGATGTCTCGGAAATGCGCCAGAAGCTGAACCTACAAGAGCGTCTAGAGCAGAGAAAGGTGGTTCCTCCAGAGACATATGATGATATGTGTTTACTGAGAGAGAAGGCACATCTCCAGAAGGACTTCAAGCCCGCCGGAAGCATCGAAGACTTGCTGCCAGGCACATACTACCTGACATTCGTGGACTCCATGTTTCGACGTGAATATGCGGTCAAGGGAGAAGAGAAGCAGTGAGCGAGCATGGTTCTGGGGCTCCTTAGCATGTACCAGGGTGTTTGCATGGACTATGGGTTGTTTGAAAAAGGGCAGAAGGATACCTCACAACTTCGGCATATGCTGAAAGCGTGTCAGTCTCCAGGGAAGGGGTTCTGAGTACCTTTATGATGGCCGGTGTGAAGCGGTAAGGAAAGCTGGACGGTAAATAGATGGTCATCTCATCGAGTGCATGATTGGCATGGCGTTCGGAGCATGTTTACGTGGTGTATATACGTCTCGCACGTTAGGTGCAGAAGGAATAGGATTCTATTCATGCTAAGCTCTCGTGTCCTTTCTGCCTGAATAAAAATCACAAGTACGTAATAGACACGTTGCCTATTTCCAAAATTGTGTAGATTATAGACTATAATGCACTCGCTGGAGTGCTTGATTAGATTCTAATACTTAGACAAACACCTAGAAATGCCCAGCCAAATCAACACACTGACCACCCGTCTGTCGTCGCCAGGACTGAACAGTTTCTTTTCTTTTAACCTTCTCCCGCTATGCTATGCTATGCTCTCATCGAAATCAAAGTCTTCGTTCACATACTCATATCTTCATGAATCATCCACGTCGTGATCTTCGCCCACCCTCCCTCTTATGCCAAGGATCGCTCGGCCACACCCAACCCCTCGCAGTCTTTGCATCTCTCTTCTCACCGACTTGCGGCTCAGGCATCCACTTATCCCTACCGTCGGACTTTCGCTCTTCCTCATCTCTGACATCTCCGTCCTCATCGTCAGAAAGGCCGAGAGCGTCGTTCTTCAGCTCCTCGTTTGCGGGCAGGACTCTCTGTCTTGTCATGGCGCCTTGAGCCCCGACGTCCATGAAACTGCTCCATTCACCTGGTAGAGCGACCTTCTTGGCTAGCATGAGGAGGAAGTAGAGTGCTAGGCCGGCGGTCATGGAGATGTCTTCAGTGTAGTTTCCGTTCGCGTCGATGCCGTACTTGGCGCTTTCCTTGGTGGCGATACTGTCTGCGACCTCGAGGTAGCCGAAGTATGGGTTACCGTACTTGTCGGAACCGGCTCGGACGCAGACTAGCTCGATCTCGGTGATGATGAAGCCGTATCTGCAGGAGTGGTCGCGCATGCATTTCTGTAGTTGTGAGAGTGTCTTGAGATAGCGGACTCTTTGGGCTGGTGATTCGTGGCGCATTGATGTGTTGAAGGTGTCGAAGGATTTTGCAAGGCCGATGACGCGTCCGCGTGGGGTGCCGTGCAGTGTGAATTGGTTCTCATTAGGGTAATTTGCAAGGAATGTCGGTTGGGCTTGAGCTGGTGTTGCTGAGCTGGTGGTCTGTTGAACTGGCTGCTGGGGTGCGATGTAAAGGTAAGGTGCATTGGCGCCCAGAGATACTTGAGCTGCTGCATTGACTCTTGGGAAGTAGATCTTGGAAACCAAGTTGGCTAGGTCAGCTTCCGAGGAAGGATTTGCAGCACTTGTCGACTGATTTGCAAGGCTCGGAAAGGTGCTGTTATCATGTTGGAAGTGAAGGAGAGTCATTAGATCTGGGATCGAGTTCATCGTATCGAGCGAGAAAGTGCTCCAAGGACGAATATTACGAACGTCCCACCAGAAGTAAGAGGACAAGCCTCGACCAGTAGAGTAAGTTAGATTGCGCACAAGGTTTATCGGCTGAGTTGACTGAGTTAGGTATGTTATTAAACTAGTCGAGCCAGCCACGACAGGACCACCCTGCATGGTAAACGTTGATGGTTCGTGCACGAGAGGAGCTGCAGGCATCAACGAAGGCTGTAAAGATGGTGGAGGACTCGTCGAGCTTGGGCGTGATATGACATCAAGATCAATTGGAATGTCCCATGTCCCTTCTATGTTAATGGTAGGAGGCTCAAGAAAGGAGAATTGCTCCGAAGGAAGATATGACTGTGCATACACTGGAGGCGATGGTGCTTGTTGAGCTTGAGTCATGTATACCGGCATCTGACGGTATGTGGGATAACCATATCGGTTTAATGTAGTCTCATCGAGCGTCACACTAGACGAAGATGGTACTCGCGAATGACTACGAGTAGTATTCGTGATGAAAGGTGCGACTGAGCTAGCCCTGGACTGTGAGGGCATAGACACTGGTGACATCAAGCTGATGCTGTCGTGTACTGGCTCCGTAGCACTCCTATAGATTGGTGGTCTGACATTGTTGTATGTCGAGACGTTGCTGACATTAGAGATCGAGCGCTTGTGACTTTTGACATGCTGACCAGCAGATGGCTGTAAACTATTGTCTTGCGTTCGAATCTTGGGAAGTAATGTTGGGCCAAAAGCACGTCGTTCTGGTGTGCTAGACTCTGGAGATGGGTTCGTAAAATAGGATGATGCTGAAACATTTCTCATCTGACTTGACCGCTGACCAGCAGCATAGTCAACCTCTGGAGGTGTCAACGGTCTAAAAGTGTATGGTGCTAACGGCATTTTTGCTTTTAGTATTAGGAAGACCAGCTTCGATTTGATTGGGGATAGATGCCACGTAAAGACAGTAACAAAGGAAAGCTGGGAATATCAGACCTGGACAGATCGGAAGAACGAAAGGCTCAGAAAGCACGAAATGGCAGCATCATGGAGTATTAATGTTGCGAGGTGGATGAGGAGCAACGTGGGCCAACAATATCCAGACCAACACTTGACGTGTATCTGAAACGAGAGCAGAATCATGGAGAGAGCCACGCAAACAGCAAGAAGCTGGCCATGATCGAAACCCACACAGAATAGCGTGGTCAGTCCTACCCGAGGACGATTCGGCACGCGCTCGAGGTAGGGACGATCAATTTGCGCGACGGTGTTCGACGCGCAGCCAAGCGTCTCTGAACGTATTTTCTGCATAAAGCGCGTCGCCAACAATGAAATTCGATGTCTCTCACCATCAGCAGACTGCAACTGCATGGAGGCTGTGTGATCTGACGCAATTTCAATTGTTCCATCCTCAGACACACGAGCGCTTGTATGATGAATTCTGAAAACGGCTGACCATGAATAGCATGTCGAGCGGCTGCTGTTGCAGAACGTTTCCCCAGCTTGGGCGCGTGCGCTTCGTTGGACGAGCTCTGGCGCGAACGGGAAGTGAGAGCCTCGATAAGCGGCTGGAGCTGGCGGAAAGCGCGACTAACATGCGAAATGTTGTGCAAAGTCGATCTTTGAGATATTGATTGGAGAAATTGTTCATCGCTAAAAAGTTAGCCAATGGAAATACTGAACACGCTCTCGCGCTACGGGCACGCTAGAAAACGCCCAAGACATGGCACGATCACGCTAAAGATACGAAGTCACGAGACCAAAAGCATATCACGAACTGACCGAAGATTCACCCAACCGAGCGCGCCAGAGAGGACGACTTGTTCTCGGCGAACAGCCGATTTCCAGCCACCTATTTTCTAGAATCTGCTTCTCGTGCAGAAGTAGTGTGGATGGATCGACTACGTTTCAGATTGATCTGGTCACCATGAAACTGCAGGTGCCTGTGGTCATTGAATACAGACCGCTTCTGAAGTCCTACCCGAGAGCAGACACTAGAAGTCATGCATACAGTGCGACCGCGACATTACCTCGAACTTCTGCAGGTTAGCTCCGGCTCATCTGCACGACGTGGACCATTGTCGACCAAGAGGTAGAAGATTTAAGTGTGATTGAGATTATTAATGCATGGATATTTTCCCCTGATGCTGGAACGTATGTTTATTTCAGACCAACAGACGGTTTCAAACGACAACTAGCCTGTAGGCTTCGACAACTGCATCTGTTCAAGCAGTGAGCTTCAAGAAGCCAAAATCCTGAATCGGTATCTCCAGAATTCGAGGCAGATGTACGGTTCGACATAGGTAAGCATACGAAAATTTCGTCGCTATGTGTCGTACAGCCCGCCGTAAAATTTTGTCGAAAACGTCTCTCGACACTCTACTAGTAGTTGCCCATGTCGTGAAACGCTCAAGCGTTAAACGTGAAGATTGTCGGCGTGTACCCGTGATGCCTCTCAAACTGAGGTCTGAGTATATCACTGACTCAGAAACTTCCTCCTTCGAAGACGAGACAGTACAGCCTTCACCGAAGCGCAGGCGCATATCCAACGATGATGTGGAACACACCGAGGACATAGCTACCGGTGGTTATACAGCCCCATCGAGGATCAAATCAGTGCAAGTGCCTAAGAATACTGAAGAGTTGCTAGGGGCCAATGAGACCGCTGACCAAGGATTGTCTACTGGTCTATCTGTGAAGACAACAACCACCGACTTCAATGCCGTAAATGTTGCGCCGTGGCTCGTACACTCCCTAAAGACGATGCAGATACATCACCCGACAGAGATTCAAAGATCTTGTATACCTGAGATCTTGAAAGGAAGAGACTGCATCGGAGGTTCAAGAACGGGTACGGGCAAGACAGTGGCATTTGCGGTACCGATACTGCAGAAGTGGTCTCAAGATCCGCATGGCATATACGCCGTCGTACTTACGCCGACAAGGGAGCTTGCCCTTCAGATATACGAGCAATTTACTGCGCTCGGAGCTCCCCAAGCACTCAAGACTGTACTAGTGACTGGTGGCACGGACATGCAAGCACAAGCCCAGGCACTAAGAAGAAGGCCGCATGTGGTCATAGCCACACCTGGCCGACTTGCAGACCATATAGAGACATCGGGTGAAGAAACAGTCCGCGGCCTAAGAAGAGTGAAAGTTGTCGTATTTGATGAGGCTGATCGACTGCTTTCAGCGTCAGCAGGCATGCTACCAGATATTGGTACTTGCCTATCTAGTTTGCCTCCATCTAGTGAACGGCTGACATTACTCTTCACGGCTACAGTTACTCCTGAGGTGCGGGCACTGAAGGACCAACCTCGACCGAAAGATCGACCGCCACTCTTCGTATCTGAGATCAGAGACCAAACAGATACCCCAAGCGCTAATGGAACAGCTCTCGTCCCAAGTAAGCTGAAGCAGACCTACCTGCAAGTCCCACCACAACACAAGGATGCATTCGTCTACATCCTCCTTTTACACCTCCTCACGGCAGACAGCCAAAAGTCAACCTCAACACCAAACCAAGTCATCATTTTCACCAATCGCACCCAGACAGCAGATATGCTTCACCGTACGTTACACAAACTTCTCGCGATTACCTACCAGTCCGCTGATCCATCCCACGCGTTAATCAATCACCTCAAACCAACAACCGTGACATCCCTAAGCTCAGCACTTCCGCAATCTCAACGCACTTCCAACCTCGCGTCTTTCCGCGCAAGTACAGCGCGAGCTTTGATATCTACAGATCTCTCCTCCAGAGGTCTCGACATACCAACATGCACGCACGTCATCAACTTCGACGTCCCTCGCGATCCTGTTGATTATGTTCATCGCGTTGGAAGAACGGCACGTGCTGGCCGCTCTGGTACTTCGGTCACTTTCGTCAGTCCTCGAGACGTGGAGCTAGTTTTGGCTGTTGAGGATTACCTCGGAGAAAAGATGAGTGAGTGGAAGAGCGAAGGCGAGGAGGTGGTTAATGTTGAGACGAGGGTTGTGAGGGGTCGGACTCTGAAGGATGTGGGTGAATGTAGGATGGAGGCGTTACGAGAGATTGAGAGTGGCAAGGATGTGAAGGGGTATAGAGGCAAGATAAGGAAAAAGAGGTAGTAGGTGGGTTGTCTGTGTAACAAACAGTGTTTATACTTCTCAACTTGGTATCAGTGGTATATGTTATACCAAGTGCTAGGCGAGCTAGTCTGCTTCCCACCCCTATATTTCGTTCTGTGGAGAAGGCATATGTGCTGTGTTTTCCAGGGAGTTGACCTGAGCAGGATCGAATTTGTCGAAAGCGAATATACAAGTGGAAGAAACGAGCTGTCACAAAGACAAGTTTGTAGCATACTTATACTGCTTCTGGTAGAGGTTCCTCTACGCATAAGCTGGCACCGAACATGGTACAGACAGAGTGCTCTGATCAAGTGCAAGAGCTGAAGGTGATATCGCAAACACCATTCTGGGAGGTCTTGTATGATTGTCTGGCATATCGGACCCTACCGCTAAATTTGCGATACACCTTAAATCGCAGCCAAGATGGATGATGCAACGAGAGGTCAACAACCTGAAAAGCAGAAGATATTGATATCTACCAGCAGTGAGTCACCCGAGGCATGTTTTCAGGCAGAGCAATCTGCTAAACTCCCGGCAGGACGACATACAACAGAAGCATATCTCAATCGACTCACAAATCAGATCGTTGATAGTGGCCACTCGATGTGAGACGTTGATCAAAATGCGAGCCATGTGCTCTCAGCGTCCTTAGAGCTGTTCCCGGAACAGCTTTCAGCATAGCAGCTTGCACGTGGAGCTTCGTACTTCTGCATGTAGTATGCGAAGCGGCTTCTTTGGGCGATCTTGCAGTTAGCAGAACGTCCATGATGTTCTATGTCTCACAGAGCTGTGCGGAATTAGCGCGGACGTGTGCAACGTCCCAGCAAGGCTTCATGGCCCAACAAACGACTCCACGCGAGATTGTGAAACGCTTCCCAGATGCCATAGAAAGCGGGAATGTAAGCCATCGGATCCATCTGACTCTTTCTCGCCGGCCATAACCGAGCATACTTGAAGAATTGCGCCTGAGGGTCGTCATAGCAATGACGAACAGAGTCGTCTCTTGACATCGTTTCATTGAGCGCGAGTAGTGGTCGGTCTGGCAGCTTCCTCATTGAATTGAGTTGGTCGTCTTTTTCCCGATCGAGGCGTGGTGAGGTGTTTTGCAACCTTATCACGACCGTATCACACGACGACTCATCTGCCAAGCTCACCGAGCAGTAGACTGCGGTCAGTAGAGCCAGATACGATGATTGGTTCCTCTGAAGGCGAGAAACGCACATCGTTGACTGTGCCTTTGTGACCCGGCAATTTGTATAACAGCTTAGCAGTCCTAGTCTCCCATACCACAACTGTTCTGTCACCAGAACCAGCACAGATTTTGTCACCACGAGGGCTCCAACTAGCTCTCAGTAAATTCTTCTCAAATCCAGCAGGTGCACCGTCATATGTTCGGATAGATCTATCTGCAGGAGCGAAAGGTCTAATGTCCCATGTCTTGACAGTGGAATCCATCGAATTGGAAAGTAAGCTTTGCCCGTCCGGAGAGACTTCGAGTGAGGTGACAATATCGTTATGGCCATTCATTGTGTAGGAGACCTGCATTTTTCTCGCATCCCAGACTTGAATTTTGTTATCCACCCCTCCAGAGTAAAGCTCATTTCCAGCTTCGGCGAGAGCAACCGCTGTTACTGGGTAGGTTGTTTCCAGATAGTCGACCGCGCTCTTCTGTCGTGGATCCCATATGCCTATAGTACCATCATCGCTGCCGCTTATCAATAGTTCTTGACCTCGCCTGGCCAGATCGATGCAGTTCACAACGTCTTCGTGACCTTGATGTTTGCGTATTCGCAGGCCTGTTTCAAGGTCCCAGCTTGCTATTGTCATATCCGCAGAAGCAGAGAATATGAAATTAGAATCGCGCGACCATTGTAGATCCAGCACGGCTCCTTTGTGACCAGTCATCATACCATAATTTTCACACTGACCGTATGTGTTCCACAGCATTATTGACCTGTCCATTGAGCCTGACGCTATGTGTGCTCCTGAGGGGTCGAATCGTGTCGTAAAAACTTCTCCGGAATGTCCAGTCAGTTCCATGATTGGGGCTTGCAATCCGCTCGTTCTCGTAACCTATATATTCGTTAGTCAATCTCCTTCAACACTTTAGCTCGTGTCCCATGAACATAGAACAGCGATATTACTGACTGACTGAATGAGACTGCCAGATTGATTGCCGACACCACGTCCGACAACGAGTGCAGAGTCATGGCGCAAATCATTGCTAGATTTCTGTCTCTTCACCAATGCCTGATTTCCTGAGAAAGAGTCAGACGCCTGGCGCTTGATCGACGATGCCATCTTGCGACACGGAAGAACACGACCTAGAGAATGAGGTGTGTTGTCAGTTTGGCAAAGGACAACAGAAAAATGAAGTTGACTATCAGATCGTGTCTGTCGAATTCAGCATGCGATCCGAACGGAAATTCGTAAGATTGAGTCATGTACTTGGAATGCGAGATTTACTCGAGTCATGCGACGATCGGTTTAGGCGCATGGTAGCCTTGTCGCCCTCGTTTCCTCCCTAACTATTTTTATGAGCACTTCCAGGCAGTGTTCTCTTTAATACCAAAACTTCATATGTCGACTCCATAAATTCTGCTGAACGGAGATTTACTTTGTGATGCTTGTATAAGGTTGATCATCGCAACCAATGGTTGCGAGATGGCCACGACTAAAAATGCCAGACAGGGCGAGGAGTGTGTGAATAACAGAATTTCTATGGTGGCATCAAATACTGACCGAGCCACAGCCTGTGGAAGTATGTGTTTTCTACGGACCGGAGAGACTCGTCTAACAACACCCAAGGACACGGGTAGAGAAAGTCAACGCTGAGCTGGTGACACTCACATATGGAACCATTGTCTCCCAGTTGGTGTCGGACTACGAAAACGATTATGCTCAAGTGAACCAACAACTCGACAAAATGGGCTACAATATTGGTGTTCGACTGATCGAGGATTTTCTCGCGAAAACAAGCATAGCCCGATGCAACAATTTCAAAGACACAGCAGACATGATTTCAAAGGTATACAGACCGCCAGAGTTGAGAACGTCAAATGACTTACAGAAACACAGATTGGCTTCAAGATCTTTCTGAACATTACACCGACAGTGACGAATTGGACGGCGGACAACAAATCGTTCTCGCTACTTTTTGATGAAAATCCTCTGGCTGATTTTGTGGAACTTCCAGACGACGGGAGAGCCCAAGATGAGCTTTGGTTCTCCAATATACTTTGCGGCGTCCTCAGGGGTGCTTTGGAGATGGTGAGTATGTCTGACTCTGTTTTCTCCATACTAAGCAGATACAGGTACAAATGTCTATAGAAGCACACTTTGTGAGTGATGTGCTCAGAGGTAACGATACCACGGAAATAAGGGTAACACTACTGAGATACACCGAGGACGAAATGCCGCCGGAGGAAGATTGAGAATCAAACGGACGACGTGAAGAGTACACTCTTCAGCTCTGTACCTCTTCCACCTGTCTCAGCACGACTTATCAGTCGAGGCTGAGAAATACATTCGCAAGGCTGGATTGAACAAAAGGGGTACAGCCCCTAATCCTAAGTGGCGAAGTATTTTACCAAGAGGACAGTATTTGCTATCCCATCATGACCGATTTTCCTGAGCATGTGGACAGGAGGCCTCATCAGGATGTGACCGTCGAATCTATACTCCTTATCTCTTTGCTATTGTTGCGATGTCTGCTCCTGAAGCTCAAGATTACGAGGTGTGAGTTGAGGTTACAGTATTGCCAAGAACCCCACCGTTCCAGCTTAGCGTGCCATACTTTACGCAATTTGATCCGAGTAGTGCAACGGACACACGCATACCTGGCTCTAAATCTGCGCAATCCTGAGACCAGCGTGCACTCCGCTGCCCAACTTGGGGCTCGAGGAGATCAACTGGCGGTAGGCGTGCGCATCCCAGCCTGCGCTTCACCTCCAGAAAATCCGTCGATCAGCATCTGCGCCATCATTGCCGTAGAGTAACTTGGTGCAGTTTCGACACTTTTCATCGCATACGAAGTGCAGCAAACAGAGCTTAACTAAGCACTCTTATCTGTCGAGGTGCAGACAGTACTTACACGCCACTTCGCCCATCGCATTACTGATTATTCTTAACCTCTCTTGTTCACGATTCCCCAAGCAGCAGGCTACTTCCAGTTCCTGCTTCTGCTAGTCCGCCTGCGATTTGCCTGACCGCGCCTGACCAAGACAATTTGCAAGATCTATTGGGCCCTGGTTTCTGCAGTCACGATTGCAGCCTGCCGTTCAGTACTTCTGTCGAGAATATCCGCTCACCTTTCAAGCCAGCATGCAGCTGGTGTTCTTCACCTGACGAACTTCGCGATCGCCGCGCCAACCACCAAGAGCAGCTTTGACTTACAGCCATCGATTCGACTTAGTTACACCTCAACTATCCTTGGCCTGCTTGGGCTCACTCTCACATCGACGTAGTGTGACTCTGGTAAATCCTCATAACGATTCGCAAAACCACAACTATGAGCATGGCAACTGCCAACCCTACTGCTGGTGGACCAGTAGGAGGCGGCATGATGATGATGAGCAATGGCAGTCCAGCCATGGGAGCGGTTACGGGCCTAGATCAATTAAAAACGTCGTTAAACCTCTACATATACGACTATCTCCTCAAGAATGGACATTACGATATTGCCCGCAGTGCATCTCAGGACAGTCGATTCGATTTCCCCACTGGTCCTAAAGCAAGTCCAGGACGTCGCAAGGACAACGACATGAATGGAGATATAGGGGATGGCATGGGCATGGACATGAACCCTAAAGACGACGCTCCAGACGATCTGCCTCGGCCAAAGGGTTGGGATGGAACTACACCTCACGGTTTTCTTTTTGAATGGTTCAGTATTTTCAACGACCTCTTTCAAGCTCATAGAAATCAAGCAGGCGCAAAGAATGCCGCAACACAATACTTATCACATGAAAAGGTATGTTTTAGCCAGTGCGTCGATACTGCGATTATTAACGTTCCGTAGAGTAACCAGCGATTGAGAGAGAGTCTCCAGAACCAGAACATAAACCGGCCGGCCATGAACCCAGCGATGTTGCAACAGATGCGAGCAGGAATGATGAACGGCAAAATGCAAAACCAAATGTATAGTCAACTTTCGAGCCGGATGAGAGGCTATTAATACTGACCGGGTCCCAGGACACCACAAGCAGCTCAGATGTTGCAACACCAAAAGCGACAACAAATGCAGATGCAGCAGCAGATGGCGCGTGCTGAGCAGGGTGATGGCGAAATGAATGGCGTTCGACCAGGAACACCTGCCGATGGTGACGCTACTGGATCCCCCTCCAAAAGGCCACGCATAGACAATGGCCAAGCCTTCCCGCAAGGCATGATGCCCAATGGACGTCCTGCTGGTGTGCCTGGTGGCCCGAACCAGGGCATGATGATACAGTCAGGCTTCCAACCTGGTATAGGCCAGCAGTTTCGACAGAATGGAACCATGCCTCCAAAAGGAATGCAGGTGAGTGAATGTGTATGGGTCGAGTCATCGAGCAGATACTGACGGAGTGAAGGCTGGGATGCCCAATGGCATGATGACTATGGCCAATGCTGGCTCACCCATGATGGGAGCTGGCATGAACCAATTCGCTGACGGCATGCAAATGGATATGTACAATCGTCAGAACATGCCTGGTGGTCAGCCAATGCAGACAGGTGGTGGTGCGCAGAGTGGCAATCATGCTCTACAGGATTATCAGATGCAACTCATGCTACTCGAGCAGCAGAATAAGAAACGGCTGATGATGGCAAGGCAAGAACAGCACGAGAACAACCCCGGCGCAACAGGTATGCCAGGAATCAATATGCCCTCAGGCATGTCACCGTCTGGCAGTCGAACTGGCAATTCTCCTAATCCAGGTAAGTCGTACTACTCAATGTTCTGACGAAGTATATGGCTCACTCCATCTAGCTGATATGGCTGGCCGATCTCCAGCCGCAATGAGCGCCTTCAATATGCAAGGTAACGACTTTAATGCAGGCATGTTCATGAACAAAGATCAACCTATGATGGGTGTTGGCCCTCAAGGTATGCGACCTCCGACTTCGAATATGCAGCAGGGTGGTCGACCAACCCAGTTTCAAGGTGGTCAGCCCATGCAGCAACAAGGATCTCAAACTGGTCAACAAATGGGCACGCCTGGACAGCGCAACGACATGCCACCCCCTCAGGCACCTGCTGGCGGCAACAGTGCTCAAAGAAATTCGGGCAACTCACCACCGACCCAGAACCAACCTCCCACACCCTCACAAACCAGTAAACCTAATCCCAAGAACAAGAAAAATGCGGCCAAGGATGACAATAAGAAACAGGTAAGTCATTCTGCCATATGCAGAACAAACAGAGCTGACCACATCTCCAATAGCGACCGACCAAGAAGGGTTCAATGGCCACCACACAAGGTTCAGATGACAACCCTCCAGCTACGCCGACGCCTTCGACACCAATTACCCCGAACAATCCTGGAATGAATGCTGCCGCCAAGGCACAGCCTGGAATGCAACCATCAAACCAAGGTCAGCAAAACAACCTAATGAACCAGCAGATGCAGCAGAACGACATGAACAATTTTAACTTTGGAACCGACTCTACCAGTACTGGGACAGAACCTTTCAACCTGGATTTCAGCACACTAGAAAATGCCGAAGTGCTGGAAAATTTTGACTTCGATAGCTTTTTGAATACATCTGCCGACGATACCTTCAACTTCACTAACGACATTGAGCTTAGTGGGGATTTCGGCATGGGACAGGGAGATTAGTAGCTTGCCACTAGCCCCCTGGACGTCGACCGTTGATTGCGATGCGTGTTATTGATTGTTCTTTCTAGCGTTATTGGAACCATGTCTATGAAATGTGATAGGGTAATGGTGGCACTGTTCATATACTGCTAATGTTGAGATCGATACCCATTGGTGTTACGATGGCCATGTGCTGAGCACGTTGGACGTACGGAAGTAAATTTTGTGATTTAATACATTGCGTCGAAACAGGTTTGCCTGTTTGGCCACTTTCCAGAAGTCTATGAAATCTGCAGGATTGAACTGATCGGTTGTACGAGAATCAGGTAATCCCATCATAGCTAACATAGAGATCTCTAGGAACTTTCGACACAAGGTAAGTGGTGATCTACCAAATCTTGTGTCAGCTTCTTGGAAAGCGCGTCAGCTCGAACACAACCTCGGTCATCACATTCACCTCGACGTTGCACGGCCCTTGCGACTTCTCTGGTCATGGCTAGATCAACGCTCCTTCTAGCCACGATATACGACCTGAACACCTTCCAGAACACGCATTTTGTGCTCCGTTGGAGTGCAGCTTCCATTCCACGATCCAAGTAAGCAGTATGCCGGTTGGAGTTGAGATCAGTCTCGTGCCTTTGAAGATCTTTCCGTCACTCCTTAGATGCTGTCGCCTGTTTCGTGATTCAATATGCGTTACCTCAATTGGGACATCCTCATCTTCCCAGACGACACCAAGGTGCCCGTGCAAGAATTTGACGTTAAATGTCAAGCCTTGCCTGCAGCAAGTGGTAATATCTTCGAAGCAGTATTAGTTTTACTGCTGACGCCTATCTAGATACTCCATTATCTCCCAAACTGATTAACGCCGCCGGCAATGACTACAACTCATCTATCACTCAAACACCAACTATGACATGCTTCATCGCTAGCTTGGACGCTGGTCACGCCTTTCGGGTCTCTGTGCATAGCTGGGAAAAGCCTAGACCATCGTCTTTACTTTCGAGCTTCAAGCCAGCACCAGAACGAATCACTTTCGAAGCAAAGCTTTTTATCGATGGAACGTTGAAGGCACAGCGCTGGCTAAGACAAAACAGTACCTGGCCTGAGGTCATCAGTAGGTGGATAGAGTCAGGAGCAGACACGAGCTAATGAATGGTAGGTGATACCAGCACGCCGTTGACCGAGTTTCCCACAGATCTGCGATTTCCTCCCTTCCACTCCGAGATCTTGCAGCAATCCCACTGGGATGCAGGAGATGGCCTCGGTCGCATTCGTCTCGTTATCGCAGAAGGTATTGCGCGACCAGACGTGAATTCCGATATACTCGCATTCCGTAGACTTCGGGACGTTGTGGCATTCTCGTTCCAGCATGCTCCTCAACACATCCTCGACCACTCTGGCATTGCCTGGCCTAACGCTCGCATGTTCCAGAAAAAGATCCTGCCAAAACCACAGTCTGATTTCCAGGCTCACGCACATTCACCCCAGCGATCGGGCAAGCAATATGCACAAACCCCTATGCCAATACCAGGCAGCATGCACGCATCAGCCTCCTGGTCCTCAGCACAGGCTCTGGTTGCGGATGATCCCTTTGTAGGGCCTTCAGTAACGGCTAAGAGCTTCTTTGAACGATCTCAGCGAAAGGCCCATACAGATGTCTCCATGTCCGATTATCCTACTAAAAAGAACGAGAGCGAAATGTCGGATGTCGCCATACAGCCACCGAATTTCCAACAACAAGTGGGCCGCGCAAACGTCGAGGAGATAATTCGTGCACTCACACCATCCAAACGTGCCGCTCTGCTGCATGCGTTATCACCTTCAGATAGACCTGAGGTCTTAGGGGTCGGTGCTGTCCCAAATAGCCGAGTCATGTCTATCAAGAGCCTGGACAAACAAACACTGCAAGCACGCTCTGTTCCTGGAACACGCAAATCGTCACTTAGCAGTCGCTCAACCTCTGGCAACTCTACAGCCATGTCGTGGGACGAATCACCAACTCTAGGAGACTTGTGGTCTAGCAGTAGCAAGGAATTTCCCGGATTGCTCCCCAGTCTACAGAAGTCTGGCACAAGCGAAAGGTCAACATCTTGCGGATCGAAGCGCAGACGAACATTGTCACCGCCAACGGTGCTTCAATTAACCACTGACAGCCTACCTGCAAGTATCAGGGGAATGTCAACATCGCCATGCAAGAAGTCACCGACGCCGAAGAAGGCCAATCAAAGGAGTGTTGCGGAGAAGCAGTCGGATAGTAGCGAGGAAGACGAAGACGGCACTATTGAGGTCACGCATTGAATAAATGTCCCAGTAGAATGCAGCAGTATGGAGAATATCGCGCTATCAAAGGTTACGTACGCATACGATACTACACGATCTGCATCACGAGTACGAGTCTCGTCCTCGCACATTAAGGAAGAGACAGCTGAGTATAGAGTATACAACCATACTACACTATTATGTGTGGTAGCACTGCACATACTCATGTCAATGCTAGCATTCTGATCGGCTGTTCGCACCTCCGATGGTCGGCAGGACTTCTGCTTACGACGCTCATCCCACCAGCAAACTTCAGTCCTCTTTCTTCCAAGAGCAGGATGGCTATTGATAAAACCCTGAGCTTTCGATAGGATATACACTGTAACAGAGCAAACGAATTGTCTGCCTGCGCCTATCTGCTTGATTCGAGTGCTCGGCTTTCTTCTGCAGGGACCGACATGTATTTTCTCAGAAGCTTTACCCCACACTTTTGATCTGCACAGTGATGTCCGAGTACCTGAGCAAAAACAAGCGTACTGCGGGAAAGACCCTAGCCGTTGCAATTGTGGGTGTGACATTTTTCTTCAAATACTACTCGTAGCAGACGTTTTCATGACTCACCTAAGCGCAAGAACGGTCTGCAGACCTTACCCAGCTAATTCCTCCTTCTACTTTCATGGTCAACGACACTAGAACACACTAGTAAACATGCCTATGCTGAAAGAGCCCTGGAAGAAGTACCGCAAGTTCAAACCTCTAGACCTACCAAATCGACAGTGGCCTTCGAGGACGAACGACAAACCTCCAAGGTGGCTCGCAACGGACCTGCGCGATGGCAACCAGTCGCTCGTCGATCCTATGGACGGCGAACAGAAACTTCGTTTCTTCAAGATGCTGGTAGAGATTGGCTACAAGGAGATTGAAGTTTCGTTCCCCTCTGCGTCGCAGACCGACTTTGACTTCACACGCAGTCTGTTTGAGACACCGGGTGTTGTACCTGACGATGTATGGCTACAAGTTCTTTCACCTTGCAGAGAAGAGTTGATCAAGAGGACTGTGGAGAGCTTGAAGGGTGCAAACAAGGCTATTTTACATCTATACCTCGCTACCTCCGAATGCTTTCAGAGGATAGTGTTTGGAATGACAGAGGATCAATCGGTAGAACTGGCCGTCAAGTGTACGAAATATGCAAGATCGATCACGAAGGACGACCCAAGCACGCAAGGCACACAATGGCAGTATGAGTTTTCACCAGAGACATTCTCAGATAGCTCACCTGAGTTTGTGGTAAGGATATGTGAGGCTGTGAAAGCTGCTTGGGAGCCTACAGAAGACAACCCTATCATTTTCAACCTGCCTGCAACAGTCGAGATGAGCACACCAAACGTGTATGCCGATCAAATCGAATATTTTTGCACGAACATGACGGAACGAAAGAAGTTCTGCGTCTCTGTACATCCCCACAACGACCGAGGTTGCGCTGTTGCTGCTGCTGAGTTGGCACAGATGGCTGGCGCTGAAAGAGTTGAAGGCACTCTATTCGGCAATGGCGAAAGGACAGGCAACGTGGATTTGGTTACTCTGGCTTTGAACCTGTACACGCAAGGTGTGTATCCCGAAGTCGACTTTAGTGATATCAACAAGATCATCAAAGTGGTTGAAGAGTCGAACAAAATACCTGTGAATGAGAGGTGGCCATACGGTGGACAACTAGTGGTTTGTGCTTTCTCTGGATCACATCAAGATGCTATCAAGAAAGGCTTCCAGACCCGCAGAATGGAGGGCAACGACCCAGAACATCCGTGGCAGATGCCATATCTTCCCCTCGATCCACAGGATATTGGTCGGACTTACGAGGCTGTCATCCGTGTCAACTCACAGTCTGGCAAGGGTGGAGTTGCTTGGATTATCATGAACTCTCTTGGTCTGGACCTGCCAAGAGGCCTGCAAGTCACTTTCAGCAGGATCATTCAGAAGGAGGCCGATGCGAAAGGCCGCGAACTATTGCCAAGGGAGATTGCACATCTCTTCGAGGAGGCATACCATCTCAAGCGCAACCCCAGATTCACCCTTATCGACTACAATATCACGGCCGTTCGAAGTGACGCTGACAAGACAAGCGTCGGCCAGCCACCTCAGACTGCTATGCCTGCACAAAATACGTCCAGCAATAAACGACAATTTGCGGGTGTCATCGCTATTGACGGTGTACAACACCCTCTTGTCGGTGTTGGTACCGGTGCTATCTCTTCCCTGGCTAATGCTCTGCACTCTCTCGGCATCGACCTTGACGTCGCAGACTACAAGGAACACTCTCTCAGTGCCGGAAAAGACGCCAACAGCGCAGGGAAGGACGTCAAGGCAGCCACATACATCGAATGCATGGTAAGTGGTAATCCACAAGAAAAGGTCTGGGGCGTCGGTATCCACGAAGACGTGGTACAAGCCTCCCTGATTGCCCTGCTATCTGCAGCCTCAAGCTTCTTAACCAGCAGAGTGTCGACACCAAAACCGTTCAAGCCAAGACATATGCGAGACTTCAGCCAAAGCGAGATACATGCCTTGGAGCAGCTGAACCTTCCGGGCAATCAGAGCCCCTTGAGAGAGATGATGACGCCTAAGGCTGAGTTGAATACCAGTCCGTTGGCTACTGTACGGCCTGGTCAGGTCAACTTTGAGAAGCTTGAGGAGGCTGCGTGGAAGGAGGAAGAGTCGAATGGGTTGAAAGTGAATGGGACGCATTGAGTCAGCTTCACTGCAGAGTATGACATTGGTGTGCGAAGAAAAGTTATGATAGTACCTGCGAATTGCGAGGATGAGGTGCAGGAACAATTCAGCCATTGGTTGAAGGTATGTCAAGAAGTACGTCAAGTGAGTCAATTTGCTGTTAGGTATAAAGCGATGTCCACATAAGCAAGTTTGTGTTGTGTGAGCGGCAGTCTGGCTTCATAGTACCACATTTGTTTCCTGACTCAGTCTAAATCTCCCATAGCCGGAGTGCTAAGCGTATCGTAGAGACTACACACTTAGGATGTACATTGACATCACACCGTAACACCAAGCGACGGAAGGAAATCTGTGAAGGAGAAACCCATCTGCCATTTACTACAGCCTATCAACAACTACACCCAATTGTACCAAGTCACCCTCACACAACCCCTTGTCCTGCCTCGCACATCATCTAGCCAATAACCCAGTTTAACTCTCCACTTTACAGCTCTCCTCTATCTAGCAAACACAGTTCTTACACATCTTAAGCACCGGAACCAACCAGCACACGCCAGCCTTCTTCTTCCCGCACTCGTGTAGAGTATCCATACATTTCCCCATAGACATTCCGGCGGGAAGCTCCTCCCAGTCGGATTTGGCGTCGGCTTGGACGTGTACGTGTGGTGCAGGCATGGTTGTGGCGGTAGTTGTGTTGACGGGGATCGTGGCGGTGACGAGGGTGGTTGGGATGGAGAGGATGGGGAGGGCGGTGAAGATGGCTTTGGAGATGTTCTTGGTGGCCGTGATGTGAGTGGTTGCTGTGTTTAGGGAAGGGACAGAGAGAATAGGAAGATCGGTGAAGACGGCACTGGAGATGTTTGCGGTCTTGGTGGTATTGAAGAGGGGTTGTATGAGGTCTGAGGGTGTTGCAGCGGCTGAAGCGATGCTGGAGAGGGCGAGTATGGTAGCGGCTGCTGAGGCCGTGGTTGATGTGAATTTCATGTTTGATGTGGTGTGATGTTGATGGAATGTCTTTTTCTTCTGGCTTGAGTTAGATAAGGCTGGGGTTGTTCGGTTATCGGAAGTGCTGCTTACTGTCGTCTTGTCTTGTGTTGCTGTAGTGGTTAGTTGCTTTTGGCGAGTACGTAGTATCTGTCTCAGTTGTCCAGCAGAAAAGCTCGAGGAGAAGCGCAGGACTTATACCCTGTGCAGGTCCTCATCTGTTGATGCCTGTGCATTATGCTTTGCACTTGAGAAAAAGCACTCAGTTGGTGCACAGTTTCTGCTGTATGGTTGATGATGAGTTCACATTCAGTGGAAAATTTATGTGCTCAATAGCTGCCTAACCAGTCGAGAACCGAGAGAAAGCAATGAAGGCGTGGTAGCTTTTCACGTTCTGCGTAGCACCTACCCTTCGGTTTTGTCGACCATACCAATTGAACATTATGAATCATTTATTTGGAAGCTTAATTCCACGGAATGTCTTGCAAAGATGGTCATAGCCGATCTTGAGCCTTTTTCGTAGCATTGCTACCGCCATGTTCATAAATCCTGCTGGTCAAGGTCGTTGCTCAGAATAGAACGTCGTCAAGTCGCAAACACCAGGAGTATGCATGCGTCTCGACTCTTGAGCATTTGAAATAGATAATTGCCGGTTTCATTCGATAGATTGGGCCAGTCTTAAGGCTACAGGAAAGACTAGAATCAACAAATGACGTCGATTGTTTACTCGAACTGATGCCGCGGTCGACTTGGCCGGAGATCATGGTATCAACATATACACAGCATATACTATACACCTTCACACCATCCTAACTCAGTTGTATCTATACTTTACAAGTTTAAACCCTGACGACAAGAAGAACCGTGACAATGGCGTGTCCCAAGGAGACCAACAACCGAGCCCTCAATGGCAAGTTCGTCATGAACAAGAGCCTCTCCGACAACCTAGACTCGATGCTCGCCTTACAAGGACTCTCGTGGTTCACGCGTAAAGCAATCTCTTTCGCAACGGTCACACTCACCATCAAAGAGTATCAAGACGACAAATCACTCTACCACATCGATATCTCCTCCAACGCTTCGGGGTTGAGCACAACGCAGGAGAACAGAACAATGGATTGGGAGGACCGACCACACAAAGACAAGATCTTCGGAAACGTAAAAGGTCGGTCGCGGCTAGTCAAATTGTCAACTACAGCCTTTGAGCCGTGCGAACCATACAACGAATCCGATACACAGTTTCTACAGGGCAAGATCTTGAAGGATGGAACAACGGCGAGCAAGTTCTTGGAGGACGAAGTGGTGCAGAGTTATGTCAAGAACCAGGATGCTGGGCACGGGTGGTCAGCAGAGCAGGTATGGAACTTCGAAGAGGTTCAGGGGAAGAGGTACTATACCAGACGGATTGTGTCACGAAGTAGTGACGGGACCAAAAGCGAGAGGGTGAGGCTCGTATACGACTACCTTGGCGTCACGAAAGAGGAGGACGATGGGCTGGCATATGGCGAGGAATGAATGCATGGTCGGACAAACAATGCAGACGAGAGACTGGATGAGGACGGACTCGTGTATGGCCACGCCGACATGGAGGCCGAAACTGCATCGAGAGATGTGCCACACGAAGGAGAGGAGCTTGCCTATGGTGTTGCTGAGATGAGTATCAACACTAAGACGCCGATCGACTGGAGTGTGGACATAGGTAGCAGGACAAATTATGGGTCGACTCGCGATGCTGGAATCTCGAGAGACTTCGAAATCGAGTTCATGGACGTGGTGCCGCCAATGGACAGTGAGACAGAAGATGAAGCTGATGATAGCGGCACGATTACAGATGATTATGATGCGGATAGCTCAGAGGCA
The DNA here is from genome assembly GCF_036872675.1 of Lithohypha guttulata. Lineage (NCBI taxonomy): Eukaryota > Fungi > Ascomycota > Eurotiomycetes > Chaetothyriales > Trichomeriaceae > Lithohypha > Lithohypha guttulata. The sequence goes on along the minus strand of NW_027042752.1, from coordinate 383,151 downwards.
GAACATGGCCCACGACCGGTATTCAACCGCGAGCGGTATGGATCAGTTACAGGTGGTTTGTCAGAATTGTCTTTATGGGACACCGCGATTTGTGTTGGTTTTAGTTATGCTTTCCTGTACAGCTGACTAGATGGCCGGTCGGATCCTGGTGAAGAGGAAGCCGGTGCTGGCATTGTGCATGTCAACTTCAGCGCTTGAGGACAATTTTATCCGAACGTTTAATTCCTGATTAGTCCTTGTATAAATTCTATTGTCGTAGGGTGATCAACATCGTATTGCGATTGACGGACATGGCCGTCACGTATCAGCTCGGAGAGAAGAGCAGACGCACCACGATTTTTCGAGATCCGGGGTAAGTTTTAATTTGCTGAGCTGATATTTACGGGCTCCTCCTTCCGCTTACCTCGGTGGAAGTGAGCAGGCCTTTCCGATTTTCGCTAGCTTCGTGTCGACTGAGGTCAGTCAGGTCAGGTCTCCGCATTACAAAACTGCTCTGAGGCTCGTCGTCTGAGTACCTGTTGCAGGGTTTTTAATAGCTCAGAACAGCAGGAAGCACGTACAGCGCACAGATTTTGGTTGTTAATTCGTCTCTGCTGACCTGGCGGCCCGATACACGTCTGCTCACTATGGCAGCTCGTCGAACGCTCCTACGCACAATCCCCGCATTGACCGCACGCAGAGCATCACCTCAGATTTCTAGAGTAGTCCTCTCAAGAATGTCTTCATCAAACCAGACAGCAAAGCGCAGGCTTCATGCTACAGCTTCGCAACTCCAGCAGGCGCAAGCCTATGCTGAAGGTGTATCCACTGCTGACTACCCTATGAACCACGAAGCTATCGAGAACCCTCCAGACACAGCAAACTTCCTCAACAACGAGTTCGTCCCTTCGCAAACTTCACAATGGATTGACCTCAACGATCCCGCAACGAACAACCTAGTTACACGCGTCCCACAGTCGACCGAACAAGAGCTCAAAGCCGCTGTCGATTCTGCACAAAAAGCCTTCCCAGCATGGAGAGCCACCAGTATAATGCACAAGCAGCAAATCATGTTCAAATTGGCCTCGCTAGTACGGGAGAACATGGACAGACTGGCAGCAAGCATTACTCTCGAGCAAGGCAAGACCTTTGCTGATGCAAAGGGTGATGTTTTGCGTGGACTGCAGGTCGTCGAAACTGCCTGTGGTATCACTACACAGCTCACTGGTGAAGTCATCGAGGTCGCTAAAGATATGGAGACACGCTCCTACCGTGAACCTCTCGGTGTTGTGGCTGCTATCTGTCCTTTCAACTTCCCTGCTATGATTCCGCTCTGGTCCGTCCCTCTTGCCACAGTCACTGGTAACTGCCTGATCCTCAAGCCTTCGGAACGAGATCCTGGTGCTGCAATGATCATTGCCGAACTCTGCAAAAAGGCTGGCTTCCCAGATGGTGTCGTCAATATTGTCCACGGCTCCGCAAAGACTGTCGATTTCATCATCGACGACCCCGCTATCAAAGCTATCTCTTTCGTCGGCTCAAATAAGGCAGGCGAGTATATCTTCACCAGAGGCAGTGCTCAAGGCAAGCGTGTTCAAGCCAATCTTGGTGCTAAGAACCATGCTATCGTCCTAGAAGACTGCAACAAGAACCACGCCCTGAACTCGATCGCAGGCGCTGCTTTTGGTGCTGCTGGTCAGCGATGTATGGCTCTCAGCACTCTCGTTCTGGTTGGCGAGACACAAAACTGGGTAGAGGAGCTGGCAGAAAGAGCTAAGGCACTCAAGATCAATGGTGGCTTTGAGCCTGATGCAGATCTCGGTCCACTGATCAGCCCAGAAAGCAAGAAGCGAGTAGAAAGTCTCATTGCTTCTGCAGAGGAAGAGGGTGCAACTATTCTGCTTGACGGCAGAGGACAAGCACCAGAGAAATATCCCAACGGCAACTGGGTAAGTACTTTCTCACAATATGTCACCTCTACACTTTGCTAACATCGTCCCTACAGGTCGGTCCAACCATCATCACCAACGTCAAACCACACATGAAATGCTACACAGAAGAAATCTTCGGCCCAGTCCTCGTCTGCCTCAACGTCGCCACAATCGACGAAGCCATCGACCTCGTCAACGCCAACGAATACGGAAACGGCGCTGCAGTATTCACCCGATCCGGCTCAACAGCAACCCGGTTCCAGAAAGAGATGGAAGCTGGCCAGTTAGGTATCAACGTTCCTATCCCAGTCCCACTACCAATGTTCAGCTTTACCGGTAATAAGAAATCAGTCGCTGGAACTGGTGCATCAAACTTTTATGGAAAGGACGGTTTGAGGTTTTATACCCAATGGAAGACGGTGACGAGCTTGTGGAGAGCAGAAGATGCGACAGGTACTAAGAGCAGTGTGAATATGCCGAGGTTGGAGTAGGAGATGTTGTGGTTGGTAGGACTGGTATATTTGGCACATAGATTGGCATTACTTGATTGTTATTTCCAAGGCTCTAAAAGCAGCAGTGTATGATGATGGCAGACTTAGCATAAGCGTAAAGATTATGGATGTTCTTCTGTTGTGATCGCGTCAAGCAGATTCATCTCATCAATAGTAATAATGTGGCAGAGCCCAAGAGGAGCAGAACCCTTTATGATTGCCTGCCTCGCTAAATAACTTCCAAGTCATCGTCGTCGTCCTCATCATCAAATCCAGCACTAGGCCCGAGACTCTCCCTACCAGCCTCTTTAATACCCGTCTCCATCAAAAATCTAGTCTTCTTCTTGACGGGACTCAGCCGAACACTTTCCGCCGTCCGCTTCTTGCTCGTCGTTTGACCAGGACGACCAACAAGGATATCGTCCTTGGTGATACCGGATCCAGGATTCTCCTTAGGTTTCGATGTGGGACCAGAACGAGATATATCAGTCTCATCTGTCCTTTGTTTCATGTACTGACCACCAGCGGAACCTGTAAAAGCGCCTAGTTTCTTCACAATCTCGTGTTCTCGTGCCATGTCAGCCATGCGCTTTCGAAGTCTGTCTTGCTGGTCTCTTTCTAACATTTGGCCCTCGGCTAGGTAAGGATCGTCGAGGTTGGAGGCATCTAGTAGCTTTGCAGTGCTCAGGCTTGAGTTGGCTGTGGGAGCAAAACTCCATCGATCTTCTTTTTGCTTTTGTGGTTTCACTCCACCAACAGAGTAGTAGAAGGATTGCGATTCGTGGTCGAAACCTTTACGGTTTTGTGATTGCTTTTGGGGAGGTTTGTCTGGTTGCCAGGCGTCCATTGAGTTGATTCCACTACGAGAACTCCGTGTTCGATTGATTTGAGCGTTGACATGGAATTCGCAATAATGTGTCTTTGAGACGTTGACCCATTGTGGACATTTGTGACCGTCTTTTTTTACAGCCTTGCAGTATCCGAAATGTTTTGCTTTACCAATCTCGAGGATCTGGTCTTCACCGTCGTGCAGTGTCAAGGAGAAGGCACCCGTGTCTTCGAGACCTTTCTTTGGGGGCATGATACCTGGATTGAGGATTGCTATCAGAGTACCGGGCGTGAGTCGATGGTAACGTGGTACAGCGGTATCGAAGAGGAAAAGTTCAACTGACCACTTCAAGTCGGTCAGAGTGACCACAAGGAACTTTTGGTTGTTGGTACTGCCATCTTTCCACTTCTTTTCCCATTCTGCTGAAGATACCGTGTTCTTGTCAGCCTGTCTGGCTTTGTGATTGCGAGGCAGAGACATGTGAGCAATGATACCGAAAACGACATAATCCGTGACTTCGTCTGGCATTTGGTAATCAGGCGACGTTACATCTTTCAAAAGCTTGGGCATTCTGTATATGGTGAACTGATCTGTTGGCAATGTGCGTTTCAAGAAGGTGTGTGGCAGGATGCGTGTTGCAAGGTGTGTTCCAGAGAAATCCTCGAACAGAGCAGGATCTCCCTTTCTATTTGCGTTTTGGGCTGGGGAGCAATTTGTCGAGGGTGGTAACTGTGAGGTGGTTTTGGCAAGTGAGGAAGATCGTAGTGTTGGCATACTATGCGAGTGCTCTATCGACCTTGAAGGGGGTGGAGGCGTCTGTTGACTGTGGCTGGGCTGCTCATCTCGTTCGATATTCTGTGTTGGGTCTCCCACCTTCGAAGCAGCCTCGGACGCAGCATGGTAGCTCGCAAGTTCGGTCTTACCGACATTGAAGCGCGAAGCTCTAGCATCTCGCATGGCTGATGACTTTTGATCTCGAGATCGTTCCCGATTTCTCATCTCAGCCATTCTATCTGAGAATGATTTTGGATGAGCAGAAGGTGCTCCGGCTGGCCTTGTGGTCGAGGACTGAACATGGCTTGATGACTGCTTGGAGGGGCGTCCGTCGACGTGGTGAAGACGTTGCTTTGCAGGGCTGGTATTGATAGTTTTGGCTCTTTTGAGGGACACATCTCCGGCACTCACACCTTTATCGATACCCAAGCGAATACGGCTTGGTGATTTTGGAAGGAAAGGAACGGCCGTGCGCTTAGTCGGAGAAAGTGCGACTTCCACATTCGGGCCTGTAATAGAAGATGTCGTGACCGTAGTTCTCGAATCCTCTGGACGAATATTCTCAACACCCTTTGCTTTTTGTTGCTGTAACTTCTTTAACTTCAACTTTGCCTCGATCGCATCTAGCTTCAGCCGCAATGTCTCTTCGTCCTCGTCCTCGTCCTCGTCATCTTCCTCAATCTGACCCTTCTGTGGTTGCAGAAACTCATGGTCGCGATCTACCTTCGCTGCTCGCAATTTCTCAAGCAGTGACGGTGAGCCTAGCAGTTTTTTGGGAGAGGATGAAGGCTGAGGTAGATTTTGGTATTCGCGGTATCTTTTCTTACCACTAGGTGAACTAAGCAGTGCTTTCATGGGTGATCTGGGCGGCCATTGTTCAGCAACTGCCATAATTACCATATCTTTCTTTCAGTTGCCCGACGCAGGCACTAGATTGTTGTGGTAAGTCGTGCCCATCCAAGATCATACCTGCTCTTCCTCATGATCCGTCACTTCGCAGCCTTCGGAACACTGCAGAAGCTAAGCATCTCCGGGTTGGTAGGAAACATCAACGTCCGGATTGTTACACTTTCTCGGGATGTTTATCGGCGAGATCTTTACGCGTTGGCAGACGCGTCTCGGCGCGTCACACTCGTGTCGTCCATGCTTTCTCGAGGCCGTGCCGAGATAATTGTCCTTCTCGCCAGCAGATTCACAGTCCAGCAAACATGGTACAGACAAGATCAGCCTCGAGCAGTCCAGTGAAAAGACAGACCGTCACAATCTCAGCGAAGACCACGTCAACGCAACCATCGAGACCAACCACGGAGCCGCTTCGGCTAGTGATAGCACCTCATAACACATCTGCAAACTCGCGCTTTCTCACCCTTTCCGAACCAGAGAGTGCAAGGCCTAGAAGATTCCTGTTCTGTCGCGAGACTGGTATCCATGAGCTGAGGAAAATTGAAGTGCCGAAACATGACCCTCGAAGCATACTACTCGCGCCATCCAACAGTACGACCACAAGTGCACCCCAGAAAGTTGGTGTCAGTTCTGGTTATGTCAATAAAAATGCTGATTATATGACTGCGACACCCTACGATATCTCCTTCACTTTACTACCATTGGTGTTGGTATCAGGGAGGAGTAGCCTATTTCAGTCCATGGACGACCTCGTAGACACAGCCGATGTGGAAACATACGATTTGAAATATGTCCTACAACACAATAGGAAGTTAGTGGAAGACGCGCTTGAAAGTATCTGTGATACTGTCGAAGCAGGAGACGAGAAAATGTTCAGATACAGCCAGACCAAAACTTTGCATAATATAATATCCAAAGCACGAAGAGTCGTAGACATTCGGCTACCAGCCAGTCTTGAGGATCGTTTCGTTACAAGAACACTCGAAGCGCCAGTTTTGAGTGTCAGGAGAGAAGAGAGCACCATCTCTCTTTCAAACACAGAGCCAGAACCCCAGGACTCAGCGAGCCGAACATCGACACCTACCCCTTATCAGAGCTTTGACTCACAATCTTCTGCAGCAAGTGTAGCACCGTCTGTCGTCTTCTCTGAAGCCTCAGTGGCCACTACCACAACCCTGACAGCCACAGTACCAGAATCAACCATTCCTGCCACCATTAAGCATCTGCAACGACTCCTCACAGCCTTCAAGTTTATTACGACATCGTATCTCTCTTCGTCTCTGTCTAGCACTTTGCTAGCCCTTTTGCAGGACCACACTGTGTCAGGAATTGACTTTGCACCTCTCAACGAGCATCTCGACCATATTGCGAAGCTTCGGGCACAAGCCGCAGCATCTTCGGATCTGGCGTCTTTCTCACGCAAAAGAGGCGGTCTTGAAGAGGACGAGGAAGCCGAGCTTCGAGCTGAAAAGAAGCGAAAATTGGAAGAAGAAGAGAAACGGAAAAAGGCAAGTACGAGCCATGGTGTCAAGCAGTTGGCCAAGGTGGATGTAAAAGGCATGAAGAAGATGTCGGCTTTTTTCACGCCCAAGGTCAAAGCCAAAGGATAGCTTGAATCAATTGGTCCAATATTGATTGTTCTTTCCTCATCGGTATTTTTCCTGAGACACAAGTCACTGACCAACAGCCCTCGCACCCGTGAGGTTGATAACTCTTCCTCCACTCCTCTTCGCTTTTTCCTCTGTAACCCATCCTGGGACCACTCCACCATCACTGGCCTCTTCTCTTTCTCGTATGACTTCAAAAATACTGGGAAAACCAACATCCTTCCACGTATGACCTGCCTGCGTCGCTATGGAATCAAAAGCTTTACTCTGTGGCCTCCTCACACCCGGTATTGCAAACCTCGACTGTAATAAATCCGGATAAGAATGGTGCACAAACCCTTTTAGAAGTCCTTGAGAAATCAACGACAAAAAGACACCATTAATCTCTTCGGGCGTCGGATCGTGCAGTCCAGTGTGATCCGGCTGATGGTAACAGGCCTCACCACCCGCCTCGTGGTAATTGTCGTGTTCGTCGCTACTGTATCCGGAATCCACGAACTCAGGGTCAATATATTCGTTGTCTGAGCCAGAGTTCAAGTCAACTGACCCGCCAGTCGTGTCATATACCATTTGTCTCGCCCTCGCATACGAGATGCACGCAGCTTGATGGATGTGCGAGTAACGTACATATGGCATGCTAGCTTGTCGTCCTTCTTCGCTCGAGCCAAGAAACCCGGCATACTTCGTAGCTCTGTAGATCAAGCTCCGCCACACCAGGATCTCGCACCTGTTCTTCAACTGCAGCAGCACGCGTTTGCGCAGAAGCCAGTCTGCGCTATCTGAAAGCGGTGAAGGGAGGGTGTAATCCATAAAGACGTGGAAGCGTCCAATATCACCATTTCTGATGATCTGGTTTAATTCCGCGAACGGGCGTGAGATCGGGTGTGCCGCGAGATCATAGAGTAGTATATTTCTCGGTAATCGACCTATACAGATATTCGTGGCCAGCAAGTGAATCAATATCATCTGTCGCTGCGTATTACACGCTCGCTTCGGACACATATCATACGCTGTCTGAAGACACAGCAGAGCCCGGTAAAACTGATTGCTGGTGAAATAGAATAACCCCAAATAGTATAAGAACGTCACGCGCTGAGCAGCAGGATAAAACGAAATGGGCGGACACCGCAGCTCGAGTTGCTGCAGAATTGACTCGGAATTTCGTAACTTCCCAGCATGTTGGTAGATGCGCATACAGGAGTTAAGCATGAGATACAAACCGCTTAGGAGGTGGTCCGGCGCCGGCGGTATTGTTCGGTTAGTTGGATTTGTAACTTTGACGATTTTCATAAATGCTTCGCGGAGGGTATTGCCCGTTTGCTCGACGTAGCTTATTGAGATGTTGTCGTCGTCGCCGCCGCCGCTGCCACCGATTGAGGAAGTAGTTGAGCCGTCACCGCTGTTGAGGCCGCGCAATTCAGGGTCGCGATCGAGGTTGATTGAGATTTGGCGGAGGACGTTGGTGAGGTAGAGAACTACCGGGATCATTGTTGGACCAGGCTGGTCTTCGCGTAGAGCTGCGATGCATTGTCTGAGAAGCAGAAGGACAGCAAGTCAGCAAGAACATCCTCTTGACATGGCATATCGATGGGAAACGTATAGCAGCTCATACATACTTCGTCACCCTCTCAATCTTCCTCGCCTTCAACAACCCCGAATCCCCAGCAAAATCCCTCACATAGCGAAAATACCCTATCACAGCCTCACAGAACGGACTATGGATGCTCCGTAACGCTTCTGAGGATAAGCTGTTCTTGACCTTGTTAGATAGTTGCGCGTCCTTGTTGTTGTTGTTTGTCGGGTAGCGCGAGTTGAGTTCATTGTGTAGATCTTGGTAGGGTTTCTGCTTCTCTGGGTCGAGATTGTCGAAGTTTAGGACGAGAAAGTCTGCTATGCGGCGGCCGTTGTGGGTGGTTATGCCGTGTTGGATTTGTTGGAGGAAGGAGTCTATTGTTGACATTATGAGCCGAACCTGGGCTGGGGGTGTGATTCGTAGTCCTTGACCTAGTTGTGATTTATATTCGAGATTTGTCGGACAGTTCCTGGGTCGATCGCAGCATACTGTTCTCGCGTCACTTTGAGAGTTCTGTATTTGACATAGCAGGGTTCAGCATTGTTCAGTCGTTTACGAGCTGTTTTGTTTTGTAGAACGTGTTCCTTCACTACACAAGAATTCACGACGAACTACGAGATCACGTGTTCCCTTTGAAAGTGGTCCGGAAAAGGTCAAATTGAGCACAGACAGAAGTGCCTTCTAAATGGAAACGGTATCTACAGCTATATTGGTGTCGTTGTCCGTATACACAATATTCAACGATCCCCACGACGCCAGCGCTATGTCACAATAACGAACGCCTGAAATCACATCTTCTGCTAGCACAGCTCATCCTAACTGTGCCGCAGCGCTGATGATAATGTCTGCGACTTTCTGCACCTCCTCTTGTGCTTTCTGCATATCGCCAACTTCGGCCCAGTCTCTGACGCCTGGGAAGAAGGCTTCATCGTAACCACTCCATTTTTGTGGTCCGAATATGACATGTTTGAATTGTGTTCTGTTGACCAGGCCTACATCGTCGAGTAATGTCTTTTCGAAGTGCTCCAGCTTAGCATTGCGTTCCATACGCTTGAGGCCCAGGAAGCTGGTTTCAAACCCACCTGTGGCGAATATCTGGCTGTGCCATTCATTATCAAAGTCCATGTAGCGGGCGGTTTCTTGCTCGAGGATGTCAGCTGCTGACCGCAGTGGCTGAACATCAAGCTTGTGGGACGTTGTACTATCACCATTGACATCTTTTTCGAGTTTGTCAATGTAACCGCCGAGTGCGTTGCTGTAAGCTTGTAAATCGAGTGGAATTAAAGCGTGATCCGAAAGCTCGAGGATGACCAGGGCCAATACCTGAGCCATTGTCTTGTGATAGTACCAGTTTGGATCACCAAACTTGATCATCCATTCGTAGTTGTCGTAACAACTGTGATAGGGGAACTCTTGCCCTCTGAACTCAAGGTCAAGCGAAGGTACACCTGCAATATCCTGAAAAGCAACATAATCGCTACCAGCACCAAGTCCTTCGAGCGATCGTCCTTCGTGGTCCCATGTTTCGTGAAGTGATTTGTTTGTGCCGGGATCTGCGACTCGTGCCAAAACGTTCTTGAGAGCTTTCTCGAGCATAGGCGAACCTGAAGCGTGGAAGTCGATTCCACTAACAGCTGTATCCAGGTTGATATAAGCAACGCCATCTCTTTTGAGGTCTTCTAATCTATTCTCGACATGTTCAGTAGAACCAATCAGATTGTACTCTTCACCGTCCCAGCTGGCAAACTCGATAGTTCTCAGTGGTGCCCAACCTTGCTTCTGTAGTTCACCAAACTGTCGAATTACCTCAAGCATAACAGCCGTGCCACTGCCTGGATCAGCGGCGCCGGTACACCATGCATCACGATGGTTGCCGACTATTATCTTTTTCGTATGCTGCTCGAGACCCTCAATCCGGCCAAGGATGTTGTAGATCGGCTGTCTCCGCTCCTCTTCCAGTAGGTTCCTCAAATTCACCTTGGGTGATGTTGCATCGCCAGTCCAGTATTCAACGCTAGAGTCGCCGACCCATTCACCATCTAATTTTTGGCCATGACCTTTTAGATTTGACAGCAAATGTTGCGCATCTCGCCACGATAGTGGTATTGAAGGAATCTTGTTGAGTCCTTCACTCTCCGCTGGATCCAGACGCTTGGGCTCGCCAGAGGTAGAGGCCCAACCAGGACTCAACACATCACCAACAACCCATGACATCAGACTGACAGCGCCTCTCTGAACAGCATCAGGCGGCATATACCTCCCATCTGGATACACTGGCCCTTTCAGTGACCCGTCTTGAGCAGGATCCGAGTAGATAATACAGCCCGCTGCACCTGCCAGCTCAGCTGCTTTCACCTTCAGTGCACGATCGCCTTGTGTGCCGTAGTACCTTACTAAAATGATCGCTCCCTCCAAAGGTATATTCTTGCTTTTGAGATCTTCGAAGTCCTGCCTCGAGCCATAATTGGCATAAATCAGGTGTCCCGTCACATCTCCACTAGCACTATGTCCATGAAACACATATGTCTCCTCTCTGATCTCCTCGAGCTTGGCCTCCCACTGAAGATTCTCAGGTTCGACTATTGCCACTCTTCTTCCTTCCTTGCTAGGATAATTCAGATAGACATCAAATCTTTCCATACGCACGTCAGCTAAACCTCCAGCTTTGAATTCTTCCTCCACCCACTCCCCAAGCACATAGTTGCCTTCGGTTCCAGCCATGTGTGGGTATTGTGTAATCCGTTGTAAATATCGCGGTATGTTATCAGACTCTTGTATCCCATCCATAACGTAGTTTCTTATACTATCCGGTTTGAACATGTAAATGTTGCGCCTGTTCCCAAAGCCAATAATATCCGACGCTATCAGCACATACAGTAGTCCACCAATAATGAATATCCCCACCAGTCTTCCGAGTATGATGGCACGATTGTTGTCCATGGCTTGCCAATCTATCTGAGGCATGCGCGGTCGCCAGGAGGGAAGCAACCACCGTAACGAGGGTAACCTTATCGAGGGTAGAGAGTGGGTGAAGGAAGTAAAACGCTTGAATCGATCGGAGAGTAGGCTTCGGTTCGAGTCGCTATCGGTTGGATCCTCAATGTCCATCTCCTGCATCTCACGGCGGACAGAAGCTTCCTCGTCTTCGTCTGCGTCGAGTCCATCGAGGGAGTCGAGTGAGCCTCGCTCAGACTCGGCAGTGGGAGGAGCATAGTTGCTGCGTCGTGTTTGGTCGCTGTCTAGATTGTGTTCATGTAGGAGACCTTGCCTTTCAGCATCGTCACTTGTCTCTTGCGGTCCGAGGTTTGAATTGGAAGACGAGGGTCTCGACGAGATTGCTTCATCGTACGACGGTAAAGGTGCAAGGTAGGAGAAGGTGTATTTCTCGTCGCCAGGCATGGTAGTTGTTGCAATCGCTTGTGATCAGGGAGGTGCCGGGTGGCCCTCAGGATGTTGCTGACTACCGCTGGTTCATTTTCCTGGCAGGTATTGTCTTTGTCCGATTCCAACTACAGACGCTGCGATGCTTCTAGCTTGAGAATTGCATCCACGAGGCGAACAAACACAAACACAGGGGAAGTCGTTCAACTCGTCCGGGCGTGCCCAGAGCCACCAAGTCGTGGCATTACGAACCCAGATCTGCTAGCCGAAACCCTACTACTTGGCGGGCCGAAGCGAGACTTTGGGGCGCCAAATTCATTATTGCGAGCTTGCATTTTCCAATTCTGTAAGCACGACAGTCGCTAATGGTAGATCTTGCGTAGCTACTCGAATTATGATATACAAACATGAGGGCGCATGGTCAATAGACCACAACTTGCTGATCTTGCTCAGGCCTCACTGCTTCTGATCAGGTCCATACAGAAGGCAGCCCATGCTTTGCCATCATCAGTCTTCATGCCGCCTTGGACATCGCGACGAATAGCATTAACCACAGTCTCTCTGTACCGCTCTTCGTAGGCTCTCTTTACCTTCTCGAGGTGCCTAGAATCCCAGTGCAGTCTGACGACTCTCGATATCAGGAGTTCTGCCCGGCCTGCACTAGGCTTCGATGCAGTAGGTGATGGGGAGCGACCATATTGAGCAGGAGGCGCAAATTCTTCTATAGCTTGGTGCAATAGCATGGCATCGCGCATAGGTCGGTTTAGAGCTCCGTTGATGATGTGAGCTAATACTTCGCCCTGCAACGTTGATTAGTGTCAATTCCGTATGCATTCGGGCTCTTACTTACCACCAGGTTCTGAGACTTCGAGATCATGTCTCTTGCAAAATTCCGCTTGTGACTCTTTTCATAATACCTCATCACTTCACGCAAATGGTCGTCACTTTTGGTCATGATGATCTTGATCATTGCTGTTTCTCCGCCTGCTCCTGCCAGAGCATCACGCAGATCCTCTCCATCCTCATGGACATCACGCATATTAATACCAAGGCCTTCAGGTTGTCGACGTTCTTCAAGAGCAAGCAAGATGGCGAAGCGGAATTTGTCCGCCTTTAACTCAGCTTTCATACACTTTTCAAGATCATCGTCGTACCTCTTGTCCTTGAACACGTCTTTAATTTGATGAATGGTCTCGTTGCTGTGGCCACAGAGCGACTCGATTAGCAGCTCCCGCCTGGATGCACCAGACTGATAGAAACAGTTTGCCCAGTATGCGTCGCCCTCGTACCTTCCTAAGCTTGTCGCATAGAGCACTTTGCCGAGATTGCCACCAGGAAAACGTGCCTTAATATGTTTGCTAAGGTTGATGCCTTGCCCATTGATCTTGGCGAAATTCTTATAAGCTGTTTTGAGTGTTGTAATCTCGTCCGTGGTAAGCCATGGGAGGATCTTGAGAAGTGGCTTCACATCAGGCGTTCTGTGGTTGCCTTTTAAAGCCTCGGCGATCTTCTCAGCATCCTTGTCTGGATTATAGAAAGAAACAGCCTTCTTCTTCTCGGGCCTAATAGCAACTGCCATCGCATTGCTAGATAGTCTTCGTGCTTTCGACCCACCAGTCTCAAGCCTTGAGTCCAATGTCTTCGGCGATCTGCCGTTCCTACCAGCTATACCTTGCCTCTCCCGTTTCAGGGCCTTGATCTGCTGAGATATCTCCTCATCTGAGTCATCACTGTCACTGAGGTCAAAATCTGACATGGCTTCCTCATCTCTCCTGCCACTAGCGGCCGTCAATGGTGAGGGAAGTGGAGAAATAGTCTGATATGTGCCTTTATAGGCCTCGAGAAGTGGCGATGCTGGCGGTCTGCTACCACCTGCTAGACTTGCTCCAGCTACACCCAGATTGGCTCCAGACACGCCGCTGGTTGATAGTCGTCCAAGGCTTTTTCGCAGTTGTTCTGTACTAAATCCAGCCGGGTTTCCCGGTGCTGGCGATTTCGACCTTTCACGATGATAGCTTTGTCGTCTGCCAGATTCGCCCAAAGTCTTGACTCTCTCATCGGTACCATGTCTGCTACCTGCTGGACGTACTGGTTCTCTTGTCGCGTAGTTGTCATCGTTGTATGCCTTCCTTTGTGCTGTACCTGGGGGTCGAGTGGGATTTGCAGTACCATCGTAGGCCTTCGCGTACGACGGCTGACGAGTACCGTTGTTGTAGTTATATTGTATGCTGTTTGGATCAATTTGAGCATACCGTACTTTTCCTACATCTTCGTATCGTGTTCCTATGGGACGAGGTTGCGGACTAGGTGGTGGCTTGACTGATTGTCCAGGAAACCCACCTGGGATTGTACCAGTACCAGGGAAGGCAGCATATTGTAAGGAGTCGCCGTTCGTGAATGCAGTACCGTTCCCGCGCGCATATTGTGGTGTTCCAGCATAATCTGCGTAAGGATCTCGTCCCTTTCGACTACCAGCCGTTTTCACGTCTTCTATCCCAGAAGCAGCGTACTTGTTTCCTCCTTTCTTGCTGTACTCGTACTCGTTTTCCTCTTTCTGACGTCTAAGGTTTTCCTTGTCTGATCGCGCGTTATACGCATCTGGGGTGCGATCCTCGTATTGAGGTGGCTCAGGATAGTCGTCCCCTTCTGACTCTGACTCACTGTACTTGCTTCGCGAGGGCTTACGGTGTCGCCGGTCGTCGCCGGCAGCTGCAAAATGGTCGTTGCTGGCTCGGGCAGTACGTCCACCTGGAGATTTTGACCTGGCACGATCACCTCGTGGAGCGTGTAAATTGCTAAACATAATGTAAGAGGAACAGAGAATCAACCCACGATCGCGATGAGGTTGATCTCTCAGGCAAGGTTCATAAATTAGACAACAGCATGGCAATATATCTTTGCGACAGCTTCAGCATGGATGTGGTGGATTTTACACAAGTTAGTAAGAAGCGCATGTAGAGCACTTCTGCGGCCACCCCTTCAGGTTGTCTCCATCTGATCAACGTGAGACGATCCTGTCGCAAAGGAAGATAGTTCATGCAACATGCGACGCCAATACGACTATCTATGTGCCAATGACAAAGCTTCGCGCAGGAAGAGGTTGGTAGACGAGTGGACGCGCGGGACGCCAAAACGAGCTGGTTTGGGAAGCCACCATGCCTGAAATGGGGCAGGGCGAACCAGCCAACCGGTAAAGGGTGGCCTTGGAGCAACTTCCTCCACCTTCGTTTGAAAGAAGGTCTTGCTGGAAAGCTTCACACCTCACGTCACGGTCTCCTCGAGTGGCCTCACTGACACCGAACACGTTGGTGAGCAAAAGTTCCTTGTGCTACGTCCAAGCTTCACAAGACGCCGAAGCATTCATGCTGGCTGCGCCGTGTCACCAAGGTGGGAGGGAAACCTTGTGTCGCATAATCCAGTCCCAGAAAGGTAGCTTCAACCTTGCCCAGAGAGGTTAGCGAACTGTCAGGATCTTTTGTCTCCTCGTTCTTTTGACGAAGGTCTCAACCTGAGCACAGGCGAGCTGCCATATCGCCCATGCTGTATGCAACTCATACCATGTGTAATGCTGCTGGAGATCCATAGCCAGGTGACAACCAAACATGAAGCTGAAATGTCATAGGTCGTGACCCCAGAGTAACAGTGTATTAACAACAACGAACTACCGATGTGGAAAGAAGGACACACGACAAACGAGTGAAGCAGCAAGAAGCTCTGTTGCCTAATAAGTTCGTTTTCAGCCATTTTCTCCTGTTTTTCCTGGAGGAGCTATGGGACAAACACAATCAGTATGCGAGGTCATGGTAAGGATATTAAGTATTTGTTTAGACAGCATCGTCACATCCTACAGTTATGGTACACATCAATCCTCTACCTGTCTTCACACCTTGCCTGCCTCATAGATCGTCGAAACTCTTCTCAGTATGTGGTCGCTCGTTTTCTTTGTTGCTGTTCTTGGAACAACTCGGGGGTGTCAAAATAATGGTGAATCCTTGGTGTTTTTCGTGTACATCTTCGACACCGTCCAGTCCCATTGCTACCAGTTTCTCAGCCACAGTGTGTCTTTCCGCTCTCGATTCGACTCTATCCTGCAAGCCCTTGTGGTTCTTAGGTTTCGTGAGTAGCCTCCTGTAGTCCTCTCTCTGCCACTCCTCGTGATTGTCAATCCCACTCATGCCGTCCGTCTCTAAGAAGGGTGCGCGGTAGACAAGAAGACAAAGTTGCTGAATCGCTCCGTTGACGACTGCGCAAGGCTCGCACGACCTCGGCTCGGTAGTCGTGATAAGATCAGGACATGCCTCCTTGGACTCAAAGGCGACGTTCTTGCACCGATGGAGGAACACCCTCTCGCACGATGTACACTCGAACGTCGTGCACATTAGAGAAGTCGTAGGTGCCAGTGAAGTTTTCGTCGTAAACAGCGAGACGCGAGATGCGAGAGGTGATTTGAATATCAGGATGAGGCGTCGTGTGCTACGTCCATAGCATGCGACAATAGCCACAGAGGGATGCTGGTATTGTTTGTATAGAAGGAACATACGAGTGAAGCAAAACGAAACACGAGAGAATACACAAGAAGATGTCCATATGCTGTTCGTTGGGATAGTGTTGGTGAAGGTTATACAAATTGTAGTAGTGCAGAGCTGGGATTCGATAGCTTTCAGTGTTAGCTGCTTACCACTTGCGTTCCTCAGCGACACGGAAACGTGTTGCACTCATGGCTAGTGAAATCACGCCTGATTGATGGTACCTGTATAGTTTCCACTTTCTCAAAGCTGCCACTGTGAAGCCAGGACGCGTATAAGGTTGATTGATGACATGATATACCTCAGGCCAGCTTTCGAGAGTGTGAAGATATACGTAGAAACCTGTAAATTATCGAGCTCGGGTGTAGCCAGCAACCCAGTTTCGAGTAGCAAATTATATTACATCAAGTCCTTGCATGAATTACGTTGACTATCATCGTGAAGACTCGTCTCAATGCCTTTTGTGGTTATTCACCTTACGAATAGATCAATGTCCATTGAGATCGATACTTGATGGCCGTGAATCGTGATCCTCGTGTGGACTAGATGTCTTGAGATGAAATTGTGGTTCGCGACGTTGTGGACTGATCTCAGTATATTTGAAGTGACGGCAGAGAAAGAAAATCGCCTATGATGCTGTTTTATGAACGCTTCAGAAGAGGTCCTCACTTGAGAGTGACGATTTGACCGCTGTTGATGCTTTTTGTTCTTTTTAACCGGCAAGATGGCCTGTACAACACGAGTGACCACAACCCGTTACTGCACCGCAACTCATCCGTGTACTGCTCCTGTTGCAGGGTCGCCGATCAATGAACGCCTCGCAGGCCTTAGGAGCCGAGTTTTCACACTTATCACGATAGATATCAGCACAGGGCCATTCAGCTCATGGAAACCCAGTAAAGATTAGCCAACCTGCTCCAGCACCGCTTCAACTTCTTGGAAGGTCACCACGCTTCAATAGTCTCAATTATTAAGCTATGGGCGACCGCGAAGATCATTTCACAGTCTTTGTCAGGTTGCCATTCGCCAGAGGCGACTTCATAGATCCGCCTCCAGTAGCGTGGTCGGCAGCTAAGGAAAGAGATCTTTGGGAGGTACTATCCAAGTCCTCTAAAGGTCACGAGATCGACTGGAGGGGACTCGCCGAACGATTCGAAGTCACCCAGGCATTTTTACTGCAGCAAGCGGCATGGCTTTACGAACGACAACTATCTCAAGTCCGTGCACAGATGAGACGCATGGGGTCAAGGTCATCTAATACTGCATCGCCTCTACCTTCTTCGAATACAGCAAGCGTCGTTAGCACTCAACCTCTGAGAAGGACAGGTAGTGGTGTTGGCTTCAAAGTTCCATCTCGTCCAGCGACACAACCTGCTGCAGCTGAATCGAGCACCCCAGGCACACCCAATAGAAGTAAGTCATCGTTCGCTGCACGAACAGTCGCACAGGGTGGGCCAATTCACCCAAAGGCGGAGTCGACAGCATCGAGGCCGTTGTCGCGGCGAACTTCCAAGGAGAATGAAATTGGTAGTAGGACGCACTCAAGACGAGGCAGTATTCAGCAACCGAACACTAAATCTCCTAGACAAGAAGTGGTGCATGAGGTTGACTCGTCCTCGGATGAAAATATGACACAATCTCGTATGCTACATCGAAGACCAAATCCTGCTGCTTCCAGACGAACAGCCCCAGGTAGAAAGCCACAGCACATGCGAAGGCCGTCCGCACCTCAGCTTGACGAAGAGGACGAAGACGATACGCCCGCCTTCTTGCCGTTCTCTACAACCTCTGGCGACACCACAAAGGCTGACTCAAGCACGAGCCGTGACCCTGCAGCAACTCTACGAGGCGGCATGGCACAAACGGCAAGACCATCAATTCATCGTCGAAGCACTTCAGAACGAATTTTACCTCAGCAATCGACATCAAATGACCAGCTCACATCATCCACAAGTTCAACGTCAGAGAATCAGGCCAATCCTCGTCCGAGGAGTGCTGAACATCGTCAACAAGGGCGTGAGAATCTACCCAACCCACTATCACCGCGACAACAAGCAGCACTCGCCGCGGCGGCAGGCCTGTCTCCTCGACTACGTAGAGCAGGTAATCATGGCGGCCATGGATCAGAATCATCTCCAAGCATGGGCAGCAGTTTTAGTGACCTCGATGATGCAAGCGTGACTCAGTCAGCATTAGAAGAAGCTCTTCTGAGTGGCATGGGAAATACAACCATGACTATGGGCGGACCGAGCGGTGCTGTTGGTAATGTAGCCAATCGAGTCAGTGGTATTAGCCAGGCTCTTAGGAGTAGATATTTCGATGCGCGAGGTGGAGAATCTCAAAGGTAGATCACATTGTATTAGCAACCGTTGCGTTTGCATGGTTGCAAGCATGCCAACAACATCCAACGAACGCATCTGCTTTATGTTTGCTCGGCTGCGTGCAAACACCTGGAATCGCTAAGATTTAACTCTGACATGATGCACCAGAGCCTGGGGGACCTTTCATGAGCTGCCGTCCTGGACTTCAAAATGTCAGAAACTGATCGACCTTGCAGTGCTACTCAGCAACCCCTTCAGAAAGCGTCGGCTACACAGCAAAACGAACAGCAGCAAGTCAGTGATAGTGGACGTACTGACACAAGCGACTCTTCGTTGGTGCGACAGGAAAATCTATGTTGTCGTCTTGACACTCTTACCAAGCGACTGGATAGTTTGAGCCTCAAGATCCGCCAAGCTCTGCAGGTTTTCTCATCATCTGCAACGCAGAATCACGTTGATGGCTATGGTAGCGGAGATGCACCACAACCAGATGCTTTGGGCGAACCAGGCGTCCACCACAACGTTCTCCGGCAAGACTCAAAGTCTTCGGCAGCGCCATCCATTGAGCACCGTCAATCGGAACCAGATCTTCGACTACGTGGTGGCTGTGGTGACACCTGCTGCGGGTTGATATCACGCCCATGTCCGATATATGGACCAGCCCCCCCTCCTGGACCTCGACCGGTTCTTATTAACAACTACGGTACCTATAGGGTACCCTCCGGAGCTCCCAGACCACCGAGAGCACATATTCCGACTCCACCATATCCGTGGAAACCCAATACCAAAGGAAGGTATATCATTCAATAGTCATGGAAGTCTTGGAGGACGAGGAAGCAGTAGCCGCAACACTCAGACATGGGGACGGTGTCTCCGAGGATTGGGCCATAAGGATTTCGTCAGCAATTAAGAGCACTAAGCAGGTACCGAGTAGTTGTGGTCTGTAAAATCGCGTGGAACGCTTTATTTCACCCTACAGATCACAACGCGAAGCTTAAATTCTCATCACTGCTCTTCCTGCTGCTTGATGAGCTTCGAAAACTCTCTCAAATCCTCACATCTCCAACCATACCCAACCAATCCCTTCTCAACAGCCATTCTAGATTCACCCTCTTTACCCCAGACCGGCCCATCACCAGTAAGGAAGACAGAACTAACACCCATCTTCTTCGCAGGCGCATGATCATGTCCCAGAGATTGCGCAACATGCAGAATACGTTCCTTGCTACACCCAATGTCATCCGCATACTTGAGTAGGGCCTCGAACTTCCGCTGATCAGCCAATTTAAGATCCTCTTCACTTGTCCCAAAGTCCTCCGCCGTATACACCTTCGACCAGCTGATATTCCCAAGCCCAGAAGCAGCAAATGTCAAGTCCGTAGCGTATTTGTCGATATTACTCAGTGCCACGAGTTTATGGCCAGAAGACGCAGATTGAATTACTTGTAGAGCCTCAATACTTCCTGGAAAACAAGGCCAAGACTTGATGTTTTCCTCACTTCCAAAACGCTGCACTTCTTCGTCTGTAGTCGTTACACCGAGTTGCGCAGCGACCCGTCGCCAAATCTCCTGTAGGGCCTTGTCGAAGCGTAGTGGGTTTGAAGCTAGTTCCAGCTTGATAGTGTCTTCCTGTTTTTGGAAGATTTTGAGGAATTCAATGTCGCCTGTGGTTGCTGAGTCGGATATGTGCGATGATAGGGGGGCTGAGTTACGTAGAGGGGAATCTGTTGGTAATCGCGAGAGTAATGGTTTGAATGATGAGAGGATGTGTTGTTTGTATTGTATTAGGGTGCCGTAGACGTCGAATGAAATGATTTGGTATTGTGAGAGTGGTAGGCGCTTGTTGGTGGGTTCGGGCATTGGTATTTCTGACATGTTTGACATGATTGTTTTTCGATTGAAGCTGCTGATATTAGTTTTGCTTCAGTAGACCTGAATTATCATGCCTTGTGAGTGGGCAATCGAGTAACAACAACGAGGTCAAGATGAGTCGTGAGAGGTATATTGCTTCGAGATTAAATGGCCGCAGTTTTTCGACGACACTCAGCCGATGAGCAGCAATCTCTCACTACCAAGCTGATTGTGCTGCAATAACCTATCGCCAGGATTGAGGAGAGCTCTACAGTGTCAACGAGACCGAAGTCAAGAATTAGTCTCGGATGTTAGTCGATTGCAGGGCTTCAGAAGGTGAAAAGGTCCTCAATAAATTCCTTGTCATCAATTATCGTAAGTATTGCTTTTATACACAATTAATACAGGTAGAGATTGTCCTAGACCACGGATCACGTTGATGTGACCGCTTCAGCAAGCACATGCTCAGGTTTTGAAAACCAGCATCGAAAGCTAGGCAATTTGACACTGAGACCGTTCTCACGAATATCTCTCAACGCCTTGCTTCTCCGTCGATCTTCGTGGCGGGTTAGTCAAGTGTGAGCCACCATCCATTTCGACAGGAGCAACCATATGAGTTCCTACGGCATACCTAGATGTTGTTAGTAAGTTCTCTGAAACAATCTCCCGAACGACTTACGTAGATGCGTGGTTGGAGACAGGAGAGGCGGACTGAAGATGGGGACTTGGTGCAGCAGAAAGCATTGTAGGCTCCTGTGCCATGAGGTGAGCGGGTGCTGTAGGCATTGTGGGAGAATGCATGTTCGACTGATCGTATCCTGGTGGCATAGTATAGCCAGAAACTGACATATGTCCTGACTTGCCATACATTGAACTCATGTGTGGGTTATAGCCAGGATGGATTTCCTGCGCCGGTGCTCCCGGAGCAGGCCCTATGTGACGTCTCGATTGTCTTCCACAAAACCAGATAGCGACTGCAGCAGCAAGGAGAACCGCAGATCCACCAATGGCAATTCCAGCAATTGCACCAGGTGAGAGAGCAGCATGAGATGGTGGCGGTGGTACTGCACTAGTAGCAGGAGCTCCCGTAGCTGTCGAAGAAGGTGCACTCGTTGTGGTGGCGACACCGGAGGGTATAACTCCCTCACTCGGCCAGTCTTCACCTGGTACCAAAACGAATGTACTTTGCTCAGCGAGCTGTCTGTGACGCTCCAGGCTCGTGTTCGCGTTGGGATTGACCACACCGACCATTCCGTAGCCTATACATGACCCCGGCGCACCGCAGTAGAAGAATATCGGATCGCTATCATTCACTCTTACTGACCACTTTGGTGGGTCATCAAGAACAGCATCAACCGGTTCCCATCCAGACCAAAATCCCGGATGCCCTGCGCCTAAGATCATCTCATAAGGTACACAGGGATAGCCATAGTCTGCACGAATGACAGAGTGATTCGTTGGGTAAAATCGGAACTCTTCACACGAGATTAGACCAGGATCTTGAATAGGTAGCGATTATCTTACCAATGATATCCCCTACTTCTGCTAATGTCACATCTGGTGAGAACGAATGACCGCCCTTCGCAACGTCTATCGTGTGTGTGACTGGTTCCTTGGATGTGCTGGTTGCATTCGCGGAGGATGTCGCAGACGAAAGTGCCGCGGTCGACGTGATCGAAGACGATGGTGATCCAGAGCCTTGCGCCACGACCGCAGAGATCAGAGCAATGAAAGCTGTTGTTCTGAACATTTTCAACGGGAGTATTGCCAGCACGACTGGCCGTAAACGAGGGGGGCCTTTCAGAGCAATATCTAGAACAACAAGAGATGCAACGCAAGGAAGGAGGACAACGTGCATCTACTGGTCAGACAGTGGCCAGCCACATAACTCACCACCGCCGAGTACATAGTCATCCTATGCGTGTTTCTTCGTGTCCGGCACTTAACGTGGCAGCTGCACAGTAACCTAGCTCTGAGGGCGGACTATCAGTCGCAAGCTCTAAAATGGAGCTTCAAGAGCTGTCAACAAAGGACTGTTACTTCTGCTATGCCAAATTTGGTGGCACGAGGCAATAGTTTTGTCCGAGCCAGAGAGCTTAGACCTTTGTTCAAATCAGCACTAAGCTAAACACCTCGAGCCGGTTTGATGAGGCTGACGGGCGAAGATTGGGAATACAGCAAGGAGTTGCAGATGTGGAAAGTGGACTGATCAAGTTGGGGAAAGCGTGAGGCCGACCCATGTCATTTGGATGTCGCCAGAACTCTGTTTCGGGAGGCCTCACTATTTGAAAAAGCATGGACTAACCTAAAAGCCAAGCAATGACCGAAGTTGCAGTAGCATATGCTCTGCCATTTCCTTTGCGGCAGTAAGGTAACATTAGTGAATGCAAGCGGACCTTCTATATTAACCATGAAAGATGACTGACCGGCCCACAGGATTGCACTTCGTTCTACCAAATAGCTCTGCACGAGGTATCAGAACTAACTGTACACGTTGCGATTCACTTGAGTCTTTAGGAGGAGTCTCATCATGCAAGGAAACTTTTCTCTAGTATAAGACATACGATTCGAATCTCAGGATGCAATATGCCGTGCTAATCTGTAGTCATGCCTGCATGGAAGACAGATGATTGTGAGAATGTCTCAAAAGTGGTTGAAGCTGTCAATTGAGCTCTATACTAAGCTTGTCCATCAAGCAGATTGCATCACGATTGAAAGAACCATGTTCGAACATTCAGCGAAGGAGAGTTCGTTGCAGAGGTGAAGTTCAAATTACGAGTACGAAACTGGTGCTGACAGAGCGAATGGTTGCCAAGACGTGCCCTGCAGAACCGAGCCGCCAATGCAAGCATAACGTTATGGCACTTGGCCTTGACCTGGCCAGTAACACCACTGCTGTAGGCTCTCATCTCGCATTTCCCACCATGCTCACCATTCTTCTTTATGGCTTGTGCGAACAGGTCAGCTAATCCAGTTCTCATTTGAAAGTGCACAATCTCCTCACAGGCTCATAGTCGTTCGACAGCAATGGGGTCGAGTGGCAGCAAGCGCAAAACAAAAGAGCCCGAGGTACCATCTATAGATGCAGATCCCGCCGAACGCAAAAGAATACTTAACGTGATCGCACAAAGACGGTATCGCAGGAGAAGAAAGGAACACATACGTGACCTTGAGCGTACAATTTTAGCAGGAGACGACAGGGCCGATGCCACTGTATCCACGAGCGAGATGATCACTCCATCACCGTCCCATCTGACTCAAATCGACCACGACTCTACACTGTTTGACGCGAGTGCGATAGATTTTGCTTGCTTCGACCCGAACACGTTGGCGGCCGTCGATGCTTGTTTCACCTTTCCACTACCGTGGCTGCCTCCATCTCCAGCACCAAGCATACCCTCGGATATCATTGACCATACTCAACCTTTTTCAGACGATGTGCTCAGCTTCTCAGGCGATGAGGTCCATCTGCCTGTACTCGAATTGAACCTTCTCCGTGGCGTAATGACAGTCGCGAAGAGTCTGCAGGTTGACTCGATTATCTGGTCGTTAGATGCGACTTCACCGTTCTATGGCTCAGCTTTATCTCCTTCCTCGTTCTCGCATCTCCCCATAAATCTTCGCCCTACATTGACACAACGTCATTATCCTCACCATCCTGTTCTGGACATACTACCCTGGCCCAGTGTGAGAGACAAATTAATATTAGTCTTTGCTCAGCCGATTGATCTGCGACCCCCAAATGCACGAACTCCAACAGCTCTATTGGACCTTGCTTATGATATGGAGGATTCCTCTGAAGGTATTCGGATTTCAGGCAGTGACCCATTTGCTAGCGACAACTGGGAAGTGGGTGAGAAAATGTTCTGCAATTGGTGGTGGTCGATGAATTCGGACGTAGTTGCAAGAGCGAACGTGCTCCGTCAAGAAAGGGGTGCGAGATTGCTGAGTTTTGGGAGGAACATCGAAGAGGTTGTCTAGTGTGCAAGAGTGAGTGTTGAGGCAATTGCATCCAATGTTAGCTACCGCGCAGTTTCAGAGTTATTTGCTTATTCTTCTATTCACTGAAGAATAGCGATCTTGATCTCTGATGGTGTCCGGACTGCAGTCACTCCTTGACCCATGGCAGACCAAGCTTATGCATTTCTACTGCTAGCTGGAACAGGTAGTCAAGACTCTCACACTGTGTCTTGGCTTTCGCGACAGTGTCACCCCAGACATAGATACCATGTCTTCTGACAAGAACAGCACAAGTATCCGGATACTTCTCTATCGCCTCCTCGAGAGCACCTGTGAGATCTTCCTCGAAAGCGGTGTTTTCGATGATTGGAATCTGCATAGTATCGTGGTAGTTGAGCATACCCTTACCAGGACCTTTTGGAATACCCTTGATCTGCTCAATGTGGCTGATTTCGAAACAGGCCTCTATCCCATACAATTTTTCAACTAGCAAAGTGACTAACACACACCATTGAGAGTGGCTATGAATACAGCATCCGGCTCCTCGTTCGAAAGCAGCGAGAAAGAGCGGTGTACATGCTGACGGCTTCAAATCCGGAGGTTTGCGAATGTACTTGCGGTCTGATGGGGGGTACTTAGGTGTAGGATATTCCATAACAAAAATATTCTCGCTCTTCATCATCTCTTTTTGTACTCCGGAGGGTGCGATGAAAATATGGTTGCCCTGCTTGATACTTGTCCCACCACCAGTACCTGTGCACCAGCCATTGTAGAAGAATCTTTTGCATAGGTCTGGAATTAGGTTTGCTGGATGGTTTGGGTCTTCGGATTGTACCAAGTGATCACTGCTATTGCTTTCCGACATGCGGTCGGTTCCATTTGTGTCGGCCATATTACTCACAATCGATTAGACGCTCAACCTGAACGAGAGGACACCTCTGTTAGAATTTGCAGAAAGAGCGACTTGCCAGGTCACGAAGCACGTGTCAAAATGTCATACTCTAGCGCGACTGCCAAGGACTATACCAACGCGATCGCATCTGTGGCCGAGGGTTGTCCTTCAACTGAAAATCAGCATGGCTGTCATAGGATCAGGCTCACTGACGCGTTAGCTACCAGGTAGACCTAACACCTTGGGGGCTATAAGGGTATAAATTGAAATATTGACAGTTTCTTGTATGGTAACTGAAGTTGTTTCGTGAATCCCTCAGTCCACTTCAGCGAGTCTGCATTGTGATACTACGAGAATATTGCCGGACTTGAGCATACACATTGCGATACACTACGGCAAAGTGTTCAAACTGCACGTCAGGTCGCACTTGCACACTTTTGAATTTAGTGTCACTGTATCCCGGAGAGGACACCTCTTCGCTGCGGATCTCATAAGTTCGAATTTCACATTTGAGCTTTTGGCTTTTTCTGCTTCAGATAGTATTGCTCTCTTCATTGTGGTACTCTGTCTATCCCAAGATGAAGTACATCACACCAGCGCTATGTGCGCTGCTGGTCAGCAGAGGCTATGCACAAGAGGCTGATGCTTCTGGCACCGACACCTCAGTTGCTGAGAGGCCTACCTTTACAGTAAGCTGATCTGAGAAACTTACTTTCTGAAGCAACTAACTTTCTTAGCCTACCAACTTGAAAGCGCCCTTCCTCGAACAGTTCACAGACGACTGGGAAACACGGTGGAAGCCATCACATGCAAAGAAGGAGGACTCCAAATCGGACGAGGACTGGGCCTATGTTGGCGAGTGGTCCGTCGAAGAGCCATCGGTACTGCCTGGTATAGTTGGTGACAAGGGTCTTGTTGTCAAAAACCCTGCTGCTCACCATGCTATCTCTGCCAAATTCGATAAGCCTATCGATAACAAGGGCAAAGATCTGGTTGTGCAGTACGAGGTCAAATTACAGAAAGGCCTCGAGTGTGGTGGTGCATATATGAAACTGCTGAGGAACGACAAGAAGCTGGCTTCTGACGAGTTCTCCAATGCTTCACCATATGTGATTATGTTTGGTCCCGACAAATGCGGAACTACAAATAAGGTGTGTCCTACTTTTTACACGATAAGAACAAAGGTTCTGACAAGTACAGGTTCACTTTATCTTCAAGCACAAGAACCCAAAGACCGGCGAGTACGAAGAGAAACACCTCAAGAGCCCTCCCTCGATCAAGAATGATAAACTCTCACACCTTTATACTCTGATTGTGAAGAAGGATAACACCATGGAGCTCTTGATTGATAACAAATCCATGAAGAACGGTACTCTTCTCGAGGACTTCTCCCCTGCCGTCAACCCACCTGCCGAGATCGACGATCCCAACGACAAGAAACCTGAAGACTGGGTCGATGAAGCTCGAATTCCAGATCCAGAAGCTAAGAAGCCAGAGGACTGGGATGAGGATGCCCCTTTCGAGATCGTTGATGAAGACGCCGAGAAACCAGATGACTGGCTCGAGGACGAACCATTGACCATTCCCGACCCGGAGGCGGAGAAGCCAGAAGATTGGGATGATGAAGAGGATGGTGACTGGATTCCACCACAAATCCCAAATCCAAAGTGCGAGGAGGCTTCGGGTTGTGGCAAATGGGAACCACCAATGAAGAAGAATCCAGCGTACAAGGGCAAATGGACTGCACCATACATCGACAATCCAGCCTACAAGGGTGTTTGGGCACCACAGAAGATCAACAACCCTGATTACTTTGAGGACAAGACTCCTGCCAACTTCGAGTCAATGGGTGCGATCGGCTTCGAGATCTGGACCATGCAGTCAGACATTACCTTTGACAACATCTACATTGGTCATTCCATCGCTGATGCTGCTGCTCTCCGAGCTGAGACTTTCGACGTCAAGAAGCCCGTTGAGGACGCTGAAGAGGCCAAGTCCAAGCCTAAGCCTTCTGAGAAGCCCAAGTCTCCTCGTGACCTTGTCTTCATGGATGATCCAATTACCTATATCAGGGAGAAACTCGACCTCTTCGTCACCTTGGCGAAGAAGGACCCCATTGAGGCGATTAAATTTATGCCTGAAGTCGCTGGTGGTATTGGTGGTGTTCTCGCTCTCACTATTGCATTTGTTGCACTCCTTGCTGGTTCTGGAACTGCCGCTGCTCCATCTAAGGAGGATATCAAGAAGACGGCGCAGCAAGCCAAGGAGAAAGCTACAGAGGTTAAGGATCAAGCTGTTGACGCCGTCGCATCTGGTGCTGAGGCTGTCAAGGACGAGGTCAACAAGAGGACAACTCGATCCTCTGACAAGCCAGAGTGATTCAGGATTTACGAAAGCATTTGAAATTGGTGTCCTGCTGTGGAATACCTCTTAGCAAGCCGAAACGCGAGCCGTGTTTAAAGTGAGCGTTATGTGTTGCTTCAGCCACGTAGCATGTGTTCGAGATGATGAAAGACAATGACGAGCCATCAATTTATTCTGTCATGAAGAGCGAATGTATCAGTGTTTAATGCCTTTCTGATTAGTGCGTATGATCCAC
Source organism: Lithohypha guttulata (assembly GCF_036872675.1). Taxonomy (NCBI): domain Eukaryota; kingdom Fungi; phylum Ascomycota; class Eurotiomycetes; order Chaetothyriales; family Trichomeriaceae; genus Lithohypha; species Lithohypha guttulata. The sequence continues at coordinate 355,534 of NW_027042752.1, read as the reverse complement.
GAATATGATGAGATAAATCCAAGTCTAAGTGGCACTGATGAGCTTCATGAGCATTGAGGCAGAAAAATTACACAGGAAACAGAGTGGAGTGCATTGTAGAATCAGAGCATGGTCAGCACGTTGAATGTTCTTGGATTACAGTCTCTGTAAGACCTATATCGATGTTGATACACACAAAATCTACTAATATATAGCTTCTAACAAGTACACGACACCAAAGACTAAAAAGGCGATAGCACCACCCATAGTCACTGCAGAAAAAAGTCAGTATCGTCTCAAAATCAAGACATAGATATGGGGGAAAAGCACTTACCAGTCCTCAAGCTCACCTTACCCGCAATAGCCTTCCCTCCAATGACCGCCGCCGCTGTGCAAATCGCGTGTCCTCCCAGCGCACCAGCCGTAACCCACCAGTAATCGCTTCCAGCAGCCATGGCGATAGTGGCGATTTGACTGCGGTCGCCCCATTCTCCTAGGAAGGTCATGACGAAAGTCTGGACCCAGGCTGGGCTAAGGAGGAGGCTGGAGAGGTTGTTGATGCCGTCTGTGACTCTGCGTAGTGTCGACTGTCGGGATGGGGAGGAGGATCGTGATGATGTTTCTGAAGTGGGGGAGTCGGGGGGTGAAGGGAGTCGGCCGTCTGATCGGCCTTTTCTGATGCCGCCTCCACGACCGGACTCGAGGATGTAGGGGGACATGTCTGAGCGTCTGCGCGATCTGCGGAGTGCTTGGTGTTCTTTTTCTTCTAGCTCTTGTTCGACTTCTTTCATTTCTTCGCTGACACCTTCGTCCGGGCTGATGTTTCGTGCTTCTAGGAGCATCTTGATGCCGAATACGAGGAATAGGCCAGCTGCGAGGAAGTTGGTGAGCCATTTTGGGATGAGGGTGGGTACTGCGTGGCCGAGGACGGCGGAGAGAACGGTCATGGTAATGAGAGCGGAAAAGGCGGCGGAGAAAACTAGTAGTCTGTCGTGACGCATTGCCATCAGGCAGGCTACCAGGAAAGTCTTGTCGCCTATTTCTGAGAAGAGGATCATGGTGAAAGCCAGGAAGAGAGAATGCAATGGTTGGACAATGTCCTCTTTTTGCAAATTTGTGGGTGTATCAGGTCGGACTGCAGATGGATGAGTCTTGAATCGCTGATCGTCCGATGGAACAGTGTTGTCTCTCTGTGTCGATGGGTTCTCAGTGGTAGGGATACTAATCGGCTTGTCGGGCAGATCTGTTGGCTTTTCCAGTGTCTTCTTGGTTTCATCTTCGGGGGCGGTCTTTGAGGTGTCTTCTTCAGGTGTAGTCTTCATCTTCTCCTTTTCACTATGTGGCAGCGGCGGCTGCTCTTTTGGTGCATCTGGTGTCTTTGCATCGGAATCGACCGAAACCTTCGTCTTGCTCTTCTCAGTTATACCGCCTTCTGTACCCCTCGTACCTTCGACAGGACCAGTCCGGCTCTTGTCGTCCATGACTCCGCCATTGCTCTGTGGAATATCTTCTTTGAGATAACGATTCTTGCCATCTTTTGCTTTTGTACGTTCCGAAGCAGAGCCATCATCTTTTCCAGCAGCTGGACCTTTGGTCTTCTTTCGTTCTCGGTCTGCTTTGGTTTCCACCCAAGGTCCCTCATGCGGAATTCCATCCTTGCCATCAACAGGCGCGTGGTGTGTACCTATTGGATTGGGCTTGTTGTTGGTTTTGGCCGTTGCCTCAGGAGCTGCCACCGAGGCGGCATTTTCTGCAGGCAAAGGATTTGCGATGACTGAGGAGACGAGTGAAAGCAGCAAGAGTGCACACAATGATTGTCCATGGCGTTGCGGTCTCATCGTAACGGCACAAGGTTTACTCTTACTGCTCGGGGACTATGTTTTTGTTCTCCAAGTGGATGTTTCGTAGTTGTGTCTCTACTGGCAGACTCGAGAGTTATGGCGATTGATGAGGCTGTACGGCAAGGGGCACTGGCTAGCTCGTCGAAGAAAGCAGGACGTATATAGACAAGATCTAGAGTTAGATGGTGCGAGACTGACGAGTCATGTAGTAGGACAAACGAAAGATGGAAGAAAGCTGGGTCGTTGTTGCGCTGTGTGACTACCCTGTTGTTTCTTGAGAATTGAGACGTAATTAACTTGCACTGAAAAGAACCCTTGTACCCATGCAGCGTCGCAGAAACTCGCAGTTAGGCTAGAACTTTAGGTTGTCTGGGGCCGCCAAGGGGACTCGGTATCACAGCCAATCGAACCATTTTGCGAGTGCTCAGGTGCCTGCGTCGATCCACTTGGACGTTGAGCCGCGAAAACTTAAATTGAGATTGAAGTCCTCCTGCTCCTTTTCTTCTCTCTGTTGACCACAGCCTGGTAACAGAAGTCCAAAATGGTCGATGCAAACCAAACCATACTCTGCTTGATAGGTATGTTCACTCTTAGCATCAGTCTTTACTTACGGCAGCCAAGATTCGCTCATGTACAATGTGGTTTGATGGACAAAGCAGGCAGCTGGAGCCAAGATAGCAACACGCAAACAAGCAACCAAAAGCAAAGATTGATAAAGAGTAGCAGTCAGACTGCCGTCTTGTATTCAAATATGTAAGTCTTGGAAGAAAATGCCGCCCAATAAGATGTAGTCGTAGCAGGTCAACTTCAACAGTGCCATGGGAAGGAGCGTGCTAAGACATGAAAAGTCGACTCCATTCATCATCCCCCCATAACTGCTTGTACACCTGTGGTAGCGTTGGCTCGAGTCCCGCGTCAAGCTCAATCTCGATCCGCTTGTGCTTGATTCTTACTATCTGTCGCCGATGGAACGACACAAATTCCACCCACGAGTCACGGTTCTTCCGGGCTTGATGTATCAAGTCCTCCTGCATTTGCATAGCACGTGTCATGTCAGTCAAGCCTCGTGTCTGCATGATCTCGTAACGATCATAATGCTGCCGTATGACATCGTTCGCCGAGTTTATCGTTTTCTTGAGAATGTCGAGCTCAGACAAATGATGGTTGAGACGAATCTCCAACTCCTTCTTCGTCTCAGGCAGCGGGTCTTCTTGAACCTCGAGGGATGTGCGCGTTGATCGGATGCTATTCGCCTTTTGTACTTCGCTCTTGCCACCAGGGAGTAGCGCAGAAAATCTCTTGCGAAGAGAGCTGGTGTCACTGCCGTTGGATGGTATTCGTTCTATGTCTGTCATCGAAGAGATACTGTTGGGTTGACTCTGTCGACTAAACTTTCTCAACTTTTTGGAACCAGCCGCCTCGCTCTGGCGCCGTCTCAAATCAAAGTCATGAACGCCATTTTCATCGATTTGGATGCGTGGCTGTCGGTTAGCCAACGCTTGATCGTACTCTGTAGGTGAAGTAGGCGATGCGGGAGGAGTGTCGGCTGTTTGCGTATTGAGCTGCGAGATGTACGTCAGCTGTGTCACAAACAAGTACTCAATGAATTACCAGCAGTTGTGCTCTGTCGGCCATGTTCACGTCCAGTGGTAGTAACTTCTGATACTTGTTCTCTAGATTGCTTGTTTTAGGATTGAAGAATAGGTGTCGAATAGTCCAAATAGTCGAAATGTTGGGGTGATTGTGTTTGTCACAATATGGTACCTGCAATACTGCCGCCTCGCAGCGTCATGCGCAAACGTCCAAGAGCGAGGCACTCTGAGTGACAAGTGCCTTCCTCGAGTGTTTTCTGCCTGTATTCAAACAGTGCACAAACAAAAATTTCAACCCCAGCCAGCTAAAGTCCAGCTCGTCCTCTCGCCTGCCTTAGGTCGAAGGCCAATTGTACTCATACGTTGCTGCAGCACACTTACATCTAGATCTCGGCTCGCACCTACCAGCCCATGCGAAAGAAAACGTTCTCGCTGGATCTCGACAAAACTTTTCACCTTCAATGTGCCCAAAAGACTTGCGCCAGCCCATGACCCTAACGTATCTATCTGTCGTACCACACCGTACGTAGCTGGCTGAATGTGTTTGTGCTTCTCACGTAGATATCTCTCTTCTGTCTCTGCTTTCTCCGTCCATATGGTATCGCTATGTCTTACGTCAACAGGCTGTACACGACCTTGTGCCAGTTCTGATAGTCCTTCGCGTCTCCTGCGCACCTTCTTGCCCTGTATTGTTGACCAGCCTTTTGCTTCGAGGTGACGAGAAAAGCTCTTGGTAATTAGGGACTGGAGACCTAGTTGATCGGCTCCATCTCCTATGAACATCATTCGAGAGATGCAGATACCCCTGATGTCTGGAGGCAGGTTCAAGAGGACATTGTATATGACTTGCTGCACAGGAAGCTCCTCATCATCGGCATGTCCCTCCTCTTCAATGTCATTGCCCAGCAGTGACTGTTGAATTTCTGCCTTCAGTTCACTCCTCAAGAATGTGACTTGTTGTGTAAAGCTGCTCGTAGGCCATTGAACGTCTATGGTATCAGATGTGCCTGTGTTATCGGCAGCCTGTTTCTCCTTGTCGTCACATACATGTCTTGCAATTCTAGCAAGAAACTCTTCTACAGTCTCGAGATCCAGCATACATCCATGAGGGAGCCTTTTCTCTGCCCATTCCACGAACTTCCTCGTCAATAGCTTCGAAGCTCTTGTGCTTCTTTTAGCAAAGACCTCTCTGTACTCGTATACTGCTGTAACGGTCGTCTCCTCCCATCCAATTTCGATCACAAGCCCAGACCGCACGCCCGCTGCAACCAGTGCAGTAACTGGAGTGGGGAAGAGAGTAACGGTAGGAAAACTCCATCTTTCAAGAATCGTCTGTAGAATTGTCGCAAGTACTGGATGCGGCAGCAGCCCCGGTACCACAAGCACGAGTCTGGCGTGACCAGTATCTAGCAGAAGGTGCTTGTTGTAGATTTCCCTCACAGCCCGTTCTACCTTGTCTGACAACAACCCGAGGTCGAAGTTCTTCAGATCGTTTCTCCATAGTTCGTGACCTTCTCCCCACGCACCATTCTTGCTCTCCTGACGTGTATAGCCTGGCAGATACTGTCTGTAATCACCTAATTTCTGCGCTTTCTCAGGTGTGAAGTCATATCGAATTTGTGGGTGGCTTTCTCCCTCGATCCCAGCTTTCAGGTAGCGAGGTGACAACTCTATGATTACCGCATCGTCCTCCTTGCCGTAGGCTGAGCCTGGAGTAGATAAGTTGGAGGAGATAAAGCGTGTAGGAGGGGTGACGGGCGTGGTCTCGTTCTCGGATCTCGATAAACCTCGACGGAGGTCTGCACGAGGCTTAGTAGGCGACTTTGTCGGTGAGGCCATAGCTGGCCAACGCCAGCTGCAAGCACTGCAGGACCAGCTAACCTTTCATTGGGTTCATTCACAGTTGCTGCCTCGAAGTTACGACTCCACGTGAGTTCGTGTTCGGCGGGAACGCGCACGTTTCTGTGGAGACGGAAGTGCTAACAGAGGCAGCTAGTGCATCTAAAGTGACAACGCCGGCCTCAAATGCGTGGATATTGGATGGCAGAACATTGAAGGCTAGGGAACGCGATTTGCTTTTGATAGAAGATCTCTACTGTTAAAGCTTCAGCGAAGCATAAGGTGGTCATGGGTATACCTGGCTTGCTGAAAGAGATCGGCAAAGGAGAACGAGTAGCACTTGCCAAACTCGCAATCGACCACTTTACGCAGCATAAGCGACCTTTACGCATAGCCATAGACGCTGCGATTTGGAATTTTCAGACTCAAGTTGGAGGTCAAGGTGGAAAGAATCCAGCCTTACGAACGTTGTTCTTTCGTTTACTAAGACTATTGGCTTTACCTATTCATCCAGTATTCGTCTACGACGGCAAGAACAAGCCACTAACAAAACGAGGCAAGACCGTGAGCCGCTATGGAACATGTGTGCCGAATGAGCTGTCCAAGAACCTAGTCGCACGATTTCAATTCCCTCACCACACAGCTCCTGGTGAGGCAGAGGCAGAATGTGCAACACTGCAGAAGCACGGCATTGTGGACGCTGTGATGAGCCAGGACGTCGACGCTATCATGTTTGGAAGTACTGTGACCCTACGAGACTGGAGCAAAGAAGGCACGAAAGGGAACAAAGCGCCTACGCATGTGACTGTGCTAGACACCGTCAAGATCGAGGAAGCTAGCGGGCTCGATCAAGCAGGCATGGTTTTAGTTGCTCTCTTGAGTGGTGGTGATTACCACGAGGGGGTGCCAGGCTTCGGACCTGCGTTATCCTGCTCAGTGGCTCGCGCTGGCTTCGGCCACGATCTTATTGAGCTTGTGAGGAATTCTGATGAGCAGGGGCTACGAGAATGGCGAGAGAGGCTTCAGTACGAATTAGAAACGAACGAAAGTGGTTACTTTGCGAAAAGGCACAAGACTGTGGATGTGCCAGAGGACTTCCCGAATAGAACAATCTTGGGCTATTACCTTGACCCAGCTGTATCATCGCAAGAGGACACGAAGAAGCTCGAAACTCGATGGTTGCAATGGTGGGACCAAGAAATCGACATCCCGGCCCTACGCGATTACTGTGGTATGACATTTGACTGGCTATACAAGGGAGGTGCGACGAAGTTCGTACGCTGTCTTGCTCAACCTCTGTTCCAGCATCACCTAAGGACAAAGCAGATTAATGAAAGTGAATACTCCTTGAAGGTTCTCGGCGACAAGAGACAACACTTTATCATGGACGGAGTCGCAGAGTTAAGATTTTCGGCGATACCAGCAGATGTGGTGGGCCTGAATATTGATTCTGAAGAAGAGAATCCCGAATTTGCCGAGCTTGAGGATGAAGCAGGAGACCACGATGGAGACGGCGAGGAAGTCGGTGCAGGGGCGAGCAGCCAAGAATCCTCGTGTCCGACGAAGAAATTGCTGAGACCACCCTGGGATCCTTTGGCTACCGAGAGATGGTGGGTGCCCATGCCCTTGCTTGTATGTGGTATGCCGACCATCATGCAGGAATGGGTCGGTGAGCAGGGGAAGGTTCGAGCCTGTCAAGTCAAGTCCACGACTCGCCAGGGCCGACAGCAAACGAAAACGACGTCCAGGACCATCGAGAAGATCGACCAGAGCATGAAGCACGGTGCGCTGAAGGAGTACCTGCCAGTAGCTCACTCGTCCTGTTTATCCTCAACAGAGAATGCCAAAGACAACGCACAGCCGCAAAAGACTACACCAAGAAAGAAGAAAACGATAGAGAGGACAAAGTCGTATCCCGTCAGTGCTGTCGCTATCTCAGCATCCGAAATCGAGAGCTATTTCAGGCCAACGAAAGCGGTCCCACAGACCCGCGCAGACACCTCAGTGAATACGAAGCAGTCGTTGGTGTCCTCTTTGCTAGGGGACGTCGATAGTATGCTACAGAACCCCCGTATGCCGCATACGAGAAGACCACTGTCCAGAACACAAACGATGCCAGCTGTATTGAACAGTAATGTTAACTTGAATGAGGACGAGGACGAAGAGTTCGAATGGCCAGTGGGTGTCACGCAACACAAGCAGACCTCGAGGCAATATGGCCTGAACGCAGACAGACTTGCAAAGGCGCCAACGCAGCTAGAAGCGCCTCCGCAACCTTCTCTTTCGTCTTCTGTCATGCAAGAATCGACAAAGTCGGTGACGGAAGATGACGAGGAGGTAATCTTCGTGGGTAGCAAGCAGGTACTGCCCTCAATCGAGTCGTTTTTCCTAAACCATAGCAACCCCGAATCCGGATTAATATATTTTGACACACAGGCAATTACTGGTCATGACCACGAGGCCCGCGTGTCTCGTCCCGAAGAAGACGCAGAACCAAGAGGAACGTCGCATAACCTAGAACAGCACAAGGGGCGATTATACGACTTCGATCGTGGAAAGATTTCTGCCTGCGAAGCTCATATAGCAAGCAAGAGGTTCGCTGCCTCCCGAGATAGCCTGCCTGGTGCTTGGAAAGAAGTGGATTTGACACCATCGCGGACTTCGAAGATCACTTTTATAGACCTCACGTAGGTACAAGTGTGTCTCTGTTCAAGGCCTCTTGACCTTCCAGAAATCCTTATTCTCAAAATATGCTTTCGTCCTCCCGATGGTGACTCCTGAGGCTCCCATTCCAGCCAATCCACCTGGCTTCTCAATTGTGACACGTGCATTGTCGAAGCCATGGCCCATTGTGACGATCTGAGCTATTGCCGTTGCCAATGCCTCAATAGTCTCGTAGCTTGAACCTTCAACACGTTCGGCAACCTCTTTCACCATCTCTTGGTATGTAAGCGTTAGCGATGGGTTTAGGCTCACTCCGGCAAGCATAGATGGGCTTAAACGATTTTCGATGCCCCATACCGACAGAGTGACGGACAGACTCTGCTTTTCAAGCCGCTCATGAGAGTTTACGCCGATTATACACCTACACTCAATGTCACGTACGACCATGACTTGCGTCACGATCGCGGCACCAGTCTCATCTGTTTGACCAGTCCACGTCAAAGAGAGCCCACCTTTAGCTGCCAGTATGGCTTTTGAAAACGACAGGTGAACATGCCACGATATGACATCTGGCATTGACGACCTTATGGCCTGGTAGAGTTGCGTAATGGTTTCGAATTTGCCACCGAATACAGCGGCCTTCAAGGCTTTGTAGAGCTTTCCATAGTCAATCGTATAGGCGACAGAGTCTTCTTGTGCAGCGGCCTCCAATCCTCCTGGTGGTGTCAGGTGTACTTCTAGCTCGATGGGTTGAGCCTTGCCAGGGCGTCCCCAGCAATCAAGGCCTGCTACTGCCTCGAATTGGATGCCTTTTACAATGACTTTGTCTGTACTTGCGATAGAATGGTCCATGGCGAGCACAGTCAGATTGCGACGCGTGGGTTGCTGTTCGTTCCGTCACAAATTTTGTCAGTGACACCTAAGGCTTACGCGAACACGATCGTATTTAACAAGAAGTGGAATTTACCATAGACGATCCAATTCTCCTCCACGTGGAGAAATGCTGGCAAGTCCGGGGACTACAGGTGGTTAGATCCACCTGTAAAAAGTTGGCTGGCTGGTGGACATCTGAATTCCAGCGTCAATCATCTGCTCAGTTTGTATTGATATTTTCCAACACACGTTCCTCCTGTTTCAACTCGTCGCCTCATTGCATCCGCTCCTACGTCCGCATCTATACCAAACGCGACATTTCAACAAACGATTATACCTATGGGCTTCGCCGAGCTAACAATTTTTGACAATATCTTCAACTTCAATGTCGTGCAGCGCGGAAATTCTTCTTTCTTGAGCATTTGCTCGGTTTCTACAGCCTTGGACGGGTTTGGTTGGCCAATAGTGTCTGGTCCGTCCTGAGAGGCGGACGAAAAGAGCATTGCCCGATAGAAATTTGGGTTAAGAGAGTGGAAAGGCCAACAAAATCCTTGTTCGCATCAAGGAGAACAACACAAAGGCTGCACGATTTGGCAGGCAGTCTCTACGGTCAAGAAAGATGGCTGAATTCCAACCGGACGACAAACGTCCGGACGCCACCGCGCAGTACAATGACCACGACGATTCTGTTGTGGGAGTAATGGATGGGTTCGACGAGCCACAGATTACCCCGATGCGCTCCAAGCCTAGCCCTCCACCTACGCCTGACAGGCTTGAGTCAAAAGGAGATCGCGAGTTTGAAGACAGGGGACGTCCCTCTGGTATTGCAGGAAGTGTTATTCTATCCAATGCTGCGAAGAAGAAGAAAAAGAAGAACAAAAAGCCAACTGCCCTCAATGGAACTGCAAGTCCGATCACTGTGCACGGCTTTACTCCCATAGATTCCGGTGCTGAAGATTCCGATGGCTCTTCACGACCAACGCCTCGAGTGCTATCGCCTCTACCACGATTGCCAGGCTTAAACTATTCTCGACCACAATCTCCTGGAGTGTCGGGCCTACGAGCCCAGCTAGAAGCTCTTGAGGTCCGCAGTCGGTCTACTTCGAGACAACGACCAATCGGATCTGGAACACCGAGCACTACAGGTGCGTCCGACGATCAGGATGATTCGACAGAAGAGATGGTGAGCTACGATGTTCCTCTAGACCGAGACTTCGTCAGCACTTCTCTCGATGATAAAGTTGGTCAAGCAGAAGTTGATGCAGACCAGAAAGCAACATCCGTGCTGCGAAAGATGACTGCCGATGACTTTACACCAATCAGATGTCTTGGTGACGGCGCATTTGGTACAGTCCTGCTTGTTCGCCAAAAAGCCACTGGTCGTCTATTTGCTCAGAAGACTCTAAGCAAGGCAACTTTGAAGGTCCACAAGAGAGTGGTCGATCGAACCATGTCAGAACGTCAAATCCTCGAGCTCGTCAATAGACAGCCCTTTATTGTTGATCTTTATTACGCGTTCCAAGATCATGAGCGACTATACCTGATTTTACAGTATGCTGAAGGCGGCGAACTTTTTCGACACCTGGAGCTGGAGAAATTCTTCTCAGAAGAGGTCACAGCCTTCTACATGGCTGAAATTGTTCTAGCTCTGGACTTTTTGCATCGCAAGATTGGTGTCATCTACCGAGACTTGAAGCCCGAGAATTGCCTGCTCGATGCAGATGGTCATCTTCTGTTGACTGATTTTGGGTTGAGCAAAGTCGCCGTCAAAGATGTCGGTACTCCTGGCGGCAGTCGTTGCAACAGCTTGGGGGTGGGCACCATCGAGTACATGGCACCTGAGCTTATTCGTGGATCTATGGAATCCGATTTTGGCCCAGGATATGGTCTCGCATGCGATTGGTGGAGTCTTGGAGCTATGGGTTGCGACTTGATGACCGGAAAACCACCATTTGGCGGCGGTAACTGGAGCAAGATCCAGCAAAACATCATGCATCAGAAGCTGAATCTTCCGTTCTTCCTTACACCAGACGCCAAAGATCTACTGACACGCTTCTTGCGCAAGGAGCCCAGAAAGCGGCTCGGTGTTGGCCTGAACGATCTGGCCATTATCAAAAAGCATAGATTCTTCAAGAAGATTGATTGGAAAAAGCTCGAGCGAAGAGAGGTCGAACCACCGATAAGACCATTGATCACTGACCCTGCTCTCGGAGAAAATTTCGCGACTGAGTTCACAGATCGACCTATAAACGAGTTTATCACCCAGCATAATCGTACACTTTCGAAGTCAGATCCATTTGGTGGATTTAGCTATGTGGCCAGTCATAGCTTTCTGGAGGCGTCTTTACTCGCTGATCTGGACGAAGAAGCTGTCGGCGAATGACAGCTTGAACTTCTTGTTTACCGACGCGATTCTGCTTGATCGTTTTAGTGTTGGATACTAAGGATTTAATGCCGCTGCGCTTCTTGCCCTTGAGGCTGTACCACAACATTCGTCTCCTCCTCGGATGCGGTTGCTTCTGCTGATCCACCGTCACCGCGTTCAGCTCTGTCGAGCTTCTGCCGATCTTTAACTTTCTTCGGCTTCTTTGCGCTCAACGGCCCATCTGCGTGTTTGTTTTTCCACTAATCGACCACTTAGTAATGGTTGAGATTGCATTGTATGGACAGCATACCATGCCACCATATCTATAATATGGATGCTCAGCCTCGAACCCTTTGGCGTCCTCAACGCCTCCAGATACCGATTTCCAGCATTTGCCAGGACAGACGAAGTGCCACTGTGCACTCTCATCTATCTGGCACCTAACGAGAACTTGACGAGGCGTTCCGCAAAGAGTGCATGGTTTGTTATGGCTTTCAGGATCATCGGATTTAGGCATGATGCAGGACGATGATTCAGTATGGAAGAATACATGATTGAGAGATGGAGGAATGAACGGACTATGACGTCATGAGGCTCTCGACTTTTGAGCCTCTGTGCGGTCGACCAAAGCTTGGGATTGCAATAAAGTGCACTTGCTATAGGACCACGAATTGGTAAATTGTCAACACGAAACCCTCCTAGATGTCCGTACAACATCCAGTATCGAGCACGCTGAGCACTGATCACCCAAGCAAGACTCACGATGTTACTGAAACGGCTATGTGGCGAGCACACTTCATTAGATGGACGTGAGGACGAGCGCTGCCTCGACTCACCTATGATGATCTATACACCCTTTGTTTGACACGATACCGTGGTTGGTGACCGTGCTTCCGGCTGGATATTGCCAATAATAAGTATTGACAGAGCTCTAAATGCACATTCCAACCTCCACCCACAATGACCGTGCTCTATCCCTTCCATATTTTGACAAAAACATTGACTTGCTCTCTGCTACGATAGCTGATGTCCTCTTTCACTATCTGCCGTCGCTCTTTTGTGCTGTGTTTTCAGTCTCCGGTTGCTTGCAGCCATGTCGTTCATTTCTTCGTGCTTGTTGGGTGGTTCGCTACTGGCTACTCGTGCAGCCGCCTTCACCGGCCATGAATACAAACTAACCTACGAGTACTCGGGCTTGAATTTTTCGATGGCTGGGACTTCTTTTCAGTGAGTGACCAATACACAATACTGTTCAGACACTAAAGAAGGACTAGGAACGAGATCCAACCAATGGATTTGTGACATACTACTCTCGGTCTTCTGCTCAGCTCGAAAATTTAATCGAGACATCTGTGGATGGTCCGGCACAGATGCGGGTTAATACTGTCGATGTACTACCCATCGATAGTACTACTGGACGAGGTGATGGCGCAGGAAGACCTTCCGTTCGCATTGCCTCGAAGCAAGCTTTCACCCATGGTCTTTTCATAGGTGATTTTGAGCACATACCAGCAGGAATCTGTGGAACGTGGCCTGCGTGTAGGTAATCCACTCTTACCTTGCGAAAATGCTGACCGTAGCACAGTCTGGACTCTGGGACCAAATTGGCCATTTACAGGAGAAGTCGATATCCTAGAAGGCGTTAATCAGAACGCAAATAATGTGATGAGTTTGCACACGAATGAGACATGTATCATCACTGGCGACTCGTCGGTCATGACCGGCGAATTGGAGAACACAAATTGTGCCTACTATCCGAATTACAATGTCGGTTGCGGCGTCTCCGATCCTCGAACAACGAGCTTCGGTAAAGGCTTTAATCAGGCAGGTGGAGGTGTCTATGCCATGCAGTGGACGAGCGAGTCGATCTTGATTTGGTATTGGCCTCGTGCCGAAGTGCCGGAGGACGTCGACAATAAGAAGCCTGATCCGGGCAGCTGGGGTCTTCCAGCTGCACAGCTTGGTGTTGGCAATTGCAAGATCGATGAACACTTCCAGAGTCATAAGATCATCTTCGACACGACATTTTGTGGTGAATATGCTGGTAGGTCGTTCGCTCCTTGACTTCTCTCCTCAGTACGTACTAATTGATGCAGGCAGTCCATTCGTCTGGAAGACCGACGATGGGAAATCATGTGCTGGCTCTACTGGACTAGCAACATGCGACAGTTATGTTGCCAACTTTCCCGAAGCTTTTGAGGACGCGTATGTGCATGGTCACCTGGTTGTGATGCTTGTTAACCTTGTTGCAGATACTGGAGTGTCAACTACGTTCGTGTTTATCAGCTTGATGACCCCGAGAGTGATACAGAATACAGGACCTACATTGCAAGTGAGCAGGCTCCTAGTACCGCAACACAGGCAGTGGCGGATCCAGTTTCCACACCAAACCTAGCCGTTGATGAACTCTGCCCGACATACAATTTCTCCGTCATTACTGATGGGAAGTACAAGTACGAAGTTGCCTGTGACTTTGACCCACCTGGCCCAGATATTGTAGGACAACCATATCCTGGCTTCAAGGTCGACTCTTTGGCCGATTGTGTCGCTGGCTGCACATACATGAACGAGAACAACGGAACAAACAAATGTGGTGGTGTCGCGCATTCTTCCAAAGACAATTTCTGCTACTTCAAGAAGTTTATCCAAGGGACGCCGCAGTATCGCAAGGGGTTCAACCAAGTTCGTCTGATCTATTACGGATATCCTCAGATCACCGATGACCCACGATCTACGGCAGATTCGACACTCACGTCCATTTTCATTGAGACGATACCAACACCACAAACGTACCGACCGTTAACGATCACCACTAGACCTAGTGTGACTACTACATCCAGCGTATCTGAGACTGCGACTTCCCGTGAAATTACCACGCTCCCACCTGCAATGGGTGGTAATTCCACATCAACGTCGTCAGAGGTACCTCCAGACTATTCTGAAACAGCTACTCTCACTGGCAACGCCACAAGCACGGCAACCTCCCTTCCATCGTCCGTCACCTCTACTGATCCTCAAGTGACGAACTCAGAGTTCTATATCGTGTTCAATGTCGATACAGCGGCTAAGCGTCTCACCAAGCGAGCTATCCAATTTCTTGCATTCGATGAGAATGGCTACAGCAAGCTCGTCACGACTGAGAGCGAAGCGACTAAGTTCTGGCTGACCAGCGACGGTTCTTTGATGGCAGGAGACCTGTATGTTGGTGTCAACACCGGCCAAGGTCGCTTACAGCTGTCAGACGATGCGCCTGCAGAACCATTCATAGTTACCGTGAGCGAAGAAGGAGATGTATCTGTTCCGGATGCACCAGTTTTCTGCCTTACTGAGAGTGGCGCACTTGCTATAGGCACAGATGAAGATGAAGTACCGGTGAATTGTACGCGAGTCGAGCCAGAACTGCTTGGATCACCTGACAGCTCAACGAGTACAAGCACTAGCAGTACTACCACGATTAGAACCGGAGGCCTTTCCACGAGCACGACTTCGGGATCTTCGAGCTTTCAGAGCGACAGTACTCGCAGTACACCTACTGCATCCACATCCCCCTCTAGTGCTTCTTCCAATCCAGGAACCGCATCAGGTACAACCTCCAGCTCGTCAACCGGTACCTCGACTACCGCTCCTACAGCATCTACCATCAACGACTTCGTCTATGCCGGTTGCTTCGGCATCCCAACGGACATCTCGCCCGCGTCTTTGCCTGGCCTCTCTCTGCCACTCACTTCAGACACAATGACAAATGAGAAGTGCACCGCAGCATGCAAGAACATCACCAACGCCTACTTCGCTGCTACCCACGACGAGCAGTGCTTCTGCAGCACATCCATGGACCTCTACGATATCCTTCTCGACTACCCAGATGCAAGCTGTAACATCCGTTGTCCAGGTGCGAACCGTCAGTTCTGTGGTGGTACAGTTCAGTTTGAAGGTGGTCTTGAGGGCACCTCTGGGGCGATTCCGAAAAGACAAAATACAAACTTGATCTTGGTCAGTTTGTACAACAATACACTGCTGATTGATTCGCCAGGCGAGGATGATGTTCCTACCACGACTGATAGTGCGACCACAACACGCTCAGGTATAGGTGGAGGCACCGTCACCGATACAGAGACGGATACCATAACAGTAACCGCGACATCAACGTCCACATCTTCGTCACGGATCACTACAACCTCAGGTCCGCTGTACTTCGACCCAGAAGACGTAATCTACAACGTCACAGGCACGAACACGGTAACAGTAATCAGCACAGACTATGTTGATCTCTGCCCAACCTGCGCCGCTGGCCTCACTACCCGTTCAACGACGATCACAGTGCCAGATTGCGGATGTACAGCGAGCTACGACAAGCACCTGCAGAAGACTGTGCCTGTTGCGAAGCCAACGGTGCCGATGATGACGACGGTCAAACATTGTAAGGTATGTGCTGAAACTGGCGGTAAGAGTGTAGTGACTTTGACTGTGCCGCATACGAGCTCGATCAAGGCGCTGGCTGCGATGGTTACGCAGATGGCTATGCACTCGGCTGTTCCGGCTGGAGGTTCAACTATGCCTGTCGCTGGAGGTGGACCCGGAAGTGCAGTCCACGCTGGTCACACTATGGCACCTGCCAATGGTGTTGCTCCTGTTAGTGGTCCAGCTGCCATGAACAATGCCTCGCCTGCCAGCGGCGCCGCTCCTGCGAACGCCATGAACGCCGCAGCTCTAGTCAATGGCGCATCGAAACCAGCTTCCGGTTCTGCTCCAGCTGCCGCTCCCATTGCCGCTCCCATTGCCGCTCCAGGTGCAGTATCAGGAGCATCAGCAGCAGCGCCAATGCAAAACCTAGGCACCACGACCACACCCACAGCCGGCCCCGTCGCACCAATAGGTATGCGCCCTGAAGCCAGCAACAACAACGTCGCCGCCGCCGCCGCTGCCAACAACCCTCCTGCAGCTGCCGCGCCAGCCTCCCCACCCTCAGTCCCCAATGCCTCCGCCGCCACACACGGCAACCTCACCGCTCCGAAAGTACCTTCAGTCATTGCGAACGGCACGATACCTTCACCCATCGCTTCCTTTACCTCCTCAGCCTCCAGATTGATTCGTATTGGAGCTGGAGTAGACTCCCTTCTTTGGTGGTCTGGGAGTCGTTACGCGCTTAGCATTGCGGTTGGAGTGGTTGTGACGGTAGTGGTTGGTGCGTGGTGACTGCTGCTCAAGTGGTGTGGAGTTCGTGTTGAGTGATGGATTTTGCGTTTGGTGTTGAGCTGGGGTTGGATGGATGTGATTATGCGGTTGTTGACGAGTGTTATGATGGTGGTGGTGGAGGTGGAGGTGGAGAGGAGGAAGTCTGCGAGAATGATTCAGCTGGAATGGGAGATGTGTAATTACAATAGCGGTACTAGTCGTGGCTAAGTCATAGGTACTACTGCGACCTCGTGGATTCTCTTTCGTTTGCTTACAAAGAAGCTCGATGCGTTAGTGAAAGCCTTCTGTTTTTTTTTTCCTTCTGAAAACATCATGTGGCGGTAGTGAGAGATCGTTGCCAAGGTTACAACACTGTCATGCAAGTAGTTTCTCAGCACAGAATAGGCAGACAGGAAATTTCAATATGGACTCTCAGTAACTGCTATTGCACAAGCTGTTCTCTGAAACATCTTGATATCTGTCAGACCTTCGTAAGACCGCGCATATTCACTGCCACATCCTCCATACTGAGCTTGTCCTCCGTCGCTCGTATGTTTCTACTCGCGTCCTCCAGCGCTTCCATCCGCTCTTGTCTTCTCTGTAACGTAAAGGTCGCCAGCGTAACAATCAACAAGAACAGACCCATCGCAATCATCGCCCAATTCCCTTTGAACCAGTCAGGTGCCTGGGTCACATTGTAGAAGAGAATACTCCAGAACATATAGACTGCGATACTGAACATGTTCATACAAGCGATGATGACGGAACGTTTTGCATCGTCGCTGCGAATCAGGTCGTTGGCCCACGCAAACATCACAGTCTGTCCAGCAAATTGGCAGCCGTTCAGGATCAGGGCCGCGAATTTTGCACCCTCGGTAGGTGGACGGAGCATCAGGGCTCCAGAGGCGATGGCGGTAAATGACAGGAGGACACCGACGTGCCATCTGTTGCGACTTGGGTTGTAGTCGCTGTACCAGCCTAGTAATAGTGTGACCACTATACCCATACCGGAAACCGAAGTAGGAATGTAGTTCACTTCAGAGATGGTGTAGTCCCCTGTAGATCGAAGCCATAGTTGCATGATTGCGTTAGTAGAGTACATCTCAGTGTTACTGTTTGCAATCCAGAGAAGAACAAAAGCCCAGAAATGCCAAGATGCAATGACACGGCGGATGAGCGACCAGCCCAAAACGCCACGCTCTTTGGAGATTTCAGGAAGACGTTCGACTGCAAGCGAGCGCTCTTCTGGTGTCAAATACCTTGCTGATGTTGACAGGGGCGTGTCAGGAAAGAATAGGAAGCCATAGATAGCGATGGGAAATGTGATGAGAAAGTCGATGACGAACAACCACCTGAACCCAGCGAGTCCAGCGCTGCCGTCGAGGGTTTCATGAATAGCTCCCTGCATGATACCACTAAACATAGTACCAGCCAGGCCGGAACTGGTGAATATTGCTGTTCGTTTGCCGATTTCAGATGGCTTGTACCATGAGCCCAGAATCCATTGAACCCCAACAAAACAAGACGCTTCGAAGAATGCTTGGAAAAAACGGATCACCATGATCTGAGTCGGGTTGGTTGTGAAGGCTGTACCGAGTGTGAAGAAGCCCCAGATCAGACATGTTAGAGGAAGCCATATCCGAGGTCGAACCTTTTGGAGTATCAGATTGTTTGGAATCTGACCAAGGAGGTAACCACCGTAGAAGATTGTGTTGATCTGATTCAGCTGGGTGCCTTTAAAGTGAAGGGCTTCTCTCATGCCACTGACATATGCATTGTTTAGATTGGCACGGTCAAGGTAATTACACCAGTACTGTGTTGAAGTCAATAGACTGCGGGTACAGATCTTTGGAGGTCACTTGCCATAAGACAAACATAAGTCAGGATGAAGAAGTCAATCTTGAGGATCAGTCGTCTTTCTGCTTTTGTGGTAGCCGGAGCACCCCATACGATTCGTCGGACTTTGCTTAGAAGCGCCATGTTGGACCTCGCAGGAAAATACGAGCTATCACCTCTAACGTCTTCCCTCGAGGTACCACTGCAGGATATATGCTCCCATTCACGCAACAACCTTTCTAGTCAATCATGTGCCGAACTTGTACCATTGTTACAACAGCCCAACAGCGGCATGATACGCAAGTGGTCGCTATCTTGAGCTTGATCTGCAGCCAAGGCGATCAACACCCCACTGAAATGCGACAAAGTCGGACAAGTGCGTTGGCACGAACTTGACACGCTTGGACCTGCGAGCAGTCGCGATGTGAAACATGGAGGAATTCGAGCGTGCTTACTCATGTACTCGCAGTGGTTGTCGTTTGTGCTGTTCAGGGAGCGTGGCGACTCTGTTCATGTCTGCAACAGCAATAATTGGCATCTCCAGAGACTTCCAAGTTCGTAGTCGGCCTACAATTCTGAGGGAAAGAGGCAAGTCGCCGATCTCCAGGTCATTCGGCAAGTCATTGGTCGTTCTCGATAGACATGTCTTGTCAAGAGGTTGCAAAAAGTGCAACATAGGGGCCGGATTCGAGAATGCTTGATCTCACAATTCCGCGAGTCCCGATAAGCTTGTGTTGGGAACGTGCCAAGATGGGGTAAATGGATATGCTATAACACGATTATAGTGACATGGCTGGATCGATATCTGCTTGCAAGAACGGTGCTGTGGAAATCAACACTACTCGACCAGACTTCCTGTCTCTGTTATCATTTGTTTCCGCCTGTACGTGTAGGGTGTTCTTTGAGTAACTCTTTATCAGCAAGCCGATCTGAGGTTGTGATCGAGCACTCCGAGCTGCAAGTCGTCAACAGTGCTTCAATATTGTCAATGACGTAACTAGCAGTTCGAAATCGGTTGTGCATTCTCTGGCCATTCTTCGGATCATGCCATCAAAAGACTCTCGTCCATCAGGATCATCCAAAGTCCACACCTATCCCATCGACCTTTATGTGAGATAAGGTTACGAGTGTGCCTCTCGGCTCAAATGCCCACCTTGCGAGTTTCTGTGTGAAGTGCCTGCCTAGCGTGAAGCAATTTCGAGGCCAGCGACTCAAGCAGGCGACGTGTTAACCTTGCAGGCAAGCCACACCATCCGCGTACGTGATAAAGTTGCCGTACGTATACACTTACTGCGCATGTCCTCGGGCATATCACCCCAACCGGAAGATCGAACTTGCTTTCATCCTTCGTGTTGTATTTGTACAAGCTTCGAAGCCAAAAACACATGGGGGCTGTAACAGTTCACCAAAGAACAATATTGTGGTGGATCGTTGGTCGTTCTGGGATAGCTTTTTGCACCGTGCACTCGACGCTGTGCACCATGTGGTCTGGAGATTTACAGGACTAGATGCTCAAAAAAGACCCAGATTGGTCGAGATTACATTCATCTCCATGTCACAGCTGTTAGTCCTGCTCTAGCCTTGCCAGAGATGCATGATGGGTTGAATTGGATCGAGCCAGGACTTCGGAACCATACTTGTCTGTGTTGCTTTTTCCTTCACCAGCTCGTCCACTGCTTCGCAACTCATCCTGTGCTTGCCCAGTACGACTTGGTACCAGGGATCGTCTCCGCAACCAGCGCAACACACTCAGACAGTCACGCGCATACAACCATCTTTGGCTTAACCACGAGCCATTATGCCCGAGTTCATCACCCCTCCGCCTTTCGGCACAGTTGGTGACAACACGAATAACCAGAACTATGCAATTGGTAGCACAGTCACCTTCTCCTGGACGTGAGTTTGTCCTAAACACGTATCGGTTCTCACCAACACCGTCTACGAGTCTCATCGAGCTGGTTTCTGGGCTAACAATTGGCAGCGGAACGACCGCAGACACGGCAGGCATGAACCTATGGCTGAAGAGAGACGTCACAGGATACACATGCACAGCACTGAACCTTGCAAACACCCAATGCTGGCTGATCAATGGTACGAACAATCACACGTGCCAGTTGAACTAATAGCTAACTAGTCAATCCAGAAAATAACCAGGGCACGTCCTTCAGCTGGAACGTCAATATTCCAACGTTCAACGGCGCGGGGTACGATAGCAGAAGCCCATGGTATTGGATTCACATGTACGATTCAGACAACACCTTCGGCGGTGAATTTGGATCCCACTACTTCAATGTTCTACCTTCAAGTCTAATGCCGGCCTCTGCGTCACTGACCCAGACGAGAGCATCAACATCAACAACTGCGTCTACAGCAACTTCTGCTTTCTCTTCAGCCATAACTACCCCTGCGAGCTCCGCCATCTCTTCAGCTGCCTCATCCCTCACCCCAGCCTCAAGTGCCGCAAGCAGCCGCGTCACCACAGCTGAACTATCTGAAACAAGCGCCTCACGTCAATCTGCCATACCCTCAAGCTCATTAACCTCCATCTCTGGCTCCTCAAGATCAGGCACAGCAACCAACGCCGCAGCATCCGCCACCTCCTCCGCAGCACAACCCGTCGCAACCTCAACCCCAACCGGCCTCAGCAGCACCGCTAAAATCGCCATTGGCTGCGCAGTAGGAATCGGCATACCACTAATCGCGCTCCTCGCCGTAATCGCCTTCTTTCTCTCTCGAAACAACAAGCGCAAACATGCAGCTCGAGCTGGTGGCGTTGGAGGAGCAGCGGGAATGTCAGAGCGAGGATCGTCGAAGGAATATGTTCATGAGAAGCCGGTGTGGAAAGATACGCAGAACACGGGGGGGTGGGAACCGTCGCGGCAGCCGCCGGTGCATGAGATGGAGTCGCAGAATTTCCGCATTACGAGTCCGAGTGAGCTTGATGCACATCCGTATCGGCGGTGACGATGATGATAATAATAAGATGAGTTTTGGTAGTGACCTTGAAAGAGTATTATGTTAATCTGTGAAAGTTGTTCTACAGGGTATCATGACTCGCACGCTTCTAAATCCATACATAAAACGCCTTCGCCCTCGCGATACCACTCGTACCACGTATCGGCCCTTACTCATCCGGATCGAAAATATCATGCGTGTGATGCAGAATAGTCTCCATGACCTTGGTGTGATACCCTGCATCAGCAACATTATTCCCTCCCAATATCGTAGGTCCGAAGACAATGGCCAGATTCCTCATGTCCATCTTATTCACATCGCTGTTTCTGCTGACCCTGTGTAGGTGCAGAACCAGTACTCTCAAAGTAGCATAGTTCGGGTCAGGCAAGGAGTTGATGTACTGATGTAGAGCATCGCGTCGCATGATCGTGTCCTCGTATTTAGCAGCCTGGATGAAGGAGTGGTAGGCTGTGTTGGTCATGAGCGCGTCGGGTAGGTCGCGAAGGAAGTTCTTGAGTAGTGTGGCGACACTGGCAATGTCATTGTTGAAAGAGGCTGGTTCGGTCAGCTTGACTAGGCTTGAATCTAGAATAGGTTAGTGTGTCAAATTGAGGCAGTTTGTAGGAATCTTACCATGATCGAATTCGGACTTGAGCTGCGTTACTGTCGGAGCAGAGCCGGAGATTCGATAGATGCCTTCGGTGCTCAGACCAAAAGTATCAACTGCTTGTATACATTGGAAAACGATTGCTGGCACTGCTGTGCCGTCACGTCTAAAGAGGTCATCCAAATGCATACCGAAGACAGGTTTATTTGGTGGAAGCATTGGTCTTTGTGGTTGTTGACTTGGTAAATTGCGCTGTGCGGAGGGCAATTGACCTCTACCAGCTCCTGTATTAGGCGAAGAGCTAAAATTTCTGCCAGGATCCATATAGCTTCCAGGAGCTGGGCCACCTCGACCTAAGTATGGACCAGGTGTAGTATTTGATAGCTGACCATGACCGAGATCAGCAGTCCTCGCGTTGGTTGGTACTGGTCCTTGGTCGTAGTGAGGACTTGAAGTAGGCATATCTTGCCTGAGCAGGACCGGTGTGTGGTCGACATTGGCGGGGCCTAGACTATCCTGTCGTTGATGGACACCATCGTATCCCCCAGTCTTCACTGGTGCTTGTGTACGCTCATAAGGTGGAACTGGTGGTCCAGTAGAAAGATTTTGGCCAGAGGAATATGCTGGTGCTGAATCTTGTATAATACCTGTCTGTTGACGATGGTCTGTGTTGACCTTTGACAATGTATCTGGTTGGCCGCCAACAAACGAGGAGTCTCTTTTCTGGGCTGATGGACGTTGCAACTCGAAACTGTTACCGAAGCTGTCTTGACCTCCAATTTGTGGTAATTGTGGAGGCTGTGACTCGACGTGAGCTGGGGAACCATAATAGGGTGTCTCAGATGATCGCCTGGTATCAAAGTTGGTACTCTGTTGGACTGGCGTCGTCATTGGTTCAGCGTCGGTGTTTCTTCGACTTCTCCCCTTGAATTGGGGAGGTGGTTCGACACCGTCCAGCATATAATCTTGGAAGTCTCGATCGTCGTCGATTTCCTGAGCGATCTGTCTCAAGCCTCGTGGCTCGGGACCCGTCGAATCTGGATTTCTGATAGGCGCAACTGCCATGCCAATGCTGACAATGTGCTTCTCGCTCAACGAAGCAAGCTTTGCCATTTGCATGGAAAGTGCAGCATCGCACTCTTTGATCAGATCTTGTAGATTTCGGATGATCGAAGGTTTCGTAGAACCCTCGAACTCGCGCCTCTGTTCTTGAGCTGCCTGACTTTTCTGAGCATAATCTTGGTCAAGCATATCGGCTTTCTCCTTTAGAGCTTCTTCCTGTTGAGCTGGAGTTTTGTTCTTCAGACCAAATTTGCCGCCCTGCTTTTCACCAGTCCTGACCCTGTCATATTGCTCGGCAGCCGAGTTGTACCTATCCTTGGCCTTTGCCTGAGCAGACTCGGCATCAGATAGTCTCTTTTCAGCATCGATTGTGGCATGCTTCCAGTGTTTACGACCTCTTTCAGCGGTTTCAGCAACCTCTCGAAGCTCTTCCGACATTGTCTGCAACGAAAGGGCGAGCTGCAAGGTATTCTCGGCCGTGCGCTCGTTGACTCTCAGAGTCTCGTCAAAGTTTCGAGCGTACGAGCCCTGTCGCGATTCGGGTTTGCGTAGCGATTCGGAAGCATGGCGCACAAGCTTCTTGTAACCTTGGGCATAACGATCCTCGAGAGCGCATCTTTCCTTTGCGAATCCTGAGAATTCGCGAGCAGCATAGATGCTTTGCTTCAGCCTATTCAATAGCTTCTCGATTGCGTATGGCGAGCTCAGAGCAGCCTCCATCGCTAGTCAAATATCAAAAAGACTAGGCAGAAGAGATTTGTAACTCCCACGACCAGGGCAAAGGAGTATGAAAGAATATGGAGATGGTAATAGCCAAAGAGGACAAGGAAGATGTTCGTGAGCAAGATCTGGATGTGCAACTGTCTACAGCCTGTGCAACCCATCTTCAGCCTGAGCTTGGTTTGTACTTGTAGATCCCTGGCTGCGTCATCACATGGAGATCCTTGCGAAACTTGACAGCTGAGCCACATATTCTCATCTGCCAACCAGGGAAGTTGCGACCCATGGCCACTGCCACTAAAGTTAAACAATCAAGGGCTTCTATATGTGTTTGTCCAACAGCATGAAACATCCTCTAACAACACTGTTAATTTACACATGTGCTGACACTTTGTCCGAGATACGGTACAGAGGGAATCTCCCGACACCACGTCGGCAACCTGGCTACTTTGCTAATGTACAATTCACATCCCAGCAGTACCTTCTACAGCGGCATCGCCAGCCTTAGTGTCGCCATTGATAGTCGTCCTCAATCCATTCGTACCAGCAAGCGTACCAGCATACATGTCCTTGGAGTTACCAGGCTTCTTGCCGTTAGCAACGACTTCTTTTGCACCTTGCCTCGTCCGCTGATCTATCATGAATCCTTTGAAGAAACGGTCCATGCTCTCATAGTCGTCCATCTCACCAATCCACGAAATGTACTGATCGGGCCTTAATATGATTGAGCAGCCTCGTTGAGGGTCGATGCCGTAGTTCTGGTAGGCCTGACCATGGCCTTCGTGGTAGCTCTGTGTCGATCAGTTAGCTGGTCTGTCATCTGGCAGCAAATAGTGCAGGTCTTACCTGGTCGTCGACATGAACTTTCCAATAATCCCAGCCATCGTTGTCGTCCCATGGTCTGAACACCTCTGGGAAATCAAATATCGTAGTCTCTTGTCTTGGGGCAGAATGACAACTCAACAGCTCAATCACACTATCGTATTTCTGTCCTGCTGGTGTGCACCACTTCAAGAAACTGTCGGCTGCTTCGAGTTTCTCACCTAGTGTGTCGAGTCTTTTCTTCTGTGATGGGTCCCTGACGTTGCCAGCGAAGACCACGACTCTCCATGTACCATTCGATTTCAGCAGCTCCTGGAAGTGCCACGGACGTGCATCAGCTTGATTCAGGATCTTAAAGCTAGGCATTCGCTTGCCAACCTCGAGCTTGTTGGCCAGCTTCTCGGCACTGTCGCTAATGACACGCAAATTCTCATCGCCAAGTACCTCTGTTCCGTCACCCTGATCTTTGCCACTTCCGCTCTTAGCAACAATCATTGAGGCGCCATAGTCGACAGCAATTCCACTTGCAAACATATTACCTTTCTCGAAGGCATCCTTGAAAGTCTTCATATCAATGCCGGCTTCGTCTATCACGCTCTTCGCAGGTCGACCTGAAAACAGACGTGAGAAACGATGGTCAAAGTCGATCAGATCTTGTGCGATCTTTCGTCGTTCTGACTGATAAGTCTTTAGCATCGATCTCTTCGTTAGTCCTTTGACTACATTCGCCACTTTCCAGCCCAAGTTGTAAGCATCTTGCATGCTCACATTCATGCCCTGACCTGCCTTCGGAGAGTGCGTGTGGACTGCGTCGCCAGCCAGGAATACTCTTTCATGCCAGCTGAAGGAATTGCCAACACGTTGTCCGATCTGGTAAGCCGTCCACCAGTCTAGGTAGTGATAATCGATCTTGTAGGGGCACATGATTCTTTGTGCAGAAGCTATAATTGTCTCGGGTGTTATCGTGCTCCTGTCGAATTTCTTACCACCACCCTCAACGTTGGTTGTCGTAAGTTGAATGTACAGCCTGACAAGCTTGTTCTCTCGCGGAATGACCATGACACTACCACTGCTTTCTGAATGAATTGCACACCGCATTCGAATGTCGGGAAAATCGGTGATAGGAATCACATCCAATACACCCCAGATATAATCTGTCGAATCACCTTCAAGCTTAAACCCTAGCTGCTGTCGAACCCAGGAGTGCGCACCGTCAGCCCCAAGCATGTACTTTGCCTTCACTGTCTCAATACTACCAGCTTTATCGGCAAGAGTATTCGATAGCCGGATCATGTCCATAGTGTCATCGACCGAAAGGTTGGAACGGAAAATACCATCCTGAATACCCTGTCCGTTCGCACTAGTGGCCTTCTGTGGTGGTGTAGCCTCTTCTTCTGTCAAATGTCTGAGCTCCACCGTGATCGGGTACGCCTCATCGTCCTCCGCGAGAGACTCATCAAACTTGAAAGTTGTCGGAAGCACCCCATGCTCGACTTTGATCTCTGCTGACGGATCACCAGCTGGACCATTACAGCCTGTGCGAACACTATTCTCCTTGATTGCGTCGAGGAAGAATCGTTCTATCCTACCCTGGTGAAGCACAACCTGCTGGAAACGACTGATACCAGGAATGGTGTCTGGAATACGGTCACCCCGAGCCAATACGCCGGTTTCGGGATCTGGGTTCCAGAGACAAATTTCCAGCATGTGGTTCGATTCGATCCAGGCGCGATGTCCGAAGGAAAATGAGTCGAAGATCTCGAGGGTCCGACATTGTAGACCATCGGCCTGGCCGTTGAAGATCTGGAGAATGAAAATGTCAGCTGCTCGAAGTCAAGTCGCTTTTGTGAAACCCATCACCTGGCGTGAGACTGAAGCAAGAATCGAAACCATCGCATCGCATAGATGGTTCTTTCATTGATGATAGCATGATTCTCATCTTACCTTGGTTCCCCGCTTGTCGACAATCCGTGTCTTCACACCACATCGCGACATCCAGTTGGCCATCATTAGTCCAGCTGGACCAGCACCAACGATAAGGACGTCGACATTGGAGTTGTCTAAGGGCTGAACGGAGCCCATGCTGTAGAGGTTTAGGTAGATGAAGATGAAGATGAGGTGTTGCTAGTAGAAAACATGCACACTAAATACTATATGCAGATCTCTCCACGACGATGAAAATGATGCTGCCCTTGTTCACCACAATTGGCCTTGGCGGGCTCTCAAAGCGTGATGTCGACTCTCAAGGAGCATTTATGCTTATGTCTCATACCTATGACCATCGGGATTGCATGAGGTGTTTCGGATAAGGGCACCAGAGATCTGCACTACGCGTGCTGTATAACCGAAGGACTATCAAGCTCGAGAGATGGTGGTGATTGGATAGGCCAGAAGGAATAGTTGATTTCCCCAGGTTTCGGGACCCCGCATGTTTGATAAGCTTCCAACCATTCCAACTTGGAACCTTCGACTATACAATTTTAAAGGTGTAGCCAGTGTGTTGATCAAGTGTGCTTCGTTCTGACTACGTATATACTTTCGTTACTGCAGTTTTCTCTCTGTCAACCATTGTCGTCGTGTAACAGCGGCCAACGACACAAGGAGGCATTCGTGTGTATTGAGGTCATGCGCTCACCAGAAGCTTAGCATCTTGTTCCGACCAGCGATTTCAGGTCTCTGCTTCGGAAATGTCTTCAGTTGCCACCTCTTGGTCATGTCTGCAGTCACGCCGAGGTTCACAACGACGAAAGCAGTAGCACATAGCATTGTGATATTCAGTACGCGCTCGTCTCGTGCAGTCAAGATCGTTAAAGTGAGGTAGATGTAAACTTCGAAGGCGTAGTGAGGGCAAACCAAATTGCTGGTCTGAAAGATCTGGTGGTTGGGAACCTGGTAACCCTTCAGGCTTGCAAGAAATCTGTGGACCACGTGCTGCTGCTTGGAATAATACAAGAAGGTGAAAACGCATGCAACGGTTCGAGCCAGATTGACGATGGTGAGGTCTGAAACTATTGTCGGTCGTGTTTCTCTAACACCTAAGTCTGGTGAGTAATTGCTGGCAGATGAATTACCTGCAACTCACTCGGCTCAACCCAAATAGCAATATTCGTTGCCAAATAGAAAGCTATACCAATAGCATAATGGCCAATCCACATTCGAGATTGACTCTTCTTGGAAATCACTATACATTCGTATAGTCGTCGAAGACTTTGGTACTGCAACAACATCAAGGCAACAATCGTTCGACCTTCCCATGATGCGACCAACGCATATTTGTCTGCGATCGAGAACAACGATCCGAAAACACGGCGATGGTAAAACATCCAACATGCCGAACAGATAGTTGAAGTCGCATAGAAATGAGTAAACCAGCTATGTGGCACTGTCACATTCGCAGCCCAGTCAAGCATAGGATCGATCTGGATACGAAGCCATTTGGGAAGAGCAGTTTCCTCACTGGTCGTTGCTTTTTCTGAAGCGGGAGAACGGGCACCATAATTAAGAAATCGCGTTCTGAGATCTGGTATGAAGCGTACAATCACGATAGCGTAGGCGGCGAAGACATAGAAGGCTCGGACGAGCCACACAGAGGTATCATCGCGCATGGAGACGGGACTATCGAGGACCATCGTGCTGCTCTCACGAAGCTCGTCAGGTTTGATAGTCGTGAATGAGTGAAACAAGAACAGCTGTTGCGATTTTCAGCCATGCCTGCATAACAGGGGTCCCTGCCCACCCTCGTCGAACTACTTACCGCTAAAACGATACTGATACGTGGATTTTGATGCATCGTTGTAATTTAGCTTTGCCAGGATTAGAACATCTGCGGAGCCTGTTTGGGCTGAGCTGTTAGTGGTTCAGGGAGAGCGCCGGTGGGTCTTTGTGCCCAGCTCCGCCTTTCACTCGCCTGTCTTTCCTTCTCGTTGTTTGGCTGCACCTAGTGTCTCTAATCTCTGTCTCACTGAAGCCTGTACTTCCGCCTTTACCTTGATCTTCGTCCCCATTGTCAATATACCGCCCAACTGTGCACTGTGTGTATCTCGAATTCACTGACTGTATATGCTGGATTATCGCGACAAAGCAATTCCTGAGCTGGACTCGTCTTGCTTGGTTTCTGACGAAATCGTGACGAATCTCCCACCGAACAATCCACAACGAGCACATTCAAGGCCAATCAGTGCCTCCACGTTGGATCATACCACTTTCCAAGTCGTGGTCGACAAGCATGAACATAGGAGGGTGATGCGATGAGCGAAAGTGAGCGGAAAGACTTCGTACTGAATGTTGAGGATGATCTTACCGCTCAATCAGATGCAAAAGAGGAGGAGAAGGAGGAAACAACGAGATCAGAAGCACTGAAGCTGGTCGAAAATGGGCTCCGTGATGCCGCAGACGTGCCTGCAGTCGTCGTGGGAAATGCTGGAGATGCAATGGATGAAGATGGCGATTCAGAAGCGGAAACCTTGATACAATCGCCCGAAAAGAAACGCAACAGTGTCGCAGATGGCTCGAAAACAATGCAACATGTTAGCATGGCTCGATCTGATGCTGGCTCCATTATTCTAACGAACACCTCGGACAAGGAAAACACGACCCGTAAACGAAAGCGCTCGCGCGAACGAGGCAGCCACGACTCGGCCTCCGATACCTCAAGCCGTCACAGTTCGCCATTGTCATCGCCCCTGGTCCATCCACAATCAGATGTTGGTTCTGATCTTAATGCTGCATCAGATACAGAATCATCTCCTAAACAAAGCAATAAGAGTGACGTTCAGGATTCCATTGATTCGCTCAAGAAGCGCAGGAGGCGTCCTTCCGAGATCGTGCCACCTTCGTTGTCTCGCAGGAGAAGCAAGCGCAGCAGTGTTGACCTCCTCGAACGTAGGGAGACCAGATCTGCGACATATCCACGTCCATCAGACGACGAGAAATCGGCCTCACCTGAGCCAATATCAAGTAAAGAACACAGACGTGGTGCATCCACGCAGTTGACGACGGGCGAGTTCGAGAGAAAGAAGCGAGGGAGACCTCCGTTGATCAACACTAGACGCAATCGAAGTGCCGATCGAGTCTCCAATTCCTCTGGTGAATCTGAACCAAGAACAGGTCGGGCACGTCCCCTAATTCATAAATTCGCCTCGAACGATCATGATACTATGTCGCCGGCAAAGGTTGGCCCTAGGAAGTGGAAGGATAAGAATGGTCGCACATATCTAGCTCGTGCTTGCGCAAACTGTGATATAGAGGCTGCGACCGCAAAACTGATTGAACGACCAGAAGATCTGAATATGGAGGATAATGCAGGTAACACACCATTGCAGATCGCCGCTCTTGAAGGATTCGAGGAAATTGTAGAGTTTTTGTTATCCAAGGGTGCAGAAGTCAACGTCCGCAACGTTGACAAGGACACTCCGCTCATCGATGCGGTTGAGAACGGACACGTCGAGGTTATCAAGTTGTTGTTGAAATATGGCGCAAACCCACGTATGGGCAACGCTAAAGGCGATGAACCTTACGAATTGGTCCATCCAGATGATGAAGCATACTCTCAAATTCGCGAAATGCTAGCCGAGGCCAAGGACAAGGACACAAAGAAAACTCCTGGGATAGACGCCTTCGATTCTCAAGCACGTGAAGGCCAGACATCTAGAGCTGCGTCTGCGGCAAGCCCTCGCGATTCGCCACCGATTGGCGCGCCCAGAAGTCCGCCTGCACTTGGTTCTCGCAGAAGGACGGGTAGAAGCGAATCTACTCGCAATGATCTCTTGTGGCAAGCCAACACACAAGAAAATCTTGCAAAACTCGCAGGAAAGGGCGATGTTCAGGGAGTTGCGAACATATTGAGCATCCTAGAGAAAGCTGAGACAGAGTCCCTGATTGCTGCTGCAAAGGCTGGTCACGAGGAAGTTCTGCAATTACTTATTGCCATGGGCCGGCCAGATCCTGACCCGGAACCAGTACGCAGTTCCAAAATGGTGCCTGGTTACAATACACCTATGCTCGCAGCTATCGGACGTGGACATCCTGATGTTGTGAAGCTTCTGGCAAACCAGTCAGGTTTCAATCCCTGTCGGAGATACAAGGAAAAGACGTACTACGACCTGGCAGAGGATCGTCGCGGCAATCGTTGGGAAGAAGAATTTAACGTGCTTAGAGCCGCATATGATAGAGCTAAAGGCAGAAAGACGAGCTCACCTCGTAAGACAAGGGAAGGCGAGAGAACGAGACCACGTCGCAGCTCCTCATCTGTCACAGAGGCCAAACGGCAGATGCCAAGTCCTACGCAGACACATCGATCACTTCCTGTTCAAGCACCTGACTCTTCGCCACGAGAGCGACGCAAGATTAGCGACCCCGATCGACTCAAAGCGAAGATCGATATGGAGTATACGGTCGCAGTTACCTCGGATGTTGATCAGACTGTGGATGCTCCTGCCAAAACGCATCGTACGAGAAGAAGTCAAAGCGATCTCCCACCCGTACCCGCCCTAGAAAGTGAGCCCTCGCAGAAGCGCAGACGCTTAGTGACAGGTAAAGAACACAGAAGTCGACACACTGTAAGTACCTCTTCCGATAATGAAGACTCTGAAATGATCAATGATGAGCGAGAAGACCGGCCACAGCTGGCTTTGAAGAGGAGCCGTGTCAGTTCAACTCCAGAACCTCCTGGGGGCAACAAGGAAAGGAAGAAGAGGAGAACAGTCCTAGAAAGTAGTCCCGACGATATGAGACCACGCATGAACAACCCCACTGAATCTGCAACCATACCACCTATATCGGCAGCTGAGCCCGAAGTGAAGCCCTCGGACGACCAGAACACTAGTACGGACGTCAACATGTCCTCGCTACAGAGATCTCGATCGAACTCTGCTCAAGCTGTGCAAGCGAACGAAGTCAAAGAAGAGCCATCGCCGACCCACAATGATCCGATCCCCACCGATATTGAGGCCTTACCAGATGCCGCTGAAGAATCCGATGACCATTACTCGCCACCGCCTGCTGTCGAACCCACTTATGAAGAGCGTGAAGCCGAACGCAGAGCCAAAGAGAGTGCTGATCGTGCTGCCACAGAAGAGGCAGCACGTCAAGAAATTCAACGTAGAGCAGAAGAAGAGAGGATAGCACAAGAAAAGCTTGCTGAAGAGGAGAGACTCCGGCAAGAAGCTGAACTGAGAAGGAAACAAGAAGAAGTCGATGCTCGCCGTCGACAGGAAGAGGAAAGGCAAGAACGTGCAAGGCGGGAGCAGGAGTCTAGGAGACGCCTCGAACTATTTGAACGAGAACGGAAACGGCTTGACGGGCTACCTGTTGTACTTGCAAAAACAGCTCGCATGGTAGACGACGGTGATTCTGAAGTGAGAAGTCCGCAATGGCTGAGCAAGTTCTTACCTCTATACTGTGTCAAAACATATCAGCTCGACCACAACTGCGATTCATCTATTGCTGAGGAGTCATGGGTACCGAACTTCCAGATTGCAGGTCTGCTAGGTACAAAAGACCTGAACCTATCTGAATTCAATTCTTTTGAAAAGCGGCACGTAACACCACACGAGCGACAATGTATATGGAGAGTCGCGCGGTTGAAGTTGTCCTACGACTTCAATCCGCTTTGGACAACGTCAGTCAGCAAAGCTAACGAGATCGAACATATTGCGCAAGAAAAGTTTATGTCTATGGCTGAACTTTTCTGGGTCAAGGTGAGCATTACGTCTAATCCTATATTGCAAGATTGCTAACACGAACTCAGCTATCCAACTTCCTTGACCAGTTGCCACGCTTTCCTCATTTGCAAAGGAATTTGCCTCGTCAGACTATCTCGCTCAAATCCTATCATGAGATCCTAGGTACAAGCACGAAGATTGGGCTATTGCAACAGTATGATAACTTGCCTAATGGTATAAGTACACATATTCATACAAATGGCGAAAACGGAATCACCTAGCTGGAACTACGATCATCACCAAACACCAACGAACCTCACGAGAAGAGGAACAGCTCTCTGGCACAGCTGCCAGTAGCGGAGCTCTTACAAAGACTTGTCTCTTAACTGTATGATATCCACTATAGTAGTTCTGTCTGAACAAGTGACGCCGCACGATCAGTGGGGCGCGCCTCTGTATATGAAGAACTGCCAACGAATTGTATAGTTGCTCCTATGTGAGCATCATATCACAATCCACCTCCCTGCAAGCCTCGGAATGAGAAACCAACATATGTCCCGTTTTTGCTGATCGATGTGTTTGTCGAAATTCCTAGCGTGATTCTTGACCAATTTATTCTCTCTACGTCGATGACCCGAGGAACGAATTCTTTAGTCCTGTAGGAAGCATCTCGCGCGAAAGCTGTTAGATTGGTATATTTTCGCAAGCAGGCACCGAGATCTTACCGCTTGTCGCATTTGTTAGACCCGATTTGAATTGGACTGATTGACTCGCGGATGCTGTACACCTTTCAAGAAAGAAGTACTGCCTGAGTGCCTGGCGCAGGAACTCTTGGCGCGCTGCCACAAAGATTCCGACTGCTCTTCTCGTCTTCGCGCATCAAATGTACCCATACCATCTTTTCCTACCTATGTAAAACTCTTTGAGGATAGCCGACACCTTTACCAGACTACACAAAGAATAAATATTAAGTAGCCAACTGCAAAGATGGTATGCCATTCCCTAAACCCATCGGTTGCGACTCGAGAGCATATCGCGAGAGTAATACCAGCCATGGACAACTCGACCGCTATCATTATACCGAGTCCGACTGAGGATGTACCGTTCAAGAGCCAAGACTAACGTTGTTGTTCTTATAGTCGGACGGAGAAGAGCCTACCTCCCCCGTCGCCGCCGCCGATGAGGTGGAAGTCTCTGGAGATACCGGCGGTGCTGGTGGTTCCATGTCTGTTTTGGATGCATTGAAAGGTACGAAGTGAGCCCTGTCAGCTCTATGCGCACATATCTACACATCCCCTCCACCTAGCCAAATACTGACGAACCACCAACAGGAGTTCTTAAAATCGCCCTCGTCCACGACGGCCTAGCACGAGGTCTCCGCGAAGCAAGCAAAGCCCTTGATCGTCGCCAAGCCCATATGTGCGTCCTCAACGAAGCCTGCGAGGAAGAAGCATACAAGAAACTTGTCGTTGCTCTGTGCTCCGAGCACAAGATCCCGCTGATCAAGGTCCCTGATGGCAAGATGCTCGGCGAGTGGGCTGGTCTCTGCGTGTTGGATCGAGAGGGTAATGCACGAAAGGTCGTCAACTGCAGCTGCGTTGTTGTTCGGGACTGGGGTGAGGAGAGCCAGGAGCGAAGTGTGTTGTTGAACTACTTCCAGAGTGAGCAGTAAAGGGTTTGCAGACAGGCAAGAGAATAAGGTTCTGTTGTTGTTGTTGTGTTTGGAGTATGGAGTGATCGCAGCATTCCTCTGTGTTCTGCTTTCACGTTCCTGGCACGATTGCACGGACAGCACGAGACAAGAGACTTTTCTTTCAGCTCCGTTCAAGGAATCTACACACTCGATACCCAATGTCTTACAGTGGATTGAGGGTACTTCAGTCCATCCGCTCTCAATACTTCTCTTTCCAATCGCACAATGCGGCATGGCTCAAGCCAGTGCTTGTGCAAGATGCGACAAGTCAATTCAAAATATACCGGGCATCATTCCATTTCTTTCCGTCCACACTGAAAGCTTCGTATGAAGCAGAACCGAAAGATTTACTTCCTGACAGAAAAATCGGTATATACCTTGTACTCTCTGGAATTATGTTGGTCTCCTCACATCATTTCATCGTTCACGCCTTGTAGCATCTTTCAAACTCGTTAGTACTATCTTCGTAGAGTCCCTAAAAGGATGAGCAGCTTGACTTTTAACGGAAGATGTCCAAATCAGAAGAGACAAGAAGAGATATAGGGAAAGCAGATGTGAACACATTGGGTGGGTATTAATCGTGCTATGCTAGTACACAATATTGCCACTATCGCTCCTTTCTCTCCCTACCTGACGCTCCGAGAACTTGGCATTAAAGTCAAGCTGCTTCACAAACCATGCGTTGTGTAACTTCCACTCCTCCTCCGGATCCTCAAGCTCAATATCAAATTTGAGCAAGAAGTTTGGGACCAGCTTGTAGATTTCCAGCAAGCTGATATTCTTACCGATGCAGGTTCGGCTACCAGCGCCGAACTGAAACATCGTGGCTTCCATCTCCTTCCGCTGGGAGGATGATGCATCAAGCCAGCGTTCTGGTACGAATTTGTCGATGGGATAAGCGGTTGGATTGGATTGTGGGACGAAGGTCGGCTCGTGCCGGTGTATGACCCATGCTGAGCAGCCGACGATAGTGCCGGCTGGGATGTGCTCACCACAAATCTCGATGCCGCCTGGTGGAGTGATTCGTTCGAGTGGAAGACCAGCAGCGGGATGAACACGCATTGATTCCTTGATCACTGCGTCGAGATACGGTAGAGTCTGTGATTCGGACCAAGTTACTAGACCAGTCTCGCCTCGCCCTACTCTACCATGGCGCATGGCCTCGTCGAGCTCGTATTGAAGCTTTCTGTAACACGCAGGATTCTTTAGAAGGTGGTAGAATACAGCTGCCAAGGAAATGGCAGTTGTCTCGGAGCCAGCAAATGCCATGCTCACTGCCATGGTGAGTACACGTTGACTTGTCATGAACTCCGGCCTTTGTGCCTGTGCCTTGAGAAACATGGATAGTAGATCTCCGCGACCAGGTGTGCTGGCTCCAGATGGTGCTTTCTCGATCTGGTTCTCCATCTCAGATAACCTCTCCGCCATTCTTGCTCTCGCAAATTTTGTGACTGGAAAAGCGAGAGGCTTATAGCCGAGCTTGTCGAGAAACAGAACGATTGGGTTCTTCAAGAGCAGGAGATCCAGAAATGGCATCTGACCAACCTAGCAGAAGTTAGTACGCGGGTTAGCACCTTGCAAGAGGAAGTACTTACGGGTGCCACATAGCTGAACAATCTCCCGAGGTATGCGATCATACCATCAATATCCTCGTTCTTTTCTACAAAACCATGCTGTTTGCTGTACGTGATTTGACCGATAACATCAAAAGCGAAGTATTGTAGCCACAGGGCGAAATCTGCAACTTTTCCTGGGGCAGCATAGACCTGTCTCGTACGTTCCAGGAATACGTCGATAACCTCATTGACGTTCGGCTCATATTGAACCAGAGCACTCATCGAAAAGGCACTATTGACAGATCGTCGAAGGTTGGCATGGTAGGCTTCGTCTGTCGTAGAAAATAGGGATGGTAGCCGTTTACCTTCGAACGTTGCCTGTTGAGGCGGATAGAACCCCGACTAAATAAGGGTAAGCAGATGGGTCATTGTCGAGGGGTCTGCTCACCTTTACAAATCCCTTGTTGAGACCGTAGATGGTCTTGATCGCAGCTGGATCAGAAAAGGAAAGAGTATTGGGTCCAAGTCGAACTATGTTTCCAAGCTGCCGGTGTAATCTGATCTGAGTGATATCTGGTCTTCTCTTGTATACATTGATAAATCTCCAAGCATCTGTGAAATTGGCTAGGAATGGCCCCGGATATTTGTTGAGACCCTTGTCGAAATAGTTTCGAAGCAAATATGCAAGAATAAGAGCAGGAACGAAATAGAGCCAGTAATGGCTAAAAGCAAGCAGGATTGCCTCAATCATGGCGATGGTTTCAGAATGGTATGAGGTGCCCAGGACTCAAGACGATATCGGGAAGGTCATTCCATATGTACTGCCAGTGACAGACATGATATATCTATCTTCATTTTCGGCAGTTCACGTCAAACACCACCAAGGAAATCTGGACAACACAAGAGTGGTCCATCGTAGGTTATCTGACTTACAAAGAACGTTCCTGACTGGTCCGGGGTTGGTGTCAATCACTATAGTTTGAAATCCGGAGACACGGCGCGCCTCCCTCGTGCTGTTTCTCTCTGTTCTTCAATTGCCGATATCAATGTGTGAACTTTCAAGTGCCCACGAGGGAGCAAGAAACAGTTGATGCAGCGGAGTCAATGGTCTGGAGAGGCTGACAGTAAGTCGCAATTGATACTCGGCAATTGCGTGGTCAACAAGTGCCGATCCATGCGATGCAGCCTCATTGATTGTAGCCTCAGGCATCCTGTACCTGGAATCAGTATCATGCACTAACACTTGGCTTTCAGGTCTCGCCTTCTAGTGTGGCACTATATTAGAATGCCTATCAACGCTGTACGGTTCAACGTGTGCATGGGCTATGAAATTGCGAGTGAAATCCTACAAGTCGCATAATCGCGTCGAGTGTCGAACCTGGAAATTGTATTCATTTTGAGTTGTAGAAAGCTATAGCTTCCACATTCGTCGAGGCCATGCAGCATTTTCAATAGCATCAGGCACAAGCATCTATGGCAGAAATCCTCCCATATACGATGCCTTTCGCATCCGACAAAGGCGCCAACAACAACAAGAGGAACATCCTCGGTCAACACCAAGACTGATCAAATGTCTAGATGACGATCATCAGTCTGCAGGAGGCGCCTTTTCTCGTGGTACAGTCTGCAATGATCGACGAGAGGTAAAGATACGACGGGGGGGCATGGACAATTTGGCGTGTAAGTTTGCTGCATGTTGCAGACTTCGTAGTGGAGTTGTTGGCTCATCGGCAGTTATGAAGTCGTGGGACGCTTAGTTTCCGCCGAGAGCAGGAAACGCAGAAGCATCGTTGACAGCGACCGGTTCGGACCGGCCACGGCCTCCACGACCAGCACCTCTGTCTCCTCGATCACCACCCCGGGGTCGGTAGTCGCCATCTCGACCACCTCGACCTCGACCTTCACCTCGGCCTTCACCACGACCCTCGCCACGACCCTCACCACGACCTCGACCACCACGGCCAGCTCCTCGTCCACCTCGGCTCTCTCGTGGGGGCTCCTTGAAAGAATAATCGATGTCAAGTAATTGTTTCTTTGAGGCTCGTTCACGTTCTCGCTTGGCCTTAGCCTCACCAATGAAGTAGGTATCTTCCTCCTTGGCCTTGTCCAGAGCAGTAGCGTTCTTCCACTTCTTGTTCTCCTTGGAACCTTCGTTTGGAGCACGAGCTTCTTTGAGACCGAGGTCTCCCATTTTCTTAGCAGCTTGTTGAGCAAGGTAGTCGGCATAGGATACGCTGGTGTCTTCTGGCTCAGGCTCGGGTTCAGGGATTGGCTCATCTGGAACAGCGGCGTCTTCTTTGATCTCGTCTTTCTTGTCCTCCTGAGCAAGAGCTTCACCTTGCTTCTCATCTTCTTGCTCACCCTCTCCAGTCTGCTCGCCCCAGCCATGAGCCATTTGTTTAGCATGATCACTATAATGATTAGAAAGCCTGTCGCACTGCTTCGTAGCAGACTTACCCTCGACCAGTTCGATTTACGTGTCTGTCACCACCACGTCTTGGCCCACGAGGACCTCGACCACCTCGTTGAGTGCCTGGTCCGCTATCTCGACCTCTTACCACTCCATCAGTATTTTCGACTGGGTGATCTCGGTTGGTGTTCGCGTTGACTGTGTTGGGGTTGTTTCGAGCATTGGTACGGTCTCGAAAGCCTGTCTCAAGTTAATTCTAACATCCGATGCCAGACACAATGGATGGCCCACGTCGGTTGTCTTCAGAGAAACCTCCAGTTCTTGCTCCGGCGTCGCGTCGAGGAGCGCTATCAGTCTTCTCTACGGTGGGCGCATCGCGCTTGCCAGATCGAGGTTGAGGCTTATCTACTGTCTTGGTTGGAGGCTCGGGCTCCTTGTCAGAATCATACTCATGATCATTGCCTGCGGTTGGGTGAGTCGTTGGTCAATCGTCGATATTATCCTGAGGTCCATACCAAGAAGCTCGTACAAATTCTAAAGCACGACTTGTCAGCTTCAGGTCCTCAAAGCAAGAACAAAAGGTTTGACGTGTCCGAACTGTTGAACGGTATTACTGACCTTGCTCTTGACCTCCGACATGATGCCGAATAGAGCGCCTTCCCTGAAGGCTTTGCTTTATATCCGACTCAACTCGGTAATTTATAGGAGGATGTCTCGACGGCGACCTTGTCCAACGTTCCGGACAATGTCTAGTCGAGTTTTAGAAGGGCACTTGTTGGCTGCTGGTGAGCTAGAAGGTTGACGATGGTGTCCAATTGCTATTGTTTTTTCCGGCACCGATGTGCGCTACATTCGTCACGATGCGCTAAAAGTTCGCCAAGCTCGGCGGCTCACGTGATGCTGACGAGGTTCCAAGCATTCGAGTTCACTGCCAGTAGTGGAAAGGTGTGCATCCAATAAGAGTTGGAAAGATGAGACTAGATACTTCCCTAAACATTTCCTTTGTGCCTTTGTACTGAGGCAAACGCCTTAGGGAAGGTATATCTGGTGCAATAGAGCACCAGTATCCTTCCCTGTTACCAGACACAATATCATACCCTTATGCCCGTTTCACATCTTCAACTATAAGTCGTGTGATGAGAAACTTCGCGAGGCTCTGAAAGATTGTAGTGTATTTGAACCTGGATTCGAGTCTAGAAAATATACGGAAACGGTATTTCCTCTGCTCGGTAATGATATCAAGAGGATAAATTATGTCCTGGAGAATAAAATGTTCACCTTTACACACGTTGAACTTCTTGCTCATCAGCAGATTCGATAGAACCATAGCGCCTTCGCTAATTCGCACTTTTCTAAAATGACCAAAGACACCACTGCTCTCGAAGGAGCTCCACCAATCATTGTTCTGTACGCCCCATCCGACTCTACCTTCTTGAGGCTGGGAGCCCACTGAAGGGATTCGGGAAGTGCATGGATGCGCTGAGACCGAATGGATCAGCATCGAGCATAGGGTCATAGTCGAACGGAATTGACGACAAAGGGTTGCCTCCGTCACTTGCCGTTGTGGCTGTGGCTGGTGGTGATGCTTGCATGCCCATACCAGGATGACCCCCAGTTTGCGGCGGCAATCGGAAGTTTGGTATGAAACTATCTGGATCCACGTCATCGCCGTCGACATCGTCAAGCATATCAACTTGTGCGTCGTATTCCTGGTCTGTACTAACGGATTCAGCCTAGGACGAACACAGCTCTCGAGTAGGAAAAGAAAGGGATGGGTAGGGGTAGACTTGCCGAGCTGATCATAATGCTTCTGAAAGGAAGCTGGATAATATTGTGTTTGTGTCTGGGAGATTGGTGCGTGCATAGATCTTCGTGGGTATGACTGCCCAATCGTATTCGCGGACATGCTTCGGTTGTGCATTCGGTGTTGTTGATGTTGAAATGCCTGCTGTGGTACAGCCTGCATCTGGCGTGGAGGGTGTTGAAATTGCCGTGGCTGCAGGTCACTTGTCGGGGAAGCCATTGCTTGCATAGGATAACCAGGTGACCTTGTTGTTGACGGGGAGGAACGCTGTGATGGTGGAGTAGGCTGTGTAAGTGGTGAGTTCATTGTCTCGCCCATCAAATTTGTTCGGGCAGGTTGGTTTACAGTTTGGATAGGTGGCGGGGCCATTTGGGGTCTTTGCTGTCGTGCGTTCTGCTGTCTATTCAGCATCGCCTTTTGCATCGGCAAAGTTTGACCTCCCATAGGTCTGTTCCTGACGGGTCCTAGATGGGGACTGCCCTTCAATCGCAGCTCGCCCTGTACATCAATGCC
Source organism: Lithohypha guttulata (assembly GCF_036872675.1). Taxonomy (NCBI): domain Eukaryota; kingdom Fungi; phylum Ascomycota; class Eurotiomycetes; order Chaetothyriales; family Trichomeriaceae; genus Lithohypha; species Lithohypha guttulata. Next base: position 315,570 of record NW_027042752.1, on the reverse strand, counting down.
TAGTATGATTAGCATCTAAACAGTGGTAGAGTGCTGTACTTGCCCTTTTCAAGGAGAATCCGCTCAAGTAGCGAGTTCTTGTATCTCAGCATAAGACACTCGTCCGCAGCTGTGCGATGACTTTGCTGTAAGTTGGCGAGGTTCTCTTCATGTTGCTGGATCGTTGTTTCGAGCTGTTTGATATACTCAGTACGACGCTCTCGAAAGGCTGCTTGTGCTTGTCTATTCCTCTGCTTCCTTTCCTCGGAAGTAGCATATATCTTGGCAAAAATTAGCTGTGAAGTTCGGCGACTTTCAACAACGTACAGGCTTTCGACCTCCTTTTCGCTTAGGCACAGGAGCTGGCTCTTGTGAGGTAGAAGTTCCTTCATGCGGGATGGTCGCACTCTCCGGCTCGGGAGAAGACGACGACTCTGATTCAGGAGTTAGAGTATCGTCTATTGGCTCAATCTTGGGCACAACATGGTCGATGTCTACAATTGCAGCTGTGACGTCGCTGATTCCCATGGATCCCATTTCAATATCTATTCAACGCCAAACTAATGCGTAGTACCTGGCATAAGCGCGACACAAGGCTGCTGCAGTAAAGGGGTACTAGGCGCGACGCAACGATAAGCGTGGATGAAGTGAAGTGATTTTCGATGTTGATGTTTGATACTGACACACAAAAAAGAGATAAGAAAGTTCTCTCAAGTAATGAAAGGCGGAACTGGGAGCGAAGCGTAATGGTATCAGCTAATGAAAATTTGCACGGCAAGGGACGCGCTGGGATATTAAAAGAGGGGCGCTTCCCTACTTCAAACCTACGAGTACGACTTCCTTTCCAAATTACTCAAAGCTCCAATATTTCACCTGCTCAGAACCAGTACCAGAAATTCAAAGTGATGCAACCGAGTTTTCCATGTCCAATACTCACTAACGTTCCTCCTTTCGGACGGCACTCCAAAGTCGTTGTTTTGCCAGCTGAATCTCCTTCCGTATGTTGTTCTCATCACAATTACGCAATTGGCTGGATAGTTCACCATCGTATTCAGTTTCTCAAGCCATCCTAGCTGTTCGCTAGCACAAGGCCGCCGAAATGATCGACTTGAGCTCAGAAGTTCCGCAACCACTCAAATTCCGTCGGAGATCGCCAAACCTGGTTTCCCATGCGCTCCCCGCAATTGAAATTTTCATTTTACCGCTTCCGATGCCTGAAAAGAGGGTAGCTCGTCATCCTGCAGCTTGCTGCCAAGCCTCTAGAGGAGGCTGATCCAACCTCAAACAGCATAGCACGACCTGGTCAATCAAACCATCTCCGTGGAAGATGAACTCGTCGACCACATTCCCTTCATGTTGTGTTTTCTCTACATCTCAAATACCCTGTTGTCGGATCCGTAAGTATCCCAGGAGCCGCACCCACGACCCCCTTTGAAATGGATCATTGCAATGTCGTCTCGAAATGAAATGTCACGTTGAGCTGAGTATGCTGACGATTCGTGTGCTTGAGGCCGATTGGTCTACGTGCTCCGTTCTATGCCCAAGTTCTCTGCATCACGAGGACTGCCACAGCGGACCAGCAAACCCATTCTAGCTCCGAGAGCAGGGCTCAATCAGCTGATATCTACGTGATAAATTGGAGAGGTTGGGAAGAAGAAAGTTGACGACGAGGCTGAGGATGGGGAGAAGAAGGCTGGTCAATCTGATAGCCGTATGTGTTGTGTACTCATGGTCATTGACAGGAATGAGCCGTCGGTCCTTCGATGAGATCGTGGCTGCCATGTGCCATGCGGTACTGGTGAAATCTCGCCCTCTACTGGAAATTTGCGTCACGCGGCTAGCCCAAGCAACAAGCAAGATGATCTAGCGAGGATATACATTTCAGAATGGTCCGAATTGTTCCATTTTCAGAGCTCAGACTACTAAGACACAGCTTGTTTTCATCATGAGGCAACATGGATAGCTCATTCAGGATGGACCAGAGCACTCTTCCAGTGTGGTATTCGAGGTAACGAAGTTTTGTGTCTAATTATTTACTTTATACAGTCTGTTACTTTGCAATGCGCGAATCCATGTTTAAAAGACGCTTTGCTGCTCAATTTCTTCCATTCTGTTCCAGCTTTGCCAACATCTGCTTTGAAAATCCAGTGATGCAGGTGAGCGATGTTCTGAACAACAGCTAATATTAGAAGGACCTACAGCATTGCACCTTACTGCTTTCAGACATCGCATGGAGTCTTTGATCGTGATTGCCTTGCCTTGCCAGACAAATGGCCTCAAAGACCGATGCCCGTCAGCTCTCTTACCACATAGTTGTGTTGTACCATATTCATCGCTGCTAGAGGCTGCAATTTGGAGCATGACTTACTTTTGGAAGTTCTTCTATGCCAGCTTATCAAGATGAAAACTCCATGTAAGTCTAGCAAAAAGTTGGACGTTAATACAACTGACACCGTCTAGCTATGATAAAGAAGTCAGACATTTTCCTACGACAGAGCTCCGAAACACGAACAAGACGATCAGAGTCTACCTTTCGGCCTCTCGGTGTGATTCATCCTACTCCTCTTGAGCCGAAAGTGCAACCTGCCCTATCAGCTGACGGGCTTCGAGAACGGCTCAGTCGCATGTTCGATGAGAATGTAAAGCCTAAGAGAAGACAATCTACTGATTTTGCAGGTGCAGTACAGGCGAGTTTGCAAACTCAGGGAGACGCAGCAAAAGACCGTAGCAGTGAAGTCTTCAGCCATCGTTCAGGTGCGGCGAGCATTCATAGTTTGCCCTTGAGAGATGTGCCGGTTAGGAACTCCTCACTTCCCGACTCCACGCAAGCGAGTTTGCAAGACTTTCCATCATGGAAATTGCCCCCTGCAGCAGCTGCTGGTCGAGCTATACCTCCTCGAGGAAGGGCTGACTCTCCAATCAAAAGATTCATTGCGAAAGACTTTGTTTCATCTGACACGGCTCGACCAATACAATCCCGTACCTTCATCCGTCCTAGTCCTCCACTCAAGCTGCTCGAGCATGGCAGTATCAACCATCGACGAATACAACTGTCAACACAATTGAAAGCTCCGTTATTCGTTGGTGGAGGAACTATTGAAGGCGAGGTCAGGCTGACCATCAACCAAGACAATACCAGAGACCGATCGCGACCTCTGCTGATCTCGAAGTTGTCTGTGGATGTCGTTGGCCTAGAAGAAGTGAGTGACGGCAGGAAATAGGTCTTCCTGGCTCTTGCGTCCAAGCTCTTTCACGAAAAACATCCACCTCCACCAGCGATCGCAAGCCAAGAAGCAGAAAGAGGGCCTGAGCTGTTCTGGAAAACCAAGCCAGGTGTCGCATCAGTTCCATTCTGCATTGATCTGCCTTTGAACCTCGGTCCGCCACCATATCAATCAAAGAGCGCAACTATCCGATATGCACTGCTTCCCACACTTGTCGTGAAGAGTGACGGGAGTAGAGGAGTCGTTAGCCAAGTGTGTAACATCCAGATGTTAACAGTCTTCGATCCTTGCAAGGCTCTCGCCAGTCTACCAAGCCCTCTGGTCGCGACTGAGACGCTGAGCCTACCCTATTTGCCTGGTCCACAGTCAATTGCACTGACAGCAGGATTGCATCGGCAGATATGGGTTAGTGGCAACTCAGTATTTGTGGACATCCACATCATTAACAAGTCTCAACGCACACTCAGAAAGCTCGAACTCCAGCTTCAAAGGTCGACACTGTGGTACACCCACGCAGCTGCCGAAACAGGAGCGAAGAACGCAAACCATCTTCGAGTTCCAAGAAAGCAGGAAAACGACATAGTAAATTCAACTGTGGTCAAGAAAGCGAAGCAATGGAATGGCACTCCGCCACATACTTCTGAAGTCAGGACCTGTCACATTCAGGTTCCTCATGGACATGTCACAATCAGCACGGGACGATTTTTCGAGGTCAGATACTTTCTGAACGTGATTGTGACTGTAGCCATGTTCAAGACAATCACGGTGCAACTACCAATCACTTTGATTCACATGAACTCTTTGGATGTCATGCCAAACGCGCTTGCTCAGGTGGCTGCCTCGATCGAAGCCAAACGATCCAAGACATTACCAACCGATCCCAACCATCCTTTGTATCGGCCTTATTATCAAGGACAAGCTTTCGTGGCTCCACGAAAACGAAGCCTTGAGCAGACACAAGGTGCCCACAGCCGCTGTCAGAGCACAGCAAGTGCTAGGTTGGAAGAGTTGAAACGTGAACTCGACAAATCTCCTCGAAAATATCAATTTCACCATCAGTGCAGCAAGTCGGAGACCTTCAAGGACCTGCTAGCTTCTTCAAGTGCTGAGCATAGTAATTATTGCTTCCACAGCCATGACTCAGATTGCTACCACTGCCACCTGATAGACTTGGAGCACAACAAACGTCCCTCAACCTCGAATTCGCAGACTGGACCCAAACTGCCACGACTACAGGTGTCCACCTCTGGTCTAGGCTTCACAGAGACAGAGCTCTCAGATTTCACAATCGACAATTCTCCACCAAAAAAGGTAATGCTCAGTGAGCAGGAGCGTAAGATGATTCACCAGCAAAGAGAGCTGCAGCAGCGAAGCGAGTGGACTGGAAAGCAGAATGATACATGTCAAGCAGCGTCAAGACTGCCGTCTCGACGTGGACGAAGCAAAGCAGCGATAGTGCCTAACGCCTCAGCCTTGCTTGACGTACAGATTCGTCGTGCTGAGCCGCATGTGATTGAATCGAGGGTTAATACCAAGCAACGCAGTATGACAATCGAGTCGCCGTTGCGACCAAGCGCCAACTCAAATGCTCAAGGAAATCGAGCTAGCACCAGAAGAAGAGCCAATACAGGTCCACAACTATTCACGTCGTTCGCTCAAGCACCGGATCATGGGACAACGGACGTCAAGCCTGTACAAGATGCGCGACAGCTGGAGAGGATGTCGAGCAAGCGGAGAGGAAAACTGCCTGCTGATGACTTTGTGTTCTCGCAAGAACAACCGACAGAGGCGAAAACGAGTGCAAGACCACACTCGCGAAGGAGACAGGTACAAAAGCGGGAAGTTGAAGATCGGCTGATGAGGTGAATTGCACGTATTGAATCAGCAACGGACATGGGAGGATCGAAATTCAGACGCAGTGAATGTGCTGAGTGTCCACGAGCGTGCACATGTATAGTTCCATGACATTCGCTAGCAGATTGCTTATCAGGCGAGCTCAGAGACAAGCGCTGAGCCAAGAGGATAGCCTGGATGCTACCATCGTATGCTGCATGAACGGTTGGCAATTGGTGACCGGTAGCTATTATGATGTATGTTTAGATCAAGTTATAGCTCAAAACATCCTCACCCAATTTATGCAATCAGACTTGAAGGTTACCCGGCGCCTTCTACCGTCTCGAGCCATTCAACGTCAATGATCACACCAATCCTGCTCTATTAATAATCTCCAGCCTCCCAACCAAATTCTGCACCCTAACTTGATCATCCTGCTCATCCCTCATCAACAATCTCTCAACCTCAAACAACCGCACCTGAGACGACTGTTTCCCTCCCTCTCTCAAACTCCTCGGCTGAGTCCGGAAGACGTTCCTATCATCATCCGACTCAAGCTCGCTAAGCTCGCTACCACTATGACTATCACTATCACTATACGAAACTAGCCGTTTCTTCTGCAGCCCCGACCCCAGCCCATACACAACAGCTCGTTCAATAGTGCCATCGTAACCGATGCGTAGCAAGCCCACAGCGCCGCTCTTCCAGACAATTTTCATGTTCCGCGCGTCATTAGTTTTGCGCTCGAGAGTTTGGATGTTGTGATGAGCGGTCTTGGAGGAGGAGGAGAGTGCAATACTAGTATTTAGTCCTAGTACGTGTCTGAGGTATTCGATACCCTGTCTCCGATACCACCAGCTCTGCAAGTCATCACGCACACACTCGGTGAATCTGTGTAGATCCTGGTTGTTTGTGGAGATGTTCGCGGCATTCACGCCCATCGTCGGAGGTACATGCTGTTGTTGCACCGGCGCCTCAAGATCCTGCGTAACGTCGATGCCAGAGTCGTCTTCGAAAGTGTCTTCGGCAGGAAGGTGTTCGTTCCCTGCCTGTTGGTTGTTGTTGTTCCGCGTGCTTGTGTCATGATTGAGGGTCACGGCTGCATCGTCCATGAGCGCGTCGGGCAGTGGTAGGTAGTGCTGTTCGTGGAGATCGACGTCGATGTGTTTGGGGACGTTAGTCCAATGGACGCGGAGGTATGTTTGGTTTTGGTGTCGGAGTTTACGAAGGAGGAGAATATAGCTTGAGGGCATGTGTTCGTTATTTTGTCTTTCTTCTGTATGGTTTTGCGGTTTGGTAGCTTGCACGTCTGCTGGATCTTGGAGTGTGTTTTCGTTGACATGAAGGAGTTCTGGCGTTGTTGGATGTAAGTCAATCCTCACCCCGAGCATCAGAGCCTCAAGTCCATCAGCATTCCGCCGTTCTGGTGCGGTGTCTGTGAATGGGAAGGCGGTAATTCCGAACGCTAGATTGTGGACTTTGACGTTATTCTTGTGGTTCAAGTGCTCGATCGCGTCCTCTAGTCTTTTTCCTATGCTGGTCGCTTCGGTGCCGTTCGCTGTGTCCTCGTACACCGAAGCTGCAGTGCTTTTACTGCTCGATCCAAATCCATGTTCTCGTGTCTGTAGCCACTTCTGGACCCTACTCGATCCGAGCAAGGTGGTACTCAGTCTCTGCTTTTGTGCTCGTAGCTTAGCGATTTCCGCGCGAATGTGTGCGATCTGATCGTCTAGGCGTGCTTCAAGGTCGTTGGTTGCTGCAGTCTGCTCCATGATGAGTGCGGATCAACGCGCAGCGAAGGGCTTGTATGTTCTCGTGGTAGCTCCCAAGTAGCAAAGATCGGGAGTCAGTACCATTCCTTGGTACGTAGTTGTGGGAAAATGCAGCTGCTCTGGTAAGAGTCGCGATAGATCAAGTCGTCATGTTAGCCAGGACGCGCTCTTCAAACACGCGCCGTGGGGAGAAAAGTACGCGCACCGTCGGCTAAAAGAGGATTTGCAGGGGCCCCGAGTGAACCTGAGAAAACCTGAGAAAGGCCAAGGAACTCGTCCGGATCTAGCTGCTGACTGTATCAACTAGTGTATATCGCTCGGCTTGACTGCTACATCAGATTTAGTATGATGGAATTGCGAGAAAGCGTCACAAATATGTAGTTTGACAGGTTCTGTTCCCTCTAATTCATACGACTTAAGACCACGAGAGCTCTCACCGACCTGACCCTGATCTGTAGAGGTAGGACTACAAGAGCTGAAGCATGTCCGATGCTCTAGCCCAATATTTTGGTATAATTGTCAGAGATCCAAGTAGCCTCGCCAAGATTCTGTTCGTTCGTGTAATATTATTGATTTGGATTGTCCATCTTGCAAAGCACAACCTAATGAAAAAAAGAGATGTCTGTCAGTCAGTCTTGGATTTCATTGATCGTACATTCGTCCTGGCTAAACTCTAGATATATGCCAACCTCATGGAGAATAGCCAGTCTAGCTATTCACTCTCGTGTAGCCTTCTGGGTTTATTCTCCATGCTCTTAAAGGCAGCGCTTGCAATGCCAGTGCCTTTCTCTCGATATACATCCAGAAGGTGATAGCTCCAAGAACCACAAAAACGATATTAGTAATGTAGTATCCGTCCCTGTTGATTATGCAAGTACCACCTCCTTCTATGCAAAGATGCTTGTCGGCTTCTAATGCGCAAGAAAGGGCGCTTGTGATAGGTGTCTTGCCTTCTGCCAGGGTCAATTTCGCAATTTCAGCTGCGGTCGGAGGAATGCAGGTCGCGCTTGTAAAAGTGTCGACCAGTTTGAGTACGAAATATTTTGGAAACGTACCTCCAAGATTGGAGACAGTAGCAAGCAAGGTCATGTATGTGCCGCCGATAGCTGGATCAGCCACTCGAGCATGAAAAGCCGATACCGCGACGAACATGACGGTGTTCATGAAGGTGCTGTAAACGTGCTCCACAATCACAGTCAACAGATACCACAGTGGTACTGCTTCGCCAACAGCTGTAGGATAAATCATCACTGTGACCTGTGCAAAAATGGCAGCTGCCAATCTTGCCACAAAGGCCCAACACCACAACCGTAGGGGCGTATATTTGGTTGACCATTGTCCTGCGTAGTATCCCAGTCCGATTTCGAAAGGAAAGTCGATTAGCACTACCAACGCCAGGTTGGCTTGGCCGAAGCCCTTGTCCAGAAGCTTCAGGTTCGTGACTGAGTCGTTTGTCACAAAGCCGAGTTTGGCGATTAGGTGGATAATACAGATCGTAATGATGTTCTTGAGCTTCAATACAGCCCACATACTCTCGTAGACTTCGCGTATGCTGTCTCGTTCTTTTGTCTTTTCCTCTTTCTTCAATATCGCCAGGCCCAATGTGACGACGAGGTATGCATAGCCCCAGAAGGTCATATAGCCACCCAGCGTCAACAATCCGTAGTCCTGGGGCATTTTCCTGAACCACGTGTTCGGAAATTCAGGAGCTTGTAAGGCCAGGAAAACGGTGTGTGACAAGAAAGAGCCAGCAGTCAAGCCAACTGTCTGTGCAGTCGAGGCGTAGGCGATGTTTTGAATGCTCAGTAGAGAAATTGCCCATCCATCTACTGCAATATCTTGCGTCGCGCAAAGGAAGACAAGGAGAAACCACCAGCCAGTAAAGTTCCAGACACCAGCACCGCCGTTTTTGCCCGCAGCTTCCATCATTGGGTCGATCTGACCACCGAGGTAAATCATGGACAAACCTGAGATTGTCTGTATGGGTGTGATCCAGCTCTTTCGTCTACCAAACCTTTGCGACCAGACCTGACGAATAATGTTAGAACACTCTAGTCGTGCTAGTTTAGCCCAGGAGGGAACTCACCGCATCAACGATTGGCGACCATAACAGTTTGAGCGAGTAGGGGTATATTGCGAGTGAAAAGACGCCAATTTGGCCGTATGATAGGTATTTCTTTAATAGGAAAGGCACCGAACCTGAGGCCAGCCCCATCGGTATACCTTGCAGGAAGTAAAGCAGGCATAACAGCAGAAAGTTGTGTTTGTCCTGCGTTGGCAAATCACTGAAGCTCGTCTCGACTTGCGCAGGTGTCTGAGGTGTCAAGGGAGGAGGATCCTGATCCAGACTAAAGTCTTCCCTTCCTATGTAGGCTGCTTTAGCATCCTCAGGTCCTACTACATGTTTTCTCCTATGCTCAATCATTTTGCTGTCGATGTGACCGTTACCATTCGCTACATTGCCATTCTGCTTTGTGTTGGTATTGATGGTTAAATTGTTTTTACTCTTCTGCTTCCGCGCCCTCCTCTGCATCTGGGATTGTTCGGGATCTAAGGGGTCGTGCTCCTGCTCTTCTCCCGACCAGTCTGAAAAGTCGTCGCTGTCTAGTTCGAAGTCTTCTGGCTGAGGTTGGGAACTACCCTCGTGGGCTAACGAGCCTAATTCGATGTTTGGTGAGGTGTTCGAAAGGAGTGACTGTCGTCTCTGTTGTTCGTGGTGTTTCGCAACATGCAATGGTAATACAGAGTTTCGTGAACTGGAAGGGTTGAAATGAGTGAAGGAAGGGACAAAGTTGTCTCCAAGGGTATCAGGCATCAAGACAAGGAACGTTGGAATGGAAATTGTGTCCTTCTAGAAGAACAACAGGCAGGAACGGAGAACGATCAGTGGAGGAAGTCCAATTCGTCCTAGCTCCAGGAACGCGTATCAATAGGGTTTGTGTGACGTGGGTTTGAGAGGAGGGAGTTTCACGAAGTGCTCAGGCATTATATTTCTTTCCAGAGCAGGGACCTGCGAAGGAGAAGACGGTCTACACAGCTTGAAAACATTGCAGAAGAAGTATCCTGGTGTTTGCGCTGATAGTTGGCGCGGCCTGTACGCACTATCTGCGCCTGATACTAATGGCTTGAAATCCTTGCTCGAGCTAAGCTCTTCCGAGAACATATTAATCACGTGAAAGTAGAGAATTCCTGCTTGCAAACCACTCTCGAGCACTTGTTCCAACGCTGTCCACCAACCAACCAACCAATGTCAGTAACAACGAAGTGCGAGCTTGAGAGGCCTCGAGGCCGACCTGACGAGGTTCACTTTGCATGAGCTATGGTGTGATGATGGTGGTGGTGGTGGTGGTGAGCATGTCCATCGCTTGCCTCGGCAGCCCTCTTCCCATACTTGCAACATTGTTCGTGCCTGTGTAATCGTCAGCGTGGCCCCAGAATGATCTGAAGGCGATTTACCTTCGAAGGTTGTCGAGACGAGGGAACTTCCTACGACCTGTTTCGTGTTAGCCAAAGAACCACCTTTACCAGGCATGCATTTAGGGCTGTGGCTGGACGCCAGCACGAGTTCCAGAGGTGACTTACATCCTAGATGCTTGTGTTTGCATTCCATATGCTCGTGCTCTGGCCGGTGGCTTGCCAAATGACGCCTGAAATTGGAGCCTTCAGCATTTAGCCAGCGATGACAGATTGGACAGTGTGCCATATTCGCTCCTGTGTGACTCGCTGCGTGTTCATCGCGTACTTGTTTGTACATAAAAGATTTGTTGCAGCCAGGGAATGTGCATTTCCATGGCAGCTCATCGCCCGTAGTGTTCTCAGATGCTGTCGCAGGCGACTTGGAGTCTGCTTTGGATGGTACTGCTGAGCTTTGTGTATATAGTGGTGCCAAGTGCTTCTTAGATATATGTCCAGTCAATGCAGCCTCGGTGGCAAAAGTCGCTTTGCATGCAGAGCCCCATCTGCACGAGATTGTGCCTTTCAGTGCCAGATGACTATTCTTGACATGCTTCTTGAGATCGTCAGTCCGTGCAAAGGTTTGTCCACATACGGAGCCGCAAGGCATGAGCCATTGACACGTCTTACCAATCTTTACAGGTGGAGTCGACGATTTTGGCCGGGCTGCTTGAGCAATCTCTCTCTGTGTCAAGTTTGTCAGCACTTGCCCCGGGTTAGTGCTCTGTTCCGGAACATCGAAATTGATTGGTGTGAAATTATTCACGTTGGCTGCAATCATGTTGAGGTCTAAGTTGTCAAAGGCTTGTACATTACACATCTGTTGAAACGGTTGTTCGTGCTGCTGCCAAGTGTATTGATTGCCGGGTAGCAAAGGATCACAGCCAAAAGAGAAGCCATATTGCGGGTCAATGTGTTGTGGAGGATGGAATTTAGGAAGAGGATCAACTATGCATGGATCAGGAGCGCAGTGGTGCGCCTGCTGAAAGGTCTGCCAGTGGTCTAAATCCAGATCAAACTGAGCCTGTGGCTGCAACAGAGCATCCAGGGCCATTGCATCGTCAATGTATGGAGGGGGAGTGCATCTCTCGTCGCACGGCGTAATATGTGGCATGTAATTGTTCAAATCATGGAGCTGCATCTCTGCATCCGCCGGAAGCATTGGCAACGGCGCAGGGTCGAAACATTGGCCACAGGTGGTGAAGCAACTCTCCCAGCTCGTGTGGTGGTCCTGAGGACAATCTTTTCGTTCGTGGCCGTTCTCCTCACATTCCTCTTCGCATTGGTCGCAGTCTTCATCGCACTTTACCGGGGTCCCAGCTTCATGCATCTCGTCGGGACTAGAAGGGTGGCCGAGGTGATGCTCCTCGAAACACTCATCGCAATCATCCAGGCATTCGTCGCACTCTTCATGCTCCGTCACAGAGCCTTGACAGCAGTAGTTAGTGTTACATTTCTCACCTGCGGCATGATTGCCATCACAGCACTTCTCGTAATGCGAGTAGTCAGTATACTTGTCGATCGATTGCTGTAATTGTTGTAGTTGCTTGAAATCGACACAATCGGGGTCATTACAATCGTCCATGTGCAGTAGTGACGGTGATAAGGTTGGTATCGTCTTGTCCTTTTTACAACCACAGTTGACATCTCGCGGACATAGATCCATCTTCTGCTTCGTGCCAGCCATGATCTGCATGGATTTCTGAGGCCGTGATGGTCTCACTGTCATCGTGTCGGTTTATGGTCGAACCTGATTGGCTATTGGGCCGAGGCCGAAGGCTGTGATGATGCCTCAGGATATTTCGTTAGATTCTCAACATTACTTGACAGCTTAGCAGCTAGATGATTTAATGATCGTGTAGAGATACATACAGTCTCGGACACGAAGCGATGGGAACGTGATATTGCATTGAATATTGTAGGCAGTCAGACTTCCACGACATGTGAGAAACTTTATTGAGAAACCGAACGATGAGCGACGCCGGCGGGTCGACGCGCTAGACCTTGTTCTTGTCACGTGATACTTGGAGTATAGTATCACTTTTTTAACTGCTGAAAATTATTGACTTGACTAAGGACATTGTAAGAGAAAGAATTAAATTGCACTTAATACATGGATGAAGAAGCCGCTACAAAGGCTTTTTACTGTACAAAGACGAGCCAGTCCGTTGGCGAACATTTGGAATCTGCAAGCATGAGCTGGACTCTACATGTTACCAGACATCGTAATATGGAAGGAAAACAAGAGTCCGAACTGCTAGTCTAGACTCGGTCGAGCTTGGCAAGCCGTTCGTTCTCCTCATGCTTTTGGTGTCGCTTCTTACTTATAGCATCTTCGCCGTCGCTCAAGTCACTCAGATCATCATCCTCACCTGCAAGTTGGAAGTATTCCTCAGCATCGTCATCCTGCCCAGGACCTTGTGCTTTGAGTTGTTCAGCAACAGCGGCTCCTCCCATCTTGTTCCGTCTAACATGAGACCCCCTGAGGTAGACTGCAAAGAACACAATTTCGATAACAGCCAACGCCAAGACCAGGAGCATCGTAAACCAGCCATAATGCCTGAGCTTCATACCACTGAGGATGTTGACAAAGGCGAGCGGCATGATAACTCTACCAAGCCCAATATGTATCTTGCTTAACCAGGTTTTGCGCTTCGCGGAGAGGAATTTGACGTGGTGTCGCCAACCAAGCAGCATCTGTGCACCAATGCAGAATGCGATAAAAATCCCCACATACTGGTGTGTAAGAGAAATGCTTCGACTCTGTAAGTAGCCAATGAAGATGCCGATAGCCAACCCAACGGTTGCGAGTGCTTGGACAGTCCAGTGATAATTGAAGCTCAAGCCTGCTGCCTGTTGCTTCGACGATCGTAGAAGGTAGATGCCAAGCGGATAACCAATGAAAAAAGTGCAGCACAAGATAGATCCATGCAGATGCCAAAGCCAATCACGGACAGTCTTTCCGCGAATCGTATAGGCTGCTTGTGCTGCTTGTTGGTTGGTAGAATTGGCAGCGTCGCTCGTGCTGGAACTGTTGGGTTGAGCCTCACTACCACCTCCGTGACCCTCTGGCACGGTCGAGGGAGTGGTGTTGCTGTGATCACTGAAAGGGTTGTGTTCTCCGTCGCCCGAGGACGTAGCAAGATCGGCATTTACAGGATCGAGGCGGTAGTTCTTGATGGCGAACTCGCCAGCAGAGATTTCCGCTGCTGTAGGGGGCGCGGGCTCTCCAATCTCAACCAGACCTTTGTGGCCGCTAAGTTCGTTGATAGCACCAAACATAGGCACTGGGGTTTCCGCGTTGAGCAAATCCGCGAAGATGAACCCGAAGCCGAGGCCAAAAGCATGCATCTCAATGCCATGATCGACACTGTAGTCTTCTTGGAAATCTTGATCGTATCTGCTGGACCATAACATGGGTTGCGCTGTGCTGACATTGCTAACAGCGGAGCCGATCCATTTACTGTATCCACGAACAATAAACTCAGCGATTCCAACATGGGTTGGCTTCAGACTGAGTTCAGGTTGTTCGTAAGCACCAGTGTAGGGCTTGAAAGTATTGGTGATAATAGTCACTTCAGGTATTCGATTCTCCGCCTCAGGACGATTGAAGATGGCGATGTCTTTGACCAACTGAGGTGGGTGATGACCTTCAGCACTTCGGACACTGATTGTCATTTCAGGCATCGGAGTGGTAGGGTCACCGTACATGATGAACATCAGCGCGCCGGCCATCTGCTTACCCAGTGCAAAGGCGTGCCAGCCATTCCTGGAATCCTTGTATTTGTACCAGTGATAGCGGACGAAAAGATCGGACTCTGCTGTGGTTTGGTTGTAGTGCTGCGTTAACGATGTGCATGCAGAATAGTGACCGTTGTCGCCCAGTTGTTTACAGTGTTGGACAGGTCGATATGCCGAAGCGATTGTGGCAGAAGCAACGATGAGGGCATAGACAGCCTGCCAAGAGGGAAGAAGAACCATTTAGACAGTATCGAACGTTTTTGCGTGGTCCTTGAATCCGGGATGGTAACAAAAAAGTCCTGTAGGTCTTGCAAGACGTTGCAGCTGGATGAAAGTGAACCCCTAAATTACGAAAAGGAGTTCCAGGATTGGTCCTGTCTGCTTGTTCCAGAAACGTGAGGACTTTGGTAAATGAGCCTGACGAGACTGACGCACTCGCAGTAGACGGCGACGAAGAGAGTTCAACAGCAGTCGTGTAGACGTGATGTACAATAAACGTTGTGTCTACAGAAGTGGTGAAGTTGTGCTGATGATCAGGAACAGGCTCATCCAGGAAGAGTTTAGCTGCGAGTTCGTCTCGTTCGAGGCCTTGAGCCTTATGGTTTAGTGACGAGTGCCTGAATGGCCCCTGAGTACGTGGTACGGATTAACTTAATTGCGACGCGCCTGCCAGTGCCGGTGCTTGCATAGATACGTAGTACCGTGAGTACGTCTGCTCAGTCCTCGTTTGTTCACCATCATTTGATTCTTCAACACTACCTAGGTCTGCTACAATGGTAGCCTTTTCGAGCGAGAACGAGATGCGACTTCCGCCACTGATGAGTCGCTCTGCTCTATTGTGCGATGTCCTACAGTCGTTCAACTGTACCAGGGCTCAACCATGAAATGACGCCGCAGATACCGAACCACTGCATGTGTTGCTTACCAACAACCACATCATCCACGAAAGACCTTCGAGCACACCTCGTCGACACGCTGTCGATGGAGAGGATGTCTCAGTGCGGGAGAACTGCTGTCCACCTACGAATGTGGGAAGCTCGCTCCGGACAGTTGTCAATAACTGCACTCAACTGCATCAGATGCACTCTTCCAGATGAGCGAGTCGAGTCTCAAAGCCGACCAGAGACATGACAGCTAGAGAATCCGGACAACAAGTTGGAGGCCAATATGCGTCACTGCGCGAGCCAATATGCTCTGGATGCACAAATCATAGGTGTGGGCCTAGACCACCAACACGAGTAGATACCATACGAAGTGACTGAGAATCAGTGTCGGACACCAAGGTCGACGATCAATGCGTCAACTTCACCAAGCTCTAGACCACTTCTCAAAGTCGAGAGCATCGACTTGTTGACATCGTGGTGTGGACCACTTTACTTCACCAGCAGACCATCAGCATACCAAGGAATTATGGATTACCGCAAACCCCAGCTGACTTTGGCCCAGATGCACCTTTTAATTGTTCTTCAGAAGATGGAGATTGCTATGATCAGCACTGAGACTGGCGATCGGCGCATGTCCTTCGACTCAAGCAGTTTCTGCACAAGCTGGGCTAGACAGCTGGCAGATGTGTCCATGCGGATCAGCTAATGGTGTCTTTGAGGCATGCATCATTACATCTGCACGAAGTCCGAAGATGGTGTTGGGCGTGTCTATCACTCGAGGAGAATATGGAAAATCAGAACACGTCATTCGATCTCTATATTACAGTTGCCTCAGGGGGCTCGATCACCGCACTGAGGGGAAACTTCGTGGCAACAGCTAGTCTCTCCCCGGAAGCTGATCACCAGGCCTTCAGCTACGAGCATCTAGACACGATTCAGCGATCGTGGATACGTCGACTAGTTCTCGCAATTCGAGCCACAATTCAAAGGAAACCCATCGAGCAGAAGCTAGAGGCGAAGTCGCACCACAAATGAGCTCTCTTCGAGCTTGCGCCGAGACCATGGTCTTCATCGCCAACGATGTCTGTACTGCATCTGTGCGGGTGTCGACCCGTTGAGGCTGGGGAACGACGATTAACGTTCGCAAGGGGTCCCAGAGTGTACCAGGAAGTTGTGCGGCACCAACATCAGCTTCCAGCTCTTCACCGTGTCGACGGTCTTCATTCTCGTGCACTGCCCTCAGGTACGAGATCGTGTGGTATGGAAACAATCATCGACGTTGAAACATTTGGTCTATACCAGCTTATGGGGTTCTCCATGCACGACGATAACAATGAATTGCTGCGCCTTCTCATTTCGTTTATCATTTTGTCGGTACCTTGGTCACGGATTATCTTCCGCTCTTGAGCTAAGGGCACGCATTGTCATACGATGCCCCACGGACGTCTTGAAAAGCATTATCAAGTTGATATGCTCGCATAAGGAGCAGCTATTGGCGTGAGGCAGTGCTCTTAGCCTTCACGTTGCAGCTTAAAGCCATATCGGTAATTGTCGAAACCCGGCAGAACACCATAATCCTGGTCTCCATCAGGTACGCGGGAAAATGCAGCTCTGCTAAGCTGGACAAAGCTTGCTGCACAATCTATGGCCGTGTCCTTCATCCGTCATATGTAGACACGTGCCTCAAACCATCAGAGAGAACCATTCTGCCCAAGCTACTCAAAGCAATGATAACATGACACAATTTCTAGAGCATTGACCATGCATGTTGTGTGATCAGCTGCCGTTGCTTGATTTCCAAATCGGTGTGGACCGGACATGGTTCGGGGTTGCACCACCAATGACCAAATCAAGGTTTCATGCAACCATTGATTATGGGGCCCGAGGTATGCTTTAGCGCTAACTCATTTAAACCTTGCACTGATGGTCTTACCACTCATGGTTTCGTCGGAAGATGCTGATGAACAATTACGATGTCACGAAGTCCAATGGCTATCAGGGGTTGTCTTTGCGGAGCTTCTTGATGTTCTTGATGAAGATGTTCGCTGTACGAGTAGCTTTGACTGCAACAATGCCACCACCGTTTCTCATAAGTGTACATGAAATCGGTAATGAACCGGCGCGTTGAAGCAACTTGGTACAGTTACTAAAGCATGTTATGGTTGATAGTAACGGAACGACTATCAAGCACAAGCTTAGCTTGAGGCTGTGCTGAGCGGGAGATCCAGGCCAAGTCTGCCAAGTTCCGCCAAGCTCACTTGTCATGCAGCTCGCCTGCAGCTGTCGAATGTCCAATCGCTCTGCTTCCGACGAGTTTTCGAGAAGGTGGCTAGTTCTGATCCTAGTCCAGACTACCCTGCCGAGATAACCCAATGAGGTAGCGACTGACTTCCTGCATGTCTGCAGCAATACTTCGACTTCTGTTCGGGCGAAGCCCGTCTCCACAGTAGCTAGATCCATGTGTCGCTTAGGTCTCGATTCACGTTCTGACACGCACAATAGGCTCCCCACCAATGACTGTTTGCATGACACGGCAATCGATGAACACTGTCACCTGCGGAGAGTGTCCACCTCCGCAAGACGTCCTCCGCAAAGAGGATGAAGTTTTTGCACATGGTGAACTGCTCGAAATTATCTATATCTACGCCTTGTGCGCCTGCTGAAACAGAATCTTTTTTCATTGCCTATCACTGCCACCCCCGGATTCACAACATTACAAACATTGGCACGAAACAGTCAACATGGGTTTCAATCTCCATGCCGAGGGGACCACGGACCCCAAAGAGGTCCGCAACTTCAAGATCCACCTGATCGCAATTGTTGCCTCGATGAGTGCCATTGCCAGTATGTCTCTGCTTTAACAACATGAACGACTCTCTAACAGTCTCTAGTGGGTTATGATACTTCGGTCATCGGTGGCACTATGGCTCTGGACTCGTTCCGACGAGATTTCGACCTCCTCAACGTCTCCAAAACTGCACGAGATACTCTCCAAGGCAACATTGTCTCCACTTTCCAAGCTGGCTGCTTCTTTGGCGCTTTGCTCACCTTCCCTCTTGCTGAGAAGATTGGTCGCAAGAAGGCTATCATGTATTCGTCTTTGATCTTCTTGGCCGGTGGAACTCTCATGACTGCATCACACGGAGTCATCGGCATGCTCATTGCCGGACGAGCTGTTGCAGGCCTTGGTATCGGTGCTGTGTCACTCATCGTTCCTGTCTACATTGCCGAAACGAGTCCACCTTCCATTCGAGGTCGACTAGTTGGTATTTTCGAGATCGCTTCGCAAGGTGGTGGCATGTGTGGTTTCTGGATCAACTATGCCGTCGACCGTACAATTTCTCGCCGCACACAGACACAATGGATCGTACCTCTTGGTCTCCAGCTTCTGCCAGGTATCCTGCTCTTCTTCGGAATCATGTGGTGCCCAGAATCACCACGATGGCTCGCTAAGAAAGATCGTTGGGAGGATGCCGAGAAGATCCTGATCGATATCCGACAACTGCCTGCTAACCACGAGTACATTCAAGGCGAGATGGCCGACATCCGACTTCAGGTTGAGGAACGATCCACAATGAGAATGAGCAAGAAGGCCCAGTTCCAAAAGCTCTTCGCACCAGGAACACGTAACCGAATCGCAATTGGTCTATTGCTTATGGCTTGCCAAAACTTGACTGGAGTGAACATTATCACGTAAGTACCACTCGAAGGAGAACCCCGTTCTCGAGCTAATTATGTTCCAGATACTACTCCCCACGTATCTTCGAGACCCTTGGAATTACAGGCACAGACACCAAGCTCTTCGCTACTGGATTCTACGGCATTGCTAAGACACTTGGTATGGTCTTGTTCTCTCTGTACCTCGTTGAGAAAGTTGGTCGACGAAATGGCCTCATCTATGGTGCCTTCATCGGTTCCCTACCAATGTGGTTCATCGGTGGTTACGTCATGAAAGCTGATCCAGCTGGTGCTGCTGCACGAGGCGAGCTCACAAGAGATGCCGCTGGATACGTCGCCATGGTGTGCGTCTACCTCTATGGCTTCATCTACTGCGCAACCTGGCAAGGTATCACTTGGGTGTACTGCTCCGAGATCTTCCCATTGGACATCAGAATGCTGTGTGTGGCTATCACGACCGCTGACCAATGGCTGTGGTCTTTCGTCATCTCTCGAACCACACCATACATGATCACGAGCTTGGGCTACGGAACTTACATGTTCTTCGGCTCCCTCATGGTTTTGATGGGCTTCTGGGCTTTCTTCTTCATCCCCGAGACCAGAGGTCTTACTCTCGAGGACATGGATATTCTTTTCAGTGGAACCATGCACACTGCTGTATGGCAAAGCTTGAAGACAAGACGATCTGTCAAGGATGTGCTTGCCGATCGAAGAGGAAGTGACGATGTCCAATCTGTCAAGGGCGGGCAAGTTCTCGATGAGAAGCATGTCGGTTTGACTCATATCGAAGCGGTGGGAGTAAGCAGCAATGACGACCCAGCTTTCCCCAAGAACTCGCGAGTATTGAGCTGCTAGATATTCAGTCGACCATGCGAAAGTTAGAGCTGGCCACGGTGACACTCAGCACTTGGGTGCTCTTTGGCATTCTGTCCTTTCTGCAATATACTACTCCAAGGCCGGCAACGAGAGGAGGTCAAAGAATTCCACAGGTGCAAAGTGTGCAAGCCATCGCAAAGAGCAAATCCCCGCGGATCTGTCTCGTACGCGCATGGACTAGATGAAGTTGTTCTTGTATGAGACCAGGTCCGAAGCATGAGGGCTGTCCGACATGAGCATGCACGAAAATCGTATAGATAGTTTATAGATGCGCGATGACTTTTACGAGGCAATGAGAGATGCAGCATGCACTGATTTTGATCATGATTTTTGTTGTTCCGAACTCCAGTTCCTCTCAGCTTGTATGATCCCTCCTTCTCTCGTGTCCTGAAGCATTACTCTCGCCTTGGCTGGTTTCTTCTTGCTTGAGCTCGATTAGGATGGTAATCTAACCTCCGCAATTACGTATCTACACAATTCTGTACTAAGATCTACGACAAAAATACGTATCTTTGTGCATGGTCGATCTGCTCACAACCTCAGACACGACAAGACGAATCAAGAGTTACCAAGGTCGAAGTCGCGTGCCATGGCAAAAGGATCACTTAGTGGCGTCTATGTACTGTAACATGGATGCTTGATCAATAGATCGCGGGGCTGACCACAATGCACGACGTCAAGTTTCCGTCTTCGAGCTTCATCTCATCTAGATCGTCTTCGTGGAAGGAGTGATAGTAAACAGTAAAATATCCGAAGATATCCGTCCAAAAAGTCCGAATCGAGCCGTCTTCAGAGTCTTTATAACGATCACGTTCGTTTCAATTTCAGAGAGTGAAAGAAGCACGAGATAAAGACCAAGCAGTACTAGAATAGCTTGATGGTCGTCTGCTTGGCTTGGCAGGAGGTACATAGTGTAATGGACGGAAGTGGTAGTCTCATGCAAGTGATTTCACAGCCACACTCACAGGCTTGCGCCGAAAACGGGTCGGGATTGTAATTATCTAGCTTTTGTATATCGGCATTGGCATCGGGCTACTGTATGGATTTTGCTATAGGCAGTGAGTAAGGCATCGACGGCATTGTTCTTCTTTTCGCCGTGCAAGTCAGCGCTGTGAGGTGAGATAAGATGTGTTGTATGCCCTGTGGATTGCGGGTGCGGTTCTATAGATCTATGCTATATTCTGAGGTTACCGAATAAAAGACGAGTGTTAACCACCACCTTTCTTCGCCTTTCTTTATACACGAACATGGATCCTTCGATATTGAGCGTACACGTCGAGGAACGACTATTCGCTGCCACCTGTTCGCGCACGATCACCGCCACTTCAAAACAGAGAACAGGTTCGGTTGTTTCTGTTGTGAGCTCTGCGTCAGGACATAGCCATGTACTGAGTTGTGCGAATGGTTCTCAAAGTCCTTGGAAGGCGCGAACGACATGTCCGTTCAGCTGAAGAACAGTTTTCGCCATGACAGCGACAGATTGAAAGATACTTTCCCACTCCAAAGCAAGGGGCAGGTGGAAGAGAAGAAGCGATAAATCGGTATCGTTGAGTCGTGCCTGTGAGTGGGCCAGAGCAAGATGCCACTGCTGGGCGGAGAGCCGTAAACTACCACCTCGCAGCTAGGACAGGTCTACTGTCGTCCCTCCATGAGGATGAGTACGACAGGAAACAGCGCTATGGTGCTGAATGGAACTGGTCCAATCCGGACGTCTAGCACTTTGGGTACTAGAAGTTCTGTCGTCGTGAGAATGGCTAGCTCAGAAACAATAGTCGTGGACGATTGCAGAAGAGGGCATGGAATGCAAGAAGAAAGGGTTGTGGGCGAGCTTAGCAATTGTCTATCAGTATTCCGCTTACAGCAGCGGATTCGTTTTATATTCTGGCACGTTGTCTGCACCATTGATGTCACCCTTCTTCGCACCACTTTGCTCAAGTTGTTGTTCTGGCGATTCGCCTTCGCGCTCGGCAAGATATTTCTCAGCCTCCAAGGCAGCTATACAGCCTGAGCCAGCCGAAGTGATGGCCTGTCTGTATCTCTTGTCTTGCACATCACCCGCTGCGAAGACTCCTTCTATGCTTGTATAGGATGTACCCGGCTTGGTAAGCAGGTATCCTTCTTCATCCAGATCTAGTTGACCCTTAACAAGCCCTGTGGCCGGGTCGTGGCCGACGGCGTAGAACAAGCCGTTTGCGTTAAGGACCTGCTCTTCACCTGTCTTGTTGTTCTTTATCTTCAAGTTGGTCATCAGACCCCTTGGCTTGTTTTCGCCCAATACCTCCACAGCTTCATGGTTGAACTTGACTTCGACTTTCTCGTGGCTCAACAGTCTGTTCTGCATTGCCTTGGAAGCTCTTAAAAAGTCTTTCCGCACTAAAACGGTGACCTTGCTGCCGTATTTGGTCAGGAACAGTGCCTCTTCAGCTGCAGAATCACCACCACCAATGACTACTAGCGGCTTGTTTCTGAAGATTGGTACAGCGCCATCACAGACGGCGCATGCACTTATACCATTCTGCCAGTAGGTCTCTTCGCCTGGTAGGTCTAATCTTCTCGCATTTGCACCTGTTGCTATTATGACGGCGTCGGCTGTATGCGCAGGAGCATCACCGTCTCCGTCTTCATATTCTCTCCATAGTCTGAAGGGCCTGCTCTTTAGATCGAGCTTCGTTATCGTCTCGGTAATGATGTCTGTACCGAACTTTTCCGACTGGGCACGCATGCTATCCATTAGGTCAGGACCCGAGATGCCATTCGGGAACCCTGGGTAGTTTTCCACTTCGGTCGTTGTAGTCAGTTGACCACCAGCTGCAGTGCCACCAGCGAGCATACCTTCGTAAAGGGTAGGTTTTAGTTCGGCTCGGGAAAGGTAAATTGCGGCGGTATGAGCTGCTGGCCCAGAGCCTATGATGGCAACTTTGGTATGAGGTGTGGCAGGTGCCATGGCTGGCGACGGTCCACGCAGGTGTGCTAGGGCAGAGAAAGATCGAGTCGAATCGTTTTGCGCCTGAGTATTGTGCTGGTTTGTGAAGGTGGCTGCACTAAGAGATGCTGCAGCTGTCGAGGATCGAAGCGGAAGCAGTCGCCTGAAGAAAGACAGGGTGTTAATCGTGTCTGGTAATGCTAGAGGATGGTATTCGGTGCCAGAGCCGAATACCAACTGCTAGCGAACCGAAGTCTCTTGTCTATGAACTTGCAGGGGATTGACTGGTATAAGACGATGTGCTCAGTTTCCGTGAACTTCGGCGCAGAGTATTGTAAGAGAAGAAGGCGTTCTTGAAGCAGATGTCGCTGTACTGCTCAAAGAGAAATTGAATTGAATTTGAATCTACGGCTTTGAAATCGCATTTGCTTCGGAAAGTTCGAGCTGGAAGTATAAAATTGTTGCTGCATGAATGATGCCATAATCTCGACCGATATCCTCGTGCTCTTCAAGAAATTGGCAGAGAGTGTTGCCGTAAAGATCATCTAAACAAAGTTCTGAGCCAGCAACATCGGTCTCAATCCGCGTCTCGAGCATCTCTCCCCTGTCGATCGTCTTTCTTGGTCCCAACCTACTGTTTCTGTAACACATTGATATTGCACGCTGACATGGGCATCGGTGCTAGTTCGCCCGCCAGGTTCCAACCGGGCCTTGTTGTCACTCTCGACGCGCTAGGAACACTCTACAAATTCCGGGAGCCATTGGAAAAGCAATATATCAAAGTCGCTGGGAGATGTGGTCTCAGAGCTCCTATAAAAGACGAAGATTTAAGCTCAGCTTTCAAGAAGTCCTTCAGAGCTATTTCAACTGAATATCCGAACTACGGCAAAGGTCAACTAAGCAGCCCTCGAGCATGGTGGAAGACTGTGGTCAATGATGCGTTCCGTCAAGTTGTCGATGAGAATGAAATCCCCGACCATCTTGGCGAAGAGCTTTATGATCACTTCACCTCGAGCGCTGCATATGAGCTCTATCCAGACGTTCACCCCTTCTTTGCTAGCATGCGAGAGTTGAAGCAGCGGTACCCAAGGTCGGAAGATCCTATTGTCTTGGTTGGTGTAGTGTCGAACTCAGATCCTAGAATTAAGGCGATATTGCAAAGTTTAGGACTTCGATGCGGTTGGGCTTCAGGCCCTATACCAGAAACTACACGGGAGCGCTGGAATAGAACCACCAATCAGAATGGTGTTCCTGACGTGGGAGAAGCAATGAAGAGTCCTTGGTATGGAGCGTGGAGTCAGTCCAACGAGGTCGATTTTATAGCTTCAAGCTACGATGCTGACGCAGAGAAACCCGATCCTGATATTTTCAACCACGCCAGGATGCTATGCGATTTGAACATTGCGTCGCGGTTCGAGCAGGAATGGAAAGACTGGCGACCAAGTTTGAACTACATAAAGCATAAACTAAAGATCCAACGTCGCATCGAAGCCGTCAACGAAAACTCAACATTCATCCATATTGGTGATGAATATCTCAAGGACTATGGCGGCGCTTTGTATGGCGGGTTTGAGCCACTTCTTCTGAAAAGAGACGGGAGCGGTCCTGTTCCACCTCAAAAATGGGATAATGTGACAGGTATCGACACTTCAACCGTGATATCGGACCTCGAACAGGCTGCTGTCGCTATCAGAATAATAGCCGATCAGCACTTCACAGCAGAAAAGGTATGATGCCTGTGGGGTCGCTCCTGCCAGGAATGATTATGGTCAACAAACCTACACCACACTTGCAGGAAGTCCAAACTGCACCCACCAATTCCCAAAAAATCATCGTTTCCAATCACAGTGGGTCTCTTCCCTAACCTATGCGCCATATATGCCTGTCATATCATGCATCACGCGAGTCAACATTCCTGCCTCTTGTGCTTCTCGAGTCAGCACCGAACGAAGGATTGTGCCTCTCAGGAGGATTTGATCGACCCTAGTGAGGCTTCCTATGCATATGAAAGCTCAGCCGTGGTCGGTCTTTATCAAGCTATTCGCAAATATGATCAACTAACAGTGCTAGTCCGCTCCACAGAACACGAATAGTACACGGAAGCCTCGACCATCAATACCGATTGACCTTAGACCGGCAAGTGTTTCTATTCTAGACGACAAGGACGATGAGCATGTCAGCGCTGCTTCTTACAACGAACCTGTTACACAATTCCCGATAATAGATGCTACAACCACTAGCAAAAAGGACATTGTGCCTTCGGGGAAAGCAGCAGAAGTCGTCCCAGTGAGCGCCGAAGGAGTGCAACTCATAGAGCTGTCGATAAATGATCTACAAAGGGATTTTATGCATGACAGCAATCTGTCATACCTCGTACCGCAGGAGTCAGAGCCGGTGATACTTTCAGATGAGGAGGACGTCGTCGTCGTCGCAAGAATGATGCAAAGAAGTACCAACAAGGTTGTGTGTTGGGACGACAGTGGCCCGCCTGTCAGATCGCAATTGCGGCAGCAAGAAGGTCGCTCGCGTACAATGATACCGCAGTACGGCGAACAAAAAGAATCAACCATCACGCCAATCTTATCGCCTAGAAAGCCGATTGAAGTCGTGTCAGGGAAGATCTGCGAGCAAGACCATTCAGACCACACCATGGTGAGCAAACCCGACCTCGTCAGAAACGAATTGCCAGCTGTTATGATCGAGACCAGCCATGATCTCGTCCATGACGTGGAACAGCCGAGTCCGTCCTTTGCAGAAGTCGTGTCAGGCAGTCGTGGGCCTGAAGCAGAGGCATTCCCAGCACTGTTACGACGGAAGCGGAAAGGTAGAGGAAAGCAGTCATCATACTACGATATTACTCCAGAACTGCGTTATATTCGTTGACTTTCCGTTTGAGCTAGTAAATACTCAATGCGGTCAAACTCTGGAATAGGCGTTCAGCATCGGTTTGGTAGATTCTCGCACAATGATGCAATCTGAAGGGCCGATCACAGACCAGAGACAAGACCAAGCACTTGAGTGGGATGAGAGGGTCTGAAACTTTCACTACCTTAATCACGACTGAGATCATACCTTCACTGTCACAGTATCTTCACTTTGATATCGCCTGAAATCGCAGCCCCGCCATGCCCACTTATCTTTACCTTCCAGCACTAATCAACAAGCACTTTCTG
This sequence comes from Lithohypha guttulata, assembly GCF_036872675.1. Lineage (NCBI taxonomy): Eukaryota > Fungi > Ascomycota > Eurotiomycetes > Chaetothyriales > Trichomeriaceae > Lithohypha > Lithohypha guttulata. The sequence continues at coordinate 290,034 of NW_027042752.1, read as the reverse complement.
CGTAGCTAACTACTACTCTTGAGTTTCTGCAATATTTACTCGAGACAAGATCTTTATCGTTTCCTTCTCATCAGCCTTTTCTACCATCTTCGACCAACCTGAAAGCCTCTACAGATCTGCAAAGCCCGAACATCACCTACAACATGCGAGTCTTTGCAAGTATAGGCCTCGTTGGTCTAGCTGGCTTTACCGCAGCAGTAAAACGTCAAGACGCTGCAGACCGTTCCATCACTAGTAAGTGAACTTCACGCATAGAACTTGCAGGCATGATCTTAACGAAGTATCAGCTTCCGCGCCATTCGTGGTCTCGAATCTTTCCGGCAGCCCTCAAATGCAGGAGAAGGATGAAGAGCTGGGAAATACTGCTCCTCTTTCAGCACCTCTACGACCTACATCGAATACAATCAGTAGTGTCACAGATTCAGGCCTTGTCGCACCGCTTCGACCTACTTCGGTTACTACGGTTGTGGTCACTAGTACCTCGGGAGTACCTGCTGGTCAGCTTCCAGCACGATCAGCTTCAACCTACATTCTCCTATGCGGTGGCCCTGATGCAGATACTTTCACATGGTCAGCAGTATGCGACGGAGCTCCGGATTACTTGGTACCCACGAATGGTCAATACTGCGAGGCATTTTGTCAATGCAACGAGCATGGGAAAATGCACTGTCCCTCGCCTGCCACTGGATGTTCAGACAATGGTAAAGTGACTGCACTTTGTGCCTTGGGAGAGGATTATGTATGTGAATGCCACAAGCAGCCCGATGAAGATACAAAAGTCATTGAAGAGGCTAAATCGTCAATCTCACCAGCCTTAGCAGCCTTGGAACTCAAGCGTGCTGAGGATTCTGCTGCACCTTCTGTGTTCTGCTGGGGTTCTTCACTCACCAAGACTGATATTGCTGGTACTTGTATGGACGGCAACTTCTTGATGTACTCTGGTGACGACTGTCAGCATTATTGCAAGTGTGACGGCTCCGGCAAGCTTACTTGCAGTCATCCTTCAGACTGTGGCCCGGACAACGTTGTCAATGATTATTGCAAAAAGAACGGAAACTTCCAGTGTGACTGTCTTACCTCGAAGGTGGCAGTGATGAAAGCAATTGGTCTTGACGAAGATTCATCAGACAATATGGCCATGGCTCTTTCTGAGGCTCTAACTTCCAACCAACATGATGAGATGGCCAATGAGCTCCAACACGACAGTTCTTCTACAGTCACCGATCCCAAGCATACGACATTCGCCACCTCGACAGTCCCGAAGTCCGCAGCCGTGTCGACCATGGATCGACAACCACGCTCTGCAGCGAGTGATTTCACTCTGACATGCGAAGGACCGAATATGCTACATACTTTTCCAATGCCACCCTGCGAAAATAGACGCCAGGAAGTTCACGGCAATGGATACTACTGCCAAGCACATTGCTGGTGTAACGACGACGGGTGTGTAACGTGTGATGCCCTAGGTCAACCTAGTGGCATTGAGACATGTGGTGGTAACGATAAAGCTACAAGCTTCTGCGGTGCACCGCACGACGACTATTTCTCATGCTACTGCCTGAATAAGCACGGTGCAAAGTCCGCTTGTAATTAAGGAGCCTTGGTCGACTGCTAGTCTAGGCAATATAGGATTGATGGGCTGGGGTGGCATTTCAGGATTCCTGGAGTAACATGACATGATGCATTTTGGATTCACTGCACCATGACCTTGTAGCGATGGAGACGATATACTTGGACCAAGTCAAATCTACAGGTTCTCCATACATCGAGCACAGAGCAGCTCATATAGTCATAGGACCTGATCGTTGCTGAAATAGCAAAACCAAAACACTTGCAAAACAATTCAGGTCATCTTCATACCTAAGAATCTCCTTACTCGCTTCGGCATCATGCTCCCATATGACCATTCCGCTATACTGGCAACAGCCTTGCAAGAATCATCTCACACATGCCTTGTTTACTTCCCAGTCGCATCCGAAGTCCCAGCAGCTTTACCTGTAGTGGCAGCACCCTGACTCGTCCCACTCTGATTCGAGCCGGGCTGCTGTGGTTGTGCCGCAGCGCCTCTCTTTTGTGCGAATTTTTCAGCTCTGTGAGAGTGTGAGAGTGGTGAACGAGTATGTAATCATTTGAATGATAGATAGATACCTAGGTAATCGAGGCGATGGAGATGGAGATGTTGACAAAGAGGGTTGTAATAGGAATGGGAGGGTTGAGGACCTACTCTCTTCTACGGATATAGTCATCCTCGAAACCTTTTTCGCGCTGGTTGAAGGCTGGGTCATTCATGATGACGGTCGGTTTTGTAGGATTGTAGAATTAGTGGGGAATTGGGTTTGGGTCTTAGGTTGGTTAATTAGTGTTTCTGTAGGTGGGTGTGCTTCGTAGATATACAGATATCTTAGATACCAGGTTGTAACAGTTTCGAATGTATGTAGAGTTGTAGTCACCAGGTGACAGTGAAGGCGGAGAAAGCGCCAACGTCATAGTAACAGAGGCTGAGGACGTCAGTGGTCGTGATATGACATGTGAACTTGCCTTGGATCGTGGGCAGGTATACGGCAAGAGGAGGCAAGTCTCCGCAGGAGACTCTGAAATACTGCCGAGTGAAGTACGTCCTTGTTTTCTTCCTTTATGACCAGCTTCCTCTCAACATGGCGTACAATTTGACGTTCTAGGCCTTCCGAAAGATTGCGAGAGCGTTGGATAACAGAAGTGCTATTCGCCTGTTCCGAAGTTGGAACGATCACGCCTGCCAGCGCAGTCTCCTTTGGCCTATGGTAATGTGATGTGATGAGCACGAACGAATGCAGCACCCAAACTCGAGGAACAAACGTAAGTTGCTGGATCAAGTTCATCGTACTATAGCTTCTACATGTTTACATGATTTTCAATCAAGCCCGAGTCGACTTACTGCCCCAGCCATGTGATTCGTCCAAGATCGTATCAGCTAGTGTTGTCTACTAGACTGTTTGCCATTGGTAATGAGTGGGCTGCGCTCGTCAGGTGAAATATTCGACGGCGCATGTGATGTACCAGAGCCTTGTCGCGGTCGTAAGGTGGTGTTCCACCCATTAAAGGACGGGTCTTCCGACGGATGCTTCGATTCGTTTCCACTCTTGCGATCCCTAACCGCGAAGATGATAGCAGTCACGATAAGAACGATCTGCATGGTTCCAACCAGGACATACACGATCCATGCGCTCCAGCCTGCAAGCCCAACTCGAATCATCATGTTGATTCCGAAGATCCAGGTGTACTGAATTTGTTAGCGACCCAAGAACGTGCGGAGTAGGAGTGGGAAAGCACTTACAGGTGCCATGAGGCACAGGCTAGCAGGACTCAAACTTCCCAAATGACCTAGATGCCATGTGGTCCGCACCTGAGGGACCCACTGAACACACGCAAACACAGCAACTGCGATACCAAGAATATCTGCCCATGACTGGGAAACCCATGGAAAGCGGTGAAGGATGACAGCCGAGATAATGAGGACAAGGAACGCAAAACCACATGCGATAAGGAGAACACGCCAGGCTCGGCGAGCACGTCGGAACGTGCGATCTGGTCCGCCAACAGAGGATCGGCGGCCATGTAGCTCTGCATCAGCTTCCTCTTCACTGTAATAGACATACAAGAACAGGCTGTCAAGAGTCAGTACATTCAACTCGATGCTTCTGATTCAAGAGCACAACGTGGGTTTGACTCACATCGTCCAAAAGCAGGCTATGCCAAAGATGACCTGAAGCATTCCGAGCAAGCCACTAATACATGCAAATCGTGTATTGGTTCTGCAACACCCAATTTCTACAGCACTAGAGGGCAGCATCATGATGTTGCCGACAGCACAGACACCTGATAGAGAGCCGAGCAGGACGAAGAAGGTCGAAAGACCTTCCGCTGACTTTCGCGACACTATACGAGCCCATTGTGGTATGTAGCAGATGAGGAGCCATCCCATCAAGGCACTGAGCAGGACACATCAGCGGCGACGTTCTCCAGCGATGCTGTGAAGGGCATCGTTGTTGTGAGTACATACCACGAGACGATGAATTGTGTAAGTGAAGGCTCGGCAAGATGTCTGCATTGGTCCAACTCGAGGACCCGATAGGTCGGATCTGGTTCCATCGTTCGTGACGTGGATTATTTAGCTTTCCGCAGGGTCTTCTCAGCGTCTACGTTCTGCCAGATGATTATTGCAGGACCAAAAATAGGAGGCAACTGGGAAGCTGAGAACTATCGTAAGTCGTGCTCGTTGATATTGTCAGTATCCGTGTAGCAAGAGATGTAGCAGAATGGAGACACAACAGAAACTTGAAGTTTACGTCATAATATCACCAGCGGAGCGCAAGCACACAGACATGTGCTTATCTGCATGATGCCGGTTGGTGTACTGGCGGTGAGAGGCTGTAGATAAGCATACGTGCCGGCGAGAGACAACCATCACGCTGCATCAGGAAAGGCATGACTTTCTAATGCTAGGTAAGTTCGCAACACCGTAACGACGCACTAGGGTAACGACGCACTCCACTCAATTTTGCTGTTAAATTGATATAGCTATTATGCGTTGTTAATGCTGCGAAATCTATCTACTAGGGCTATAAATAGATCTAAGGGGATACTATCTATCTCTATAGGTAGCTAACGATTACCTGCGCCCTATAGGTAAGGCTAGAATATTATTACTAGTGTAATAGGGGCTCTAGCAGCTTATTCGATATCTTGTAGGCCAATAAATAATAGATTTAAGTTAATAGCGTACTTCTTCTTCTACTTCTTCTTAAAGGTATCTAGCTGCTTTATAAGGGCTAAGATCTTGCGCTGAGCAGCTGCTATATTAGTAGAGTAACTGTTAATAGCCTTACGGGTCTTAGTAAAGAGAGTACGTACTATTCGATTAATAGTAACGCGACGAGAGATAATATTAACTACCTATAATAAAAGAGCGCGGTTATAGGGTGTGATAACAACGTCTAAGTCGATAATTATAAGCGGAGGAGTAACGGCTCGCTTATTATATAACTTCTTAACTGCACTAGGTATAAATCTTAACCCTAGGCCCTTTAACGGATTAAATGGCTATATACTAGCTACAGAAAAGCCAGTAGCGCAGTTGATAAGTGTTATAGCCCTCGTACAGGCCTCCTAGTAGTGTAATAAGAACTACGCCTTCTTTAATACAGCTATATCATCTATAAGCGGGTTAGCACTTATTATAGTACGAAACTTACGCTTAAGCGACGAGAATACCGCTAGATCGAGAGGTTAGAAGATATAACTGGTATAGGGGATTAAATAGTAGTATTAGACCTTATTAAGGTACACAGCTTATATAAAGTCGATTAAAATATGAGATTTATAACTATCTAATATAAGTAGGCGCCACTCGCCCTTAGCTAACTCTTTAGTGGTTTAAGGTATAAAAATCTCATATAACCAGCGTACACTAATCTCATTTATCGTAAAGGCACTACTTATTACGACCGTGCGCAGAGCCTGCGCCTAGCGGTGTAACAGCCTTATATGCCAAGCCTTCTAAACTATCACCAACATTGGTGATATTTTAAGCGACCTTTTTAAGTGGATACTAGGCTTGATTCTGACACTACTGCTCGAAGTATAGGCCTAATCTAGGGTCTAAGTAGGTATAAACTACTAACTTTATACGTGCTTAGCCTTAAATATAACTAACGGGGTAAGTATACGACCTTAAGGATTAATATACTCGATTATAGTAACCCACTCTCTCTCTCTTACTGTCTAGATAAATATTAAGTCTATATCTACGCTACCTATAACTCGTTAATTAGATATAATACTAAATACGTTACTAATCTTATCGATATTCTAGATATACTATCTCTTAATGTATTTACGTTATATAATAAGGGAGAGGTAATCATACTAGGTCTAGATAGCGCTCTCTATAAGGTCTTACGATCGTTATATATCGAGGGCGACTCTACGCTTAGTATAAACCTAAGGGTTACGACGCTTAAAGTTTATAATCTAACTCTCGCTAACGACTACTAGGCCATCGTTAGTCTATAAGATTAACGAGGCTATAGAACATAGTTAAGCGTACGTAGGTGCCTAAGCGTAGGCTTTAAGGTCAATAGACTATCTAATAAGTATTATCTGTTATACAGGGGACAAGATTTACTTATAGGTATAACCTTACTAGCGAGTTAGCCTACTATTAAGCCTTTAGCGTACTAAGGCTTCCGCGACGTTGTACGCGCGCGTAGCTACTTAAATCGACATAAATTCACCTCGACGGTAAGCTGCGACAGCAGTATCGACAGCAGGCTTGGATTTACGCGTTATATTAGCTAAATGGTGGTGTGGTAAAGTGATAAAGAGAGAGGATGAAAAGTGGTAGAGTGCGTCGTTACCCTAGTGCGTCGTTACGGTGTTGCGAACTTATGTCATGCCTGCATTCCGTGTGGGTGAGATAAGAGTGCTTCAAATCCAGCACATCGGTCCAACAGTACAGCTATACCAGGACATACTGCAGGATCGTCGTCTAATAGCATATTCCGGGGAATCTGCGTAATGTGGAGGACGATATCGCTGAGATTGTAGTCATTCTTTTTAGTGTATCCCCGGAGTATGCGAGCCACAGTGAGAAAAAGCTGGTGCGATCATGGCTCTAAGCGAGAGCAAGGACATTGGTGTTCTTGCATCGGTCTTGGGTTCACATCAACGTCGCAGAGACGAACTTATGGACTGATGACTGGAGTAAAAAACGCGCACTCTGTGTCTGACTACAAGCGCGTCTCGGCTGACCTACCGAAGGTGAGCCCGCCTGGTGAACGGGGTGCTTATTCACACCAGTAAGCTCGACCATCGATGCTTTGATATTTAGAAAAGCTATCACTGAAGCCATGAGCATCTGCAAGTAGATACAGAGCGGACAGAGTGGTGAAAATGAGTTCCCACGACGATATACATAAGAACATGATATCAATTGCTCCTCTGTGCTCAGATTGCCATGGACCAGCCATACCTGCTAAACAGACTCCTAGTACAACCAACCCTTACAATGACCTTTTCCTGTCCTTCGTACACGCCCTACACCAGACACCCTGAATTCTGTCCGCATCCTTGTATTCCATCCAAGAGGTTCTCAGAAATGGATTGAGATACTGCCCGTACACTTTCCACTAGTGTCGCAACTGACGGTAACAGTAGTTGGTGGGAACCTTTTTGCCAGGCTCTCATCACGCACTGCAAGATCACTCGCGCCTGCTGATCGTTTCTCTTTGAAATTGCCCTCGAAGTTACCACCACCGCTACAGGGACAACCCTCTCCTACGACACAGACGCAATTAGGTCGTCCTGGTTCTGCATCTCGCCTGGTCTCGATCATTCCGTTCAGGGCTGACAACGACAATCCTTCGCGCTTGACTTTTGCAATGGCACTGGCGCTGTCGCTGTCGCTGTCGCTAGATGCCGCCGCGGTTGCGGTATCACTAGCTCCACCGTTGAAAGTCTCGCAGGCGAAGCGAGGGTCTGTTTTAATGTCAGTAGAATTCTCAATAAGTGCTGAAATGATTTTGTTGTGTTCAGATAGGACGAGAACGAAGTGAAAGTGTTTCAGTGCCGAGATCGACTTACCACAAGTATTGTCGCAACCAGTCAGTGCGGGATCAGCCAATTGTTTTAAGGTGCACAGGTTCCAGCAACCACATGCAACCTCCAGGTGTAGAGGTTGTTCAATCGCAGAATCGCCGGGTGCTTGAGGTGCTGGAAGTGCGAACACTAAAGGGACCATCATCACCGTCATGAGAAGTGTCTTGAATATGGCCATGTTGATTGCTGGAAGTAAAAGTCCTGAGAGGGGGATGTGATGATGCCCAATGGAAGTAGTCTGGTAGCTGTTGCTGTGAAGAAGACCTACCTGGGGGTATCTGGCGATACTTATAGCTTTTGGGTGACACTTTTAGCAGATACCCCTTAGCTGGCATGTTCAGTTACGATGAGTATTGGAACTGAGGAATCTGCCTTGCTTCGCTAAGCAACATTTCGCTACTTCCCAGTGCACGCCATGAACCATCCTGCTCCGTCCAGTAAGAAATCGTACTCTTGCAATCACATCTACAGAGATAACTTTTGAGAGGTCAGGTAGGGGCCAAGGCTGGCTTGGCTCTCCTGTCTGAGCACTCAAAGGCATCAGCAAGCCAGTCGTTGTGAAGAGAGAGTCGAAGGAAAACACAAGAGTTCAACAATACTCGGACCACAAGGCTGCATTTGCAGTCAAGGAGATTCATATCATTGCTTAGGCGAAAATCGACACGAGATCGATGGCCTTGGCGGCAGGTTGGCTACTGATTGGTAGCTGGCAAGTTGCTTGGACTTAGGCAACAGGTGGTTCTTTTAGTAACTACTCTCCTTGGTAACCTGATTGCCTCAATAAGTCTAGTCGAGTCTATGGTTTTGAGGACTGTACACATGGACTGCTTTAGAAGTGCGTTGAACGTTCGTACGATTATTGTCGGGTTTGGAGCTGAAGCAGAGCTCTCACCTACCTCACCTGGCTGTCCCTAGCTGTGCGCTGATATAGGTCCGGCACGAAAACATCAGTTCTGACAGTCCCATGGCTAGAACCACCAGTTCAACTTCTTAGAAAAGCGGTCTTGGAATACGAAGAGTGATGCTGATACCTTGCGAAGAGAGAAGGAGAAACACCAAACTCAACGACTTGAGATTTGGCCCCCATTGTACGAGCTAACCTAAACCTAAACAGACTCTGATGCCTTGGCGAGGGAATGATCAGAAAAGCTCACTGGCGCATCAGCAACCACGTCCCAGTCAGCAGAAGTGTAGGGAGCACGCACGACCGCAACTTTTTTGCGGTACTCCTGACCGGTGTAAAGCTCAGGTGGTAGTCGCCAGTACTGAGAAGTTGCAATTTTCTCGAACTCGAGCACAAAGATCCACACCACTACGACGAGGTCACACTTGTATTTTGCTTGAAAGAGTTATTGAGTGAATACAAGATCAGAGTGACAATTCTTGCGCATCTAACACATTTGTGCTCATCTTTTGCATGACCCAATTTTCCGAACCTGAAGTTAAACATCGTTACTTGAACCATCCTAGACGCCTCCAGCCCTCACATCCTCTAAAACAGGAAGCGATAACTCGAATCGTATCGACCACACTTTCAATACGTGCCAGAAACCAGAAGGATCGGAGAATGGTCGCGTATCGTACGCTCCACTAACGAGGCCATACCGATAACACACTCCAAAATTTGCACCCTCCAATGTTGCGTCGAGCTTCTCTTTTTGCAATGCTCTTCTCAATCTCTGATGCCGTCTCTCTGAGAAGGGTTTAACGTAGACCAGCTCGAACTTTCGAAATCGTCTCAAGTCTGCGAAAGCTCTATGAGCGAGGTTGAGTGGCATATCGAAAGGGATTCGATACCCCAGAGCGGCGATGTGTTCATGAAACATTTCAATATGAACGCTGTTTTCCTTGGTCAGGAAACGGTCTCCTTCCAGGTCGAGCTGCTTGCATGTTCGAAGAATGTTAAGGTGCAAAGTGTGTCGGCTAGAGATTCGATAGTCGCAACGTTTCTTGGTCGGAGGTATGGTGAGGTCGCAGGGAAGGAGGGAAGGAACAAGTGGGTAGTCGGAGATGAGGAGGTACTCGAGGGTTGAAGCACGAATCTCCCGTGGCATACCAAGGAGCGTACATGTAGGGGGTTGCCTGGATAGTACTGCAGCGACCTCGTATTTAGCCATCATTTTTCGAAACGCGATTCGCCTGCTTAAGGGATTATCAGTCGTAGCTTCGGTGTGCTGGTTGGCAACTTGTATAATTGAATCAGACTTCGAGCCCGGAACACGTACAGGTTGCAGGGGAGTTTGTCTCGTACAATCCTTCCCTTGAGTATTGTCGCGTATCCGTAGAGAAAGAGTCAGCATTACGCAGGACGAAGAAATAGAATAAGAACAGAAGCGCTGAAGTTCGGAAGGTGAAAAAAGTTGGCATTATAATTGTGGTTCTGGTTCTGGCACAGGCGTCCTCCCGCTAACTTCGAGAATCCTGCTCAATGTTGCCACTAGCATGGACCGGACTCATAAGCCTCGAAGTTGTGAGAGCGCTCCAAGATGCGCAAGGTGAAACCAAACCAAATGTGTCCGTTCGTTACTCAATCGGTTCTCATAGAAAATACGAACGTCGTCCCTGAACAATTGCGAAGGTTTGTCACCTATGATTCGCAGCCCCAGGGTAACGGTTTCAGGTAGAATTCAACTGAACAAGCTGTGAGATTCAGTTTTGTCATCGTGCTGTGGACTGGGTGAGCCTCAGACTCTTGTACCGGACGTGCTTCCACTACAGCCCTCCAACAATCTCCCTCCACGCCGGCACATAGTCGCCTAGGAAGTAGGTAATGTATAATCCTATGCCTGCGACGAGCATGCCATTGACCTTCTCAAGCCATGTATGGAACCATATCGCAGTGGTCATAAGCATGAGACAATCCAGTCCAACCACACCGTAGAGGAAATTCCTTGCATATACGCGTGCTCTTGCTTCTCCCTCACTCTCCCATCCACCAACAGATTTCCTCTCTTGCTCCGAGAGCCCATGTGCGACATTGGCAGCAGCTCGTGGTGTGACGCTTGGATGTTGCGAAGCTCGGTCAGCAATCCACAACTCATAGAGTAGACATGCAGAGGATGTGACGAGCATAAAGGTATGCCCTGACACATCGTGGCCACCCCGCCAATTGCCCCCGGACTTCTTGCATACGGCCGAGCTATAGATCGAGGCCAATTTCCTCGCAGGGTTATCATCAAACTTGGCTGGCAGTCCCTCACAGTGCCCGCCCGTCAGAGTGAATGAACGATCGATGAGGGCAGGTCCAAAGAACCACTGAGTTGTGAAAACCCAGGCTGTAGTAAGAATGAGAAAGCGTAGAACTGCCTGAAAATAGTGGCTGGCCATACGTTCCTTGGTGGTATGAGGAGTGGAGGAGACTGCTGTTGGTGAAGGTCGAGTAGTAAGTTGAAGAAAGACAAATGCCAGAGTTGTCCATGCCCATCCTCTTTTGACAAACAGCAGGTTGACCAGGTTTCTCTTCTCTGCGAAATAGTTCGGTGTAACAGCCACAGTACTAAAGTCAACAGTCATCCCAGCACTTGGTGGTTCCTGTATTATTCGTGCTGATGGCGATACCACAGCATACAGTGTTCCGATCGCGAGAATGGCAGGGTATATCAGCAGGAGGTATGCATTGGGGCGGCCAGCGTAAGCCATTGAGGGCGATGTTCGTTTTGATGGTTCGTCTTCCGGTTCAGGTGTTGCTGTTCGAACCTTTTGAGGAGTCGTGCCATTCCTCAGATGAGCGTTCCGAGTCGTCACAGGCATCTTGAGGGCTATAATATCATTCTGTAGGTCGTTGGTAAACTCCTGGAAGTGAAAGTAGAGACAAACGTGGCAGGAGAAGTTGCTCGAACTTCGCAGACTTGCAGGAGCGTAAACCAGAATCACACATTCGCTTCACCTAATTACGTCATATGCACTTTTGTTCTCTCTATTGGCTTGTCGAAGCGAGACCAGTCGTCGTCTTCCTGGTCTACCGTCATTCACAACTTTTACCATTTCAGCATAGACTAGTGACTGAGATGCGATTTTGCTGTCATTTAAATGCATTGTTCTCACTACTGAAGCGACTAGACAGATCTTAGGTAAATGTGCTCGCGGTGAAGGCCTATGATGGAGATTGACTGGACTCAATTCCTTGTTATAGTATTGTTGTTCAAGGTCTGGCTCTATCCTCTAGAGCGATCTCCTTCTCTGCTTCTCTCATCTGTTCATCGATTGGTCGTTCATCGGTTGCGGCATCTTCACCACTGGACTTGCCGCCTGCCCCAGTAGCCTCTACACCCGCCTCTTCGGCAGCATCTCCATTCTCGACTATCTTCTTCTCCTCAGCTAATGCAGCCTTCATGTCTTCCCGAAACTGCCTACGTCGTCGTTCAGCCTTTTGTGCTTTGTACCTGATCTCAGCTTCCTTCTCCTGCTCCCTTCTCTTCCGTTCTTCGCGTTGACCGTCCATCCAAGCTCCGAGATCGTCGACTGCACCTTGAGGATCTTTCTTGTGCACGAGAAGATAGTCCTGAAGATCCGCGGGGCTGAAATCACCTTCAGGGAGTTGCTCAGCAAATTGTTTGGACAGACCCGCCATATTAGATTGCGGGTGTTTTTCCGTCTTGTCTGAATCCGGACCATCAACATACATCCGAAGGAAGATCTGCTCGGCTTGTTGTTTTGTGGCATTGGTAAATGCGACCTTGACACTAATTCTTCCGGCACGAACAAGAGCATCGTCCAGCTCATGAGGTTTGTTGGTGGTCATGATCAAAATATGTCCCTCTGGCGCAGCGACACCATCGATAGCGTTTAGCAGTCCAGACAGACTTACTCGAGTCGCTTGCTTGTTAGTGTCCTCATCATCGGATTCGAGGTTTGTTCCCCCAGTACTCGTGTTTGCTGCAACCGCTCCTTCTGGCATGCCGCGACGTTTGCCTCTGCGACCCACACCAGGGAAGGGAAAAGGAATAGGAGCGTCACCCCCACGTGCAGTCGTGTCGGCGAAGGGCTTCTTCCGAGACAGTCCAGCCGTATCGATATCTTCAAGGAGTAATAGAGACGGTGATGGCAGCTGATTCATGAGAGACATAAGATCGGAGTCCTGCAGCTCGTGATCGAGCAGGGTAAGCACGTAGACGTCGAGGTTGAACTTCGAGGCCAGAGCCAAGCAGAAAGAAGTCTTTCCACATCCAGGTGGTCCATGGAACAGGTATCCACGACGGTAGGGGATACCATGATCTCCATAAAAATTCTGTGTGCTCTCATCCATGTACTCTTCAATGTCCTTCAATATAGCAGCCTTTTGTTGTGGGTCAAGAATGACAGTGTCTAGACCTCTTCGTGGTTTGGACGTAAGTCGCGACCAACTGAGTCTGCTGCTGTAGCCGCCAGTGAAAGGTCGTCGAATGATGGTCATGGTTCGCTCTTTGTCTTTGTTGAGCTGGTACACATCTTCGATGAGATCTTTGATAGGCTGGGCAGACCGACCGAGGCAAGAGACGGATAACACTTCGATCCTCTTGTAGCGGTTGCCGTAATAGGTGTGACCTTCGCCATGTGTGCGCTTGATGAAGAAGATGCGGCCCTTGTGGATGAATACCTGGGGACCTTGCGACTGCTCGTACTTGATCTTTGGGTCATCTACAGGCTTTCGAGCGATTTCCTCAAAGTCGGCATCATGCCGTCGCTTCCGTCTTTCGTCCACGGGGGTATTACTGATGGCATTGAGTGTCTGGTCTTTCCGTAATGTCTTCTTCTCGGCAATCCAGTTAGTCATGTACTGGAATAGGTCTTCCTCGCTCGAAACGGTGATAGTTGAGATCAAGAACTGAGAGAATCTAGCCCATATGGCTTGAAGTCTGGCCAGTGGACCGAAGTACCACAAGGCTAGAAGTATGCCAAGAAGCCGAAAGACGCGAGGGTATCTCTGAAGTAGAGGTTGTGCACCAGGCAGGAAATTCGTGACAACATATTCTGGCAAACTGGCGAGATCTTTAGGGACTGCTCTGACAAGATCCATAGTTTTTTGTAAATCCTATGGCCAAATGTGAGCAGGATCAGTATCAAGTCGAACTTGTAGATACTGCTTTAGAAGCAGGTATAATAGATCTTTGGTCGCCGCCGTCAATTCAGAGGGTAAGTATACACTTGTGGCTCACTGGAGAGTCAGTATTGGTGTCTACGGAAGGTCAATGGACAGTCGTGGTCCGTGGCACGATGAATATGTGTGTGTCACAGAGGTTGCGAGCACGCAGGGTGCTACTTGCCTTGGCTACACTAGCATTTATGGCGAAGTTCAGGCTGCAGCTGCATGACATAGATGACCAAGGTTTCCTGGTGAAAGCATGAGAGTGTTTATGAAAGCTGAATGGGTGACTGAGAGAGCTAGGCAGCACGTCGGCTATCTTACGCGGCTGTGCGGAGCCTTGAACTTGAAGCGGACTTTTGCAGGAACGCACGCAAGTGGGAGGTCAGAATAACTCGCCCGCCTGATGGTACATGTATTACAGTAGACTCATAGTACAACAAAGTGGCGGACAGTAATTCGGACCCGCCTTGGCACGTCTGAAAGCCTAACCGTATCTTGCTGGGCACAGGGAGTGATAGCATAGCTGCTGCGATGGTGATACCTTGAGAATCGGGAGCCTTTCAGTGGTCATGTTGGACAATGATACTGCACAGGTTTAGAAATGTAAGAAGGTTGGTGTCTACTCTCCCACCGAACACGAACCGAAGGCTCCATACATGTGCAGGAACTGATTGCGCGTCAAGAAGTATATACCGTGTCAGGTCTGGAGTCTATCAGGATTCGAGCATCGTGCAGGAAATATTTTGTGAGCTATACTGCGTAGTCAAGGGAGTGACCGATAACTACTACGCCGTATCGCAAGCTAAGCTCTGATAGCTTTAGGCATGCTCACGTGTTTTGGTGCCCGAGCCCCACGCAGAGCATCAAGCCCGAATTTGGTGTGCAAGTGTAAACAAACGATTCAGGTTCTCCGATTCTCCTCCACAAATCAGCTTCTCAGGACCGTCGTGTGACTGCCACGTTTTGGACGATCTCAGCACAGCATTGTCTGTGCTTGCTGCTTGATATTCACTCTGTTTCTTGTATAGACCCACGATAGTTGGAGACATTAGAATGGCTCGTATAGCTCGCGACTCGACGCCAAAGCGTCGGTCAGCACGATTATCTAATCAGCAACCAGAGGTATGTTAAATTATGTTATGAGCAGGACTGCGGCTTACACAACCAGTCGGCCTACAAACCACGGAAACAAAGCTTGCAATTAGACACTGTTATAGAGCGCGATGAAACGCCTGATATTGCCGAGCAACCGTTGATCGACAATGTTATTGTTACACCAAGCACTCGTCACGGCATCGAAGACCGCCTTAGAGAGCTCTCGAAGATTACTACACCCAAAACCGAGCCCCGACCCGACAACAACCAAATGCATCCAGCGACTATACACCAGACGACTGCGAAAGCTCCAGACTCCGGGATGAAGCTGGGATTTGCCGATATCAAAACAACTGGTCGCGCTTCAGTAGCTAGCTTACAGAATACCCCAAGCAGACCTCGTCAAAGCCTGGCTCATACCAATATATCTCCTTCTTTCCAATTCAAGTTCAGTCACGAAACAAATTTGTCCGAAGCAGGCCAGCAGTTGATGGACACAATCCGAGAGGAGGCTGCCAAAATAAAAGAACGAATGCAGGTGGAGCGAGAACTTCAAGAGGAGAAAGATGCTCAAGCTGAGGGCTCATTCGACACTGCAGTCGGAAGAAAGATCGCAAAGCCAACTGCCAAAGCCAGTCGCTTCAGTGACGTACACATGGCGCAGTTCAAGAAGATGGATTCTGTCGAAAATCATGCCTCGGCCTGGCGCGTTCGTCCTGGCTATGCTAGACCTACAGCTCAATCGTTGAAGCGCAACAGCACAGTCGCCAATCTGGACGATCCAGAGCGATCCAAAATTGTCGCAAAGAGCCCATCACGCATTCCACCGCCTGTGACAGGCCGTGCTATCTCCACAAGCCCGTTCAAAACTATTCGTACCACTCCTGCGCATGCTTCAGACGCATCTGCAAAGAGATTGCGGAGAGTCGACGATGAGGACGTCTCGGACAGCAGACCAGTAACAGCACTCGCACGACCTGTATCGAGCAGATTGCTATCGCCGACGAAAGCCTCAACCGCACGCGTTGCAGAATCCATCACTCCTACATCCGCCAAGCAGTCTTCAATTCCACGATCTAACTCTATTCGTTCAATCCGAACCGGTCCTCAGTTATCGTTCACATCCCCAGCCAAGGTCTCACAACCACAAATGGATAAGCCGCTTCCTCCTACTCCTGGTCAAGCCAGTACTGCAGCCATCAAGCACGGACTGACACGGTCAAACTCAACTAAGAGCCTAGCACCACTTGCTCAAATTCCTCAAGTTCCTCAAGAAGCTTCCACCTCAAGGATTCCAACTTTTGCTAGCCTTAAATCAATTCTCAGATCTCCCAAGAAGAATCCAGTGTCACTCCAAGCTGGAACTCCCAAGCAACCATCTACTATTCCTGTGCCTGCGAGCTCTCAGAAAAAGGTCGACTTCACACCTAGTGTCAAATCAAGATATGCTGTAAAGTTGGCTGAAGGCAGTCCGAGTCCGGCTAAGCTTGATCGTTCGCAGCTTCCGAAAGAGTGGGAGCCCGCTATTCCTTACGACTCTTCAGCATTTGTGGTCACTAATGACGATGATTGGGAAGATGATGATAGTGCAATTGTCTATCCATCTCTTACAGCACTCGATGCGCGACCGCCGACCAGACAGGAACCAGGGCCAGTCAATCATACTATTGATGCATTCACGCAAAATGCTAAGAACCATGGACGACGAGAATCAACAGAATTCAAATCAATTTTCACAACTCTCCATCCCAAGCCCGATACACCTTCGACGACCCTGACATCAGTCAACACGAACCTCAATCGCACCAATCCAGTAACGAACGCTTACTGCGTCGCTACATCTCCACCGAAACAACCACAATCCCCACCGACGATCCGCCAAGTACGAACCTCTGAACCAGTACAACCCTTCGAAGATCGCATACAGACAGTCCCTCATGGCTTGCCAGGCAAAAAGCGCCGCATGGCTTCCGAAATCGCTAATGACAAATTCGGTAACGATGACGACGCGAAGGAAAACAGACGAGTCACACACGCTGCTAGCATTCCCGGCGCTTGGAACGATAGCGTTGTTGAAGAGGATGAGGGCGAAAAGAGAGGTGGCAAGCGCGTCAAGGTGGCACCTGTTGAAGAGCCGGAGCAGAAGAATACCAGCCCACTCAAGAAACCAAGTGCTGCGCGAGAACTCGCTGCTAAGACTGCTAAGGAACGAAAGGTCAAGGCTAGTATTGGAGGCGCTGGGGCGGCTGCAGGCACAAGCAGCAGAGGTGTGTTGAGTCTGAGTCGACTCAATATGCTTGCTAGGCCCAAGAACCGTGGTTGATTTGCTGTTGAGCAGGACCGGTTGTGTGGATATAATGATAATGCTATGGCGTAGAGGAAAGACTTAGCGAGTCGACGTTGGGTTTCTTCTATTTTCAAGAATGCTCTTAAGAATTGATGGTTTGTTGCATACAAAAAGCGGCGTTAGACAAGTTGGTACAAAAGGACTATGATCATGATAAAGCATAACGAGAACTAGCGAAGGCGTGTTGAGAGGGTTCGTACAATCTGTACTTCTGTGCATTACATATTCAGTTCGTGTCTGTACTGAAGGTGATGCACTTCGATACATCGCTATACAGAACACGAGTTCTGACCTCGAGTTTGCGTTTATCAGTCAGCAAGAGCATTTCGATGCACAAATCCAAAGCAAGTTGTGAACAAAACTTATGTTGTCCATGTTCTCTAGCGCGTACCAACCACATCCACGTGCAAAACATTGCCGCAACAACAACTTCTCGTACATGGAACACCGGTTGAATGTTCAATTGAGTACCAATGATGCGCCTGAAGGATTTCTAAGCTTGACTGCCGCTAGCGCTTTTGTCTTTCGGTTGTTGTGATGACGTTCCTGCAGATCGCAGTCTTTCGAAAGTTTCAGAACTTTTCGAATACTGCCGACATGCAAAAATGGTGAAATTTTGTGTCGGGCAATAGACAGTGACGCTCTGTAAGCACTCGCCAGTGGGGACTATGACATGAGTCCGCCGGGATAGCGGACAGAACGTCGAGTCTTGATGAGGATGGAGAAGTTCTCGTGTCCCAAGTATATATTGAATCTACATACTTACCATATCTCCTCTTCCCCCCTTCACTATCCTCCCAAGCATCTAATATAGACATAGAAACATACCACACATACTAATCCAAGATGTCTGCACGATACCAGTCCGAAGATGTTGACCCAGCGCCACTTGGCAAGCCACTACATTTCGAGTTCGCCAACAGGACAGCGCCAAATCGCTTCCTCAAGGCTGCCATGACTGAGCGTTTATCGAGTTGGGATCCCAAGGTTCACGAGAAGCGAGGCGTACCTTCTGACAACCTGATCAACGTCTACAAGAGATGGGGCGAAGGTCAGTACGGCGTTATCCTCACAGGCAATGTTATGATTGCGTACGACCACCTCGAGGCTCCAGGCAACCCTATCGTTCCACCAGAGGCTAAAGCCGAGCCTGGTGATGCCCGGTTCGACGCTTTCAAGAAGATGGCCGAAGTCAGCAAAGCCCACGGCTCACTCGTCGTCGCTCAGGTGTCACATCCAGGCCGACAGGTCGAACAGCGCATCCAACCCAACCCTCTCTCAGCAAGCGACATCCAGCTCGAAGGAGAGATCATGGGTTTACGTTTCGCCAAGCCCCACGCAGCCTCCATCGATGAGATCAAGACCTTAAAGAAGCAGTGGGTTCACTCCGCACAGTACCTACAAAAGGCAGGCTACGACGGAATCCAACTCCACGGCGCCCACGGCTACCTCCTCGCCCAATTCCTCTCACAAACCACAAACAAGCGAACAGACCAATACGGCGGCAGCCTAGAGAACCGCGCCCGAATCATCACCGAAATCGCCGACGAGATCCGCGAGGTCGTCCCAACCTCGACAGGCTTCATCCTCGGCATCAAGATCAACAGCGTCGAGTTTCAGCAATCAGGCTTCAGCCCCGAAGAAGCCAAAGAACTAGTCTCTCTGCTCGAAACCCACAAATTCGACTTTGTCGAACTCAGCGGCGGCACATACGAATCCCTCGCGTTCCAACACAAGCGCGAATCGACCGTGAAGCGCGAGTCCTTCTTCATCGAGTTCGCTGAGCAGATCACACCTGGCCTCAAGCATACCAGGAGTTACATCACTGGCGGCCTCAAGACCGTCGGCGCCATGATCCAGGCCCTCAATGCCGTCGACGGTGTCGGCCTCGCTCGTCCAGCTACACAGGAATTTAGATTACCCAAGGATATCTTGGAAGGCAGAGTTAAAGGCGCGATTGAGCAGAAAATCGACCAGAATAACTTTGGTCTTACGAATGTTGCTGCGGGTACTCAAATACGTCAGGTTGGAAAGGATCAGGATCCGATTGATTTGAGTAAGCAGGAGAATGTGGATGGATTCATGAAGGATATGGGGACTTGGGGGCAGAAGATGCAGGAGGATGCCGCGAGTATGGGAATGTATGGGTACGTTGATATTCAGAGTGTGGAGAGTCGGCCGTATGGTGCGCAGGCTGCTTAAGTGTCTTAACAATAGAAGTAACGTAGACATATTGGTGGCGTTCAAATGCGAGCGTTGCAAACTCCTGGCACATAAAGAAAGCTCCGTTTTCAACTTTTGAGCATTGCGAGTCAAGGATGTGATACATAATCCCTTGATGCATTCTTCTATACAAGTGCCGCCTCAACCGTCAAAAACACCATGCTGCATATCTACACCATAATCTGAAGCCATCTTCCTCATAGCATTATCTATATCATCGTCCATGCCCAATCCTCGACCAAACCATTGTTTGACTTTCGCATAGTAGAAGTACAAATCTGTAGTGAGCAAAACAGTCTTGAATAACAGATGGCTACCATAGAATCGAATTCGATCCCTGAAAGACAAGTTCTTATCCTCTGTCAATGCTTTCGATGCCCAGCTGCCAGTGATCTTAATTCTGTTGACTGGACTTCCCAGCATTTGGTTGTTTCCTTGGCAGATTCGCATGTTTCTGCCGATGAAAATGAGTTCGCGTGGCCATTTCTTCTCATCGGCCAAGACTTCACGTATGCCTTGACGCATGGCTTGCTGCATTTGGTACTGACGTTTGCGTTTGTCTTTTTCGTTGGTGATTTCTTGGAGCTTTTTGCTGACTTTGCTGTTACCACCTGTGTAAGGTTTCATGAGAGTTGCTGAGGCGAAGACTTCTGCGTTTTCGATACCCCACTCCTTGACGACCTCTTTCATAGTCGCGTTATCGAAGGTCATTAGCGACTTCCAGAAGAGGGAGTACTGATGTCTGAAGTCTGGAGACATGTTGACGTATAGACCATGGTCGATCAGTACAAGCTCGGAGTGGCCGTCTGGCTTTCGGCGGATGAAGATATTGCCTGGATGGGGATCGCAATGTACATAGCCCCACAAGAACATTTGTGCTGAAAATAGGTCTATCATGGTTGTCATGACTTCTTTCAAGCTCACACCGAGGCCACCTTTGCCATCTTTGCCTTTCCAATAATTCCTGTCGGGCTTCAGGTGGTCGTAATAGTCTCGTGGGTTCGTCGGTCGAGGCACACTGTCTGCGGATAGTGGTCTACCTTCAGTTCCTGGACTGCCTTGCCTCCAGCCACCCTGCCACGACCTAGTTATGCTATCTTTATCCCATAGTTTTACTCCTTCGATAAATTCAGCTGTCATGACGCGTTTTGAAGACAACTCGTGGAAAACTTTCGGAATGTAAACCCTGTCGCGTAGACGTGGCTCGCCTTGCACATACTGCGCCATACGCTCTGAGTTGTCGGCCTCGTTCCGAAAATCACATTCCAAGGTCAACCTTTCTGTAATGTATGGCACCAAACTGTACATAGGAATATCGAAGTACCATGTATAGATCCAGGCCGTTACTTTGAAGGCCCATAAATCCCAACCAATCTGTTGTGCAATTTCCCGCTTCTGAACCTTGATCGCACATTCTCGGCCGTCGTGAAGTCTTGCCCAATGGACCTGTGCGACACTGGCACTTGCTCTTGCTTTCTTTTCCATCACGCCCTTACTTGGGTCTCCATCGAAGGAAACACCAAATACTTCTTCGGGCGCTTTGCCATCAAAGTCTTCTGCAATGACCCTTTTTACGTCCTCCCAATCGTTTTGAGGCGCGTCGTCGAACATACGCGAGAACATCTTCTGGAATTCTGGAGGGAGGATTGCACTCTGCATAGCTATAGCTTGACCAATCTTCAGGTAGAGTCCTCCATTCGTCCGTAACAGCTCGAACAGGCGTCTGGCACTTCTCTCATGCACTTCCGTCAGGTCGTGAGCGAAAGGTGGACTTTCTCGAAAATTGATCTTGTAGTCTGCTGCGACCCATGCAGCGGTTGCCAAAGTCCGGGTTGTCCTAGTGAGCGCAGCGGCGTAGAACTGATTGTCTGCAGCCCATACAACGCCCGTAAAGACTCCAACGTATAGCAACCTGCGCAGCCATTTTCTTGTCTTCTTGTATTGTCTCGCAGGCTGAGCTTTTCCTAGAGAGGCAGGATCTGGGGGAGCAAAGGCTGCGACGTGCCTCGAGGATGAAAGAAGACGACGCGAATGTAGCAGAGGAGACCGGGATAATGGTGGTGGTGCTTGCAGAGTCCTCTTAAGGCATCGAGCGCATGTATTGCTGCCCATCAGGCCTGGTGATACCATGGCCGACTATGTGTAAGAGAAGGACATCGTAGCTCTTGCTTGCAAGATGAAACAGCAGTACAGAATATTTCTGGATGATGACGATCAGATGCGCCTGGCGGCGATCAGATCGGAATTCGATCCATGCTGGTGGGGACTCTGTACAGTCTCGATCTACCACTTTCGGAGGAATCTTCCATGGATTCCCGGGGGTAAAATGTACCCAAATAGAGCTCAGCTGAATCTGACTGTCTCGTCTTCATTTCTGCAGATGTTCGATCATTCCCGATTGTGCCAACGTTCTTCCTCTTGAAATGCTCGGCCACGTTTCCAGGCACAACATGCCAGCACATGCTGACCAGGCGTCCACGGACGTTCACCAATCAGGCCCTTGGCAAGGCAACTTTCACTGCGTCAATACCAATAGGCAAGTTCAGTAGCGGATGGCTGCCTGCATGGTGACTCAAGCAAGCGACGCTGTCTCAATTCTACCTATCTCAGACGGACTCATAGCTGAGAAGATGTAGACAGTTATCAGTGGTATGTATTTATTTCTACTTCGTAACGCGCTCATGAGCAGTGTGTCTCCCCTTGTTTGTACCAGCCACCATGTCTTGTAGCTTTTTTACTCGTTTGATGTCCCTTCGACATCGAAGGCGTGTGCCCGATACGTTTGCCGCGCCTGCCTTGCCTTCTGCAGATAACAAAACTCAAGTCCTCCTGCAACAGCTGGTTAATATCCGAAGCGAAACTGATCGTTTCTACCTTGACTGTCTGGCATATCCTGAACGAGGCTGTACCCTTGTCGTCCCTGATATACCACCACATCTCACCCCTGCGGTTCTGCTTGACAAATTGCAACGACTTCCTGGCTACGTAACCTTCGAACAAGATCAAACCCTCGACCATACTGTACCGTACCAGCTGGATATACAATTTGCTACTGCTGCCGAGGCAGCTCAGACAATTGCAACATTCCCAATCATGGACCTAGGTGATGGACAGCGACGACGATTGACCTATGCCGATTCGAATTGTCAAGACTATGATACACAACCGGCACGCAAGCGACCCAAGTTGGAAGAGAGTCCTGCCATCCCATTACCCGAGTGTCGAATTTGCTCAGAAAAGATTGAGGACGACAAAACATATTCCCGACCATGTTACTATTGCCAAGCCGTCTGGTGTTATGATTGCTTGCGCAATCAGTTTTCGGCATCTTTGAGCGACCAGGAAAGATTTCCTGCACGATGTTGTGGTAGAGTGCTGCATTTCGACGTGGCTAAGGACGTCATCTCTGCAGAAGATTATTCAAAGTATCGGACACGATTCGAGCAGTCCAACACCAGCAAGCCACTCTACTGTGCTAACAAGCACTGCTCTATATTCCTTCCGTCCCGAGTTGCAAAGCCTGACGATAAGAGACAAATGAAATGTCCGGAATGCGGCACAACCACTTGTGAGAAATGCAGATCGACTGTCGGTACCACGTTGGATATTCACGAATGTGTGGAGGCAGACGAAATCGTCGCTTTGTTGAGCCAGTACAATTACAAAAGGTGTCCTCGCTGTAATGCGGGCGTGGCAAAGATGTTTGGGTACTGTTGAACTGATAAACTGGTTGATTGATACTCTATCTAACACTGACAGGTGCTCACACATTCGATGTCCGTGCGGTGCTCACTTTTGTTGGGACTGTCAGCGGCCAATACAGATATGTTGGTCCAAGCCCTGTGAACGAGCTCGAGAAGATGGAGATGAGACCGATGATTATGACATCCCACAAGAAGAAAGCGACACTGACAGTGAAGCAGTCACTGCCATTAGCGGACATAATGTTAGCTTGGGCGAGACTGTCACTACTGAGAACAATAATAGTGCAGCAGTAAATTTCGTCATGGAGCCGGCAACACCTGCAACAGACCAGACAGAGGCTCAAGGGAGTGTCTTTGGAGTGACGGAGGATGCCAGTCTTCCGGCACTACCCTTTCCACAAGATACTCAAATCAACTCTCTTCCTACAACACAGCCGCCGGAACCCCCGGAATCACTGGTCAATTTGGATGACGAGAATTATGATGAGTGGGAGACACGCTCACTCGACTTCGGTGATGAGCCGATTGATGAGTCCTGGGATGCTTGGGGCTGCATGCACCAGTTTTCAGCCGTTCACAACAAGACAATCTTTCTCGAAAAGGGTCGCTGGCTGCCGAACGTTGAACCTTCCCTCCCTGCGCGAGTGCTTGAGGGTTTGACTAGTGCCGCGTCGACGTTGGACGTTCATGAGAAGGAAACAAACTTCCCCAATTTCACCAAGCAGATTGACTGTATGAAGTGCTACAGCACAATCGTTCTTGTGGAGCCTTATGCTCACCAAGCAATCGAGAAGATCGACCCGGAGGTTGCCACTACTCCTGATATACTACCAGTGGAGGGCTCTGAACCCAAATTGGAGTGCAGGTCTGAATCGGCGTCGAAAGCCAAGAGCAAACGCAAAGCTAAAAAGCTGTCAGATCCACCGAAATTGGCTAATTGTAGAAAATGTGGTGTTTTCTACTGCACGAACTGTAAGAAGGCCGCCATAAAGGAGATACACATGACTCTGAATAAGCAGATACAGCAATGAGATGGCTGGGAAAGTGACAGGGTGTATTTTCAATGCTACTGCGTGAACATCAGCAGTATGACGGAAGGTAGATGACCGTCGGTTTCGAAGAAGACTCGCCGAGTCTGCACGCTTGCTCGAGGACTATAGACTGCCGGCAAGCGTTGCTTCGTTCATCATTCTACACTAATGCATCTCAGTCAAATTATGCCCACGTTGTGCAGACATCATATCACGATAATTTTAACTAGACAAATTCCCGCCCAGCTAGCAGGCAAGGCTTCAAACGAGAAATGAAACACAAAGCTCCCCCCTAAGATATATCCTGCTATGCCTGTCTCGGCAATAGGTAAAGCAGAGATCTCTAGTGTTCACTCATGCCTCAGATACAGCAAACAGAATGAGAGTAGGGGTAGTGATATTGTGTCTAGTCCATCTAGGACAGTACAAATGCCCGCTTACTCGTTGCAATCCTTCTGCATGCTTGAACATTTCACCGAGCAAGGTATTGCGAAAAGCTTTCACGATGGCTACCAGTCTCAACCTCCTCTGGTTCCTGTTATTCATGATATTCCTGTCCTCATCTGTAGCTTTTGACTCACGGAATGTGCTCGAACGACGCAAAGCGAATCTGGCTCCTGGTCTCACACCCGATCCACCACCGCGACACCCAAGCTACGATATCGGTCGATATATTGAGTTCTACCAATTTGATGCATTGGCCGGGGAATGGGCAACAACTTACAAAAGCTGGGTAGTGAATACCCTGATTGAGGCGATGGACGTTATGCAGAATGCAGTGACTGTTCTCTCTGATGATGCTGCCACTGGAGGGCCTCCAGCGAACCCTTCCTTCCGACGGTACTTTTTCGACGCAGACATACATGGGGTGACGAATGTTTTCAGACGACTCCTCGCAGCAATTGGGGCGCCAGGCTACGAACACCTGAGGCAGTCATGTATGGTAAACGTACCAAAGGCCGACTTTAGATGTCACCATGCTCTGTGGTAATTAGCCGGGGAGCCTGTCTATTCAGACTAGCTCGGCAGAAAAGGGGCAACGAAGTGAAACAGGCAGCATACAGCGTAGACGTTACAAACAAATGGCCGGCTTTGTGATTGCATAGACACTAGATACATGCCAAATAAGGAATTGTCAAGTACCAATAAAATTGACCATAATGCAACGACGGAAAATACACCCAACTTGCAGCGTGCTTGAGACATAATTACACGTCGTGTGGTCTGAAAAGCCGTCGATAAAGTCTTGTCGTTCTCACCTCAGCTGTACTTCAATTGATCACAGAGCAACAGCTTTTTAGTAAAAGCACATTAATCATTGAATAATAGCATACGCACCGGCTTACCAGACCTACTTCCAGCATGCTCTTTCTTGGCACGAGGTGCTCGCCAGCCTCGATTAGTACCAGAATAACGCTACCACGAAGCAAGCAGGTGCTGTGTAGCAATGCGACCCAAAGCCGGTCAAGCAAAAACGGTTTACGATGCATTTCAACATCTGTACATAGTCATTCCTACACATCCCAGAGACTACATCACGATGACGTGCACCGGGTACCCACTAAATCTCAACAACAGATGTGCATAAACTTGAAAAGAAGGTGCTACCCAACAGGCATAGTATCGAGGACCTCGAAAGACACAAAGTCGCATATATCTAAACCCTCTTATCGTCTCTTCTCAACCTCATCAACCATGTCGCAGGACCAGGCATCGTTGACGTCGAAGATAGCAGTGGTTGGCGCTGGTGAAGTCGGCAGCACCATAGCATACAGCCTGATACTCAACCCAGTGGCTGGCGACATTCTGCTCATTGACCCAGATACATCGCGACGCGATGCTCAAGCTCAAGATCTCAGTGATGCAACATATCATGGAAACACATCAACACGAGTACTTACAGCAGAGCCCGAGGAAGCAGCGCAGTGTGATGTAATCGTGCTTACTGCGGGAGCAGCTCAGAAGAAAGGCGAGAGCAGAACGGACTTGATTGGAAAGAACGTAAAGATTTTGAAGAGCGCGATTGAGGGATTCAAGGGGAGTCTAAGTTCAGACTCCAAGACGATTTTGCTGGTCGTGGCCAATCCTGTCGACGTACTTACAGAGTTTGCAGCGAGGTTTTCTGGTCTACCAAGATCACAGGTCTTTGGAAGTGGAACGTTCTTGGATTCGGCCAGACTACGAGGAATCCTAGCATCGCGAAGCGGTGTTGCCGCAAGCAGTATCGATGCCTATGTGCTTGGTGAGCATGGCGACAGCCAGATGGTCGCGTGGAGTCATGTCAGTATTGGTGGTGTACCGCTAGATCAGGCTGTGGGAAAGAATGAGATTGACAAGAAGTCGATATCAGAGGAGACGAAGAAAAAGGCTGCTGCAATCATGGAGGCTAAAGGGGCAACTGCTTATGGTATAGGAGGTGTTGCAGCTAGTCTTTGCAAGAGTATTCTGTTTGACCAGAGGAACGTCAGACCGGTCAGTCACTGGCAAGAGGAGCTTGGTGTATGTTTGAGCATGCCTGCTGTGATTGGCAGGAAGGGTATTGTGAGGACACTTCCCATGGATCTCAGCGACCAGGAGAAGAGGGAACTGGAAACCAGCGCGAAGAGCTTGAAAGAGGTTGTCCAAGAAGCAGAGAAGAGTCAGCAGTAGCAGAAACCACGTACTAGACAAGAAGCCTCCTGAATATATTTCGCCTGTACAGGCTGCAGGTCCTTACTTATGATTGTTGACACGCGTCTGAAGGATTCGCGTTCGATCAGCTTCATATAGTGGCTGCCTAAATCGCGATATCGTCTCAGGCATTTCTTAACGCTAAAAAGTCCCGCCTCAGGCACGAGATCGGTCCTTCCAGAATGACGTTGACTCGAGATGCCTGTAGTCCGGCGCGTGTTCGGTAGCCACGAGAAGGCAGCACAGCACTGGCGTTCAGAAAACACATGAGCTAAAGAAGCTTACAACATAGAAATGGAAACAGTGTCGTTCGTATGTCACCTTCGCAACCAGTCTTTCACTTAGGCTTCTTCTTGTTATTTCCTCACCTTTCCTCGGCTGCGTCAGTCAGGCATTAGACCGAGCTTTCTTTCATACACTTTGCCCTCCACTTGTTTTCTCTCTCCTACAACTACTCCCAACCCACCGAGCCCTTCACCGAAATCTCTTCCTCCTCCTAAGCAGAATTTACAATGCTGCTTCGTTTCGAGTCCAAGAACGGGCAATTTCGTCTCACTGCCGAGCCGACCGATACCTTTGCCTCTCTAGCCTCCAAAATCCTCGACAATCTACCATCCAACACAGATGGATCCTCGATAAGATTAAGTCCTAAGCCGGTCAGCAACGTTCCATCAGAAGGAGAGAAGAGACTTTCTGAAATTCCACAAGTTACCCTGGGACAAGTCAGATTAAAACATGGCGACAAGCTATACCTTGGTTATGAAGAGCAGGCGCAATTGTCCAATGGACACGGCCCCTCAGAATCAACACCGTCAGCACGCAAACTCAATGGATCAATCGTGATGCCGGATACAACGACAGTACAGCTGCCCACAATCACTTCTCCAACGTTAATAAAAAGCCCTTGGGAAACAGTTAAGCAGTCTCCTCTCGACGATCGGTTAGACAAGCTCGATGGAAAGGTGAAGAGAAGTAGAGACTCGAAAATGTGCAGACATGGACCCAAAGGCATGTGCGACAACTGCCAGCCGTTGGAACCTTACGACGTCAAATACCTAGCCGAACACAAGATCAAGCACATTTCTTTCCATTCACATCTACGCAAAATCAACTCTGCAACGAACAAGCCAGAACTAAAGAGCTCGTACATGCCACCTTTATCCGAACCATATTATCGAGTGAAGAGAGAGTGCCCCTCTGGACATCCACCATGGCCTGAAGGTATCTGCTCGAAATGTCAACCCAGTGCCATCACATTACAGCCACAGCCGTTCAGAATGGTTGATCACGTGGAGTTCGCAGATTTTGGCATCGTCGATAGGATGATTGACTTTTGGCGCAGATCTGGCAATCAAAGAATGGGCTTTCTATATGGCCGATACGTTGAGTATGATCAGGTACCGCTAGGGACTAAAGCTGTGGTCGAAGCCATTTACGAGCCACCTCAGCTGGGCGAGGTCGACGGTCTAACCCTGCTCGAATGGACGAATGAGAAAGAAGTCGACGAGCTTGCAAGTCACTGTGGGCTAGAGCGCGTGGGTGTCATTTTCACAGACCTGATCTCGCCCCAAGACGGCCAAGGTCAAGCTGTGTGTAGGCGTCATATCGATTCGTATTTCCTGTCAGCACTAGAGATTGCTTTCGCAGCACGGTACCAAGCACAATATCCGAAGCCAACGAAATGGAGCGAGACTGGTCGATTTGGTTCGAACTTTGTCACATGTGTTGTAACAGGCGACGAAGAGCAAGCAATCACGATCAACGCGTATCAGGCATCAAACTCAGCTGTTGAGATGGTCCGCGCTGATATTGTCGAGCCAGCGGCAGAACCTTCAGTTATGCTAGTACAAAACGAAGACGATCCAGGTCAGCAAAATCCACATCGATACATACCTGAGGTCTTCTATCGCCGCATCAACGAATATGGGGCAAATGTGCAGGAAAACGCAAAGCCCAGTTTCCCTGTCGAGTACCTCCTCGTCTCACTAACAGCTGGCATGCCAATTGATCCTCACCCACAATTCACAAACAGTGTCTTTCCCATAGAGAACCGCGAAGTCATCGCCGAGGGTCAAGATCCACAAAAATTGGCCTCGCAGCTCAACAAATCGAAAGTGCCACCTGTACAAGCGGTCTCGGATTTCCATCTACTCAGCTTCGTTCACGGCATGGGTGTGCTAAGCAAGGTAAGTAGCTTATCATCGTCATGGGTCGAGTATTAATCTGAATGGATCTAGGACGAAGAGATGCTTCTCTGCAGAGTTGCGACCGAGCACGATCAGGCAGATGCGCTGCAATTATCCAATTCCCCTGGTTGGCAAACTCTAATGGCCATTCTAGAGTCGTATGGTGAGAGGCCCTCAAATCTGAAGCGTTCATGGCCCTTGGATGACGACGATGATGTACAAATCACCGGTTCTCGTTCATCAACACCTCCAGATCACCTTGCTAAGAGGTTTAAACAGGCGGCTAGCATTCGGCCTTGAGACAAGACTTCAAACTACGCCACGACGAGACCGACCATTCCACTCCAACCTTGATGAGATCGATGCGATCAGCAAAACACATGTAGCACTTGTGTTCAGAGCCAGGTGCGGCGAATTGCTGGACGAGCAATAATTGACACGGTCGGTGGGCTTGCACGTTATCGAAGCGATGGTGTGACGCTCGACTCAAGCGCAAGTTAGCACGAAGCTCAGCATAGATACGCTGCCATTTTGCAACCAGATGGGCTTAGGTCGTGGTGATGCTGTTCCAATACATACATGGATAATGTATAACGACGAGGAGGACGAATGATGAATGCAATGCTAATCGGCGAACAGCTTCAGCCATCGCAAACCTTATCTCGCGGTATGACCCAGATTCCACCAGGCCCATGGGGTTTCTTGCACGTGCGAGCTGGTAAGATTCAAGTCTGGTATGGGGCATGAGCATGGAACATCTACCTGCTGGAAGGATACCTTGTGATCGTATGCAGCCACGCACGTCGGGGAACATGGTCGCGAAGCTATAGTGACAGATGACAAACGGCAGGGAGAAAGTTCATTGTGTAGTGGGCAGAAGATCTACCAAACATGGAGAAAGACTTGGTTCATGCCAAAGACGTTCGCAGAGCGTTTGTTAGCTTCCCTAAATTACTCCCTGTTGGGATGCAACCTTATTTGGGCTCGGATGGAGAAATGATATTCAAACTTCAAACCCAGCGACTTCCGGTGTTCTCAAACTGGCAAGTCGACCCATCGACGTAATCGAAAAAGTTACACGTATGGTAGATCGTTATTTGCGCTGCCCTCCCAACGAAGGATGCTGAGACACAATACATTGTGACTCGAATCGACTACTTGTAGATCACAGAATGTGTGTCGCTCGACCAGCAGTTCCCCGCAGATATGATGATCGCGTATGCATCATTGAGTAAAGAAACCTGGCACGGTCTGTGCGCTCAAGGCTTCTGTATTCGCAAAAGCTTCCAGAACACGTATGATTACTTCATGTGCCGAGAGGGGTGGCGAAAGATCAGCACAATTGTGAGAGAAGGCTTCTGGAACACACAAAGAAGCAGGCTTGAGGTCACGAGTTTGAGCTGGGATGGTCATGGAATGGAGCACGAGAAGCCGACTTCATTGTCTGACCTAACCTCAGTGGTTGTTAGCGCTCACTTACCCCGATCATGCTTCGTATCCAGAGGTGCAATTGGCTGGGAATCTCCTTTGGTCGTGGTCCAAGGCACGGCTAGTGTCCTCATTGTTAGAACGTGCGCATTAGCTGCCAAAGAGCCAAAAAGCGGGCCATCGCTACGATCTACCAAGCGTACTGTACCCGGACGACTCCTCCTCGCTGTCACCTACTCATTATCGCCAGTTACTGAACGGCACGCTGTACATCGACAGCCGGTCTCCTATACATCTCACGGCTCAATCTGAATTCATCTTCTCTCAGCGACAATTGCTACCGTCTGACCTGTCGAGTATCCGGGTCTATTTTTGTCCGTCGAAATTGAGTTGGTTGCGACTGCCAAACTCGACGAAAGCTTCCTGCAGCGTCCCGTCCACCTCGATCCCACGCTCGAGGCTTGCGAATCTCCTCGAGCGATACCACGGCGATCCCTCCTACCTTCGATCCAAAAACTTGTGCCTGCCTGTTCAGTTTGCGACAGAGCTTAGGTCCCGCACACGCTCTTGTGCAGTTTCGATCCTGGGCTCCCACGAAATCGTATAACCTTGCAAGACACGACACACCAACGACAACGTCTCATTGCAACGCAACGCCAATCACCAGCTTCAATGAGCTAGCTTTGTGAGCGACGCTATGCTCATCTATTACACCTGATTCGTATAGCTACAACCTAGCACTATTGTCTCCATGGACCCCTCAGCCTGTCGGGTCATATACATAGACGAACGCTTCAACACAGAAAGATGGATCTCGAGGGATGGAATCGGTCCGGCGAGCTATGACAAGAGAAAATCCTCGTCGGCCGATTTCGACGAGCTGCCACCAGATCTGCAGGCAAACGTAAACGCATTTCTCAGTGTTTTCAATCAGGGTATGTTTCACCGATTTGCGAACTCGGTCTTGGTTACTAACTTTCCAAAGTCTATGTCTGTCGTTCGGGCAGGTCGTTTTCTGCTAAGCTTGCCGAAATACACGAAGCGGTGTCCGGTGACTGCACTCCAATCCTAGCATGCTTCGATGTCGGCTTCGAAAAGAAGCAAGACATCCTCGGTCGGGCGCGTCCTCGCTTTGCACCAGAGTTCGAGTCACCTCTCCCCTCGCCAGGTCTGAGAAGAGAACTCACCTTCTCCTCCGAAGCCGACGAATCATACGGTTTGCAGCTACTTTCACGAATAGCCTCAGACTTACAAGTGGAAGAGGGTGCCAAGCTCATTATACCTGTCGCTGTCGTGCAGCCCCAGCGTAAGGACTCTCATGAGCAACTTTCGTTGCAAAAGAGTTTGGTCGCAAGAGCTCCGTATGGGACCGAAACAGAACCAGCTGCATTGGCAGACACATCAGACATTATTGACCCTCAATTGATGTTGCAATGTCTGGAGGCCGGAGCTTTGGATGTGGTCAAAAGTCCCTTGGACAAAGCCGGTATCATGGGCCTGACTGTGCATGCTTATCGAATCTACAAGAGTGCGAAAGCTGAGCAGTCCCATTATATGGCTAGAGCTCGTGGTCGCGGCAGAAAACAATCCTGGGTGGGCGTCGATGAGGAGAAGCCGTATGCTTATCTTAGGGAGGCTATGGTACGGAAGCTGCTCAAAGGCATTTGCGAACCACAAGAATTTATTGAAGATTACCAGCACCGTGATCTCTATATTGAACCTCACAGAAGGGAGGTCGTCGCAAGCGAAGTTGGAAAATGGAGTTTTAGTGGTCAAGACTACAGTGAAGATGAATTGGTCTATGCTGGATACTTCATGCTCAATCACGCCCTTCAGATGCCCGAAGTCAACAAGTGGTCGATGCCAAAAGGTAGGTTTCGACGATTTTGCCGTCGCCATGGTTTTGACTGATGGTTGCAGATAATCTTTTGCGCTTCATGCAGGGCTGCAGAGTTGCTTACAACTCATTTGTGCTATATCACAACTTCAAGCATGCCGTCGATGTGCTGCAATCAACCTTCTACTTCTTGTTGCAAATAGGTCTACTTCCACCATATCCCGAAGGATCTGCTCCAACACCACATGCAAACGAAAAATCGCCTATTGCAAAGTTGCTTGGTCCTTTCGAAGCTATGACATTGCTCATCTCTGCGATTGGCCACGATGTTGGACATCCTGGTGTCAATAATATGTTTCTCGTCAAGTTGAATGCTCCCTTGGCGCAACTATACAACGATCAGTCTGTGCTTGAAGCTTTCCATTGCGCCGCTTATTCTCAGATTCTACGAAGACATTGGCCGACTGTCTTCCACGACAAAGCAATCAGAAAACTAATGATCAGCTCGATCCTCGCAACCGACATGGGTTGTCATTCGGACTATATGCAGCAGCTTGGAATGTTACAGGAGAAGATTCACGAGAGCAAATCCACCGACGGATGGACACCTAAGGACATTGAGACATACAGAGTGCTGACATGCGGCCTGTTGATCAAGTGTGCAGATATCAGTAATGTTGCACGACCTTGGTCTGTAGCTGAGAAGTGGACCTATAAATTACAGGACGAATTTGCACACCAAGGAGAAATGGAAAGGAGTGTCGGCATGGAAACGACTCTATTTGGCGGTCCTCCAGAAATTGGCAATATGTTGAAGCTGGCTAATGGTCAGATTGGCTTTATGACCATTTTTGCTCATCCACTTTTCGCCAACGTCATGGATGTCATACCCGCGATGAGTTTTGCTGCCGACGAAATACTCGTCAACAAGGGTGTCTGGTTTACACGGGCTGAGCACGAGAAACAGAAACAAGTTCTGAAGGAACGAGGGGGTGTCGGTGACGGTGGTGTTAGCCCTCGGTCACAAAGTCCGGTCGATCCCGCAAGAAAGTCGTATTTCCCTTCGTCGCCACTGAAGGAGAAGACGGAAAGGAAGCAGCAGAACGGAGACAAGAGCTCGTCTCTGAGGCAAGTGGAAGCGTTGGTGACCCCTGGTGGAGAACCAAGTTCGAGCCCTGTCCTGGTCGGCCACAAAACCACCGGATCAAACTCCGTTTCATCCGACCACAACTTACCGCCTAACGGCACATCACGAATAGCGGACTCTCAGACTGCTACGCCAAGACAAGCACCTGCTGATCTCGGATCTTCGTCCCCCGAGAATGTAAGTGAAGTGGAGCTGAACGACAAGTCTCGCGATGAAGGAATCTCAATGAGGGCAGGCAGCACCGCTCTCCCTGTCAAGCAGATGCAAGAAGCCCAAGAAGATGCTGCCGAACAACATGCTAGAAACTCGATTGCAAGCTTCAAATTTGCGACCTCAAATATCAATGAACCAGTAAGGACATATGATCCTAAAAGTCAACATGAGATTACCAATCCGAGTACTCGAGCTAGCGCGCCAATGAACGATATGGACCATCAGCTAGCGAAGGCAAATATGGCACCGATTCAGGGCATCAGCGAACCACCCGAGAGAGCTGTCACAGAAGGAAGCCCAAACGACGGCGGAGATGTGACCCCAACACCTTCGACAGAGGCTACCAGCTATACGACTGGAAATAGAAGTCAAGAAGCATTTTCATCGCCACAGACGACGTATAGTCACAATGATGCCAGAAACCGTGCCACGAGCCAGCCTATGCCGGCACTAACTCAGTCGTACAGCACGAACAGCTCTGACAGTACGAGTCGGCAGGAGAGCAAGCAAGAATTTAGAACGACTGTATTCAGTAATGGTGACAGCACGTTTGAAGAGCACAGAGATAGAAAGCTGAGCACGAGGACATTAGGTAGGAAACGGTCAGATCTAAAGAGGAGGCTGCAATTCTGGAAGAAACGCAGTTCAGATCGAAGTCTGCCAGAAGAGGCAAGGGCTAGTGGCATTACACCATGATTGATATGAAGGGCTGTTGCGACTTTGCTCGAACAGCCAAGAACGACTACAAGCACAAGCATCGATGTTTACTGTGAATGATTGGTATGATCCCGCTTGCGTCAACGATACATTTTTCGGGTGGGCATTTGATGTTTGTCAACAATAAAGGACCTGCCAAGCACCATCTAGCCACATGGCGGATAAGCAGAAGATATGGCAATCAGAGCTAAAAGCGCAGCCACAAAAACTCACAGACATTACTTCGACTCGACTTCGAGCAAAAAGCAAGGGCGAAACTTTCAGGCTCAAAACAGGAACTACGGAAAGACAGCTTCCAGCACTTGAAGAGATCATGAGGTTCTGCCGACGAAACAAATATGAAGGATATTGGGACAGGACGTGTCAGTTTACGAACGAACCAAAAAAATCCGGTAGAGTCTTTACCAGGACAAAGAGAGACTCATTCCCGATGTTCGATCCTTAAAGATGCAACAAAACGCCGCAGACGGCGATACACGACGAGCTTTATGCTAGATCATTACTTCTCACTCGTCCATAGTACTACGTATGTACTGGCCTTTATGTCCCAGGGAACGGTAAATGTGGTTGGGGGCGGAGTGTGTCATCAGGTATCTATTTATTTCTTGAGGTAGGTAGGTATATCATGATATGGTGTAGGTGTGTTGATAGTAATGTCCAATACGTATCTTTCACCCCCCCAGCATGAGTTGGATTGAATGTATTGACAGATCCTCCGTTGCTCAATTTCATACGGACTCGAATAGCTCATCTCTTTAAAATGTAATGACGCGAATGGTATGCACGTGTGAAGCTTCGGGGATGGAAACGCTGGCCTTAAGCACGAGATGAGGTACGTCCATGAATGGAGAGCTTGGACATGAGCCTGAATTCGGCACTACATCTAGACAGTCTCGGTCTTTACAAATAAGCGTTATATGTATATACATATCCTTCGAATTGAGAAGGAGATGATCTTGCATGAGCACGCAACGACTCACGATGATGATCGCGGAGCTGAAACTTGTGTGTAGTCTGACAAAGACAAGTGAGACTGGGTATCAAATCCAGAGTACTGAGTATTTACAGATGTTTTATACTGTACACTGTCTAAGATAGATAACACAGCAGGGGCCAAACCATCGCTAAAACTAGATGTACAATATACAAGAGCCACAAAGAACATCTTTCACATCAGCGTCGTCTCAGGTACCACGTGAAGGCAGTACCGTTGACATCAGGACCGTATGGTGTTGGCACCTCAGCTAGGCCCGGCCTCACAACAGGATGTCGCAGGTAAACAGCTGCGCAGATATTCTGGTTTACCTCTAGATATCGTGGTATGAATGCGAAAGCGGACATGTAATCTCTCGGTGTCCACGGTGTAGCGTATGGCTTGCGGGGGTCGATGGGGTTCTCAGATGAGCTCTTAAAGGCAAGCTGTAGTTGTTTGAGATCTTCGTCGGAAAGGTAATTGGCGTCTTTATCTTCTTCTGCGGCTTTTTCGTCGGATGTTGTTGGATCGGCAGCTTCTGCATCGACTTGTGCTTTCGCGAGTGGTGCGTCGGGAGAATTGTTTGCAGCCTTGGCCCGGTCGGCGGCAGCTTGGCCTGATTTTTGCTGTTGTTTTTGTATCCTTAATTGGTTCTTTATTTCTTCAAATTGGGCTTCGAGCGAGTCTGTGAGGACTGTGCTGCTGGTCGATCTGCTAAGCATACGTTTTACAGCTTTTGTGAATGCTCGAAGGTCTTGTTTCTTCTTCGCGCCTATCTTTGCACGTTCGTGAGAGAGGATGGATTTGGCTTGGGACATGAGGTCTTTGAGGAGTTCGCGAGGTTCGCGCTCGATATCAACGTCGTCATCCTCCTCTTCCTCTTCTTCGGCTGGCTCCTCCTCGACAGGTTTCGATTCGGCTTCATCGACCGGATCTGCTGATTCTGCATCAGTGGTGGCTGCTGTCTTTTTGGTTACTTTTGGCGCGCCAGTTGCGAACATAACTCGCTGTGGCTCTACCTGGAACATATCACCTGGGTTTAACAAGTAACCAGGGTATTGCATCTATTGACACTGTCAGCTTTCAGTCCTTTCCTATGCGCAAAGTAAATACCTTTTTGCCGTTGACCTTGACCGCGCCATGTACGACAAACTGTCTCGCCTGACGTGTACTGCTTGCGAACAGGGCCCGAAATATGGCAGTATCAAGCCTTCTTTCTAATGGCGCAAAGGTCATGTTCATGTACGGTATTGTCTTATCCATTCTCTTTCGAATTTCGCCCCGAAAGTCATCTTCATCCTTGAGACCACTTCCACGTCCGGAGCTTTCTATTGTGCCATCATTTCGAGCCATGTAAGTAGGATCCATAGGTATCACAGCGTTCAGCCGCCGGCGAAATAACTGCTTAGCCCATTGTGCTTCTCTGACAGGCTCGCCGTGGTAGTCCCGCAGTATGGACTTTGCTGTCCATTTCTGCTGGTAAAACGTACGGCCACGGTATGGCGGCGAACGGATTCGGGAGAGATTGTAAAGATTGAACTTGGACCAGGACTGTCGAACTTTCTAGAGAAGGTGTCAGGCACTGATTTTGTTGAAATCGCGGAGCCAAAACTGATGGGATGGAAAGTTGACTTACTGCCTTTGATAAGGGCGTAGTTGCCCGATTCCGCATATTGAAACGAATGTGGTATGGTCAGCAGTAACGGTATGCTCGATGCTTGCTACGAGAGTTGCGACCGAAACGTGGTCACGTGTTACAAACCGGAGTATTTACGCAGTCGTAAATGTTGCCTGTGATGGCTGTTTTCAACCCTCCAGTCAGGCCATCGATTTTCCTGTATTCAGATTCTCTACACAGGTCATGATATTGACCGACAGCTCAAGAGTGAAAGTTTGGAAGAACGAAAAGAGAGTGGTAGTTTTACTTGGAAGCAAATGCATCGGTAGCTCCAAGCGCGTTTTTTTCATGCCTGTGAAAGTGCCTTAATTGTCCACTTTTCCAATACCAAACCTTTTGAGGTAACCAATTTGAACCCATGTCGCGCCTCTCATGCCTCTATATGCTGTCGTGCTGTTCAGTAGATAATGCTAAGCCTTGATTAAATGACGCATACAACTCAATTGACAACCCGCGACGATATTCTTTCGCCTGCAACGCGCTCTGCTGAAAACGACTCAGATAATTCTTCTATCTCTCCCTTTCGTTCGTTCAACATCTGGCAAACTTGTGCTCCCATCGCCAAACTTGGCATTGTCAATCCATACCTTGACCTGCTCAAACGCTGACATTTGTATCATGTTCTGTACTGCGGACCGTATAATTACCATTTCAATACCATGCCAACGCCCCTGCTTGGAGGCGGCTTTGGCAGCTTGCTTCGTTGCTTCGGAAAGGGCATCGGCGACTGTCGGAGTACGAGAGGTGGTAAGAAGGTTATTCTGTGCACGAGTCTTCATAGTGTCGATAGGGTAGGTCTGGGTAGATATTAGCATACAGAACCTCGTGGAAGAAGCAGACAAAAGGGGTTGTTCAAAGGATCTTGAGCCCAGACTTACCACAACCCAGCTTGAGATTCCACAAATAGCACCTGCAAGAGGAATTGCCCACGGTGTATTCTTCATCTCATCGCCGTAATAGCTTCCCAACGCTTGCTTGCAGCTCTCATACACGCCAAAATATACACCACCTCCAATGACGTCTCGTGTCAAATGCAAGTTGAAGCCCTTCCACAACCCGAGAAAGCCATGCTGTCGCGCTATTATCCTTGCTGCTCCGAAAAAGGACACTTTGGTAGGTAATTTCCTGCCTGGAGCTTGATCTTTCGACATGAGGACCGCTGTTTGTTGAGCATTTTTGAGACATTCGAATGGTGCTATTCTTGTTAAGTACTTGTTCAAGGATTTGGTGTGCTTTGACTTACTCAAAACTGGGGTCAACGCAGCGCCAGAAACCATGCCAGCAGTGCTGAAACACACCACCGTACCTAGGTTTGGATATGTGCCCGCAGTATTGACCCATTCCAACGGCGAACTGCCTGTGGTTTTTTCGATTATCTTATCTATAGTATACTTTGCTTTCCTGTAGACAATGAAGCCCAGTGTTCTGCTTGCGGTGAGAGAGCCTAATGGTGCTAAGGTACCCCTCCAAAAGCCACGTACGCCCTCCTGCCGATAGACGAATTTCGCTGCTGCAAGGGGACTAGAGAAATGTTTCCTGAATGCATTAGACACCTCTGAACGGGAGACATATGAGGAACACTTACGATTGCATTCGAGTCTTGACATTTTCGAAGGGGGACTGTGCATGTTAATATCTTTCTCCTACTGCGGTAACTCTGTGCTTACTCCTGCAACGACTGCCACGGCAGCAGCTGGACCTGATGCCCAGAACTGCCTGAAGTATTTAAAATAGTACACTTGTGTATCGCGATCCGCTAGATTGAAGGTTGTAGGTGTAGGTGCCATGGTTGAGTAAGGATGCGGTCTTGAGGTGCGCGGTTCGTTTCTATCGTGGGCAAGCGAGGAGTGGTGTTCTGCTGCATGGCTCATCCTCTGAGAAGAGGTCTAAACACTGTACCCTCCGCTCGTCGACAACCGCTCGATACCGTTCACTAGTTGCACCTCTGTCGCTCGCTGGCCACATATAAATCTTCCTGCTGCACCCTGCGGAAGCCTATGGAACGCAAGATAGCCTCTCAAGATATGAGCAGACTTCTACGCGTTCCACAAACTTCCATCTGCTCTTCCCTTCCCAAAGAGTCGAAACTTCACCTGGAACAAATAACCTTCACTTATCCCGATGATCCCTTTGAGGGTCTTCGCCGTCGCAGTCACGGGTTGTGTAGATTGGGAACTCAGAGGGTGTTACAAGTGAGGTAGACTGTGTCGCAGCAGCAGAGTCAGCTGTATTTACTGGCGCTAGGACGATGAATGAATTGTTGGGCCCGGGGAATTGTCGAGAGCTCAAGTTGACGTCAACATCGTCGTCGATACGAACACAATTTTCGAGACGTGGTTGGCGTCTTCAGACTACACGAAGGTCGAATATCACACAAGATTATAGCAGTAGGTCATACCAGACAGAACGTAACACGCAGAGCTACGGATTTGAGCCTGCCTCTCCATGGTGTTCCTCACACATGCCACAGTGCACTTTCGACAAGGGCAGTTGGTGGGGCGTCACTCTTGAGGCTAGCGTCCTGCTCTCTGATTGAGTGATGCTTGTGGCGTTCTCGGGTGCCCCATTCTCATTAGAAAGATAAAGACGATATCATTGGCTGAACTCTTCGCGACCAGCGTTCAGGGCATCTGAGAGAGGGGGAAATGTGGTCATCTTGCTACATTTCCAATACGCGCATTCTCGAATCCCTGTTACTGGTCGCTTGTGGTGTCGACAACCGATGCAGCCCGGAGAGCTACATAGCTGGCCAGGGTTCGCCTCAACGTTTGAAGTGGGAAGAGTCGAGCAGAGCCGCTATTGATGCCTGGTTTATATTGCCTGAGGCAGCTATGAAGTGCTACTGCCTGAAGACTTCCATTCGAAAAAGGCAGGTTTAGCATCTGGAGCCGAGGTTATTTGAGTCCGAGGGTCCTCCTCGTTTTGTTCGGTTGGACATCTCGTCGAGATATTGAATATATGCTACCTCTTGGGACGATCTTCAGTCGATATTTTACCAAGGCCGACAGAAAAATCTTCAGAAGTATACCACCGAACTAGTTCAAGCTCCTATACTCGCCATCATGCCTCGAAAAGCAGCACCTGCCTATGTGATAGGCGTTGGCATGACCAAGTTCATCAAGCCACGAGGAAAGGTCGACTATACAGAGCTGGGCTTCGAAGCTGGTGTAAAGGCTATGCTTGACGCGAAGATCAACTATGACGAAGTTGACCAAGGCGTTGCGTGCTACTGCGTGAGTTGCGACCATTCAGACGAGGGGTTTCAGCTGACAATGACATCCAGTATGGCGACTCTACCTGCGGTCAAGCAGTTTTCTACCAATTTGGCATGACCCAGATTCCTCTCTACAACGTGAACAACAACTGCAGTACTGGCTCGACTGGTTTACATATGGCCAGACAAGCCGTTGCATACGGTGCTGCAGACTGCGTGCTTGTAATCGGTTTCGAGAAGATGAACCCTGGCTCTCTACAAGCATACTTCAACGATCGAGTCAACCCAACCATGACCACAAACAAGATGATGAAAGAGACAAGAGGTGTTACAAACGCCCCAGGCGCTGCACAGCTATTCGGCAATGCTGGACGAGAGTATATGGAGAAGTTTGGCGCTACGGCGGACGACTTCGCTGAGATCGGGCGTGTTAACCACGAGCACTCAAAGCGAAACCCATATTCGCAATTTCAGCAAGAATATACGCTCGAAGAGGTCAAGAACTCGAGAATGATTCATGAGCCATTGACAATGTTGCAATGTTGCCCGACCTCGGATGGTGGTGCTGCCGTTGTCGTCTGCTCGCAAGAATTTTTGGACAGTCACCCCCAAGTCAAGGACCAAGCTGTACTGATCGCTGGTCAAGCTCTTGCTACTGATTCACCTGAGCTCTTTTCAAGGTCGGCTATGGATCTTGTTGGTTTCCAGATGTCGAAATATGCCGGCCAGATGGCGATGAAGGAAGCCAATATCACTCCAGCTGACGTGTCAGTTGTTGAGCTTCACGATTGTTTCTCGGCCAATGAGATGTGTGTCATCGATGCCCTTGGTCTGTCTGAGCCTGGCAAGGCACACGAGCTAGTACGAAATGGTGATATTACCTATAAGGGCAACAAATATATCGTCAACCCATCTGGCGGGCTGATCTCCAAAGGTCACCCGCTCGGTGCGACAGGTCTTGCGCAGTGCAGTGAGTTGATATGGCATCTTCGTGGAATGGCAAACAACCGAGCCAAAGCTGGTACCAAGTACTGCCTTCAGCACAATCTTGGTCTGGGTGGTGCTGTTGTGGTGACTGTCTATACAAGACCCGATGGCAAGGCTGCGCCGCAGTTATCCGATGCCGACGTAGGCAAAGCCAACGGGCTAGGATACAATCCAGCGACACAAGCCAAAGGCTTTACTGCCGAACAATGTGACAAGGTCAGGTCGAAGAAGAAGAGAAGTGATTGGGCTTTGCAGGACACACAACAAAAAGTACAGGCTAGGTTTTAGTTGTAACCTGAAGTATAAGTTTGTTCTAAAAAGGCAGTAAATGCTTCAAGTTGAGAAGACATGGCTCTCGCAGTTTTCATTGCTCGTCGCTTGGTCAAAACCGAACTTCGCAAACATACGTACCGCTAACCATTATCCACCCTCTCACTCGCACCTCATTTTGCTCTTGGTCTTTGTTGGCTTGCAACTCACAAGAACTTCTCTTAACGACCCGCTCATCTAAACGAACTGTTTACCTGGGGCGTCGACTTGCACAAAATTATGTCAATGCAATATGGGGAGGACGCCAGGTCATCATAATCTGGGGCTCAGGTTCTGAATCTTAATACTAGTCCCGAGCCGGAACAGGAGCGAACAGGACCAATACAATCACAGCCCCACATCTCCAGACAATATTCACATTGTGCTCGCGGACAGTGAGGGTTGGAAAAAGAACCAGAGCCTAAATTAACAAGCAACTCGCGGAGTATACGATCGCACGCGACAGTCAGTTTAAAAGTTGATGCTCAGTTTCAGTGTGTTTACCTGTCGCCTAATTTAGTTCATATGTAGTTCGTTCACTTCGTAAAGTCACCATTACACATCTCGTACTCATAATCGTAATATGCCTGAAATTCAGCATAGCAAATCTCAGAACCACCTTCCATCTGACGATTGTATTCAGCTTCCTCATCCGCAATCAACACTCTCTTGTAGCTGTATCCCTCCTTCTCAGCAGTTGCTTCAGCAGCATCGATCATCAGCTGATCTCTACACCCGGCTTCCATGACATCAAACAGCCAGGCAGCCTGGTCAACTGTCTCACCACAGCAAAGAAGACCATGGTTGCGGAGTATCAGACCCATATTCGTAGGGCCAAGGGCATCCGCAATGAGTTCACCTTCCTCCTCAGCCAGGACGACCCCTCCATAGGACTGGTAGACATCATGTCGCTTGTAAAACTTGCAAACATCCTGACTCACCATAGGCAGCGGCTTGGCAAAGGCACTATAGGCCCTCCCATGCGGCGTATGGCAATGACACGCAGCATGAACGTCTGGTCGTCTCTTATGAACAGCGGCATGGATCAGAAAACCAGCCGCGTTTGCCGGCCGAGTCTTCGCGCGTTGACTCGACTTATGCTCTTGCAGTCCTGGTAGTGTCTCAAAACCTGGTCCTCGATGGTTAGGTGGATGTAGCACTTCTCCTTCTAGACTCAACAAGATCATGTCCGATGCCCTGAGCAAACCAAAGTGAACACCGAGCGGGTTCGTCCAGAACGCATTATGATATTCTGGATCTCGGACTGAGATGTGTCCAGAGATGCCGAAGACGTAGTTTTGACGAGACCAGTGG
The DNA here is from genome assembly GCF_036872675.1 of Lithohypha guttulata. Lineage (NCBI taxonomy): Eukaryota > Fungi > Ascomycota > Eurotiomycetes > Chaetothyriales > Trichomeriaceae > Lithohypha > Lithohypha guttulata. The sequence goes on along the minus strand of NW_027042752.1, from coordinate 247,262 downwards.
CGGAAAACGCCGGCCATATGTTCTAGTTGCCATTGGCGTTGAGCCTGGAAGGAGACGAAAGTTGGGATAGAGGCTATGGTTATACCTGATCCGGCGGAAGCATGAGAGATTGCTGAGATTGGATCAATGTTTTTCATGCCATGGACATGTTTTGTCTCTTTTCTCTCCGTTACGGATTCATCGCCTTTGTCTGAGAGTGGAGGTGTGATGTTACCTCGGAGTGGTAGGGTTGAGGCCGAGACAATTCCTGTTGCGCTCATTTCGACGGTGCAGTAACGACAGAGCTAAATGATCAAGAACTTTGTGTGGCAGGGTTCTGATAACAGGTCAATGTTTTGAAAGAGATTTCAACTTGTTCCAACGTGAGCGACTCGACGAAGATGACATGCTCGGCACAGGGCGTGTCCGTCGATAGAGTCGAGGTCAAATCGGTCAAGCTGGAGATGTCCGACATATCTAGAGCTTGGAGACGCGCACGAACACGATAAGCATCATCTTCAGCATGAACGAAGCAGATTTGGGAAACGATACTGCTGTAGAGTCACAATCAACCCCAAGACTACTATCGATCTGAGCTTCAAGGAGGTCAGTACGGGGTGAAACGTATCGATTTTTGGAGGTGCAATGTTAGGCAAGAGATCTTTGGAAAGTCAGATATGAGCCGCGCGAGAAGCATACATTTCTACGTATGGTCTAAATGAAATGGCGCAATGTATGATTTTATCAAACCAAGTCAACCGAAAATGGTGTTAATTTGTTGATTGTGCAATCAAGCCCTGGAGCCGATCAACTTTGTGCCTGCCCAGGCAACAGAGGGGCGGCAATCACATCTTGATCGATCAGAATGAGCTCAATGATTAGACTTCTACAAACACGGTACCTCTGCCAACACGTCTATTTTTGACTTTTGAAGATACACATTTTATCAAGACAACTTAGAAGTTACAGAGTGGTCCCGAGACAGCCACCTCGACTGGATCAGAATAATCGTCTCCATCGTCGTCGTCGTGCTCCAGATACAACACTGCAGGAGGACTGTCGGGTTCAGGCCGTGGACTCAGGAGTACCAGGCTATCTGAAGACTCTGACCTCTCCGTCGTTGACGTCCACAGTCCTGATGGTCCTGATTCTGACGTCCTATCTGTTGATGACTGCGGAGTGAATTTTGCTGTATTGCTGTGGGTCGCAATGTCCTCGACAAGACTCAAATCAATGGTCGTGTGCATACCTTTCTCTTGTAACACCCAGTCTGGAACCCCAGTCAAAGCTGCAGCTGGACGTGTTCGATGCTGAAGAAGGTACTGTTGAGCCTGTGCAGGAGAGAAGGTGTCTGCCGGCACGGCCTCTGCAAATACATCAGCCCATTGAGGGACCGACAAGAGGTCGAAGAGCTTGCGCTCAGGTCGGACTGGTGTATAGAGGTTGATGAACAAATCGCGAAGCTGAGTCCGGCTTGCATACTCCAATTCGATCTTCACGTCGATTCGACCTGGCCGTACGAGAGCTGGATCAAGGACTTCCGGATGGTTGGAGGTCATAAACAGAAGATGTCCCTCAGGCGCTAGGAGACCATCGATAGCTTGCAGGAGCCCATCCAGTGTCACGCCAGATCTGGGCTTGGACTTTTTTGAGGTCTTTTTGAAAGACTTCTTTGCAGTCTTCTCTTCTTGCCGGACATTCCCTCTGCCTTTATTCTGCTGCCTCGGCGTCTTCATGACGGGTTCATCGTCCCAACCGTAGCCTGTGCTTGTGCTGGGATCGTCGTCGTCGTCGTCGTCGTCATCGTAGTCGCTGTAGAAACCATCATCGACCTCAAACTCGTGCTCTACACCGTCACCGTCGATCTCATGCTCGTCGTCCTGCTTGGCAGTTCCCTTTCCGCGGGATTTTATCATATCACCAGCACAATCAATATCCTCGAGCAGGACCAGATCACCTGGCTTCATAGATTTGAGGGGATCGAATAGTCGCTTGTCGTCAAGACCTTCCTGAGTTAATGCCAACTGATACACTTTCAGCTTAAAGGTGAATGCCACCGCTCGTATGAAAGACGTCTTACCAGTACCAGGTGGTCCATGAAGGAGATATCCTCTGCGGTACGGTACTCCCCTGTCAGCATACCACATCGAAGCACCGTCACTCAAGAACTCCTCAATATCTTGGATGACCTCATCCTTGAGATTATCTCGAAGAACGACGCTTGTAAGTGGGCGACCTTTGACCTCGCCCTGAAGCTCCCAGTACCACTCCTCCCCATACGTGTATGGCATGAAGATCTGAATTTGTGTCGCTTGCTTCTTCTGTACCGCGCTCCTGTTGATGTCCTCAATAAGTTTTTGGATAGTGTTTGGTGTGGAGTTCCAGCGCCAGATTGTGATGTCGCCATTGTCTCCTTTCGTATAGAAGAATCTGCGGCCCTCGTGTACAAAAGTCTGCCAATTCGAAGCTTCACCCTTGTAGAGCACCCCAGATCCATTGACAGTCCGAGTCGTGGTACCATCGTTCCAGGAGTTGTTATCGTGCAGTGATAGGTTGTTCTTAGCATCAATTCTGGATTGTGCTGTAACGTGCCTCTGATAACGAGAGATAGCCGAATCTTGATGGGCAATAAAATTAGCCACGTGTGTGTGCAGGGTACCTGACCTGGGAATCCTGACCGAGGCCAGCACGTAGGAGACCATGTAGTCCCATACCAAGCTTGCCCGCTGAGGCACGTACCATAAAAATGCCGTTAGTGCTGCAAACATGGTCAGCAACTTTCTCAGTCTCGGCCTCCGGCGAAGCCAAGCTATGATGAGCTGGTCAAACTGTTCAAAGAAGAGCTTCTGTAATGTCGCACGAGGGCTGGAGATTGCTGTTTGAATTTGCTCGTGGTTATCAGCAGATTCACTGTTATGGGTATCGTGTTCCGAGGAACCAAACATTTCGGAAAGACCACCTATCGAGTTGAAGAAGCGAGCATAAGGGTTTTGTCTGGGGCCGTTGGCGGCTCGCTGCTGGTGAGGTACTGGTGGCATATCTCTTGTGTGTTCTGTTTGTTGTAATCGTTCCTTTGGATTGGTGAATTGTTAGCAGTATAGCCAGTCGAAACATATATATAAATCTGCACACACACAGTGATCTGCACCATGCGGCTCAAGAATTTGCACTTTCATTGTTTGTTTTTGCGTATATCACCAGCATTATTGGTGACCCTGTTTCACTATCACAACCTGGCTTGGTCGCAACACTGCTTTGGCCTACCAAACGACATGTCTTCTCTGAGGTCAAGGGCAATCGGTGCGACGATTGTTCAGAACGACAAGAAAGTTATCTTCACATGTATGAACAGAAGTGTCGTCGTCTTGCCCAAAATACTGAAAGTCTCTGTCGAGGCTGCTGTAAAGCGCGTCGCTTGAAGCTGCACGAAGACAAGCCTGATACAATCGAGCAGCCACAGCTGTCAAGTCAAGTACAGCCATTCGAGGAATTGCCAACTTCGATGTTGTGAGTACCTATACAGAACAGGACAGCCAGAAGGCGCACTGATTTCGTTGTACGATATCACTCGGACAACGGAGAAGAAGTAGAAGAACCTGCAGCTCTAGGAGCCACGTCAAGCTTTATGAGGGATCCGAGTGTCATGTCGACAAATGATTGGTATATGAAGTAGTGACAAACAAGTATTGAGGTCCCTCCAAAGCATGGTTTGCTGCATACTGCATCACTTTTTATGCTCAACGAGCATCACTAAGTCGTTCACATATTCCAACATATTCCGACAATTCAGTTACAAAATCAGCCTTGCAACAATCCAGCCGTCACGCCGAGTAGCGCCATAGAAGCAAAGAAAAGCACTCCTGAATAGAACTCATCGCGCCAAGGCTCCTCAATATCTTCGTCATATGTGTCGACGTGTTGTGGATGGCATAGAGACCATCCACATCGAGGACAGGAAATTGCAGACATTCCGTCGCGATCGATGCGGTCGCTTTTGAAGAGCTCACCCAACTGATTGATCAGCCCAGGAACTCCATGTACCAGATTTTTAAACCCGTGCTCTAAACCAGTCCAACTTAGTCACCGGTTGGCAGTGCTTTCCCGGCCAATCATTGGATTATGTCCATCTTGGTACTTCGAGTCAGTCTCCAGTGTATCTGCTGGGCCGTCAAAGCGTGAGTATCTTCGTCGCTCGGTCTCGTTAGCAAAGCGTGCTTGGCCACTCTCGACCTCTTGACGAGTGATATCAAGCATTGTTGCTGGAAGACCCATCGAGGCGAGGAATCTCACACTGCGCGTGAACTCCAGGTCTTTCCTCTTGCTGTCCCATTTGAGTTCCTCAGCCATGATGTCAATGACACCTGGCAACGCCTCTAAGGCAGCTTGTGAGTTCAAGAATGCAAGTCGAGTTCGTCGAGCAAGGACATCAACAGCTGTTTGCGCCAACTCATGTCGAACTGCATATCTGACTTCACCATCGATGTAGGGATACAATGCAGAAATGCGCTTGCCCCTGACAGGGAATCTATCCTCGGTAGCAGCCCCGAGAGCGGCAACAGTCCAAGCTCGATCGCCATATGCTTCTGCGAGATGTTTAGCGACCTCAGTTTCGATGCCAAAATGCTGGATGAGGTTGATGAAGAGGGTTTTTGAGTAGCCATGAGCACCAGCAAGTCGAACTTGGTGAGTCTGGCATGTACCATCGAGGGGAGCTGCATCGTCGATCATCTCGGTGCCACTGATGTGTGCTCGCTCGGTGATAGCTTTGGTGGTGAGCCTGAACTGTTTGATAGCCTCATCAACTGCGTCCTCAGCCATCTGTCGGTAGGTAGTCCATTTACCACCTGCACATGTCAGAAGACCTGATGGAGACATGGAAACCAAGTGATTTCGAACAAGCGATTCGGTGTTTCTAGCGTTGGGATCTTTAACCAGTGGGCGGACACCGGACCAGGCAGCAAGTACGTCTCCTCGTCGAACGTTGATATCAGGAGCGAGATAGCCTTTGATTTCATTCAAAATCCAGTTGATCTCATCTTCACCGGGTTGAGGATCTTGCTTGATTTCGCAAGGAGTATCAGTTGTACCAGCGATAGTGTTGCCTTGCCAAGGCAGGAAGAAGATGACACGACCGTCTGAGGTTGAAGGATCGATCAAACCCATTTTCTGAGGACTGTAGTAACCAGGAAGGATGACATGGACACCTGAGCTAGGAGCGACAATTTCTTTAACGCTTTGGTCATCCAGCTTTCGGACGGCATCACAAAATGGACCAGTAGCATTGATAATGCCTTTGGCTCTGATTTCCACCGGAGCACTTGGTTTACCATTTCTTTCAGCGACGAGATCCTTGCAGACAGCACCGCAAAGCTTTCCCTCGGCGTTCTTCTTCAATTCAGTGACTTCCATATAGTTGACCATTGTAGCACCATAAAGGGCAGCAGTTGTGGCGATATTGATATTCATTCGGCTGTCGTTGTGAGCACCATCGTAGTAGACTAGAGCACCAATCAAGTTGTCCTTCTTGAGCATCGGAAATGCGTCGAGAGCCTTTGACCTTGTCATGAAGTAGCTCGTCTCGATACCTTCACTGCCGGCGAGAAAGTCGTAGAATTTTGTTCCAGCCCAAAAGTAAGGAGCCTGCCACCAATGCTGGAGGGGAATCATGATAGGCAACCAGTCAGACAGATGAGGAGCAGTGTCCAAGAAGTACTTGCGCTCACGCAGTGCTTCTTTGACCAGGGCATATTGATTGTAATCGAGATTCCAAACAGCTTTTTCTAGATACCTAACACCACCATGAACGAGTTTTGTGCTCTTGCTGGATGTACCGGAAGCGAAATCATCTCTTTCAACCAGAGCAACCTTTAAGCCTCGAGTAGCTGCATCTAGAGCGATGCCGGTACCTGTAGCACCACCACCGATGACGAGCAAATCGTACTCTTCACCAGCTCTCTGATCGACCTGTAAATCCTTGTTGTTTTCAACATCTGTGTCTGCGGTGGGTTTTGAGTCAACAGCTTTCTTTAATCTTGACCAGCTGTTTGATGCTTGCTGAGCAATCCCTGTTTCGGAAGCCTCGCCAATTAGACCGGCACTCTTTCTGAGGTCTGCAATTGCATCCTCTCGAGACTTGATAAGTGGGAACTGAGGAGCAATTATGTTCCCTTCGGCATCGGTCGGTATTGGAACAGCAGCACCTTGAGACCCAGGCACATCGATGGGCTTATAGACGATCCAGAAGGCGGCACCTCCTACCGCTGCGACTGCCGCACCACCATACAGTGTAGGCTTGACGAGACGTCGTAGCGAGTGACGCCAGGACATGATGCAGAATAGCAAACTAATAGGATAGAATTCGATTAGTGGCTAGCCATGAGCTAGAAGTTTGTGATGTAGAAAGAAGAGAAGCACACAACAACGGCGCGCTCGAGACTTTTCAATGCTCCTGACCAGAAATTCTAGTTTGATCCTCTCATAGAGGCGTTGAGAGCTTCTTTACTACCGGACCGAGCATTCCCTTCACGTGAAATCTCCGCAGCTTCTTGCCTTGGAAGGTTCGGGTTCAGAAAACCGAGCCAAGACCGAGCGTCGTTCTTGCCTTCTTCGGCTATTGGCACCCCGAAATTCAGCGACCCAAGTTTGCGGAGGCGACAAGGAACATAATTACTGCGACGGACTTGAGCCGCAATAACCCTGACCGAAAGCTATTGTGAGTGGTCATTGTGGCAGCTATGTATACAACTCTCATCTCACCAGCCTCACATTTCGGTCTTCCCATTGTTCATTTGGTCTTACATCTCACTGTCTAGATGCTCATATCTCCTCCCACCGTAGACGCCTCGGCTTTTACCACTACAGAAGGCCTTTTTCGGACATCTTGGCAAACACCTGACACGCATCCAGGTAAATCTCTGATCTCCGCATTTTCAGCTTGCCCTCCTCCTCCTTTAGCCAGGCCACCTGAATGGCTGGGATCACAATCAAATCTTTGTCTGGATCATCTCCTTTAACCAGGTACTTGATGGTGGCCGCCTGATACAGCTTATCTGGGCCCACAAAGTCAAAGTAGTTGATGTCGTGGTGCATTAAATCCAATGCTTTGAAGGCCTTGTCGAAGAACGCTTCAACTGATGCCTTACCATTGACTGGCAGGTTATTGGCGTAGCACATTTCGACATCCTGAGTGAAGAATTTATCAGCACAAAGCTTTGCATCGAGCGTAGCTGAGCTTTTGTGAAAGTCCAGCAGCCACTCTTCAAGAGCTTTCCGTGAAGTGAGGTTTGGGCTTAGCGTTGTCATATTTGTACTTGTTGTTATGGTTAATGACGGCAAGAGAAAAGGCTATGATTCAACTTATTACCAGAGGTTTGGATTCTGCTATCTACTTCAGGTACGTCGAACAATGCTGTGCTATTTCTCAGCACACCACTCGCTTAGCTAATCAACCCCGAACCCGCCGGCAGAAGCAGGCAACAACAGACATCGCGACTACTTAGCACTACTTCTGTTCAGGTTGTCACTTCCGTACATTTAATACACCGACAACTCACGCTTGCTAGCCGCAGAACTCAAGTGGTATGTATATCAAATGTGGAATTGAGCCGCCCACTGGCCTGATTGGGTTGCGGTTCTCCAAGGAGGTCATGTACATCCGTTGTATAGTGCAACGGTGATCCAGGCAAGACAAGAAGGTAGGTCTTGCGATTACTCCGATATTGCTGCATGTATCATGACCAACATTGGTGATCTTTCATGGTGCGACCTGAATGAGCCAGAATTGGTCGTGACTCTCGACTTGTAGTCTCATGTGCAAGATTGCAAACATTCAACATAGTCTTTAGTTTGGGACAATAACTTGACAGACACAATCGTGGCAGAGATCAAACTACAAATGTGTTTGCTGAATCAACGTGCCATGATTCACTTCAGGCGCACTGCAACTGTTCTTACTTTCTTAGTTATCACCCTCCACGACTCGTGGAAACCAACTTCGATCCGAATAACATGGACCAACAAGAAGTTTCAGGCCCAACCAATGTGCAAGGTACCGAGGAAGAGACAGACGTCGATGAACACCATAATCAGAATCAAGACCAACCCACCATGGCTTCCCAGTACATTGCGCTTCGCCATGAATTGCGAGAAAGTCTTGCCAAGCAGGAAATACTCACAAGAAACATTGTCGCTCATAACCAAGAGATCAACAGGATTGTCGCAGAGCACGAAGCGACTGCCATGAAGCTCATTGCTCAAAACTTGTTGAAAAGGTTGACCAGCCATGCCGCTGCGTGGTGCTTCAAAGTGCCCGTGGACACCACACAATTACCAGAATATCGAGACAAAATCAAAAACCCCATGGACCTTGGCACTATGAAGAAGAAACTGCAGGAAGGAGCTTACAAGCAACCAGAGGACTTCCTTAGTGATGCGAAGTTGATCTTCGACAACTGCAGAACCTTCAATCCTGCAGGTAACCAATGGTACAATGCCGCCAACGCACTCGAACAATTCACGTGGGAGGAAGTTAGGCGTGTTCCAGAATGGTCGCACCTCTTTGTATCCGAACATGAAGCCGAGCTGACTAGCGCAAAGAGGCGAAGTACTGGACCGAGTGCACTGGCTGCCAGGATTGAAGTGAATAGAAGAAATCAGAGAGACGCAAACTGGTGGTTTTCCAATCCCGATCGTGGCTCACATTTATTGGGCATGATTGGTGTGCATGCAAGCAATTTGATAAGAGCAGACGACGATCAACTTCACCAGTCGCAACCACGCCGGCAGAAGCAGAAAGAGGAACAAGCCAATGCCGTGACTGAGTCAAAAGCAGTAGGCGGAGACACTAAGGAAGATGCTGCTAACAAGCCAAGACCCCCATGAGATGAGTCAAGGTATAAAACCAAGTAACGAACCAAGTCAAGTACTTGTTCTCTCACAGATCACGTGCCTTGCACAAGTCGAACACCATTGCTTTCAATTGCTTTCTGCACCTATCAATTCAACAACAAATCCTTTTCTTTTTTTGTTTTCGTTTCATTTCATACTATCTCTATCTCAAATTCGTCATCTATACCGGCCGTTTCGACCTCACCCGCTCATCTCTATTTCTCACACTCCCATGCCGACTCTCACCACGCCTACTCTCACCATGTCTGCTTCCACCTCGCTGGCTCTCACCCCGTCTACCCTCCCCACCATATCGGCTCTCACCACCCCGGCCCTCTCGCGCTCGCTCTCGCTGTCTCGGCGGCGACCTATCCACAAAATACAACGTCTCCCTCAATCTGCCATCATAAAGGCTATCTCTATCATGAACCTGGCTACTTCTTCCACTACCTGTAGTCTCGGTTCTGCCAGTGCTCCGCGCTCGGGATACACGTGACGGTGCTTGTCGTGGTGCTGATCTTGCTGGTGGTGGTGGTGCTCGTTTTCTAGAGGAGGACAAAGAGGATGATGTTCGGTCGGATGTTGAGCGGGATCGGGAGCTACCACCACCACTTCTTGATGTCGTCGCCGGACGCTCTGTGGGTCTCTTCTGCCGCACAAAGTATTTGTTCCCGTGTTGGTCAACGGCGACGCGTTTGGGGGAACCGAGGAGGAGGTCTGTGAAGAACCCCATTTCTGATGATTTGTTTTGGTTTCGGTAATAAGGGTTTGATGATAATAAAGTGGAGGTGTGTGTCGAGGTTTCTTTGATAGTGGTTCTTTTGGTTGTGCTTGTGGTGTTGGTTGTGGTGTTGGTCAATTGGGCGTGAACTTCGTTCTCTTGGCCTCTCGGTTTTCTGATGTGGTACAAGATTCGATGCCATTGCTACGAGCTAAAACTCTCATCTAGTCTATGCGGGTCGGAAGGGCAGGAGGGCAAGGACTCGGGTCAGTTTTCGCTGCGCCGCATGTTCATAGTGTAGCTTGAGTGAAGTCAATCGGGGAGGAAAAGAGGGGCATTGATACGAGCATTGTGCAGGGCTTTGACTTGTGTTCTTTGTCTGCATTGTCTGAAAGTGCAGATTTGCCCTTGGTTCACTATTGTCACTTGGTGCACTCTTTTTGGTTGAGGCAGAGAGTGGGCTTAGAAAGGGAGTGAAATGTCGTGTTTGCACGCATTTCAGAAAGGGAGAGGCATTAGTAAATCACGATGTTGCAGAAGTCGTCATTGAAAATTGAGATTGCAAAATGCTGATAGAGAATCTTATAACTAGTATTGTATCGACGTTGTATCGACGTAGTAGTACAGGTTTGAAAATGTCCACTTATCCAACATCATCTATCAGTCTTCACCTTCAATGCGATCCCACAGTCTTGCTTCTGCCGTCGCCTTGTTCCGTCGAAACCGCTCTAGCCTAGCGGACCTAGTCGAGCCGGCCTCAGACTGCCAGGCATCTGCAGCATTCAAGGTCAGCTTTCCGTCAAATTGCTCGAACAGATCTCGCAGATTCGGTCCACGATCCTCGTTCTCTTTTGCTGTGCCCAATTCTGCTGATGCAGCAGCTGTGCCAGAACTGCTCGCAAGACTGTTAGAAGATCTGTATGCGTTTGGGTATCGCAATTCTCTAGCCTTCCCTTTGCCACGCATAGGTTCGGGAACGTCCTTTCTGTGACTGTTGACATTGGGAGGATATTGCCTCTGGAGCCGGTCACAGAGTTTGAGTAACTCCTTTTGCTTCGCCTTGAGCTTATCGGTTCTGCCATCAGTGACGATCTTTCTCGGAGCGTGTCTACCGCGTTGGCTTTTTGACAGAGCTTCACGTGGCGTTTCGAACGCTTCTGCCATTTTCTCATAAATGACAGCAGCAAGGCGATTGACTCTGCCTAATGAATCAGCTAGCAAGTCGATATTTCCTTGTTCACTGGCTGCAGCAGCCTTAAAAGTCGGCCCCTCAGTTACGTGTTCAAATTTATCTCGTAATTCTTCGTTGCGCTCAAGAACACGATTGATCTGCTCTTGTGCCTTAGATACAATGTCCAAGCGGGTTTTGCTGCTCTCCTTGTTCCGGGCGACTGAGAGCAGATAGCTTACTTCTCTGTCGTAGACGTTCTCCAGCTCTCCGTTCAAGTCTTCGAGCCCGTCTGTGAAATGATTGTAGAGTTCGAGCAGTTCAGTCGTAGCGCTTGCTGCTTCCGTTTTCTCTAATGGTATACGCAACTGAGGGGCGCGTAGCGTCTGCTCTGAATGTGTACTATCAGCCAGTACACGTTCCTTCTTGCTATTCGCTTGCTCTGGTACTGACGCTTCTGTATCAAGCGGTCTTTCTTGTTGCGAACGTTGCCGCCTGGACTGCGCTCTTTTCTTGTGACCTTCAGTATAAGTCTTTGCAGATTCTTTGTGGTGTTGTGTCTCCTGTATAGCTCTGGTAATCTTGCGCTGTAGAGCGGTAGCTCTGTCAAGAGTCCTCTCGAAGTTTTTCGTAAGGCCGTCCTTAGCTTTGATGGATCTTCTGAGCGTAGATGCCGAGGACGATTGAGATGCATCGTTCGCTTCGCGGCTCAAGCGTTTCACTTCCCAAACTATGTCATCCTCAATCTCGAGGTAAAGTGCAGTACCAGCGTCAAGTCCTTCGGATGACTCACTCATAGTCTCTATCAGCTGGAATGCGCGTGGAGAGTAGAATGTGGCAACATCCTCATCTATCTCCCTCAGCTGCTCACCAATATTCGAGTAGGTTGTGAGGAGGTTGGAAAGGGAGGACAGTGGTGGCTCAGTGTCAGCACCATGCATTGGCTTTTCCCGTGCGTTGGTTGACGCCGGCAAGCGACCACTTGAGGGTGGCTTACGTTTACTCTTCGACGATCGCTTCCTAGTCCAGGCCACAGGTTGGCCACCTTCGTATTCAATACCACGAGGCATCTTGGTGCGAGAAACTGATTTTCTTGAAGGGACACAAGAACGAGAAAGTCGTGATGGGAGGTCTCAAACAATGGCGCTCATGCGACTCGGTATTGACAGCTGAAGTGTTTTGGTTGCCCAGAGCGGAAAGGCGAACGTCGTTTACACATCTTCATATCACTAGGAGTTCCGACCATAGTGTGTATGGGGATAGAATGTTGTACAAAACTGCATTGAGCACTTAGTGACAACACCTGGACACACTTCGTGCAGAGATGACATCCTCGAGCCACAACAGACTGCGCAATCTCAGGAAGACTGCGAATCACCAAATTCGACTTGCCCACACATAGAATGCTCTGCTGCTGGTTGTGATGCTTGCTCAATGTAAAGACCAAGGAAGCAGGTACATGAGACTTCTTTTCAGGTTGCGGATTGGAGCCTCGCAAGACCATGAAGTGTGTAGTCTCGACAACGACAATACTGACCGACCGCAAAGGAAGAGCTATTGGGGCATCTTCACGATATCCGCGTCGTCGACATATTGGCAACCCCTCTGGTGTAGATATGCCGACCATTTTGTAAAGAGGCCATCTGAGGATGGACAGGTGTCAACCGAAGGTGTGTGAACGACAGGAAGAATTGTTGATTGACGGTTGCTGACTCGAGATGGAGTCCTTGTGGCTTGCGGCGAATCATCATATATTTATTGGATTAGTGGCACCTTGATCTCTGTTCATTCGTCGCACAAATCTCCTGTTAACGACCATAGCATACATACCCCAAAGGATCATGAAGATGGCAAGAACAGACAGAGCGATACGCGTCTCGATAGAGGCCTTTTTCATCGAAGCATTGACGAGCGATATCGGCACCACTGTGAAGATGGCGAGCGGAATCACGAACTTGAACAACAGCCTCTTCCAGCATCGTGTCGGAAGGCTGACCATCTCTTGAAGGATAGACGTCAGCTGACGCCAGAAGTCCCGCGTTGCATAGAGATACTCTTGTTCGTTATACGAAGTGTTATTTCGATGCTGTTCCGGGAGGTCAGCAGGATGAGTATCCGAATTAGTCTGGCCCTCGAGACTCGTCGGGACGTCCTCGTCTGCAGCTTGACCTCGACTGTCTCCTGGAATCTCGGCGACGGTAGTGCCTAGGGCGCGCCTAGCTGCAAGCTGTTGGATAAGACGTTCGACCAGATCGCAGAAATCGTCCAGACACGAAACCTGCCCCTTGTTCGAGCATTGCCATTTTGCCAGGTCGGACAGCTTGGGAAGCAAGCTGCTTGTCATATTTATATAGACTTCCACTTTGCTATCGGCCATCGTAGATTCGAGCATACGGTTGCGACTTTCAGGAGCGACGCTTAAAACATGTTTCTGCTCGATCTTCTGGACACGCGCAAGGTAGGTTTGTAGTGTGTCTAATTTGAGGCTAAGCGACTCTTTCAACTTCCGAGCAATCGATCTTGAGGCTGGTATTCTCGCGAAGCTGCCACAGAGGGATTGGTGATGGATGATTTGACTCAGGGTAACGGCAAGGGTGTTCTTGTAAATGGCATCCTTGGTGTCAGCGAACGAGTAGTGGTACGTATATGAGTTGATATCACCCAACTGTACTCTTGCAGAGCCGTCGATTGTGCTATGGCCATATGTATGACGGCCGTGGTCGCGTGCTGCTACGCTCATGATGAACGGCCGCAGAGCATGGGGCTGACCTCACAAAACCTGTCTATCGCCATGAGGAACGCATTATTAGCAGACGCGTCGATGTAGCTGCATGATTGAGAAAGGTGAGCAGCTCGAGTGGTGCTCTCGACCTGGCAGCTGGTTCAGCTGGAACGACGAGTTACCAGCCGTGTTGGCCCTATTTTAGTTTACATTACAGCACATATTTGTAACGTCGATCAGAGAAATTGAGAAGATCAAAACACTGTTGCACTTAGAAAGGCCCGTCAAGCATCGGATCGCACGAATGGTTGCTTCTTATATTCGTAAAGCAGAACAACTCTTGCCAATATATAGCTATAAGACGCTCCCTAACCAGTGATCGCTCTTTCCCTCAATGCACAAACACGACGCTCCTGCCTCCTAGTTGTTTCCAACTGCAAAATGGGTATCAATGAAAAGCACAATTCAGCTCGAGCCAAGGCCTAATTTCCTCCCTGTCAAAATCATCATCCCGAATTTCAACACCTCTCCATACACAAGCATATCTAGCCAGGTACAGAGCCTATAGACGTAGTAGCAGTCCTGTCTTCTCTGTCTCTAAAATGGTCTTGTCCATTACCATCCCGTGGTCCGTCCCTAAATCTTTCTCTTGCAGCAGAGAGGCCTCCGATACTATCGTTTCTCGTATGATACAAACTTCTGTCTCTTTCTTTGTCATTTTGACCAACCAGGCCACTCCGAATGCTTGCACCATCTCCAGTAGGTTTGCTACCAATATAACTGTTGCGCTCAGATGCCAATGCAGGTGCAGTGACGCCACTAGCACTGATCAAACTTGCTCTTTCAACATTCATGGCGGAGATCGATCGAGGGTAGTGAGAGGATGCATTGTCTCGGAGAGAAGCATTGTCTCCAGCATCGCGTGGAGTCGTGACATGGTACGCAGAGCCAGAAAGCACTGACAAAGACAGGGACTCTCGAGAACCACCAAACATCGACTGCGGAGCTAGCGCCCGTATTGAAGCATTTGTATCCAGGCTGTTCCTCCTCCTTCGTTTTGAAGATGAAGCCAATGTCAAGATAGAAGCATCGTCACTCAAGAAGCCATTCGCAGTGGCGGTATGATACGTTGCTGTATGCGCATGTGGTGCCAGGTGTGCCGGTACTGCACTCGCCGGTTGGGTCGAGCTATAGACTGGGTTTGAGCCAGTATTGCCCGGAGCGCCAGCAATGACTGGAGTGGTAGATTGCATTGTCGTAAGGGTGGTCGTTACGGAGCGCATAGATGGGGCAGGCGAAGAAAAGGTGCTGTCTCGATCTCCTTCGGTGTGAGGAACAGTGTTGCTTGTGCCGGCTCCTGACACGATTGTCTCAGCGGTCGTGCCTAATGTAGGAGCTCTTGACTTGGGCGCATTTTGACCATCCTGAGACAGCGTCATAGAAATCTTGCCTCTTGATTCTGTGCTGTAGCGTGACCCAGAAACAGATAAAGGGATTGACGAAGATGCATGCACATTTGCCGGCTCACTTCGAGGATTTGGGTAGGGATTGTTCTTTATAAATCCAGTCTTTTTGCCTCGTATTGGTGTCAAAGGATTCGACTGCCGAGAAGTCGCAGGCTCGTTATGGAGGTTCTTGAGGTTAGCCAGACGCTTCATCCAGTTTGCAAAGGGTCGTCTTCGAGCATGTCTATCTGTGCTACCATTAGCACGTATACATATAGATGTTCTAGATGGCACACCATGAGCGCGGGCAGGACCTTCCGTTGAAGCCATGGCACGCTTGAATCTGCAGAGCGCTCGCAGATACGAGATGTCCTGGTGCAAGGAGTACTGTCTGCTCCGCTATATATTCAATGATGGAAGAAGGGGATCATCTGCAAAACAATGATCATCCGATGCGATCGCGTAGAAGAACGACACTGGAGGTTTTGAACCTTCGGCTAGGTCGATTTCAGAATGTTGACAGAAGGACACAAAGGCTAAGCACCATTGTATACTGAATCCAAGCGATTTACAGAAATCAGCTTGTCTCACTCTCACGCACCCCAGTTGGGTTGTCAATAACATCGTGGCTTGCGGAAAGCGCACGTGTCAACCCCTTGTCGTAATGCACCGAATTTCAGCCCTCCCTGCGGGTCGTGGAGGATGGGGAAGAGCATGAGTAAAATGCCGCGACTTCCGCTATGTGCAGGGTATATTCAGGCTATATTCTGGAATTGGTCGAAGTTCGAACAGAGACATTCACCCAGGTATCAAAGTTGGGAGTGGGAAGGAGCTGTGCCCTGTGGTCAGTCCATGAATTTCTACATAAAGTCGTCCTCATAAAACCCAGCGTCCCGGTCTTCATTGCTGATCATGTTCTCTTCACGAAACATATCGTCGTACGCGTGATCCTTCTGCCACTTCTTCTGCTCCCGTTCTACCTTCTCCTGTCGATCCTTGGCTTTCTGCGCTTCACGTCCAAGTCGCTCAGCCTTGCGCTTCTCCCTCTGATCCGCCTCACGCTCAGCATACAGGTCAGGAAACTTCTCGACCTTGGTCTTGTTCAGTCTGTTGACTGTCGGGTTCTGTCTCGCTGGTACATGTATCTTTCTGACCATCTTAGGGTCATGGAATGATACCTGACCTGTTGCCATCGAGGCGTCCTTGCGTAGATTTGACCATGGTGTATAGATAATGGTGACGTTGTCTTTCTTGTTGCCTGCCACGGCTCATTCGTATCTTGTTGTTTCATAATAGCATCAACTCACCTTCTATCGAATTAGCCTTCGTCAGCTGTGCGCAATCTTCAAGGAGCTCTTTCGGTATTGACGTCCATGAATCTCCTTGTTTCATCCGAAGATAGACGTGAGCACTGGAGAGGTTGTCCACATGGAACTGATAATGACTTAGTCTGCTTCTGGACTTGAGTGTGCTGACACCTTACCCTTCAAGATCTTGTCAGATTATTGCTTGAACACGTCAGAGTGCAGCACGCTTACCACACGTCTTCCTCCCAGCCGAACTTGATCAGGTCCTCATCTGGTCATTTAGCCTGTGAAAGGTATAACTTTCGGTTGTAAGGCCGCCTTACTTTCCACTTTGTCTTTACCGACGTAGATGTATGCAGGAGGGTCCACGACTGTGGACTGAAAGTAGTAAACCATATCGATCTGACTTCCAATCAGGCCTCAGTCGTAAGTAGCGCCTTGGTCAGATTACCAGTTCGAGATCGAAGGATACGAAACGCGGCAGTTCAAGGGCAGATCTCACGAATGCATCTCAATGCCCAGATGCGTTTTGAGAAAAGAGAGGTTGATCGACCACACTACGGAAAACCACCGGTCTAGGGTAGACCCACTTTATGCCTAATTCGTCCCCCCTTCCGAGTACTCCAAGCAGACATTTAGCTTTGGCCATCGCTACCACTCGTCGTGTTCTTATCGTCAACCTCGAATTGCTGTGGGCTGATACACTGTTTGTCAAGATGCATACCTACGTAGTGCCTCGCTATCTAAAACCAAAACTGTTACGCCCGCCTATGCTAGGTTACTAGTCAGTCGTGGTGGCGCAGTGCCTCCCTTGTGGATCTTGGCGACTCAGTGGCAGAGCTTCGCAGGTGCTATACATAGGACGAAGCTCGAGTGAAAATAGCAAAGATGCAAGAGTCCAGTCGTTCGGGGTAGTATGCACTACTTTGTTCCAGTGATGTTGCTAAGAAACTGGCTCTGACAAATATTGAATGGTGAGTGTGTACGTGGCATTACTTAGCTTCGGGATAGCTCAGGCTTGGTGACCGGCCCTTGGCGTCATGCGAAGCTTGAGCATAGGGTGGAAAATGAGGTTGATGTTGTTTGAGGTCGACTGCCAAGATAAGAACAAACACCTGGAGGGGAATTATAGCTAGCGAAGACTGATCACAAGCATCAGTACACGCTTCTACTGATGTGTTCATCCAGCAGTCACGATACATGTTCATTAGAGAAGCTTGACAACGTCACTTGTGCTGGCAAGGACCGTTGGTGTCTTCGACTGCAACGTATAGCAAGCACTGTCCGAAGAGTAACCCGAGCAGGATAGGTGGCAGTGTATTGCGAACTTTTGTCTTT
The DNA here is from genome assembly GCF_036872675.1 of Lithohypha guttulata. NCBI lineage: Eukaryota > Fungi > Ascomycota > Eurotiomycetes > Chaetothyriales > Trichomeriaceae > Lithohypha > Lithohypha guttulata. The sequence goes on along the minus strand of NW_027042752.1, from coordinate 229,696 downwards.
CTCCCATACCTGTTGGGCAATTCTTTCAGAAGCGTGTTTGAGAACGAATATCAAACCACACGAACCACAAGACCGGGTGTTGGCGATCGCCTCAGAACTTCGGCAAGAAGATGTACTATGTCGTTCTTGCAATCGAGGCTAGCATCGCTGTCCAGTAGGCGCGACATCCTGGCAGTAGCCAATATGAGGATTCGAAGCCGCGGGTTCAACCAGTACATTCGTCCAGGGCCTCGCAAGGCGATGAGTGTAACGAGAACCCCTCACGATTGTTTATGATAGGGCCAGCGACTCTTCACGTCAGTCAGTGAGGTGTACGGCGATCAGTACATCTGCTTGTCAAGCGCCTGCATTTCATCACCATGCGTGAATGGTTAAGGAGAATCGTATACTTAAGGTTTACTGCAAGCAGAACCTGATTCCGGCAGTTGGAAATAGGAGTGGATCAAGGTGGATCGATGTGGATCGTAGCTTCTCGTGCACTCAAATCAGCATGGTCAAAACCTTCTTCGTCCATTTCAATTGTCCTGTCCTTTTGAGCCACGAAATTTACCTGTTTTTGCCGAACGCTCACTCCTAAATCCGTCCTCAAATCTTATCGATCGGCCATCCTATATTGTGTCATTGTTTCTGCGGCTCGTGAGTTAATCCAAATCGGTCTTGGATTACAAAGCAACGGCGCTATTATACCTCGTCTGATCATTATCCACGTACCTCTGTCAGGCTCGGCAGCTGAAGATCCATTGTCGCTGCGATTTTGTTCCGCTCGCTATCGTCCCAAACACCAAGCTACCTTGCTTCGATAGTGGGTTTTCCTAAGCGAATTATGTGCTTGAAGCGCTCTCTATCCAGTGCATGTATCGAAGACTGCAAAGTGGCCTGTGAGTTTATCTCAGTGCTCAATACAGAACGTATGGACAGTGGAAACTTATCATTTACCACTAGTTCTCTTCGTGAATTTACGTCCTTGTGGTTGGGAAAGGTAATGGTCTGAAGACCGGCTTGGCGAAATTTCCGCCTGTGGTCATGTACCCCGTGATATACGTTGGCGGATGAGCAAACCCTCATGTCCTTGGCTTCGCGCGATGTTGCGGCCATGCATGTGTGCTACCGACCGTCGTTTTAGCAGTCATCAATCCATATCCCTGCGAAATGACCGCGTTCTGTTCGGTCTCCCTATCAGACCGGTGCTTTTTCGTACTGTGTTTGGTCATGACAGAATCGTGCAGCAGGCGACACTCATTGTGGAACATGGCAACGCGCCTCGGTTCGTTCAGATCACGGCACGACATCAGTGTTCACTTAACCGAACGCATACCATTCTTTGGCCGTGACTCTAAATATCAGTACGGATCCCTATATCACCACCTAAAATCAGAAGCAAGCTTGGCCAATACTCACGAAGGCCTCTACTTATCCTGATTTGGCCACTGACGTACCCATGCTCATATTGCTTGCCTTGTTCTTGCTACGATTCATGTTAATATGGAGTCAGCCGCAGTCATAGGTAACTCAAAATTTTGTTTGACTCAAGACGACTGAAGTCAAACATCCACAGGTATGTCCCAAAACACTTGATCGCGCGGTACCGAAATCAAGGCTCGCCGCCAAAATGGGTTCCTGTCCTCTTTTGCCGAGTCGCTCGGACCGCAAAATGCAATGGTATCTCGCATATAAGCTGGGAGTAGCTTTGACTCTCTTTAACACCGCGAAGAGCAACATTGCTTCAGCCTCAAAAGCCCCTGCCTGTACCCTGCTAGTAAACTGCCACCATAATCCTTCCTAGCTCAAAGCACTAGAGACTTCTACACACCCCTCGAGTTCACCTTCGTATGTATCTAAACGAGGGTTGTCAAACGATTCCATATAGTACTGGTTCAATGTCGATATTTCGCCAAACCAACGCAGTACAACCTTCTAGGATATTGAAAAGCAAAATGAACGTCCGTGAAGCATTGAAACGTGCTCACGACTGTGAGTCAGAACTACTCGATACCGAGACTGAGAGAGTCCTCACCAACGAGCTCAATCGCATTTGGAGCAGGATTCAAGCCCAGCCCAACACTTTTACCATGAGCCAGACCGAGTTCAGCGTCTTCAACAGATATAGATCAGAATCACGATTTCAAAACGAAACAGCACGAAAAGCCGTCGAGAAGTATTGGAACAGCAAGCTAGCAGCGAACAGTCAATAGAATTGACATCCCCAAGCGTGGGTGGTCATCATCTTGGACGAACAACAGGTTGATGCTGACCATTTTCAGGTATGCACATAATTACCGCAGCCGTTGGAAGCCATTTCTGTGGCAATTCTAAAGAGCTCGTACTGCTTGATCACAGCAAGGAAAACACAGGGTTGTGGAGGATGTGGATGGGAGCGAATGGTTCTTCAATCGTTAGGCACTTGTTTGTTCATTGCTGAAGCTTCTTCTTGTGTTCGTTCAGCTTCGAGCTTCAAAGGAGGCATTATTTCTCGGTTTGTGGCTGCAGTCCAAGCTTCTAGTCCGAATTGTTCAACGGCGAGCATAGTAGCATGTGCTGCTGCTCGCGTATTTAACCGCTTCGTCCGGACAGAGAATCATAAAGGTAATTTGCAGCACGATCGATGTGGTTGTGGAATCCCAGCTGAACTGGTTTGCGCAATCGTACGGCGTGGAGCTCGCAATGGTTGCAAGACTGCTCAGTACGGGGTGCACATTAACGGTCCGCTAGTAGTTCATGACCATTGCGAGAGTAGTTTCATCTAAACACTCCCGCTTGGTATCAGCCGGTTCGTCCCGTCCATCGTATGCAGCTCGTATCTCCTCCATCGTCACTATTTGATGCCTTGACTCTAGCTAGTTCAATTAGCCAAGCTTCTGGTGTCAAAAGAACGTCATTTTCGCCAGCCCGTTTTGCAATATCACCATCATACATTCGTACTGACGAACATGACACCACTGACCCTGTGCCTGTACCGGCTGTTAGACGTGGAAATAAGGTAAGTTCTTAGCGCCATCACACTGCTCGAATGGCTGGATTTGATGTCGTTAATGCATTTATCAGCAAAAATGTCAAGCACTGGATGTGTTGGCATATCGACGGCAGATCCTCACCCACGCCAGGTTGTCCTGCTCAGGATATGGACAGAGAAACAAACCAAAACACGCCACTATATGCACTTCTGCAGTCACTTTCAGGCTCGATCGTTGTAGTCCTATAAGCTGACATCTCACCCATTTATACAGAGTCCCAGAAGATACCTTCCCACTGCCTGACTCGCGTCTCTCAAACCCACGGACCAATACCTACCACAGGGTATCTTGAAACACATATCGATAAGGATAAAAGCAAGAGCATGCATAACTTCGTGGTCACTAGCTGGCTTTCGTTCGGCTAAAAACAAAGCAGTGCGAGAACGACGGCATGTACTTCGAGAATCGGTACAAAGCAGCCCAGCTCCTGCAATATCCGAGATCGTGGTGTAAGACAGCTCCGCATCTCGCTGGTTTCTGGCAGCATCTCGGCCTCGGGTCAGCGACGCTTGGTTGCAGAGTTGCGATATGGCGAGGTATTCCGAAAGTACATCAGGTCGGACTTGATGTCGCTGCTCTGTTGCCGAAAGCCCACCGCTACGGACGAGGGTGAAGATACGGCAAACAAAAACTCAGAGTCTCCAACAAACTTTCGCAATATTCGTCACGTCTCGAGGTACCTGCTGTGTGGACGTTTGAGTATTGCGAACACAACCACTCTTCAAACTGTCATTGCAATTGAGTTTGCTCTAGGGCAGAACTCGGGCGTCATTGGCGAAGTTCTGCAGCCACAAACTTGAACCCTCATGCGACCAAAACCTAACCTCTGCCAAGAACATGGAACATTCCGAAGCGGCTCATGACAACAGCGAGGTTTAGCCTGACATGACCATGACAGTAGTACGGACGGCATATCACTAGGCGCATTGCTGAGAGTGAAGCTGGTCCACCTGCCAAAGTACGTTGACGCACTTTGCAGCAAGAAATACACAAGAGAAAACACACTACAGGACCATTTGAGCCGGAATTTGCAGTGGTGTGACCATGCGATTCTAGTTAGGGTGAACCTTCGCGTTCAATGAGATCAACCAAAGTTTGGAATTGAAAGTCACAGTTCACCGAACGTACTCCTAAACCAGCTGGCCGTGCACCGGCACATCGGCGAATCCGGCACTTCTTCCTATATGCCAAGACATGAACACGTGCACGACGCCTTCATTCAAACTCTGTCTTTGTCTTCTATGTTTGACTCCAGCACCCGCAACGACCATCATAACGGTTGCGACGACGACACTATTCTTGTCATCAGATTGCAGCTGTTCTGTTCGCGACTTTTTGGCTTCTATATTCCTTCACTATGAGTTCTTTTTTACACAGAACTCTCGCGTGACACCCCACTTCAAAGCGATCGCGTATCTACTGTGTGGTCGATCGTGCTTTTGGAGTCTCATACCTCGAGGCACCAGACGACGATGGACTACAACGTTTGCGGAATACTCGACTTCTTTGATGTCTACTTCGTGGTGCTTTGTTTACCTCCATCCACCCACGAACGCGAAATGGTTCTTTGTTCATGGTAGGCATAAGTGAATTATTCAAAATGACTTTGCCAGTGTTTCGTGTGGCCTTTTTTCTTCATCACTTCACAATTGTCATTAACCATGTTAGCGTTATCACTCGCTGTTCTAGCAGGCTCCCTGGCCTTCACCACAGCGGAGGTTTGCAACCCGTCGACTCGTAAGTCTACTGACGTTAGTACCAAGTCCATACTGATATCTTGATAGAAACATGTACTGACCCAATCCCTGGTATTGACAAATCCTACGAAGTTGATTTTACCAAGCAGACTTCAGTTCCCTCTAGTGATTGGATTACCGCCAACTATGCTACCGTCAATTTCAGCCCTACAGATGGTGCCATGTTCACATTCAACAAACGCTATGATGCGCCATACATTTGGACAGACAAGTATCTTATGTTTGGACGTGTCGATGTTAAATTGCGAGCGGCTCCTGGCGCAGGTCTGATTACTGGATCCGTGCTTATGAGCGACAACCAGGACGAGCTCGACTGGGAATGGTCTGGCAATAACTTCGGTAAAGGCGAAGGCAAGGTACAAACCAACTATTTCGGAAAGGGCATTACTGGCCACTACGATAGAGGTGCGGAGATTAATGTCAACGATCCCCATGGCAAATTCTACACTTATTCATATGACTGGAAGCCTGAGCAAGTTGAATGGCTCATTGACGGTCGCGTGGTTCGAACGCTTAAGAACACTGGTGCTGGTGGTGATTATCAATACCCCCAGAGCCCATCGCGTCTGCATCTCGGCATTTGGAATGCTGGCGATCCAGACACTCCTCAGGCTACTTCCGACTGGGCTGGTGGCAAGCTCAATATGACTGGGGGACCTTATACTGCCTATATTCAGTCTGTCAAGATTACTCCTTACAAGCCATGCTCTAGCTACAAGTTCCCGGAAAAATTCAGCGGCAAGTGGGAAGATGTACAATGCACGAACCAGACTCTTGGCCGCAACGCTACTATCTCTTCCGGAGACACATATGAAGACTTGAACATTACCACTTCAACTGCCAACCAAACCGGCTCGGCCAGCAAGGCATCTTCTACCCACACCGTCAAGTCTGGCGATACTTGCGACTCCATCTCCCGCAGTTTGGGCTGTCTTTTAGATGATTTGAAGAAGGCTAACCAAGGCGTCAACTGTGACTTTCTTATCATCGGCTCCCAATTGAATGTGCCAGGCAAAGGTGGCAGCACTTCTGCATCTTCTACTTCTTCTACGAGCAGTTCGGTGGTCTCGTCTTCCACCAACAGTGCTGTGTCAACAACGACAACTGTGACCAACACTGTGACCAATACCGTTACCGTCACAGCAGTCGTCTCTTCTGGCTCTAACTCAATCTGCTCGCCTACAGCGACGGTCACTGTCACTGCTGGTGTGACCTGTTCCGGTGGTACCGCCACAGTCACGCTTCCTTGCAGCAGCAGCAGCAGCAGCAGCTCTAGCTCATCTACAAGCACTACCAACGCTATCGCGAGTGGACCAGTAATCAACCTCACCTCCATGATCCCCTCATCGAGCTCTGCTACTCCGTCATCATCTGGTTCAACTGCTGTGCAGCCAGTTCCAGGAAGTTCAACTTCATCAAGTAGTACGACGCCGTCAAGCACTCCAACTCCTGTGGCTATTACAACAACGACGACTGCTAGTAACGGATCAGTCATCACGACCACAAGCACATCCGCACCTGCGATCACCACACAATCAACCATTACCACCACGGGCACAATTACGACAACGTCTACCATTACAAATGTTGGGCCTTGCGATGTCTGCAGCACTTACACGAGCAACGGTGTTGTGACTTCGAGCTGCACCCAGAGCATGAACACAACCTTATCGACGACTACTATGATTACTACCGGACCTGTGACAACAACGGTATCCATAACAACCACACCGATCTTGACCAATACCACTACCTCTAGCAGCACAGCAGTTGCACCAGGATCTACCTCTTCGAGCAGCACGACTCCGACCGCACCATTTGTGACCACTCAGACAGTGCCATGCACAACTTGCATCGGAGGTATTACCACGGTCACTTCGACCTGCAGCACTTTGACCTCGTTGACAACACTTACTGTCCCATGCACTACATGCTCTAACGGCTCGACAACTTCGGTCAGTACTTCGACAGTCACGCTAGCTCCTTTGACCAATTCAACGTCGTCTTCCTCCACGCCAGCACCGCTAACCAATACAACCACGTCGACACCTCTGCCTCTAACCAACACAACTGCTGTATCCGCACCAAGCACTACTGCTAGTACTTGCACATCACCAATGACAACATGCTCAACCGTAATGACGACTGGTACCAGTTGTTCTTCGGGTCAGAGTACTAGCTGCCCCACAACAACAGGAATGTCTTCTACATGTGCAAATGATATCTGCACGGCACCATACACCTGCACTGCGCCAATGACAACATGCTCAACCACGATGACCACGACCACAAGTTGCTCTTCAGGTCAGAGCGCCGACTGCCCAGTCACTTCGGGTATTTCTTCGTCATGTGCTAGCACGATTTGCACAGCTCCATACACGACTCCTTCGAGTAGCACAACGTCAAGTAGCTCGACTTCAAGCTGCACATCTCCAGGCACGACTTGCTCACCTACCACGAGCTCTAGCACGAGCTGCTCGTCTGGCCAATCGACATCCTGCCCAACAGTGTCGTCGGTAGGCACGACATGTGCAAGCACCATTTGCTATACACCACCTGTTACTACAAGCTCGAGCACGACTAGCTCGAGCAGCAGCACCAGTAGCTCCAGCACTACGAGCTCCACCTCCACCTCCACCTCCAGCTCTAGCACCAGCAGTACAAGTTCCAGCAGCTCCACAAGCTCGAGCAGCTCATTGACTACTATCCCACCATGCACGTCGCCCGGAACAACATGCCAGCCATTGACGAGCACTTCCACGAGCTGCAGCTCAGGTCAATCGACGTCGTGCGCGACATCGACAATTCTTACAAGCACGTGCAACAGCCTCATATGCTACACTTCTACTTCCACAACGACAGCGGCGACATCCACGACGCAGACCAGTGGAAAGACCACTTCTTCGGTCCCACCAACCTGTACAGTAGACCCATGCTTCGCTGGCATGTTCAACCCCGATCACATTGACCAGGCACATAAGGACGCTGCAGGTTTCTGCAACAATCGCAATGCGCCGATCCCTACCTACGCCAACGTTTGTGGAGGTGATCGAAGCAAGGTCACTAGTGCGTTCCAGTGTATCACTGCATCTGCAACTCCCGTACCAAGCGAGGCCCTACCTGACAGAGAATGCTATAAGTTCGGATCAGTCAAGCTGTACGGCAAGCAAGGTGGAAGGCAACGTGGCCGAAAGGGCCGTCGTGACGAGGAACAATCTGAACAGGGCTTCAAGCAAGGTGGTAATAAACCAAGCAAGGCCGGTAGCGCCTGGGATTGGTTCATGAGAGGGAACTAGGGGCGGTTTCTTGAAAGACCAGTCGAAAAACAGTGGAGGATTTCCTTTGTTTCTTTGGTGGGAAGTTTTGATGTCTGAAGATACATTGACTGAACCCTCAAGCTAGGTATATAGCTAAATGATTCGAGACACTTGATACTTTGTGTGGTTTGCCTCTAGTAGACGGGTATAGTCTCACAAGGAGTCCGGAAAGTGCACCTGCCGAATAGATGAGCCAGCTTCGGATCTGTACTATCCTGAAGCTTGCCGATTCCTATTAATATGGCACCTTTCTAACAGCTTGCTTTTACTTCCTCATCTACCTGACCTTTTCGTATGATGGTGCTGTACCATTCCGCTGTGCGAGACCATTGCAGGATGGTGCAATAAATCACCACATTGACGGAGAACAAGCTGGTCCAACTACCGCGATGATTGCCGGCGTTAATCCCCAGGGTACGCGTCGGAGGAGCATTCCGTTCTTGCGACAAATCCACAACAGAAAATCCGAGCGCCCCAATGCCTTATCTCGAGCTACGGCATCATGGGTCTTTTTTGCAGTGATGTGATTTTCTGGTCCACCAGCAGCCTCGAGCATGTCCGAGAGCGCTGCTCTAACTTACTGTATTGTCTGGCGATTCATCAGTCGCCAGCTGTGGCTCGGCTATACGGAGTAAACGGCAATGGTTTCGGCATGGTCACCTTTACCTAAGGACGGCTAAGTGCTTGAAATTCAGCTCAAAAATGATGTACAGACACTCTCCAAGGCCGGAGATGATAAATCTGGCGGTTATGAAATTGAGTTCGATACTTTTTGTTCCTGTTTGATTGAATCTCTGCATTGCGTTCCCTCTTTCTACCCACTAATTTTCCATTGGCAATACAGCCAGCTCATTCAGCGCGATGGCGAACACAGAATGCCACATTGGCATAATCGGGGCAGGTCTTGGAGGATTAGCAGCAGCTATCGGCATAGCGAGAAGTGGACACAAAGTCACAATAATTGAGCAAGCGCCAGTTCTGGGCGAGGTGAGCTCTTTGTGTTACACCCCCAATAGATTGGCAGAGCTGACAGATGACAGGTCGGAGCTGGCATACAAATTCCGCCGAACTCGTCGCGAATTCTCAAGGAATGGGGCATCCTCAAAGAGATCGAAGACCTATCCGTACGGCCACAGAATTGCATATTGCGGCGATACAGGGACGGCAAGAAGCTATCTAACCTGAATCTCGTTCCTTTGGTCGAAGAACAATACCAGCATCCTTATCTACACATACATCGAGCCGATTATCATAGAGTCCTAGTCGAAGAAGCTGAGAGGTTGGGCGTGAAGATTCAACTAGACAGTATCGTTGAAAAGATCGACTTCAACAAGCCGAAGGTCTACATCAAGAACAAGCCAGACTTTGAAGCAGATCTTCTTATTGGTGCAGACGGATTGAAGAGCGTCTGTCGAGAGGCATTACTCGGCCGAGCAGATCCCCCATATCTCACAGGCGACCTAGCATATCGCATCACAGTATCTGCAGAGGATATGCGCAAGGATCCAATCTTGAAGGAGCTAGCAGAACAGCCAAACATCAATATCTGGATGGGCCCTAATGCTCACGCAGTTTGCTATCTGCTCAAGGGTGGTGGCCTATACAATATCGTACTCATATGTCCCGACAATCTGCCAGAGCTCGTCAGTCAGGCCAAAGCGGATCTAAAAGAGATGCACGACTTCTTTGAACACTGGGATCCACAGCTGAGGCAGTTGTTGAGGTTGTGTAAGGAAACAAGCAAATGGCGAGTGCAGAACAGTAGAGAGATGAGTAGCTGGTCTCATCCCTCTGGCAAATTTGTGCTTATGGGTGATGCATGTCACGCTACTCAACCATACTTGGCACAAGGCGCTGCAATGGCAGTTGAGGATGGCGCAGTCCTTGGCGCCTTACTTGAAAGGATAAAGGGAAAACACCAAATACCAGACCTACTCGTCGTTTACGAAACCATCCGAAAGCCAAGGACAACAAAAGTTGTACAAGGTTCCAATCATTTTGGAAGAACGGTATTTCATCTCAAAGATGGTGCTCGTCAACAAGAAAGAGATCGCCAGTTGCTTGAGCACAACGACAAGCCTTTTGAGGGCTATCCGAACAGATGGGCAGATCCAGTCTTCCAAGAGTTTCTATTTGGATATAACGCTTTCACAGAAGCAGAGAAGGCGTGGCAGAAATACGAGGAGGGCACTTTCCCAGGGACCGCTGGAAAGTACTTGGCAAAGCTCTGAGAGCAGGCTCGACCAGCCTGGTCAGGTTTGCTGTGTTTGCTACATCCGTCACCTAGGATTTTGTTTTCCACCCGACGAGGTCCTCCTTATTTGCTCTCACTACAATTGACGTGAGATCATGTGTATCATCAAATACTTACACCCATCAAAGCTAATCGCAGTGCACTCGACAGAGAAATGCGTAATGACTGGAGTTTCAAGGAGTTTGCACCAAAATATCAGTGTCAAATAAAGATGGAAGGCAGCCATCGCGACTCGTGCAATCGTCAGTCCAGTATTTGCTTCGCTCTAGAAGTGCAGGTGACAAGTGATACTTCGGAGTTCTGAAGCCGTGGTTGGTTTGCATTGGATACATGCCAAGCACTTTGGAAATCTGCTTCGATCCACCTATGTAACACACCCTGCGTATCTTGGTCAACGAAACAGTAGCCAGAGCCGCCACAATGCCTACTCTAACGCAAAATCTCAACATCCTACGATTGGGTGTCCCGAGGTCACGGTCCAAAGCTGATCCAGTAACACTTCCGGGGCAGATCGACCGAGCCCCGATACTACCACGGGATCACTATATTCGCTACGAGCAATACCACAAGAGACAATTCCCAAAGCGGTCAAATCATCACTTTGCTAGTGAGCAGCTCCTCCGAAAAGCGGAAGCTGCTGACCGAGACACAACAATGGGCATTGTTGACACTATTGCTCGAGAGTACATTGTTCACTGGATGCCCGAAGTCGAAGTGTTCCTCGAAGCGGATCCCAGCGACGATTTCGAAGACGACAAAACAGAATACAAGAGACTAGTAGGACGACTGGTGCAAGGCGTTCTAGAAGTTTTGTCCCGGGTCAATTGTGACAATGATCAGGATGCTGGGGCTCTCCGTGAAGCAGGCAAGCAATATGTGGAGAAGCACTTGAGAAAGCTCTATGATGCGTGCAGTGATCTGTTGAACGAGGAAGAGAGACTACATTTCGCTCCTTCGGCCCAGGCACTTACGCTGCGTGAGAAATCTGACTGGTTGAAGCAGCAAGAAGAGGAGATGAGGCCTCGAGAACAGCTTTCAGAAGCCCGTCTCCTCAACAGCTCAATCGCTTGGAGCCTGTCCGATGCTCGTCAGTGTTCTACACTATTTAAAGCAGCTGAACCCCTTGACGCTCGATCATATTCTCGAAAAAGGACGCTGAGCAAGGCACAACTCTATGAAGAGCCCGATGCGACAGACAACGGTCAGGTCTGGACTCCTCCCGGCGTCGAAGTAAAGCGACAAAAGTTCGAGATCAAGTTCGCCATGCCTGCCCAGGACGAGATCCTCCAAGAAGACATTAGAGCTAAGCAAGCTAGCAACACGATCGATCTAACAGCTGATGACGACCAGGACTTCATCGACGGAGAGCAAGCATCACATCTAGATATCAGGAACAGCCACCGTCTTCTTATTGCTGGTGGTGAGTTCCATGTCCCAGGAGCATTCGGCTGAAGTCACTAAGTCGGATGCAGGAAGCGGTTCTCAGGACCAACAATGTCTCACCATGTAGAGCTCACATAGTGTACTCAACAAACGAGCATACCTTCGCTGTCAGTACGGCCATGGCCATTCATAGCGTTTGAGCAACTTGATACACGATCAGTATTACATGTACAGCGACTGCACTATGACAGGCACTACATTACTGTACAAACGTGCACTTCACTATTTTGATCACGAGTGAATAATGTCACTGAGCCGCACAGCCACTGCCTGGCCCGCATGGCGTTTAATACGACGTTCCTTGTTCGGAAGAAGCAGAGAATTTTAGAACCACATATTGACAAAGTTATTCGTTGGTTCAAGCCTCTTGAGACAGCAACACAGCCAACCCAAAACTTCAAAACCTACGTATTCGAGCAGGATGTCTCCTCCATCCAACAGACGGATCACAAAAGAACTTGAGCACATCATCGAGGATATAATGAAACAAAGAGCTGAAATCGAGAAATACAGACAATGGGTCCGCGAGACACCAGTCAAGCCTCGTTCCGAGAGTGACCTAGAAGGACTGACGTCGTTTTTCGGCATGTTGCGCAACGCGATAGAAGACCAAATTATGGGCAGAATTGTGAAATATGAGAAGCATCTCGATGCAAAAGACGGGTATATCAACTTACTGATCGAGAACGGCGCGTCACGTGTTGCAGCCGAATGGCGATACCGGCTCGACGGGAGACTTAATCAGGTATATGGTGCTGTTCAACAATGCCATGGAGAGATGGAAAACGTGCTAGGAGTGAAGGAACATCGTGGAAAGGAGAGACATTCACCTGACACCAAGTCCCGCACGCAACAGAAGGACAAGAAGACCAAGATCAAAAAAATCATTCAAATCAACCTCAAGGAGAGACTACCGGCGAACATACTACACCCGAAAGAGGCAGCAGCACTACCCATACGACCACGGCTCGGGAAGAAGCAAACGAGGATCGTGCTGATTCCGGATATCAAGGCTATTCAGCAGATTCAACCGAGGCGCGAGCGTCTAGTACCACGGACCGGGCATCTAATACTTCGGCCAGAGCATCGAGCACTCGAGCCACAAGATCTACTACACCAGCAACTAGCGACAATTCATCTTCGAGAAGATCATCCAACAGATTCAGAGACCACGACACTGACAGAACTAGACCGCGACAGAGGCACTACAACATGCCCACAACAGACGAGAAGAGAAAAGCACGAGCCAGGCACGAAGCACTGTCGAGTGACCGCTACTCCGAGAGAGCAAGCGAAGGACTGAGGATGATTGCGGAGAGCTTCGGTCTTGAAGGACGTAGAGGAAGGAGAGGAAGTAATGGTGTGATGTCGAGACTGGGACGGTTCGTGAATGTGAGATAGACAGGTGATGAGAGTACGAAAATTCAGATGGAGAGTGAAAAGGTCTGACGAACAATGAGAAGTTAAAGACATAAAAAGTAACAAGAACTCGAAAACAGCAACGGCTTTTCCGACCGCAATTATACGCAATTGTTCTGACAATTCTGCCATGACGCACGAGCTGACTGAGATCATCCCGTAGGATTGTTTTCTTCGATAACTTGATGGTTTTCATCGATACATAAGGAGGAAGTAGTAGTGGCAACTTGTTCGTATATATTCTGGGGGTTTATCAGGTTTACGTGAAACCCCGAAATACTACTACGATACTATGATGGTCAAAGAAGCTGGAACAACTCGCACCCGCCAATATCGGGGTACATTGGTAAATTTGAGTGGAAAATGCTATCCCATATGTATACGTGTCTCCAGAATCAAAGTCTCCTTCTTAGTTGCACCTCGTCTCAAATTGAAGCTTCACCCAAATTTAATACCCATATCCGGCGTCCACGCCTGATTCCGAGGTCTTTGCTGCGCCATACTACCACCACCACCATTCGGCACATTCAAACCAGGAATAGGCGTTTGTACCTGCGCATTCGCAATGACGGCCGGCGTAGGCGGTGAATGCACATTCCCTCCTGCTCTCGCTGATATCGGTGTCGGCGCAGGTAATGCATCCGGTGTTCCAACGTTCGTAGTTCCCACTACACCCACTGTACTCGTCCGAGCCTGTTTCTGATGATGAGACTCCTGCTGCTCCTTTTTCTTCTGACTTCTCAGCTCCTTTCGTTCCTGTAGATGCATCCCACCAACTCCGATTTCGGCCTCGAGTTCGCTGGCTTCTTGTCTTCGTTGGGCAACAGCTGTACGAACACCTTCGCGGAATCTTGTTACATGGCCGGCGAGGTCGTTGTAGAATTTGCGGCCGTTTTCGAGGTTCTGTACGATTTCTTTGTATTTGACGTATGCTAGCTCTAGTTTTTGGAGGGCTTCTTCTCGGTCTTTGGTGACTTGTTCTGTTTCTCCGCGACGTGCGTGGATGAATGCTGTGTTTGCTTCGCGGAGGCGTGCTGTTAGCTGGTTCTGGTCTTCTTGTTCGGATGTCAAGGATTCACGGTCTGGCTCGTATATTTCTAGCCGCTCTTCAAAGAGGTGTTCGAATTGTGCTGCTGATACTGGTTGCATGGGGTATTCTCGCTCTAGACGTGCTGCCTCAGCATGCAGTGCAGGACCGATGTCATCTGATTTAGCTTTCGTTCTGATAGTCTCGATTTTCCGCTTGCGTCTTGACTCCAATCTGGACACATCATTGAGTACGCCTCTTAGTTTCGAGGATGTTTTCTCGCCAGCTGGCGTTAGTTGTAGATTCTTGCTGCTTGGCACAAAGCGTTCGAGGTCACGGTCAGGTCCTGTGAGCAGGCGTAGTATATGTTCGTTCTCTCGCATCTTGGCCAGCACGAGATTGTCAGAGGCACCAGCACTATTCAGGTAGCCCTGCAAATCTTGTGATTGCTTCCACCATTTGGCAAGAGCTTGTTCTGAAGGAGGTCGAGACCATCTATCAGTACCATATTTTGATCTGCACTTCTCATCCTCCTCTTTTTCGGCATCTAACAAGCCCAACCCATCTTGGAAGATTGACATGTCGTTCGTCTTGAGTCTTGTGGTATCCTCGACAGAGCGTTTGAGCTTGTACAAAGCATCTTGTTGACGCAGCTCTTCTGCTTTTGCCATTAACGACGGTGGGAGGCCAAGTGGCTTCTCCAGAGCCTGCAGTGAGCCAGGAAGGTTGAGGGATGCTAGCAGCTCTCGCAATATCGTAGTCATCGCCTCGAGTTCTGCAATGATAGACTCGTTGACCAATCTATCTCTTCGTTCGGCATAAACAGTCGCAGCTTGGTGCACTGCATACGGTACTAGCTTTTCGAATAGTGGCTGACCCAAGGGACTGTTCTTGCCAAGCATAGCAATACCATCTGCAACCTCTTTGGGTGGTTTAGGTGCGACCATGTTGGCTCTATCGAGGATTTTCAGCTCGGATTTTGGAGGCACGGGTAGTAGATAAATGACATCGTTGTCCTTTTCGGCTCGTCTCAACTCTTCCTTGACTCTAGATTTCAGGCCATTCAGATCACCTTCGACAACTCTATTGATCCACCTCTTCTCTTTGAGACCCTCGTCCACGCAGATTACGCTGTCGCGCAGTCGAGCGACCTCCTCGCCATATTTTCTCTTCTCTAGGCAGTCAATCGACTGGCGGTACTGAGCGGCGGCTGCGAAGTGGTGATGTTTCGCATTCAGGTGATGTATCCACTCCGTGCTCACAGCGTCCGACTTGACAGCAAAGTCGCCAGCAGCAGCATAGTAGTCCGAGACGCAAGCAGCCAGCCTGGCAATTGTACCATCTTTCATGCCTCCTTTCACTGCCTTGCCCCAGAAGCACTCTTGAGCTTGTGCTAAGCAGATGTTTTCCAGGCTTAGCAACGTTGCTTCGTCCATATCTTCAGGAGGAGTCGATCGCATATCGGGAATGACATCGGTTCGTAGGAAGTTGAGCGTGCCCGCTGCCGCAACTTCGTACAATGCAGCCTGTTTGAGGCCATCTTCGGTCGTCCGGTTGTTCGTAAAGGCAAGCTGAGAATAGAGAGCAGCAAGGTTGAACAAGATATTGGCGAGTTCGAATCGAATGTTGTTCTTGGTGATTGGATTGTCGGTATGGTAGCCTATTGCTGGCCACCACGCGAAGTCGACGCCGAGCTCAAGTGGGAATTTGCTACTCTACCACGTCAGTCAGTACTCAGCATACCGTGTTGTTATCACCCTACCATATATCTCAGCTGAGCCGCATATACGGTGAGACGCTGTACACCAGTTGTGTGAGGCTCAACGACGTGGATTGCGTCGTTTCGCAGCCGCTCAATTGCACGACAATCATCTTCGAATGCGGCAGATTGCTGATCGAACTTGGACTCGATGTAGCTCTTGATTGCAGCTGAGAGATTTACAGACTGTGTCCGTCGGAAGGGTATTTCCAGAATATTGGAGGTCATTGCTGTAGAGAGTAGTGGGCACAACGTGACACCGTCTGCTTATAGGGCTCAAGAAAAGAGAGCCTGCCTGAGTAAAACAACAGCGGGACAGCCTATGACGTCAAAGTAAATAAAGTGGTGCCTGGTGGCCTCATTCTACAATGCCACCAAGTACACGACCCCGGTTTTGGTTACAAGACAGTACAAGTTCAAGATTGATTCGTTTAGCTCGACGGTAGAAGACCACGCCTCGCTTGTGTTCACGTCTATCTACGCTTGCCTCTCATTTTGGACGAGCCCTTCGCCTTCCCCTTTCCAGCCACGGCCTTCTTGGTCTTCTTTCCTGCCTCAGCAGCATCGCCTTTTCCTTTCTTCCAAGACCTGCCCTCTTTCTGCTCTCTCGACAGGTCCAGCTTCTTCTTGTCCTTGTTGCTCAGCTTTTTCTTCTCGCCCTTGAACAGGACCCCTTTGGCAGCTAACTCGGCCTTGGCTCGATCTTTGTTGGCCTGTTTCTCCTTCTCGCTTTCAAACCACGTCCTCTTTGGTCGAGACATGATATCGTCGTGATGTTTCATCAGGTTCTCACCACGTTGAACCTCGGACTCGATCTGTGCTAGCTGTTTTTCTTGCTTCTCCTCCTTCAGGATCTCCTCAATCTCTCCTGCTAGCTCCTCAAGCTTCTCGTTCATGTTGTTCACTAAATCCTGCTCAAGCACTCGACTGACGACTTTTGCACCTTGAGCACGTCCTGCTTTGACTGCAGCTTTGACGACCTTGCGATCAGGCTCAGCTGCCAAAGTGCATGACTTGCCACTTTTACCCGCTCGAGCTGTTCGACCGACTCTGTGAAGGTAGATGTCGTGTGTCTGCGGGGCCTCGTAGTTGATGATTGAGTGCACGTTCTTGATATCGAGACCTCGAGAAGCGACATCTGTTGCAAGCAGATGAGTGGTCTTGCCATCTCGAAAGTTATTCACTGCTGCTATACGCTGATCTTGTGTCATTGAGCCGTGAAGTTCGCCAGCCTTTATGCCGAGAAGACCAAAGACGATACGAATTCTATGTGCTTCCTTCTTCTGCCTGAAGAAAATGATTGTGCGCTGCTGGTATTCGGGGATCGTGGTAACCAATGTGCAAAGTGTAGCCAGGCGCAGCTCCGTAGTGTCACGACCCGGACGAAGGCGCAGAAACTCCTGGGTTAGTCCTGCGACCGTCGAATGAGTGGTGTCGACGGACAATCTCACCGGCTTGTTCATGCCTATACGTACAAGTTTGTCCACGGAAGATGTCATGGTTGCAGAGAACAACATCGTCTGCCTGGATCGAGGAATCGTCTTCAGAATTTCATCGAGCTCGTCCGCGAAACCTTGTTCCAACATCCTATCTGCTTCGTCAAGAACAAGGATCTCAAGGTTTTCAACGGCGAAACTGGCGCTGTTTCGCATGTGGTCGATGAACCGACCAGGTGTAGCAATCACAACGTCAGGCCTTTTCTTTAGGATCGTCTCTTGCTCTCTCAAACTGAAGCCGCCAACAACCTGTGCAAAGGTGATGTCTGTGAAGCGAGCAAGGGCGACAGCAACACTATGACATTGCACGGCTAATTCTCTAGTTGGCATCAAAACTGCAACACGAGTGGTTGGGATCTTTCGAGGTCGGTAGAGTAAACGTTCGAGTATGGGAAGCAAGAAGGCGGCTGTTTTTCCAGAACCGGTTTGTGCTGAGCCTACGACATCGAGACCTTGCAAGGCTACAGGAATAGCACGAGCCTGGATAGGTGTTGGGTTTGCGAAGTTGAGAGCCGCGAGCGCTCGGAGTAAAGGTCTGGAAAGCGAAAACTGGTGGAAGGAGTTTGTATCTGATGCTGCTGTCTGTTTGTGTGTCGCTTCATCAGCAAAGAAAGCTTTACGCTTCGCCGCCTCTTCTACGTCTGAGTGAGAAGTTCTCGATTCGTCTTCCGAAACTGCATCTGAATCTCGGTCGTCTGGGTGTGCTACGGGTGAAGCCGCAGAATCGTCGTCGGATGCCTCTGCATCAATGTCATCTCCTTGGGCGTCGTCTTCTGATTCCTCGCCATCTAGTGCTTGACTTGCTACCTCATCTTCTGACACAGCGGCGCCGCCGAATGTGTCCTCTGCAAGATTCTCATCGTCAAACTCGATCTCTTGTCCGTCCTCGAGTCCTTCTTCGTCCGGGCTTGCCTCCTCGACGTCAACTGCCTGTGCATCATCCAGGCTTTCGTCTTCGAGCACTTGCTGTGCTGGATTCTTCTTGTTGTGTCTTTCTGCGCGACGGGCAATAATGTCGTCTACATCCACCGCTCTTTTAGTCACCTTCGATTGTACTTTGGGGGTGGTGTCTGTAGTTCCCCAGCCATCGAAATCGTCTAGTGTGTCTGATACGCCTGCAGGGCCAACATCGAACTCGAAGTCACTGTCGATTGCACCATCTTTGATGAATTGAGTCTCCGAAGCGGATTCTGAAGAGTTCTCGTCGGCTTCAATAGGATCTAACCTTTGCTTCTTTGCAGCACTCTTGTCATCACGACCGGTTCTCTTTCGCTTCTTTGAAGGTAGGGTCGTTTCAGGCTCTGAGTCGGATTCTGGTTCGCTGGGAAGAGCTTCATTGTCAGATATTGTTAGCACAAAGTCGTCTTCTATCTCTCTATTCTTTGACGGCATATCTGTTGCAACTTATGGTGTTGGACTAAGATTACGATGTCCGATCATCAATTTTGGAATTACTGGTCGCCATTGCACTTTCGAAACATTTTTTGGAAGAGGCCTGATTCGGCTAGCGTCAATCTGCTGATCATCCAGAAACAGGCAATTTTCCAGAAAAGATCGTCTTTGATAGTGGAATGGGTTCAGCCGCTGCTTGCCGCGGACACACGACTGTCGGATTACTTCAGATATACAGTTACCTACACTGTATGCAATTGACTGAAGGGGATAGTCGCATACGAGAACTGGCACAAGATATCGCATCGAGGAAGTACAGGGAGTCAAGGAAGACTGGAAAATTCCGCTGTCTGGACATCCGGATTTCTGCAACCGTCGTGTTTGTCAGCACTGTATCGTGCAAGATCTCTCACAGCATTTCAGAAGGGTAGAATGTTTGCGCATCTATGCTGTAGAGTACCACCGAGCCTCGTACCTTCTTGAGGAACAGCGAACCGAACTCTCTTGAGCGACGTCCCAATCATTTTACGAGTTAAAGTGGCGGTGAGCGAGAGCTGCGTTGCTACTGCACAGAGTCAATTCTGCAATTGGTACAACTGTAAGTATTTGCTTTTTGTGATTTCCGGGGCGAACGCGGGTGGAAATGGTCGTGCCTTCCGATCCGTCTGCCAGTCTACTGTACTTGTATTCGTCCAGTCGATTGAGTAGCAACAGGCTCAGTTATCATGACTGGTGCAATTGTGAGTTTTTAGTCGTGGCGAGTTGCCTGACATATTATCCGACGGTGTACTGCGACAACCGTTAGCAGCTCAAGAGCATGTATAGCCTCTGTAGCCTGTATTCTTATCTTGAGTTCCGCCCGGGGGTACTGTAATGATGCGTCGTGCAGACCCGAGCACATGCAACAGAAAGCTGCCAAGCGCTTCGAGAAGGACTGCATTGGACGTATCAAAAATGACTCAAGCAGAACTGTAGAGGCTCCGGTCTGGTCTTGAAAGCTCGGTGCCGATGTGACTTCCTGCCGCATGCTGACGAGAGGCACTGAGTAAGATGAAAGCGATGCAGTTGACCTATAAGTAGCAGGTTTCTCGAGTAGTAGCCCAGATGGGCCAGACCGATCATCGTCTCGACGATCAACCCTCGACCTTTGTCGACCGAATGCTTATCTGTCAAACGGTCTTGACATTTCGATGGCTTTTCATGAAACGCAACCTCTAGCAGGACAGTGGTGGGGTCACAAACAATGGAAGGTGTAAAAAAGGGGGCAGATGCGTGAGGATGGATTGACCAGGATGTGATTAGGCTGCGTACCAGGATCAGCAAGCCACCAAGGCCACTTTTTGACATGCATCACCCAAAACATTGTTCCACCGAGCATCTTCGCAAGCAACAGTACTCGAGTAACACATGCAAGAGGACTCAACAACTCTGACTGTCTCGCATCCATCCCGCCCGTTTCGTGTCTAGTCTAGCACACCATTCCCACCAGATCCGACGGGTGAGGCTTGCACAAGCCTGCGTATGGTGCATTTGGTGTGGCAGCTGGGTTGGCATGCCACCAAGGTGAGGCCAGTGATTCGTCGATACGTTTGCTAAGTCGCGTTGCAACACTCAGCTTGACAGTCATTCCGTGATTTTTCTCAAGCTGCTCCATCGCCGTATCGCCCTGCCTGTACGAGTACCTGAACTGTATATACTCGGACACACTGCAGCTGACTCTTCTTCCTTCGAGATGAGCTCTCCAAGCACACTTCCCGTCGTTACTGACCCCATTAACACAAACACAAATGGCTCCTCGAGACCAGAGTCCCATGCCACCACCTCCTGTGAGTCAATTGAAATGTGGTAGTTTTTCAGCGAGAGACTGACTTTTCCTTCCCTAGCCACCAAACTCTCCAGTAATGAGATAGAAGGATTGCGCGAACAGCGTAAGCAGAAGACAAATTTCTTTCGACAAGCAATCACGCAGACACCCGATTTTCCTCAACCTGGCATTCTCTTCGAAGACATCTTTCCTATTTTCACCTCGCCGCCTCACCATGAAGCTCTTATCGAAGCATACGAGTTACAGATCAAGGAACTTCAAGGCGGTCCTCCAGACGTTATAGTTGGTCTCGACGCTCGAGGCTTCTTAATAGGACCAACACTGGCACTACGAGCACGTTGCAAATTCGTTCCAGTTCGAAAAGCTGGCAAACTACCGGGCAAACTTGAGACGGTGACCTACGAGAAAGAGTATGGAGCAGATACATTCGCCATGCAGACCGACAGCATCAAGCCGGGTGACAAGGTCTTGGTTGTTGACGATTTGATTGCTACTGGTGGCTCGGCTGCAGCTGCGGGACAGCTGGTCAAGAAGTGTGGTGGCCAGCTTCTCGCTTACATATTCATCATCGAGCTGACTGCTCTCAGTGGAAGAGGAAAGCTTGGCGATGTACCAGTCTATACGTTGATCGAGAGCCAGGCATGAGGACTGTGACTCTGAGGCACATTTCACGATAATATTACGGAACCAGGGCGTGGGGTTGCAGGTACACGTACAGCCTGCCTAGTCAGGTGGATTAGCAGGGAGGAGAAATAAGTCAAGCCTTCCTTATCGAGACCACCTGTACCGAACCTCGACGAGCTGACAGACACCTTTGAAAATGCCAAGCTGAACTGGGGAATGTCTTGTATGGGAGCACAGATAACCAGAACCCTTGCTAGTCTCAAAGAGAGGCTTTTGGGAACTTCACTGATCCAATAGCGGCATCAAGGTCACCGAGATCGTCTGAGGTATTAGCTTGATGCGCATATGTCAATACACCCTCCCCATCAGCAGCAAACAAGCCAGCAACTTGCCATCTTGACCCGGATTCGGTGGGTCGGATGTTAAAGCCTTCCTCTTTGCCTATAGTCATTGCGTTTTTCAGACTCCAGGGATTCAGCACGGCCCAGAAGCTGGAATAGCCAAGACCGTACTCGGTAAACGACTGCCTTTGGTCGTCGACTATGACCTCAACCTTTCCCCTACCACCCACTGCTTCTAACCATTTCTCTGTGGCTGCCTTGTCGCTGTGTGAGACGGCGATACAGTGAATCGCTGGATTCTGCTCAGCAATTCGACGGAGTTTCTGGAAAGCTTTTTCGGCAACTGCTGATGTTAGCCGTTGCATCCATAGTTAGATACACAATCCAAATTACATGGGCAACCACAGTGTCGCAGAAACGATATGATCGTTGGCTTCTTGTCATTCCGAGGTAATGTGATCTGTGGTGTGGATGGTGCTTTGCTTCCTACAGTAGGTACTTCTTTAGTCGCCTGTGGTCCATTAAAAGGATTCCACGAAGAAAGCTCCTGCTGAAACGTCATTTTGGCGTGTCTGCTCTTTCCCTCTTTGTAAAAAGATGAACAATTTGCTTGCCATGATTACCAGGCTCTTTATAGAGGCCAAATTATGCTTTTTGAATCTCGTTATGACGCCGCCTCGGGCATGGGTGTTTGCACGCACGATCGCCCCGACCCTCCGCAGCTGGGAAGCTGGCGGCTCATTGGCCTCGTGCGATCCTCCGTTTTCCCCACTTGTTCAGCGATCCATCTGCGGCCGCGAAGCGGATGGCAGTGAGGTGAAACATTTATTCGAGACGGGCAACAAAGTACTCAATAGCAGCCTTCCAGCAAGCGCTAAGTCACTCGTTTGAGGTGTATGATGCCCTGACAACGATTTTTACTTGTGCTCTGCAGATGACACCGACGAAGTTGCACGACTGCCACACATATACCACTATCCACTCTCGAAATTCCACATGAGCTGAGCTCAGCGTGCTATGGCGCAAGTGATCCCCGAACTCGAGGAGGAGCTACGCGCCCTAGATCTTGAGCTCGAGGAAGGGGACATCACCAAGAAAGGCTACGACAAGCGTAGGACACAGTTATTGTCCAAATACCTTGCGCCTGCACCAACATCGACGGCCGATCCAAAGCGAGTCCTTCGAGTCCACCAAGCCGATGACAATGTTAGCTCAGCTTCCTCTCGAGATGATTTCCGTGCAGAATCCTTGTTACGCCTCGAGGGCGCTCGACGTGAGAGCGCCGCCTCTAGTAATGGAACCATGTCTCGCCAAAGCAATGCCTACGACCTCTCTGCTTCGTCGCAACCACCAACACATGCGTCGCGCTTCATACAGCAACAAGTCGGTGGTCTGGGTAGACAATCGTCTATGCCTTCAATGGAAGATCGTCGTAACACCTTGACAGTTGCTACAGGGTCAGGATCAGGCGATAATTCAAGAGCTCAGTCTCTGATGCACCAGGACTTTGCTTTCAACCCAGAGCAGCAAGGTGCTTATACTGCTGCACCAGATACAAGAGCCTCGACGCTGCTCGACTCCCAGGGCTATTTCTCCGACTTTGCAGGTCAGCAGAGAGAAGAGCAGGACAACTACGGTGGACACATGCACAGGTACTCTGACAGTGGTGTCACTTCTCCCACTGCGCAAGTGCCTCCTCCTTTTCTCGGAGCCGGTCAGTTAGCTGGAGGTGCTGCTGTTCATCTGATGCCACTAGAGCCGCGCGATGTGCCATTCACCATATGTGATCCCCACGATGTGAACATTGAGATGATGAGATTCGAGAATATTGCCATGGTCCTGCGTCATCGAGCAAAGACAACCCCGAAACAGGCTGCATACTGGGTGCTCGACAATAAGGGAAAAGAGCTGGTATCCATCACATGGGAGAAGTTGGCCAGTCGAGCTGAGAAAGTCGCCCAAGTCATTCGTGATAAGAGCAGTCTCTATCGTGGCGATCGCGTTGCCCTCATCTACACCGAGAATGAGATTATCGAATTTACCGTGGCTCTACTTGGCTGTTTCATTGCTGGTGTTGTGGCTGTTCCGATTAATGATCTGAACAACTACAACAGACTCAATGTTGTGCTAACATCGACGCAGGCACATTTAGCATTGACAACCGAAGCAAACCTCAAGAATTTTCAGCGCGATATTACCGCCGCCAAACAGAACTGGCCTCGAGGTGTTGAGTGGTGGAAGACGAATGAATTTGGCAGTTACCATCCCAAGAAGAAAGGTGAAGAACCGCCTCTTGTAGTTCCCGATCTGGCCTATATTGAGTTCTCGACCGCTCCTACAGGTGATCTGAGAGGTGTGGTTATGAGTCACAAGACCATAATGCACCAGATGGCTACCCTCACCGCCATGATAACCACTGCAACCAGCAACTCCAGGAATGACACTTTCAACCCAAATCTGAGGGACAAGCAGGGTCATTTAGTGACCGGCACACGTCATGGCGAGACCATCTTGACCTATCTTGATCCAAGGCAGAGCATTGGCATGATTCTCGGTGTACTGATGAATGTCTATGGAGGTCATACTGTTTATTATATTGACCAGAGGACGGTCGAAACACCTGGACTTTACGCACACCTCATTACAAAGTATAGGGTCAATCTTATGGTTGCTGATTACCCTGGTTTGAAACGGGTCGTCATCAACTACCAGGCCGATCCAATGACTACCAGGAACTTCAAAAAGGGCATGGAGCCTAACTTCAGCACGGTCAAGCTATGTATGATTGATACACTCACAGTCGATCCCGAGTTCCACGAGTTATTGGCAGATCGTTGGCTGCGGCCACTTCGTAATCCTCGAGCTCGAGAAGTCGTCGCTCCCATGCTCTGCCTGCCTGAGCATGGTGGTATGGCCATCAGTATGCGCGACTGGCTTGGCGGAGAAGAGCGTATGGGCTGTCCGTTGATTCACGAAGCCGATCGTGACAAGCAGGGAGAAGAAGCCGACAAAAAGGACTCTGGCGCTAACTCTAGCCGGACTGGGTTCGGTAGTAGTTTGATCGGTGGAGGCAGCAAATCCAGTAAAAAAGAGAAAGTGATTGATGACCTTGGCGAAGTGCTCCTGGACAAGGAAGCGCTCAAAACAAACGATGTTGTCGTCCTTGCTATGGGCGCCGAAGCACGAGAAAAGGCTGCATCTTATCCAAATGCTGTGAGATGTGGCGCTTTTGGCTATCCCATACCTGACGCAACGCTGGCCGTGGTCGACCCGGAATCAGGCCTCCTGTGCTCTCCGAACACTGTTGGTGAAATATGGGTAGATTCCCCTTCACTATCTGGCGGCTTCTGGGCTCTTCCCAGGCACACTGAAATCATCTTCCATGCAAGGCCTTTCTGTTTCAACCAAGGTAACCCGACACCCACTGCTCTCGACATGGAATTTTTAAGAACAGGTCTGCTTGGCTGTGTGATTGAAGGGAAAGTTTATGTTCTAGGTCTGTACGAAGACAGGTTGCGCCAGAGAGTAGAATGGGTCGAGCATGGGTTGGCAGTCCAGGAGCACAGGTACTACTTCGTTCAGCACCTTATACTGACTATTATGCGAAACGTGCCCAAGATCCACGATTGCTCTGCGTTTGACTGCTTCGTCAACGATGAACATCTCCCAGTACTGCTATTGGAGACTGCATCAGCCTCCACAGCGCCATTGACTTCTGGTGGACCCCCACAACAGCCTGACATTCCTCTT
This sequence comes from Lithohypha guttulata, assembly GCF_036872675.1. Lineage (NCBI taxonomy): Eukaryota > Fungi > Ascomycota > Eurotiomycetes > Chaetothyriales > Trichomeriaceae > Lithohypha > Lithohypha guttulata. The sequence goes on along the minus strand of NW_027042752.1, from coordinate 204,281 downwards.
CTAGACCAACTGGCTGACCGAGCAATCGAGGTTCTTTTACAAGAGCACCAACTTCGAGTTTACTGTGTCATGATAACGGCTCCTGGTGTTCTGCCGCGAGTGGTCAAGAACGGCAGACGCGAGATTGGAAACATGCTGTGCAGGAAGGAGTTTGACCGAGGCTCCTTGCCATGCGTGCACGTCAAATTTGGTGTGGAAAGAGCTGTGCAGAATCTTGCAGTCGGTGAAGATATAGAAGGCGGTATATGGTCTCCAATATCCAGTGCCATGCGCAACGAGCTGTTATTCGAGCAAGAGAAGCAGTGGTCTGGAGCAGACTACCGCGAGGTCGTTATCGATGACCGAACGTCAACGTCGCTCAGCAATTTCACAAACATATTTGATTTGATGCAATGGCGTGTTGCGAGACAAGCCGATGAGCTTGCCTACTGCACTGTCGATGGTCGAGGTAAAGAAGGCAAGCCTTTGCCCTGGAAGAAATTCGACCTCAGAGTGGCATCCGTTGCCATGTATCTCAAAAATAAGGTCAAGATAAAACCAAGCGATCATGTCGTCTTGATGTACACGCACTCTGAAGAATATGTCTTCGCAGTCTATGCTTGCATGGTACTCGGTGCGATTGCTATACCTGTTGCACCACTTGACCAGAACCGACTATCTGAAGATGCACCAGCTTTCTTACACATCGTTGCAGACATGAGCGTCAAAGCTGTCATTTGCAATACCGAAGTCAACGATTTGTTCAAAGCAAAGATGGTATCGCAACATTTGAAGCAATCTGCACAATACCTAAAAACACACATACCGCCTGTCTATAATACTACAAAGCCACCGAAACAATCACATAGCTGCCGAGATCTTGGCCTGACCATTAATCGTAACTGGATCTCGTCTACCAATCCTGTTATTATCTGGACATACTGGACACCTGACCAAAGACGAGTATCCGTACAGCTTGGTCACGATACCCTCTTCGGCATGTGCAAAGTGCAGAAGCAAACTTTCCAGATGACAAGCTCGAAGCCGGTCTTGGGCTGTGTCCGAAGCACGATCGGTATAGGCTTCTTACACACATGTTTGATGGGTGTCTATAATGGTTGCGGCACGTACATAATGTCACCACTTGACTTTGCGCAAAATCCTCATCAATTATTCATGGCATTATCGAGGTACAAGGTAAAGGATACCTATGCCACGACGCAGATGCTCGACTTTGCCATGGGCAACACATCAGGGAAAGGCTTTTCGCTACATGAACTCAGAAACCTCATGATATCCACTGAAGCACGACCACGACAAGATATCTTCGCCAAGATGCGCATGCATTTTGCACAAACTGGCCTGGACAGGACGGCCATTAACACCGTGTATTCACATGTACTGAACCCGATGATTTCGTCGAGGAGTTATATGTCGATAGAGCCGATCGAGCTGTTCCTCGACACGAGAGCATTGAGACGAGGTCTTGTCTACCCTGTTGATCCGGACACTGAACCTGGTGCGCTCTGTGTGCAAGATTCTGGAATGGTCCCAATCTCGACAAGAGTCGCCATTGTCAACCCTGAAAGCAATCAGCTCTGTCACGTTGGTGAGTATGGTGAGATCTGGGTTCAGTCGGAAGCCTGTGCCAAGTCCTTCTACATGTCGAAGCAGGTCTTTGACGAGGAAAGGTTCAACGGCAGACTTGCTGGTGCTAATTCAGAAGAACTATATGTCAGGACTGGAGATCTGGGCTTCTTACATAACGTGACCCGGCCAATTGGCGCCAATAACCAGCCCGTTGAGATGCAGATTCTATTTGTGCTCGGCAACATTGGAGAGACGTTCGAGATTAATGGTCTGAACCACTTTCCAATCGACATTGAGAACAGTATCGAGCGTTGTCACGGTAACATTACGCCCGGAGGATGTGCAGTATTCCAAGCTGGAGGTCTAGTTGTGGTCGTTGTTGAGGTTCGTCAAAAGTCATGGTTAGCTTCGATGGTACCTGTCATCGTCAACGCTGTCCTGAACGAGCATCAAATCATAACCGACATTGTCGCCTTCGTCGGACCTGGCGACTTTCCACGAAGTCGTCTTGCTGAGAAGCAGCGGGGCAAGATTTTGGCATCGTGGGTAACAAGGAAGCTGCGAACCATTGCACAATTCGGTATCAGAGATCCCGATGGCGAAGGAACGTTCTTTGACGCAAGAAGAGCAAGCACGATGCTAGGAAGGACAAGCATGCAAGAACCACGAAGTTCAATCGCACCGTCAGATATTCAGCAATCGCCAGCACCAGCTACACGTAACGAGACCATGAGCCACAGATCGAGCATAATGCCTGAGATCCCTCTCAATCTTCCACAGAACGATTTCCATATCGATACCTCGGAATTCCTGGACCGCAGACCTTCATCGCACGGCGCCTCAATCGCAGACACACCAGCAGTAGCACTAAACGATCGACCATACTCACTACAGCATAGCGATTCACACGAATTACCGACACACTATCACGAAGACCACGCTTACCAGGGCAGTGACGCGAAATTCTTCGACCCAAATGCAGATCCTGAACAACCATACGGACCTTATTCGCCGCAGGTGTCCTCCGACAACCTCCACGAAGCTAGCTCCGGTCGACCACGACTATCGCTAGCAAATCCAGATAACTACGACGGCACAGATAGTAACTCGAATACGCCCACGACAGCCACGAACACAGCCACTCCTACATCCGTCTATCCCATCAAAACCCTCGCAGTGACCAACGATACCGACTCACCTGATTCGGGAAGCCCGTTCCGCGACCAAGGTAACCCCTTCGAAGTCCCTGCTGGCGTTCCTTCGTGGTATGTCCAGACACAGAGTAATCAACGTACCGCATCGCCTGTTACGAAAGCTCGAGCTTTGCTGCCTAGTCAGATGCAGCAGAATGTGAATACTGGGAATACGTATAGTGCAGTTACCACTACCACTTCACCATATCACTCTGCGACCCTAAGCCCGCGATATGGTGGGGAGTCTGTGTACGAAAGAGACGTGCACAGGATACCGCGCAAGCCTTCGCCGTCACCGTCGAGAGAGATGTTGAGGCAGGACGCGGATCAGGGGTTGCAGCCTGGCGGTGGACTCAATGTGAGGCAGAGTATGGATGTTAAGAGCATGAGCAGTGTGAGAAGGCGGTATGACGGGAGTGGATGGGGAGACTGAGGAGATCCGCACACGTACTATCGTGAATGGAAGACCAAAAGTATACGTACGTATTGATCAGCGATTTGGCGAGCGCTTTGTTGTTCATGTGTACAGCCTGAGCGAAACTCCAGAACAACGAACTTGAAGCCAGTTAATGCCACATAAAGCAAAGCTTGCAACTTGAACCTTTTTCTGTTCCCATAACGTGTTTCGCAGGGTCGATCCTGCGCTGCCGAGACGTACGTATCTGTCCCTTGCTCTTCTTGTTTCAGCATTGTCCTGTCATCTGCCCAACGCCTCAACTCGAATGCGTGTGCTCATGCATACGTAGGCCCCTGTTGCGGTCGGAGGTTTGCTCTTCGATCTTGATATTGGTGTGTGTCTGCCGTTCTGCAGCTCCTTCCTTCTGCTCTTGTCCAGATCATCGTTTGGTGTAGGTCTTGTGTTCTGTCCACCTTTTTGTTGGAGCTTTCCTTCAAGCGTAGTTTGAATGCTTTCCACTTTTGCCAAGCAAGATATTCACATGTGACCTTCCAGTGATCTTCACTTACTGCAACTGGCGAGCTTTCTTGTGGTGCAGGGCTGTGCCGTGATCAAATCCGAAGATGTTCAAATACGAGTAGATCGGCCTGACACGCCTCTGTCAAGTCTTTGAGACTACCAAAAGTTTTTCTTGGTCTTGTATGCCCGCCCAGATCGAGTGATTTCCGAGCCGTTTTCGGTCAAATGGTGCCTTACTGGCTTGAGCTGTGGATCGAGAGTCAGTCAATGCGCAGTACGTACGTAGATCGTGCCTGTTCGCCTGGTTGTCGTGATCTCTGAGGAGGGTGAGATTCAGACGGCTGCTGTTTCGTGTATATACACCCTTCTCTTGCTGTTCCGCATTCAATCCGCCAGATACTGTACTTTTCTATGCCCGTAGCGTGGGCAGAAGCCCATACGCTTATGCGATCTTTGCGGCCATACTGTGTTCGTTTGAGGAGTCAGGAAAGATTGCCACGAGTGCTCGGCTTGAATGCGTTGAATCAAAGCGAAAAGGGCGGATCCGTGGTCGTTTCGAGAGGTTGACAACGGAGTTGGCTTCCTAGGGTCGGACTGCAAGTGCAGACCAGAGTGCAACCACGATCGCTGCACAAAGATGTCTTCGTTTGGGCAGGCGCGACTGGCAGACATTACGCCCCGCCTTGCTGTCTCTCCAGGTACTTGCTTTGGATTTGCACGAGAGAGCTACGTTTTGCTATATCGTGAAATCGTCCTCGAAAAGTCAAAGATGTGAATTGGACAACTGTCTCCCGCTATGCTCGTGCACAAAACCTACGAAGCGTGGAAGGCCAAAGCTACGTACGCGCTGCTCCGAAATTGTCTGAGTCGTGCTTTGCACTGCACTGCAAGCTCTATCACTCAGCCCAACAGTGTGTAGCGAACGAAACAAGTGCCTGTAACGCCGTTCTCGTAAACAATATGTAGTGTCATCCATGTGATCGTACAACGCCGTGTCAGCGAAATTGCGGTATAGCAGTCAACGCACCATTCGTGCACGAAGACGATGTGAAGTCTTCAACTGATTTTTAGTGTTGTGATGTGCCGTAGTACGGTCAGCCATGGTCTACCCCACGAAGATGTCTGAGCATAAGACCTATTTGGGCAGCTTGGGACAAGACGCATTGCTTATAGGTATGTTCCAGCTATACATCTGTGTGGTGAGCTGATGATCGACAAGCGGGGATATATGTCCTGTACAGTAGTCGTTTGAGATGCGAATATACCCGACGATTTTGAAGTAGCTGAACATAGGAGGTCGAGACTCGACAGGAATGTGCACCTCGTAGTCATAAACTCGCCGTAGTTTTTGTTTCTTTGTGGAGATGCGGAGAAAGTACTGCAGTTCGGCCTCGTTGGGTTTGCCTGAGAATCATCGGAATGTTCAATTGCCGATATCAGGAGTATTACACTCTAAGTTGCAAGCCCCCACACATCGAATTGTACTCCTTGCTTCTGCTGCCGCCTGTTTCTTGTCGAAGCTTTTCCTCTGCATCGGCACCAATTGTTCCTCACCCAACATGTCCAAATCTTTGCGTGAGCAGCTCGTTGGTGCCTGGGAGCTCATCGAGTATTGCGCATACCTGCCAAATGACGAATCGGACAAGGTATACCCGCAAGGTCAAGATGCCCAGGGCATAATAATGTACACCGCAGACGGCTATATGTCAGCACAAATCCTTACTCTTGATCAAGAGTCATCTTTATCATCAAGTAATGAGGAAGACCGGTCACAAATCAAAAGAGACTATCTTGCCTACACTGGTCAATTTTACCTCGACGAGGCAGGAGACTCGAAAGGGCCAGTATTGATGCATCACATGAAAGTCGCGAACAGGGCAAACATGTTAGGAGATACGCAGCGCAGATTGTGCAAGATCGTGGACGAGCACAATGGACAGTATCTTGTACTCAGCTTGAATGGGACGACGAAGGCATTCGGTGAAGATAGGATAGTCAGAGTTCGCTGGAGAAGGCTTCCCGAAAATCGAGCAACACAGCCGCCAAGGTAATCTAGATTGTATCGATCTAATTCATTGCGGCAAGAAACGATTGTATAGTCAGTCGATATTATCAGTCTTCTGTAATCGCGTCAGCATGCGTGCTTGCGGACCTTCGAACTCAGGAGTCTATTGTGTCTACTGTCGCTACTACGCGAGCACCTTGGTCTGGTTGTGAAGCATATATCTCGTTCTTTTCTCAGGAAATTGGCACCTGTGGCAGCGACTCAAGCACCGTTTGCTTGCAAAGTGGGCTTGACTGCATGTCTTCTTCACCAAGACTGATCTTTGCATTGTTCTGTTGCACAAGCCTTGTCGACGATGTATACCCATTCGTTTCTTCTAGGGTATTTGCTTGGTCTTGACTTAAGCTGTTTGCAGTAAGTTGGTGTCCCTCTTCTGCCAGTAACAAGCTCATGAAAGTGGCCATCAGTACGTAGCGGCCGAGCAATCAAGTTGAAGCTCATAAGCAGTGACCTTCAAATCACAGGCTACGGCACAGTAAAGAGGTGCTTTTACCAACCGATCGAACCAACAATGCATTTTCGGCACCAACTGCCGTTGCTTCGACACGTTCTTTGCAAATACGTTGGATTTCGAGAATCCTGCACGATCAGCAGGACTGTGTCCTCGGCATCTCAGTATGCCTCGCTGCAGCCTCGAGTTGCCGATAGTGGCCAGACCGACGATGTTCCTTCAACAAGATCGTAGCTTATGTTAAGATCAATGTCAAGTGAATACGTACACACGATGCGTTTCGAGACCTCAGAATCGGCTCCTCGTCCGAGCCGATGATTTCAACAAGGACATTTCCGCCATAAAAGCATGTTTGAGGTGTCATGCCTCGGGACGAACTTCTCCAGAGAAACAAACGTTCGAGGAAGATATTGTTGATTGTCGCAGAAACACCTGCACACTACATTGCTGACCACATACATACACTAACAACCAGCCACCACCATGGTCGAAGTTCGGAAATACGACCTTCCACCCACCCCTCTCATGCCCAATTCCAAGCACGCCCTCCTCCACTACCCTGGCATCTTCGCAGCGCCCGGCGAATGCGACGCCGCCAAAGTCTACGACCTCTTCCTGAGCAACGGCTGGAAAACACAGTGGATCTTCCGTTACGGTCCCACACAAGAATCACATTACCACTCCGAAGCTCACGAGTGCATGGTCGTGTTGACCGGTTCTGCGACGATCCGATTTGGTGTCGGCGATACCTCTGCTGACCTCGAAGAGAGCACTCACGGCTCAGGCAGGGAGGAAGGAGGCGTAGAGTTACAAGCTAATGCTGGGGATGTCTTTATACTACCGGCTGGCACAGCGCATAAGACACATGATACTACGCCGGCATCCTTTGCGCTGCTGACTCCTGGTAGTGGGCATGGTATTGAAGCTGATGATCCGAGAGAGGCGCTGAGAAAGATTCACCTTGATGGATTTACCATGATGGGTGCATATCCGACAGAACAGAACTGGGACTTTGCGAAGGGTGGAGAGCATGTCGGGGAGTATGAAAGAGTGTGGTCTGTGCCGAAGCCCGAATGTGATCCAGTTCTGGGCAAGGCAGAGGAGGGACTGGTCGGGCAATGGCTATAATGATTTTGTTTCAGCGATTCTGTTGACATTCACGTTGTCTAGGTTACTACTACTGTTTCGACAGATCGACTTACGAGGACAATGTATTGCGACGACGTTCATCTGCTTGGTTGAGTGAAGATCTTGCGTGACTGAAACGGTGACTATACCTGACAATTCAGCATTGCTAAAATCCTTCCGTGTTCCGACAAAGATTACATTCTTCTCGATCATGATGCAGCGTCCTCCAGGGAGCCGTCAATTTTTCCCTTCATGTTGTCCAACTTGCTCTTGACTTGGCTTTTCAATGTCCATTTTGTCTAGGATTTTCCTGACCCCAGCACCACGTCCCGTATCTGCATCAAGCTCGTTTATTACTGCCAAAGCTTTATTCCTAAGTTCCCGGACCACCTTGCGGGTGTACTCAAATGAGCCCGTACTCTCCATGTATTTCACTGCATATCGCTTTACCTCCTCGTCATGTGTCCTTTGCTTCAGAATATTGATTAATTGTAGGTTTCCTGGATTCGCGCGTATCGAATGGATGACTGGGAATGAGAATTTGCCCTCGGTCAGGTCTTCGCACATGCCTTTGTTCTGAGTGTAGATGCTGGAGCTCAAATTCAGGTAATCATCGCAGATTTGGAAGACCAGACCCATCAGATTGACCAGTGGTACACAGTCTATCCTCCCTCTTTCCGGCGACTCAGCTTGCATCAAGTTGATCGCCAGTCTAAACAGACCGCCAGTTTTGTTCTGAACCATTTCGAGGTAGTCATCCTCAGTCGGGCAAGTGAGAGTATCACGCCAATAAAGATCCATACCCTGGCCGCGATGGAGGTTGAGCAATTCAGAGATAAAAACGTGCATCGCGTCCTCTTTATGTTCCAGGTGTTGCAGCTCTTGCATGGCCAGGAAGTAAACGTAGTTCGCGCTGTTGATCGTTTGTGCCGTGCCGAAGATATTGTGAGCTACTGGCACGCCTCTTCGGAGTATGCTATTATCTTGGACATCGTCTATCAGCAAGCTCGAGGTATGCAGCATGCCGACAACTTTCGTGATTACTTTCAGCGAGGACGGAGGCACTTTGAGGAAGACGTTGAAGGCTTCTATCATTGCGCTTCGAATATCCTTGCCCGGATGCGAGAAGAGGTAGTCATACGGTCCCATTATTATCTTCTCTTTCTCTATAGACCATTCTCCAGGTCGCTTTTTCTCCATTATGTTGTCAGGCCGTGAACTCCTCTTACTATGCCGATGTGTTTGAATTCCAGGACTACCGTTGGTTAGAGGATAATCCGAGGACGAGCCACCTCCTGCCAGTGGCGGACTCGAAGCTATTTGAGGTTGATGCATGCCAGGCACGGATTTGTTGCTGATCCAAGTCTCTTCAGGCAGGGGTACCAGGACAGGTTTAGATGCTTGGTGGTGTACTGCGTGGATGTAGCCTGCCGAGCTTGATCGTGCCGGTATTGCATTCGGTGACGATGGGTTGTCGAGTGAGGGAGGGGTCATGGTCACAGAAGATAAGTAAAGTTCTTAAAAGGTCGGAGTGGTGCGGCTGTACACTGCTTCTATCTCCCGAGTGTTGACGTGTAGCCGCAGGCAGATGGATTCACCTTGGCACTTGAACAGTTTAGGATCTGTGCATGATCCGAAGTACTTGCTCTACACTTATTGCTTTGCACGGAGGATGCTGAAACACAAATCTGAACGTTTTAGCTATCTGCTTGATGGATCTTGAGCACAAATGTTGAAGATGGTAGACGTCGACTTGAGAAACGCGACACAAGCACAGATTCGAGAGGAGTAATACGAAGCAGGGACTCCCTTCCGTCGACCGCAGACACAACTGCGCACGAATTATCATCCATCTGAACTTCTGTGCCTGCATCAGCGATCACATGCCTCTGTTTTTTTGCCCAATATTGTTTCATCATGACGTCGAGGACGCTGTATCGAGCCGTAGTGCCGGCAGTGGGCGTTCATGGCGGGGTCATCGAAGTGTTGCTGGGCTACGCTTAGCGTATATTGACTAGGATCGAGATAGGAAAGTGCGACCGATCGCAATCGAGCAAGTCTCCAGTTAGAGCTTGAAACACCACGCCCATTTATCGTATTCTTAGTACGTGAACGTACACAGGGCTACTTAGGTCAGAGAGTGGAAGCATAGCTGAAGTCAAACAACAAACAGCAGAAAGTTCGAAGCTGCCAGGACGATGGAAACCCTTCTCTCCCACTCGTTCGACTACCTCTCTTCCGCATCACCACAAAAGATTCGCAAAGGTCTAAGACAGGTCGAAGGCCTACTAGCACAGATATGCATGTCTAAGCCTCAACAGCCTCTAAACAAGCGGCATTCTATGCTGGCTTTAGGGTCGAATTCAACCACCACCCCGCCTAAGAAGCTCAAAGACCTGCACAGTGATCCAGCATATAGAGAGTTCTTCAAACTGCAACAAGGCTTTCAGTGGAATGTGTGTATGCGACTGATCAGCTGTCTGGAGAGACTACTGGGGAAAGAAAGCAATGGCACAAACGACCTGTTGGTTATACAGACCTTGGAGCTCATTCAAGGAGTGCTGCTATTACATCCACCAAGCAGGGAACTCTTTGCCAGAGAAATATACATGAACGTGAGGAAACCACCCATCCTTGAATATCACCAGACTGACGTTCGCAGCTCTTTCTCGACCTTCTTGACCCACAAAACTGTCCCGCAATACAATCGACAACTCTGCTCGCCCTTGTAACCTCTCTCCTCGATCAGCCAAGCAACACCCGCACTTTCGAAACCCTGGACGGTCTACTCGTTATCACCTCTCTTTTCAAATCTCGCTCCACGAGCCGCGAAGTCAAGATGAAATTGGTCGAATTCCTTTACTTCTACCTTATGCCAGAAACTGCACCACCAAAGCACGTGGTCACTAGTGCAACAAATACAGCTGTCCTCGGCGGAAGAGGGAGAGAAATTGCTGCTGCCTTCGACAGGGACAGGAGGAGGGAAAGCACTGTCCACATCGACACAGAGATAAAGGGAGATGGGCAGACAAGATCTACCACTGACAAGCAGGAAATGTTGAGCAAGTATCTGAGCAACGTGCAGGATCTCGTGGAAGATTTGAGTGAGGGCAGTGGACCATTCGGAGTTGGATCGTGAATGAGCTCCGGAAAAGCTGAAACGACTGTAAGAAAATGGAAAGGACAGAGAAGTGATGGTTTTCAGTAACCCATACAAGGACAGCCTGTGCTGCTACGTACGACATGAGAGAGCACAGGCCTGCCAGTTCTCGATGACCCACGTCGTATCTCGGCTATGTCCTTCGATCGACTTACGAATCATGTATAACCAGGAAAGCGAAATGTGTCGGTTACTCAAGTAAGAAGGGTTTCAATGTTTGATTTGGACGGGACGATGGTGTTCAGACGACCGGATGAATTTTGCATCTAATGAGCGAACGTACACTGTTTTTGTAGCCACCAAAGGTCCCGATGATGGTCCGGCGTATTACTACATAGATGGCGTTGCATGCGGAAAGGCAATCTGCTTGAAGCAGGTGTCTGTGACTGAATTACTATACGCTGCTCAGGTTCATATCCACGTTAGGTGCAGTGAGTCGCGGCTCTGTCGCCCTTTCTTGGCCCACTTCGAGCTGGTAGATGTACTGTGGTATCTCTGTGAAGATTCGTCTTCCACATTCATGGTAATTAGGCTGGACAAAAGCAGCATCTCTGTAGGCTCGATCTGAGAGCAATGTCGACACAAATTTATTCATTCTTGGCGCTGGCCGCTGAGGCAGTGACTGCACCTGTACCACCTTTCTCACCAATAACACCACTACACATATTCATGGTCAGCGTGCACCCAAGAGCAGCGAGGTCAACACTGACCAGCACCCTGTGACAGCGCTAGTGAAGATGAACAAGATGAAAGTCATCTAGGCGGAAATGTAACTCTTTCTTCTTCCTACCATTTGCGTTGTATGAGTCATGTCGATCGTGGTGCATGCATGGCCCGACCTCAAAACAATTATGCCTACACATTCACCCAGAAAACCACTGACAGGAGTATCCTAACATAATTACATTGCACGTATACAGCAAGTGACCTGCACAGTATTCAGGAACACCATTGCTCAGACCCGTGACAACACAATGGCAGACGTTCCTCCAGAACAGGAAATCTTGACCAAGGCCAAAAACGACGCAAGCGTAAGCGGCCAGATCAAGTATCTCTCAACAGCAGAAGCATATGATCTTTGGTCAGAAGTCTACGACACCGACGGCAACTTCCTCCAAGCACTAGACACCATCGAGATGAAGACACTCCTGCCCACCGCTATCCGACTCCTCAACGCAGACAACTCCTCCAAATACCCACCATGGAAAGCAGTCGACCTAGGCTGTGGAACAGGCAGAAATACCCTCCAACTCCTCAACACAGACGAAATCCACGAAATCCACGAAATCATTGGCCTAGAACTATCACCCAAAATGATGCAGATCGCCCAGGACGCATGTCACGACAACCTCCTATCCAAGAGCAGGAGCAGGAGGGAAAGAACTACCAAATCCGACACCACAATCGAGCAAAAAGTCACGTTCGAAACATACGACATGATCACGTCCAAATCCGCAGCACCCGCACCAGCAAAAGGAGCTGATCTAGTCGTGTCAACGCTAGTCCTCGAGCACATACCCACCACGCAGATCTTCTTCGAGACATGTGCGAACATGCTCAGGCCAGGCGGTGTGCTTCTGTGCACGAACATGCATGCGCAGATGGGGAAGATCAGCCAGGCGGGGTTCGTGGATCCGAAGACGGGAGATAAGATCCGACCGGTGAGTTATGCGCATACAGTGGAGGATGTTGTGATGGCGGCGGAGGCGGCTGGGTTGGAGTTAGTTGGTGGTGATGGTGAAGAGGGGGTGAAGGAAGTGGCTGTTGATGAGACGCTGGCGGAGAGATTGGGTCAACGGGGGAAGAAGTGGGTCGGCGTGACTGTGTGGTTTGGTGGACTTTGGAAGAAGACGTGAGGATGTGTTTTGAGGTATGTGCTACATTACAATAGGGCGTGTCTACCGTATCACATTGAATAATAAATTCAGAGCTTTGGAAGTAGGCCCAACCCTGTAGAGAACGAGATGGACGATGCAGTAACAGCGTCGAAATAGTTGATATTGGTTGTAATACAAATTGGCGGCCTTGTTGCGCGTCGCCCTGAGACAAATTGCACAGCGCAAGACTGTCCATGAAGCTGTAATCAGTATTGACTTTTAGCGAGTGTCTTCGGTACTTCCCGAGTGTGCTCGCTCAACCTCCATGTAGAGGTAGGTCTTTTGTTACAACGATCGAACCGCGTCATCATGCTCCAGCATTTCAGGAATTCGAATCCGCATCCTGTCGTAACCTCCATTCAGCTCCAAGCATGTGCAATCAACTATTCCTAGCCAGAAGGTCCACACGTGAATTTTGCAGCGAAATACGGTCATATGTCTGAAGGCCATACTTGCCATGAATTCTGCTAGGTCGATAGGACGTACCATATGTCCTTCAACTGGCGACTGAAAGCATGTGACTTCTGATTTGTCCATGTGAGACAGTGTGGGCAATCAAGGAGTCGACTGAGTCATGTCATCTCCATTGCAGAAGTGCAGAACACGCTTTCGATGGTGGAGTAACTTTTCATGTCGCGACAGAAGGTCCAGTAATGTTGAGTCCTGCCAAGACAAAGAGTTCTGCTGCGATGACCGTCCAAAACTTAGCAATAGATGTGTATACGAGAACAGCGTCACATCGAAGATATTTGGCGACTCTGTTTTGCTGAAGAAGGAATCGTCACCAAGCGCAGTAGCCAACGCCTTGAAAGCTGCGTCTGCTGCTTCGTATATTTCCTCCTCGTCAATGTGGGTTCTTGTGCGCAGTAGCTGCTCTTGGGCCGCCGACCTCAGTTGGTGTGCCAGGCTTATTTGCACCATAGTGTTGCTAGAAGCAGTCTCCACATAGAGTCTCCTCGCAACGGCTTCAAAATTCTCCTTCCGTAGATAGAGAAAGTATAACCAGGCATTACGCACATTCTGGTCGATCAAGGCCATGTAAGCCTCAAGTTGAATAGGTAGCGTTTCCTCTTTTGCGCCTTGTGACTCTGCCCACCTCTGAATTTTCGACGAGGGTATGGCTTGTGGTTGTGGCTCCTTCTTCGATTTCTGCGCAGGTAGCAGGAAAGGTAAGGCGCCAGACGGAGAGGCATGGTTGTTCGCAGACACGACCGTAAACGGAATTCTTTTAGCCAATAGGTACGCCTGCCATTTCAAGCAGGCAGGATTTGGCGACAGCTCATGACCGTTGATCGTGAAGATGTGGAGTGTATGATGGTGTCTCGAATTTGGAACTCTCTGTGGTAGTTCGTTCTCATCGTAGGTGATCAAAGGGAACAATGAGAAGAGCTGGCGAATAGCCGGAGGAAGACTGAACCATTGAGGGGATTTTATGACTCTTTCAGGCTGATGTCTTGCTTGTCCTTGACTATGAGAGCCATTGACGTTCATAGCCCGACCTTGAACGTTCCCGACTCTTTGGTTCGATGGGTCGTGCATGGAGAAGGAGAAGGCAGTCGTTGAGGCCAGAGACTAAAGTTTGTAGGCTAAACACTGGCCGCAGCCAAGCCTGTACCTGACTAAACCACGAGCAATCTTAGCGTGCTTCAATGACCTCCAAAGCCTGGCCATTTTGCGTCTAATCACTGGCTGATCCCACATGCTACACTCAAGCCTGCCCCTCAAGCGGGAATTCTAGCACTGTTCGAATGGTAACCACGATGCGAAAGTTGACATTCGGATTCATGTGAGCCATTGCTAGTGCGCCCAAAGTGCTCAGAGGATCTGCGCCGCTCATTTACTTCAATCCAGCACCCACGAAACTTTTCTTCCTTTCTCTTCTCACATCAATACCATACCTGTGGCATGGCAAAGAGCAGAATACAGAGAGAAACAAACTCAGGAAAATATGGGGCTCGGTAACGGTGGTAAGGTAGCAAAGGCCTCGGGCGGAAAGAAGTCTACACTGAAGAAGGAGAATGTAGAACGACAGCTTGAACAAGAGTCAAACAGCGGCACAGAGTCTGGCACTGCGAACAAGTCAGTCAAGAACAAACTGACTGGCATTGTGATTGATGGGAAGAATTGGGCTTGCGCACCGTGCAAGCTTGGTCATCGAGTTGGGTCGTGCAACCATGCCATCTCGCGTCCTATGATGCCTACTCATGCTCCTGGCCGACCTGCAGCCGGTGCTCCGAAGAAGATTTTGTGTGACTGTCCCAGGGACTGTTCTTGCACCAAAAGAGACTGCAAATGCGCTCGAGAATGCTCATGCGTAGTTCGAATGTGGTTTCTGGTCAAGCTCCAGGCCATGTCTGAAGAGCGATGGGTGGTTGATCGTCCTGTCGACACCGATCTCAAAGGAGTAATGTTATCGCCAGAGGAGGCAGCAGAAAGAAGAGCTAAGAAGGAAGCTCAGCACGCTGAGGTCTCAAGTCCCGCCAGCAATCATTCAAGGAGATCTTCTACCACAATCGAACCAACCTCTCCTTCACAGGCCAAGCCAAGTGCTACTGGCGGATGTTGCACACATAAGCAGGTTGTCGCCAAGGAAATCCGAGCAGGTCTGATGTCGCACCAGCATGCTACAAACGGCGCAAATGTCAGCAGCGTCCGTCACGCTCAACTAGCTTCGACTCATGGCTGTAACTGTGGCGCCGCATGCGCCTGTGCATTCTGTCCTCAACATCCCAACAATCAAGTGTCGCGGAACTATGTACAGCAGCAAGCCGCCTTCATCTCTCAACAGGGACCTATTGACACAAACTTCACCCATTTCCAACCAAGCGTGCCTCAGGAGATGTCGTGCATGGGAGGCCAACCACAGTTCGCCGTCACTCGATTGCCTATGCAGCCAGACTTTAGCAACTTCCAGGCAGCCTTTCCATCCACCAATACAGGCAACTACTTCTTGGCGTACCCTATGCGACACACCGACACACCTGTACCCCAATCACTCTCTCAAATTCCGATGCCTGCCTTTCCGCCTACAATGTATGCTGGAGCGGCAAACGGCTTGAATGGAGCGGCACAGAGTGTGAACGATGCAGCCCTCAATGACAACTTTGATTACGGTCCTTTCGGGTCAAATTACCTCGAACCCGGCAACGCAATGGTAGTTAACGACGGTCCCAATGGTTGGCAAGACCTCACCTTTCAGCCGGATGGTCACATGGGTCTACCAACTCTGCCAGCCAACTCAGGTTTTGACGTACTGTCTCCTCATTCTGAAGACCTTTCACTATCATCCAACATGGGATATAGTGGACACGGCGCTCTGCCTATGTCTAGCAGCGTCGCGAGTCCTACCATGGGCGCGATACCTGATCTTGACGGCTTCTCTATGCCTGCACCGCTCATGTCACCATTGCACACCACTATCCCAGCCTCGTTGGCTATGGACGGTCCAATGATGTATCCGATGCCTACCACTTCTCATAGCCCTGAAGTTGGCATGCTGTTCCAGGAGCAAGATCAGTTCGACCCTAATCAATGGTTCGAGGCAGAACCAGCACATACACAACCACAATTTACTAGTGCTTTATGAGCATAAGACGGAGTTTAGGAGAATGGTGTTTTGGAGGGGAGGAGGCGGTCCACATAATAGAGCCATGGAGCTACAAAAAGGGGAGGCATATTGATTTGATTTGATTTGGATTTGATTTCTGGGATACTGATACAGACAGTCGCTCCTTGCCCAGCACATACGAGCTCTCAGCTTAAGAGCTGCTAGATAGAGCAGCTTTAAAACAAACTACAAAGTAATCAACATGAATCGTGTCTGTCTTTGATCGCCTGTCAATGATTTACGAATACGAGCCACTTCTTGAATTGTGGGGCACGTCTGTCAAGGTTTTATGATGGCTTCTTTCGGCTTACGCGACAGCCATCTGTGATCTCACCGGCTGAAATTCCTCCCAAACCAGCCAGTCATTGATTTCGTCAATCGCACTATCCTCGACTGAGCCAGACTTGCAACCTTTCCGGTCTTTACCTACCATATCTGGTATCGATGTGCAATCCACCTGTCCAATGTGGTGCGTGTTTTGTTCCGTTTCATCTTAGCGCCTGCCACCCCCGACGTTCGGTCGACCTTTTCCCATACACTATTGGCCGTACTTTCCACGTTTCGACCACACCGCTCAAGGAACGCTGCTGTAACACTTGGGAAGCGTCGACTGTCGGATGTGAAACTTCCCGCGCCTCAGGATGGCAATTCCATATTTCGAGACGGAAGCTGTAAGGCTAAGGTGGTCGCTCTCGAGTCATATAACCTCTAGATTACTTGAAAAGGATTGATCGAGCACTCCTTCTCCGAAGCGCGATTCTACCGACATATTTTGAACGGATTCTACCCCGTAACGTGCACAAGGTCACGATGGGATACTCTACAAACAGAACGATATCAGACGCAAGGGCAGTGATGAAGTTGCCGATCTTCGACTCCGATGGCAGGAAGCTTGCATTCGAGGATGTTCTCGACGTGACGGCCTCCAAGGACGACAAATCTTGCAATTCTTCGACGATTTCGCGTTCGTGTTCTTGTGATAGGAGATCGGAACAAAATTCTACGCTCCGGAGTCAGCATCGTGTCCTTGTTATCTTTGTCCGCCATTTCTTCTGTGGTAACTGTCAGGAGTACATTCGATGCCTAGCAGCTCATCGGCTTCTGTCCGAGGCAAGTCTGCTTGAACATAAGCTCAGATTAGTCATCATTGGCTGTGGTACACCGTCGCTAATCAATTCATACCGTGCCATCACGAACATGCCTGAATCGTGGGCAATGTATGCGGATCCTTCTACCAAACTATATGAAGCACTGGGTATGCATAAAAGCCTGAGTATGGGCGATCACAATCCAGGATATATCCGGAGATCGCTCGCGGAGAACATGCTCGCAAGCATTATGCAGGGTGTGAGGAGGATACCAGAAGGCGATGTTAGAGGTGCTGGGAGCTGGAAAACGAATGGCGGCGAGTTTCTTTTTGAGTGGCAGGAACAGGCTGAAGACTGGAAGCTCATGTGGTGTCACCGAATGAGAAATTCTAGAGATCATACAGAGGTTGAGGAATTGTCCCGCATCATCGGCCTCGGCGGCCCAGTTTCGGTCAATGTGAGCGAACAAATGAACAGCAAAATAATCACAGGAGCTCGATCGTCGTCAGTCGTATCGAACGAAGACTCAGTTTTACACGAGAAGCTGGAAAAACTTCCTTCTTCCAACCCCAATACTGGCTTGAGAAGATCGCTTTCAGTACGGCGACAGTCTTGGGCGATCAAGACGAGTATCTTGAGAAGGTCCCTCAGCATTCGTGTTCGAGCTTGAGACGGTTGACGCGAACATGTCGTTCTTCATTCAATCCCAGCTTGCCGAGACGACCACCTTTTGAGATAGCAGATGCGCTGGTTCTGGTTCTCCAGTGTGGATATTGCTCACATCTGCTCGAGTCTGGTCCACCAAGCATTTCGCCAGGTCCTCAAGAATACTTGCGCAACTCAGACATGTGATGTGACTCTAAGTGATATATACATCAACGTGATGCCATCACAACGTTCGAGCACACAACATACCATATTCCGAAGCGATCCACCTCAGCCTAGTCTTTGGGCTCATATTTCTATCGACCTCGCAACGTTAAAGAGAATTTCTCTTAATTCATCTTCACTCAAGGATCTTCGTTTGCTCAATTGCATTCCATCTCGACCTGACATGGCTAATCAGAAAGACAACCAACGACAACCTCAAACACTGGTGAAGGGTCCCGTGTCAGACAGCAAATGCGAGTCTGAGCTCTCATTCCGAGAAAGATGTCAGCTGTACCACACGAATTCACGCGGGCAGCGCATTGACACGACAGCATCTCACGAGAGACCTTCCACACGCTCAACCCACCTTGCTCCACAAAGTGCTGGAACGAGCGTCTCGACTCCACGAGAAGCAGCACTCTATGCCAGACTCTCTCAACATGATCCAGCTCAACGTGTTTCCGCTGAGAATCAGCCAGACCTTCCAGACGTTACTGCTCGTGCCTGCGTTAGCACAAGGAACGCAATCTTCGACCAACAAAGGCGCCAGTACGAGGCGAGGAAGCAAGAGGCTGCCGAAAGAGCTGCTGCTCGAGCAATTAGACTTGCGATCGAGTGCGCACATACTCGCACTGTCTCGGAGAGGTCACAGGTGCGGCGCAACTCGATGGAGAAAGTGATCAAGTCGTTCGATATGGTGGAGAAGGAAGACGACAAAGACGACGTACTGAGTGGAAGCTCAATAGATGAGGAACTGGACGTTGAAGGATGGTCGATAGTCTCTAGTTATGGGGAGGTAGATGAGCCTGGGAAGATATGACTGTCAAATCAAAATAAGGGTCCTGTGCCGGGTCATCGCGAAAAGCTCGCTTTTGTTCTTGCTCTGTTCGCAACTTTTTCATAGTCATTACGGCCTTTGAGAAGGCATGTGTCCACTGCTACTCCGAGATACACGGCGTATTCGCTCAACTTCATCGTTTGTGTATTTATTCTTTCTCATAGGAGTGCTTCGGGTAGAAGGCGCCGTGTCAGCCAACGAATACCTCACTACTTATCAACCTCCACAAAAACCATCAGCGCCTCTGCTGCAGGATGCTTGGTGAATACATCCATCTGTTTGCATCTGGGGCTAGGATTCCGGGGAGATATAGAAATGTCAACGCCCGACATATGCCCTAGCGCCAAGGCAGCAAGCTGTCCAGCGCGTCAATCCCCACGATACGCGTTGCGTTGTGATGCATTGTCTCTTTTTCACCTTGAATCCGACAGCACAACTCGAGCACAATATGCGGCTTCATGCGCTGTCTACTGCACGGTCAGGTCAAATTCACATAGTGCACTCCCCCGAATTTGTTGACGAGAGATCGATCTTGAGGACCTCGTAGATTACCCTACAGCACTACACGAATTATCTTGATGGCACCGAGATTCGTGATATGAGTTTCAAACACCCTGGAACCTCCTATTTGACTGCCTTCTGAACGTTATGGCCTCACCGTGAGCAAATAGCAGATGGCCAACCCAGAAGTATCGCTGGAACTTTGGCGAATGAGGTAGACTCAACACAACGTAACTGTCGTGGTCAGAGCGACACCACCACCGAATCGAGACTCTCGTGTCATGTCAGCCACGTTCAGTCCTCAATTTGAGGAGATTTCCGTTAGACTTCGTTTCGGTTCTCGGTTCATATGTACAATATGATCAATTCTATCGGATCCCCGCATTGTCCTACCAATGTTCATTAGGCGAACTGATATTGTATAGAGAGACCCCAACCTTCGAGACGACGTCGCTCCGCCACGATTAATTATCCCTCGCCCTCGTTGATCAAATCTGCTCGGGAAACGGGTCGTTAGCTGGGTCTTCCTTGGCATCCGTCGTTCTCAGTCCAGCACTCTAGACCACAATTGTTAAGCTCCATAAGAGTACATAGACACAAACTAGGGAACAGTCCGAGACAAGTCGTGTCCCCTCTACGCTCCCCGAATCACACGTCGAAGCACAGCACCATGACCACACAGACTCAATCCGTCACAGCCGTGGTGGCCTACCCACCAGCTGAACCTGGCAAGCCAACCCTCAAGCACGAAATCTTGACCCTGAGTCAGTTAAGGCCACAAGCAGGCGAAGTCCTCGTGCGGATCATAGCTGTTGGAATCTGTCACACCGACGTCTACGTAGGAGGTCTGCCCGCAGAGGCCATGAGCTATCCCAGCGCCCTCGGCCACGAAGGATCTGGTTACGTGGAAGCAGTTGGTCCCGGAGTCACTTCCGTAGCAGTCGGTGATCCAGTCCTCCTGAGCTATACTTACTGCGGTGAATGTGACCTGTGTACAGATAGTATGCCGATATACTGTCAAAAGTTCAATGAGGAGAATATAGGGTGTGTCAGTAAGGTCTGGACAACTGAGGACGGCAAGGAGGTTGGCGGGAAGTTCTTTGGACAGAGCAGTTTTGCTAGCTTGAGTGTTGTGGATGAGAAGAGCATTGTTAATGTGAAGGGCTTGGCGGATAATGAGGAGGATCTCAAGAAGTATTGTCCTTTGGGCTGCGGGTTGATGACTGGGAGTGGTGCTGTAATCAACGTCGCTGCAGCAAAACCAAGCGATGTCGTGCTTGTGACAGGACTGGGCGCGGTCGGACTCGCTGCAATCATGGCGGCGAAGATTCAGGGATGTCGCGCGATAATTGCTGTTGATCGAATTGACAGTAGGCTTGCAATAGCTAAAGAGCTTGGTGCCACACATACCTACAATACAAGTGGACTGGACATCAGCAGTGACTCTTACGCAACTGACTTGGCCGCCAAATTGAAGAACATCGCTCCGGACGGAAAACTCAACTACGCAATCGACACAACTGGTGTCCTACCCGTGATTAACGCTCAAATCAAAGCTCTCAGCAAAAGAGGCAAGCTGATCCAGATCGGTATACCCATAACAAATGCGACGAGCAGCATTCCTCTCGACATGCAAGACTTCTTCCACGTCACGAAACGAATGGAAACAAACTTTCTTGGCGACTGTCTGGCGAAAGAGTTTGTGCCGAGAATGATACAGTGGCATAAAGAGGGCAAATTTCCGTTTGACAAGTTCATCAAGTTCTACGATGCGAGGGATGCTGCTCAGGCGTTGGAGGACATGAAAACGGAGGTTATTAAGCCGATATTGATACATTGATTGTTCCTGTCAGTGACTGGGGCCACGTTCCGAGGTAGTGGCTTAACCGCTAGAACTCTCCTTGTACTCTTTCAGGACTTGCATGACCTCCTGCTTGGATTTACCCTCTTTCAGGCATCTCAGCACAAGATCTGTCTGGCTCTCTGGCGCCATGCCACCCGGTGCAGGTGGACGTCGATCCAAGTTCGTTGGGAAAGGGTAAGCTTCAGTCATAGCTCGTACCGCACATTCAATCTCGAGCGCGTCCAAAGTCTCCTCCCTCATGCACTGAGCTAGCTCATCCCAGCACGCATCTACCATGGAGTCATGGTCGATCGCTTCCATTGTTTTCCCAAAGGCACTGCTGATTTGCAACAGGTTCGCGCTTCTGTCGACCCCATTTGGGCCTGGACTTGTCTCATTCTCGCCAGCGGCATGTAGTAGTGCAGGATTAAAGAAGACTGCATCGCCCTTGTTCAACGACAGACTGACCCACCTGTCTGCAAAATAGTCCTTGACCTCATCGGTCCGCCACGCCATGTACCCTTCCTCTAGGAGTTGACTGAAGGGCAGGAATCTTGTGGGCCCAGACTCAAGTGGCATATCACTATGGGCGACAGCACCTTGCAACGTCAGAAATTGAGATACGGCATGCATCGTCTTGGGCCACCTTGCACATTGCTCGGCGGTCTGAAAGCCAAGATGATAGTCCCGATGGGGCATTTGCGGCTTGCCGCCAGGTCGGACGATATTGACTTGTGCAGTCACGGTGTAGTCTGGACCTAGCCAAGCTTCTGAGACGTGTTTGATCCAGGGATTGGAATAGTATGCCAGGAAGGACGCTGGATCGGTTAACGCATGCTTTTGCAGAGAGTTCCATATACGACTGTTTGCTTCCGAAGCTGCAAAGTGGTCACCACGAGACAATGAGGCTTCGGCTGCTATTATGGAGTCAAATATCTCGTTAGATTTATCGATAGTGATGAGGGAGTCCTTTGGGTAAAATGCTTTGAGGACAAAGACACCAGGACCATTATGCAGAACTTCGTGCCATGTGTCCTGAAGTGCAGAGACTAACTCCTTGTCACTAGCAGAAAACTGTGATAGATCGTATACAGGAATGTTTTCGGCGATGGCTGAGCTGTAGGGGAAGTCTTTTCCCCCGGCTCCTTGCGAGCACAGGCTCTTCAATCTTGATAGAGTGCTGGAATTGTTAAGACCGAAACATCGTTTAGGTGTGCTGGCTTTGGCATGCCCGTTCGTGCTGCTGAAATTGTCACCACTCTCTATATTGTCCATTGCATGTTTTGAACCCGAAAGACAGTGATCTCGGTTTTGTGTCGAACCTGTCGAAATATAAATATCGACAGGTATCAGAAGTCATGTCCTATTTGAGTAAGTGCGGAGCTGTTGCCGGATTCGGGCTTCCAACATGGTCTTGCTCGAATCAATGACTTGGCTCGAAGAACCAACCTTCGATCGCGGAGAACAACAACATTGAATAAGACATCTATTCTTGCGAGGATGACACAAAACTTGTCAAGCCAAGATGCTTCTCGAGTACTGTGTTCTTGATGAAGCGCGGCTCGCTGTGAATTTCCTGCTGTAGTACGGTTGTCGGCTACGTTGCTCAAACAGGCGCTAAGGGCCATGTCGCTCGTGCTTCTTCGTCGAATCAGACTTAAATCTGCGAATGGCTTTTCACTCGCCCATCTTCTACAGATTCGATCCGGTAGAAACAAATCGCAGAGCCCGATTACACTCTTTGCGACAAGTCATATCGCAGCTTTTGATGCGCCTTTCGATGTTCACAGACGATACTGTCGCAGTGTCAGATGATTCAGGTTAGCCACCCATCAGCTTGTGGGGCCGGTTTCTCCTTCTGGGAATCTGTGGCACAGCAGAAACACATCCGATGCACTTCGGTGGGTCCATCTCCTCGGAGTACTCCGGATCAAGAAGAAACGAGGACTCTTGTGGTAGTACTACTTGAGGACAACGACGTTGTGGTAGAGCGTTGTAACGCAAGATTGTTCTTGCTGCATTCCCGCAGTTGCTACGTATGATCACTATCCTATCCTATCGTGCTCATATCATGCTGATATTCTTACACCGCAGGCTGGGTTGATGAGCACAATCAGTTAAGAAGAATACACGGATCAATCTGACGAAACACTATCTGCACGGAATAGACCGAGCTGGTTGTTACGACAGGAGATCTACAGTCAGGTCAACTACAAGATCAAAAACAAGTTCTTTTAGGCAAGTCCGAAGGCTACCCAATCGTGCTCAGGCCAGGCACTCAACCCTTCTCCATGGAAAATGATTCGAGATCCAAAATAGTTCATAACTTATGAAGCGGCAGAGTTACTGCCTATGAGCTACAGTAGCTAGAGGCTTGCAGCTCACACTGTCAGCGGCTCTCGCACTAATACTCGAGCACAAGCTCATTAGCACTTTTTGAAGTGAGGGGGCGATGGTTTCCTGCACGAGAGCCTAGCGATGCCAAAGTGGATCAAGCTTTCGGCTTCCTCCTTGGCGGCAACCATGCTTTTGAACTTCTGCTTTTTATGCATGTCTACGTCAGAAGCGATTGCAATTATTCGTCAACTGCTACGCTGCGCACATATCTTCAGTCAAAGCCACACTCTGAAGCAGCATTGGGTGAGAGCAATTGAACCAGCTATGAATTGTCTGATCCTGTTTCGATCGTGAAGGATGCGACCATGCTTGACCGCCGATGTTTGCCATCGCTCCTTCCGCCTGACTCCAAAACCCAAAATGCTAGCATGGAAAGAGCAAAGTAGCACGGTCGTTGCGGAAGTCGATTCCACACTTATGCCTGGGGACAAAGTCAAACCCACTCTCTAGTACTGGTCATGCTTTGCATAGTCACATAATCCTGCTCAGGTTTCGCGCTTATCAACGCTGTCCTCGATATCTTCTATTATCGGTATTTTTCTTCTTGCCAGCTCATTTGATCTCTCATATTTGACCACAACATAAAAATCAACAACGGCCCCTCGTTGGGAAGTCTCTCTGGCTTTCTCGATCTCACAGAGTATCTACAGTCATGCGGTCATTCTCGTCCAAGGATTCGGATAGGCGGGACAAGGAGAAAGACGACCTCGAGTTTGCAAGAAGCAATCAGGACTCAATACAAGCTGGTGAAGCCAAATTCAAACGATTGTAAGGTTTCTCTACTAGCATATGGTGGCAAGTCGTGTTACTGACCATATACTATAGAGGTTGGAAGAAGTTGACAGTATGTCTGATCGTCGAGGCTATTGCTCTTGGCTCTCTCAGCATACCGTCTGTCTTTGCTGAGGTAGGTATGGTTGCTGGTGTGATCTTGACTGTCGGTCTCGGTCTGATTGCTATCTACACCAGTTACATAGTTGGCCGAGTCAAGCTACAACACCCTGAAGTCGGACACTACGCTGATGCTGTTGGTCTCTGCTTGGGGCGGTGGGGTAAAGAAATTACTGGTGTCATGTTCATTCTGCTTCTAGTCCTCCTGGTCGGTGGTCATACCCTTACTGGCACTATCGCATTTATCAGAATCGTCGACAAAAGCACTATCTGTGCTCTAGTATGGGGTGTCATCTCTGCCATCTTACTCTTCGTTGTGGCGCTACCACCGACGTTTGCCGAATTTGCAATTCTGGGCTACATTGACTTTGTTTCGATCATTTGTGCTATCGGCATCACGATCGTGGCCACAGGTATCGAGGCTGGGAAATCAAGCGGCGGTCTGAGCTCGGTTGAATGGAGCGTATGGCCACCAGCTGATGTTAGCTTCCAAGGCGCATTTCTCTCAGTCACGAACATCATCTTCGCCTACTCCTTCTCCGTCTGCCAATTCAGCTTCATGTCGGAAATGCACACGCCAAAAGACTATGTCAAATCCATATGGGCTCTCGGCTTGTCCGAGATCTTCATCTACACTGTCACAGGTGCTTTGGTGTATGCCTTCGTTGGCAACGATGTTGAAAGTCCTGCTCTATTGTCAGCCGGCTTCACTGTCTCCAGGGTCGCTTTCGGTGTTGCCATCCCAGTCATTTTCATCTCCGGCAGCATCAATACCACAGTAGTATGCCGCTACATGATCGATCGAGCCTTCAAGAACTCTCCAATCAGGTACATCAATACCTTTGCAGGGTGGTCAGTATGGATCACAGCTTGTGCGATTGTGACAGTAATTGCGTGGATCATTGCTGAAGCTGTTCCATTCTTCAACGACTTGCTTGGCCTCATCTCCAGCCTCTTCATCAGTGGATTCACCTTTTACTTTCCAGCGATGTTTTGGTTCATGTTAATCAAAGAAGGGCCTTGGTACAGAGGAACAAAGAATATCAGTCTTTCGATTGTAAATGGTATCATCTTTGCGATGGGGTTGGCAATTCTCGGATGTGGTGCGTACGCAAGCGTGCAAGACATCATGACCAAGTATAATAGTGGTGCCGTTGGGGGCTCTTTTACTTGCAGTCAGGCTCATTATGTTTGAGAGGGTAGAAAAAAGTGACAGTGCATAGCGTCCATCACTGTCATCGCAATAGGCTACTATTCATGAAATATCAAAATGTAAGAACTTCCATGTAACATGACCTCGTGCAAAGTGGTTAGACCATATAACAAGCCAAAGAAGTGGGAGAGGTTGTGTGGTGATAGGAGAGGCAGGTCCGAGTAGAGTTCGTGACAGGAACAGACGCTGTGAGGCAGTCACGACCCCAAGCATCACATATGTCAGTGATCAACTTCTCTAGTATCCCTGGCAGGCTTGCGACCTGGATACCACCATAGCCACATCACCGCATCCAAAAAAGCTATCATCCCACATCATGGCTAAAGCAGCTCAGTGCTAAGCCCTTGCATTTATTGAAAATCTTCGACGTGCCCACGGACAATCAAGAAACACAAGAACCTGGATGGAATGATTAATCGTTATATCGTTTGCATATCCAAACACCGAAATTCTGTACAAGAATTGTTCAAGGACGGCCGTTAAATTCAATGCCACTGTTCCAATGTTTCCCTTCACTACCCCGAAATCTTTCTTTCAACCTTTGCAGCACCAGCGGGTTTTGACTCCTCAAGGACATAGGTCTTTCCGATTTTGTGCTGAACTGCTTCTGCGCGGCACAACGTCCAGGTTGGAGGCGGCGACCTTTGATCGAACCGATACCATGATCCGTGGCTTGCTCGTCGCCGATATCAATTCACCTGTCTCGGCATGGAAGGTGTTCATTCACAGTCATTGCGAACGGCAAGTGCGCTCGTGTGCTTACTCCAAGTATTCGCTGTAACACTTGACTCATTCTCGCACATCTCATGTGCTGTAACAACCATCAGAACACTTCTGACAGACTCTGAAGCAGTGAAACTTACCCTGTTCGCCAAATCAAACACTCCAATTCTCTCTTCCTTTCCTGCCGCCTTAGCTCGGCAGCTTGGCTTTTCTGTGTCAACCACACTTTGAGTCCTTGCGAATGTGCTCGCTTGGCGCTAGACCGTACTACGCCTGCGGCGTGTCCTTGCATCGTTGCCAGCAATGAGAGAAGCAGTGTGAAGACCATATACCACGATTGGTTAGTTGTGGCCCAAATGTGTCGAGAGAGAGCTAGCTGTTCCGCACAAAAATTTAGGTACGGGAGTGACATTCGAAAGACGACGGAGAACGAGGGAGGAGAGAGAAAGAGAACGAGAAAGAGCAGACTTCCGGATGTGATATGCCTCGAGGCCATGAGTCACAAAGACCCTCTACTGCACAAAGGTTAGCATCGTGATGGCCACGTGGTGGTGGCACAAAGGGAGTCGCTCCAGCTAGGGCTCCCCACTTCCACTCATCGGAGCTCTGCACAGACACAAACATCGCCATGATAAGACCAGTGCACAGATGCTGGACAAGGGGTCCTTGTGTCCTGCAGATCCACACAGATGCGAGCACAGACAGGAGTCCACACCTCGCATCGTGTCGCCTCTTCCACTGATTGGTGCGTACGACGTCGCTCTGGTCCAAGCTTTGTACGTCGTTGACTTGACTGGTTCAGCTTTTCGAGTTGATATATCCTTTGCGAGACTGAAAGACCTGGGGTTAAGTGGTCGATACCTAGCATCACGAACTCCAGGCCGAGAACGACCTCATCTCAGCTAGCTTTAGCATGGTGTAGTGTCAGTAGGACAAGCCGTGGAAAGGAAGGGGGACAAGAAGTCGCTTCAGAGAAAGCTCGAGCCCCCAAGCTTACCTATGCACAGAGCACTCGAACACCTTCTTCCACTCCACACTCATCCGCTCCTACCCTTGCATGGATTCTGGTCCGTGAGAGACTCTCATGCTCTGTCGTACATAACACAAGTTCTCTTGGCTCAGAATAACGTCTTAGCTAGAAAGCATCAGCAATACATGGTCAACTAAAAAGGGGAACAAGAACGCGATTTGGTGGTAAAAACCATTATTGATTTTCTTTCTTTTCCTTTTCTTCTCCATGCACATCGATTCACTACTCAAAAGCGATCGACTTCCTATCTTGTTGAGGATTTTAGCTACGCAGTAATACCTGATGTTTTTGGCTCTTCTACAATAGCTCTGGCACCAGCTCGTTGCTCTCACGCTCCTCGTTCTCGTGATAACCCCAGCAGCAGCGACGTCATGATAACATACGGCATAAAGTAAATCGTACTTTCGTAAATTGATTGAATGTGTCGAGAACATGTCGTATTCACGGTCGCATGCCAATAGGGTGATCGATCTTCCAACTCTCGACAAAGTCTCTTCTAGAGTCTTCGAGGTCGCTGAGCCATCTACCAGCTAATCCACCGTCGTTACCAATAGTGCTTGCACCTTGCATTCTTCCAAGAGCTTCGTTTCCTGCAACAGTGGTAGCGAGATCAGGATTCGAGAGGACTCCAAAGGGTGATTTGTATATTGTCGCTGCACTGTCGTGTTTGTGAGTGAAGTAGGCGGCGATCTTACCCCAGAATCCGGGATGACTGTGCCACGATGTTATCGTATCTGGGACAGGACGATCGTTAGTGGGTGTACCAGATCGAGTTGTTGGTCGAGATTCAAGCGTAGACTGAAGTTCTGGGGAAGGTGGAGCAATAGGCGCAACAACTGTTGGTGGTGTAGCAGCACTGTTCATAGTTGACCTTCTACTTCTCGACGGAGGTGGCATAGGGTGAGGACCCAGGGTCGGCAACATAGTGCTGGTCTGATTGAAGAATTCTTGTCGCAGACCGGCAAGTTCACGCTTTATGTCGCCATCCATAGGAGTCAGGTTGTTACTAGACATTGACCGACGAAATGGTGGCATAGCAGGATATTGAGCCGGTGGTCCCATCTTGCCAAGTCCAGCACTCACGCTCATGCTTTTGGCGCGGTTATGTGACACCGGTGCAGCAGATGAAGACAGCTGTGTAGCTGTTGGATTAATGTACATTGGCGGTTGCAGCTCGGGACCGTACTGAGGTGGTATTCTGGGACTTGGAAATGCCTTGGTAGAATACCCACTTCCTGGTCGGCTTACTGGTCTTGACCCTGATGACTGACTGTCGTTCTTCTCACGCTCACCTTTCTGAGCCATAATTTGTTCAGGACTTTTGAAAGGCCACGATGGATTGCTAATTCTTCGTTGGCGCTCGATCTCAGTGGGAGTTCGTGGAGGTGGTAGATTGGACCCTGATGTCCTGTTGGATTCTATGCTTGAGGCTTCCTTTTTCAAGGATGGGGTATAGGAGGTGCCGCCAGTGCCTCGACTGACGGCACTATCCCCTAAAAAAGAATTCCTCTGCTCAATTGGCGATTGTTGAGGTGGACTGTTGCTGGCTACCATCGGCGGACTCTGCATCGTGGTTGGCGACTGAGTATAGGTCGCGGGCTGCTTGAAGCCGAGTTCGGGTGAATTGGATTCCATTGTCGGCATGGCCGGACTTGGGAAAGTTGGCGACCGACCAGGCGGGTTCATCCAGTCGTGAGTGAATTGCATAGATTGTGGCGTGAAGCTGCCGTTCATGCCGTAGCGAGCGTTTTCATTTGAATAGTAAGTTGGTGCGACATTGTGGTAAGGACGATATGCTGTCATAGGTGAATTGGTAGTATACAGTGGAAGTGGTGGTGAGTGATGGGGTGAGCCTTGCTGCGAGGCTGTTGACATGCTTCGAGACTGTTGAGAAGCCTGCTGTTGAAATTGCTTCTGTCGAGCAACTGCAGACTGGTCGATGCCAATGCCATTGTTTGGGATCGAGTACTGGCTTGGCCCTGAGTATTGAAAGGCTTGTTGCTGACGCTGTAAGATCCGAGCCTGCTCGTTGGCTCTAGCTTCGGCAGCTGCCATAATATCGCGATACTGAGGATTTTTAGGAGGCAGGCCTGACCGTTCAAGCTCGAGCGCTTTCTCTCTTGCTGCATTCAAGATCGAATCGCTCTTTGGTCCCATTGTTGCACGAGGTACCGGTGAGACGTTCTGTCTGATCTGTTGTCCCACGAACTGAATTGTGGCATTACGTGCAGCATTAGATATCATTGGATAAGAAGCAGCCAATGAATGTCTCTTTGGTTGTGGAGGTGGGGCCATACGAGACGGCTCGACCTTTTCTAGAAAATTGCAGGCCGGATCATACACGGGCTTAAACGCATCCGCAGTATACTGTGCTTTAGTATCAGTGGATGTTGCACCCAAGTAGTAGAAAATCTGCTTAGGCTTGGTCAAGTCTGTCCTCTTCTGCCATTTGTTGTGTGGTGGAGGTTCAACAACAAATTCGGCCCATTCTGTTTTGGGCTCTTCGGTGAATGGATCGCCCTCGCTAGGCTTCTTTTCGGTGGAGCCCGGTACCTGCGCTGTTTTACCTTGCAAGTCTTCTGGCAGGTCTAGAGCATTCGCTGTAGGTCGCTGCAGGCAGGATGTTGAACTATCAACAAACAAGATCCAAGCAGGGTCAATTTCGCGAATGGTTTTCACATCTGGCAGAACAGAAACCAGTATGGAGTTTTGGCCTGGGTCAAAGGCCGATTTGACCAATCCGGCCTGGATTTCGTCGCCGTGTGAAGCCTGCCACTGGATGGCGTCACCCGGCACAAGGCCTATGATGTGTTCGTGCAGCTCTTTGTTAGCTAGCCATCTCGTAGTGTGATTCAGGGTTGATAAGTCGCTGGTGATGCGAGTTCGCTTGACAGTTCGATGCAATTTGCAACGCCAGTCAAAGCCAATATCGCGATATTCGATACCTTCGTGCCACACCGCGATCTCGCCTTTGTCAACTTGAACGCCAGCGTGCATAGCACACGTCGCATGGTAGGCACGAGTGCACTTGGCAGACGAGCACTGGAAGCATGAGCCTTTCTTCTGCTTGCATTCGTGACATCGGAGATCGAGACGAGCTTTGCTGATGTTCTCAACATTAAACACTTTCTCAGTACCATCTTTGGTTGCGATGTATGTCTCGGGCGTGTACATAGCACATACCCTGTGAGCACGTAGACCATTCGTAGTTGGTAGTAGCTCTTCCCATGCCAGATCGTTCGGACACAAGCAGCAAGGTTGGTGCTTACTGATCTTGCGAATTTTCACGATCTTTTTAGCTTTCTTGTTGGGCCCCAGGTCTTTGACAGACCGTTTACGTTTCTGGGCTGTCTTGCCACGACCTGAGGCGGGAGTCGATCGATCAGCCCCGTCGTCCTGATCGTCTTCATCATCGGTAATCTCGACTTCCTCGAATTCAGGACTTGGCTCACCGTTCATCCTGCGAACAAACCAATCGACGTCAATGAAAACGCTATCGGCCTCGCATTGGCACTTTCTGGCAGTTTGTCCATACTCAAGCCAATTCTCAATGGCGAAATTGACCGACTCGGCACAGTTGTAACCTAGATTGTAACCAGAATGATAGCCGATGGGAAAGGTGATAACAAACTCGCCCTCACGGTGTACGACTTTATTCACCTGAACACCATACTTGGATTTAAGAATGGACGGTGAAACAAGGTAGGTTTTGTGTCGAAGAAATTGGTCGCAGTTCTTTGCATCAGATGGCCAAATGGACTTCATGGCTGCTTCAAACTTCGGAGCATCTTTCTGAGAGATACTGTACCATTGCTTAGGAGCACCGAAGTGGATGTAGTTGATGCTGTAGAGGTCAACGTCCTCGAGATGCCAGGCGAAAGTTGCCCGCCACATTCCGAGGTAAAGATAGGCAGTATTGACACCAGGAATTGGAGCACCGAGGAGATCCAAGAGATTTGGTAGTTTCGCGACGTTCCATTCTTTTGTGTCTTGGTCGAAGAGTGAACCAGGCATGTCAGCGGCATACATGGGATTGCTAAAGTTCAATGATTTCCAGTACTTCTCTTCGAGCTCGTCACAACGTTCTTGGGTCCATTGATCGTGGTCATAGGTTCGGTAGTCAAAGTCTTGAAATGCTTCCTCGTCGATCACATCAGACGCTGCACCAACATTCTTGAGTCTCCTGGTGGCGACTGTGGTCTCAGTGCTTTTGCCAGCGCCCGGCTCTTTCTTGGTCGTAGTTCTAGGCTGTCGTCCTCTGGGCTTGCGACCACGTTTGGCAGGACCGAGAGTTTCTTCTCGCTTGACTTCTCCGTCGGCTTCATCTTCAGCAGGTTCGACCTTGATCTTGACCGAATCGAGGTCAGGACTGGTTGGCGTAAGAGGGGCGACAAGGGAAGTATCAGGCTCAGTTGTGCTCTCTCGTTTCTTGACAGGGCGTCCTCGCCTCTTCCCAGTTTCCGGAGTTGGTGTTCCTTCAGTCTTTTTCTTAGTACCTCTTCCCAGTAGCTTATCTGCATTCAGTCTTTTTTCGCCCCTCTTTGCTGGTGGTTGGTTCTCGGTTTGTTCACATACGGCCTTCCACTGAGGCAGGTTGTAGGACCTGATCTTCTCCATATTGCGTTGAGTGTAAACACCTTGTGCACCATGAAACTCTTGCGTGAGAGGGTTCTTGATCTTGATATGCTTTACCAGGTCGTCGAGGGCTTTTCGGGCGGCTTTCCATTCTTCAGGAGGCACGATCTTGATAATGCCACTTTGCATTCCGTAGGCATCGGCCTGAGCCATAAATGCTTGGAAATCTACCGAAGACACAGATTAGTATGGTCGGCGTAAATTGTGTAGGTGTGTGATTACCTCTAAACTCTTCCATAGTAGGTTGGAAGACTGGCACGCCGCCCTCATAGTGGTGCGGCTTGATTTTAGCATGTTGTTCAGCCTCTGCGCCCGCGCGTGCAGCATCTTCAAAACGTTGTCGGTTAAGTTGTTCGTCGAGATCATTCATATTCATATCGAGATCCACAGTCTCATCCAAATCGGAGAGGCTGCTTGTAGAGACAGCGTCATCTTCCTTGTGGCTGCCTTCTGCTCCTTCATTGGTCGTCGGCGGACTTGGGAGGGAGTTGACGTCGGGATTGAATTCGTGTTTGATCCGGTTGCCTGAGAAAGAGAATGACGGCGAAAGGGGCTCATTGCATTGAAGAGCTGCCATGTTGGCAGTCTGTGCAGCGAGAGACCCGATCGTATCGTTGGCTACAGGAACACCAAGTCAGATACACAGTACTCGACGTCGCAGAAGGAACGGACTGCCTGCGGCGGCTAACTTGCTACTATCGAAAATGTGCTAACCACTAAGATACTAGTGCACGGGCTAGGCTGAAGGTCCGGATGTTTTGTTCGGGAAGGAGCTACGGGCAGTCTACCGCACCACAATACGGTGAAGTGGCTGCTTCAAGAGATCCTCAATGTTACTGAATTCTCATACCGCAGAGTCACCGTGCTGAGTTAGCTAGAACTTCGCAGAATCTTACACCAACAGAATACAACGAACACTCTGCAACAATGCACTATTTGGTGAAGCAGGCTCCGTAAAGTATGCAACTTGAAGTGTCTCGGTGCATCTCAGCACGCCTCAACCCTTGCAACGTGTTCGCGATGACTCGCTTTTGAGCCTATCAGCACTGCAAAAGCACACGACGTGTCACGCCATCCTTTTAGCCGTCACCGTCATCGGCCAGTTAAGGTTTGTGCAGTAATTCATGCATTGCTCAATCATGATTATTCCTACAGTGTACAATGCCGTCCTGTAAAGAAGCTTATGTCTTAGTGCCTTGATCCCAAGGCAACCACGTTCGTGAAATTCGTCCATATTCCAGAGCCCTGTGCAGCACTGTGACTTGCGACAACAAACAAACATTAAAACTCTGTCAATGCAAGCTTCTTTCCGACAGCTCTCTTCTTGTGTGCGACCTGTTCCGCTGCCGAAGGATCCTCCTTTTTCTTCAGTGCCTGCAACAGCATACCTGCATCGAAGAAGCCATCTATAATCATAGTTAGTCAAATGTGACACAGCTTCAAAGTTACTTGACTCACAGCCACCAAGTCCATCATCGTCCTCCAGTTCTGTTCCATTGCTCATAGGCGTCGCGGCGCCCTTGCCAGGTGCCCCATCCTCCTTGTTCAGTTCCGTCTTGATCACACGACCTTTCGACCTCAGTCTGCCATCTCTGCCAAGCTTGTCCTCTACTTCTCGAGCACGTGTAATCTTCGCCGCTACGGAATCTTTGCTCCTCGTCTGTTTGAGAAGTTTCCGAATCTCGTTCATATAGGACTCCAGGCCATCCATGAATCTGCGCGTTTGTCTATGCTTGCTGCTTGCACACACTGAGATGGAGTCATCTTTAATGATGTAGCCGATACCAAAGCCTTCGCCAGAAACAGGTCCAAAGCCAAAGTGGCGAAGTGATGGATTGCCACAATTGGATGTGCTCAGAATAGTGCTGTTGATTCGTTCCCAGCCAGGATCAGCGAATAATGCTGGCATCTGATGGAGTGGTGGCGCCGGCGATCGACTCACTGACCCATTCTGCGATGTTGTATCCTCTAGTTTCTTAGCACTTCCGAGGTCAGTCAGGTCTTGCGGACTGCTGTCTCGAGGTGAGCTGAAGCCTGTGCTGCTCGCCGCTTCTGCACCTTCTTCATTTACCTTCCGTTGCCACACGCTGTATAGTGCATACAAATGCCTGTCACAACCTTGTGCTTTGCTGCACTCTTTGGTAATTGCGGTGTGCTTCTGTGTCGCTGCCTTGAGAGCATCGACTTTTTTCTGCGCCGTGTTTTCTGCCCAAAACGTCTTCACAAAATTCGAGCTTTCAGGTGTGACCGACCTGATAGCTTCTGTTCGTCCATGCAAGAACGTCTTAGTCATGGCTGGTTCGTAAGTGTTCTCAATCCTGCCATAGAGACCATAATAGGCTGCTTGAAAGGCCATTTGCACAAACGCGTCCGGTGAGAATCCCATAGAGGTGATGAAATTCTTACCATACCCCTTGAAATCCAGCGTTTGAAACTCGTTCTGGTTGATCAAATCAGCAAGGCGAGTTTCGGCGAAGCGGAGAGCAATCTGCAGCTCCGGTATCATCTCCCACTCCAGCTTGTGAGGTGTCGTGCTCACATCACCAAAACTTTCTGGGTCACGTTTGGAGGGATCAGGACTTTGACTCGACCACAACATTGGTGCTTGTCCATTGATTGACTTGGCATACCTAAGAATCGTGTCGGTGTACACATCACTGGCAAATCGCAAAACTGTATGGCCATCAACACCAGTGTGTTCGAAGTTGATACCAGCACTCCCGTTCTTGCACACAATGATCTGCAATTTGTCGTACCACCTGTTCGTGCACGTACCAACTTGAACTCCTCTCACAACCTCGTTCGTGCCGCAAAGCATGTTTCCGCACAATTGCGCTACCTCAGTAGGCTCAGTATAGTCCAGACATACCATGAACAAAGCTGAATCGACGATATTTAAGCACTCGGAGTTGGCAGATCCTTCCTCTCGCGTCAACAAATCTCTCAAGCTTGACCACGTCTTCCGATTTTCCGTGCTTAGAACACCGATGGCTCCTTTGGCTGCATCCTGGATTGGAATTTCATCAGCATCGTCCACTATAGCTGTCAAGTTCATCGCCATGTCCTTCTCGGTCATGATGAGGTCGTTGTTGTGGTCCAGGACATCGAACCAGTAGAATTGACCTCGACACATGACTACGATGTGCTTCGCGTCTGAGTCTTGGCCAATGACACAGCCATTATCGGTTGGCACTCTCGCCGTGCCAAACATGCGAGAGTATTGGTACATATCAAGTGGCTGGCCACGAATAGTGTCTGGAGGTAGCTCTTCCTTTCTGACGGCTCTAACGAAGCACAACGCAGATATTATGAGTGAAGCAGCTCTGGTGACTTGGTTGTTTCTTGCAGGTGTAGGATCATCCTCAAGAAGGAAGAATGGATTGAGGTTCAATACGACAGGGTTGTCATAGTTGAGGTACGAATCGTACCAGAACTGCTCAATGTAACTCGACTTTCCCTCTGCATAGGCCTTCAACTTCTCTTGCAGATCCTTGCCATCGTGCTCTACGAAATCTCTCGCAGCAGCTCGGGTCTCATCGTGTTCTCTGGAGGATTGCAGGGGTTCGAGCGCAGCCAGGTATTTCTTCATACTCGATTCGATATCTGGTATAGGGAGTCTCGGGAGCTTGTCCTGTGCGGCGTAGGTGATACCTGCCTTGACCCCATTCTTGACGCTGTTCCTCAACGGCTCTTGGTCGCTCTTGGAGAAGGCCTCTGTGGCCTGCTTTGCGTTCTCCATGGAACGCTGGCCGTCAACAGCCATGTTGGAGGCTCGTATCAAGGACTCGTTCAACGAGATGGGATTAGTAAATCGGCGGACTCCTGTTTTGGTGGTCATGGTTAGATAGAGTATTTAAGAATAGAGAGGAGCAACCACGGTTGGAACGTTAAGCAAGCGCAGGGCAGTACGATAAAAGTAATGACAATCCTGCTGGCAGTACGGCGGCATTGGAATCTTGTTCACTGAGCAAAGAAGATGTCAACCTGTCGGCGCAGTCAGGCCTCCTTAACGTATATCGCACAGGATAGCACCCCCAAGTCCATAGTGAAACCTCCGTTCGAGCGGTTTGCATGGCTTTGACATGTGCCCGACCCTTGTAGAGCATGGCTCTTGCGTATATCCTGCTGTGACAGGCATGCATGACCCGTGGAGCATGTGTATATCCCAAGGCGCGTGATGGGGATGCGCTGGAAAGCATTGCGAGAAGTGCATGACCTCGGAGCAATGGAAAGAAGGAAGGAAGCAACCTACCGAGTGCTTGCGAAGACGGCTCTCTATGGAAGTGGAGCTGGAGCTGGATGGATTGAGGGCGTGAAGTCGGTTGCTTGACTGCTTGAACGATGAATTGTCAAATAAGAAAAGCACGACGATTTTTTCAAGAATGAACATTACAAAGTGCTGTCGACTTTTAGCTATGGACGTCTACAGAGCATCATATGCCTGGCACATGATTTATTGCCAGTCTCACATTGCTTGTTGATCGCCGCCGCGTCCAGCTGGACGACGAGCGACTCGAACGGAGTTTCTTTGGGATTGTGGGGCCAATTCCCCAGTCAAGTCATGCGTTATTACCGAGGGAAGTTTGAAGGCTCTAGAACGTATAAATCGTGCCAGCTATCCCGCTGTTGTATGCTTGGGAGCCGGGGGGAAGTGCCCGTACTTGAGTATTATTACAATTTCTACTGCCGGTTGAAGTCCGAGAGCGTGGTTGTGGCTATCGAGTTCAAATGGCAGATGCATCATTCGTCGGGAGAAAGGTGCCAATACCCATAATAGGAAAGGTCGTGCTGGAGCTCCCTCCACAAGTTTACAGTATTTGTGTACTGACCGCACTTGGGAACGTCTCACTTTGGCACCGTCGCCTTGCCATGACAGAGCGCGATCCTTGTAGCGCTGAGGATGTCATCCACTGTACTGTGCCGTGCTCTTGAACGATCAAGAATGAAAAGGCCAAAATTCGCGGTTATCATGGTAACGTTCCCGCCGCACCTTCCACTTCACGCATTCCGACAGCAACTGCGTCAAACATTTGGAAGCTAAGCTTTGTTCATTTCTGACCATTGCGACATACATCTGCTCCATGTCAGATGAGGCACAGACGCAGTAGTTCATCTTCTCTGCACCGACGCTGGCTAGATGTCCTTGCAAAACAAAAACTCGATGATTTCTACCGTCAAAATACCCCTAAAAGAAGTGAAGAACAAAAAACACAACCACCAAGTGTAACATTCTCAAACTCTCTTGTCGAACAATATGTCTGAAAATGGACAACTGAATCGATCAAGATGTGGCATGCCTATTCCGAGTGCCCGCAAAGCAACGCACATGGTTCGAATCAGAAGGTGAATTTGAAAAAATCATTTGCCTCGCGCGAGTCGATATTGAAGATGCTGTGTAAGCTCTCAAACTGTGACCGTTGGATCTCCTCGAGGCTGCATCACGTTGTCCTTGAATCCACTACCTACATTTCCTGGCTGATATTAGCAGAATGCCTCTGAAGCATGCATAGATTACTTACCGGCTGGATAATAGTTACAAACAGTATAGTACGGCGAGATGTTACCGCTAATTCCTCCGAGCCCACTCGTACAATGGTGCGTGTAACATCCGACAGACTCTGTTGCGCGCCATACGATCTGGGAGAAGTGACCCCATTTCTCGAAAACAGCCATGTTTGGTTCGCCACCATAGCCCGGATAGAACATCACTTCACCGTTGTACATTGCATTGGTGATCATCGCAGGCACCTGTTCATGTATACTACCTGCGCCGATATTCTGACCATACCCGCCGCCACGAACCTTCATACTGTGTGCATAATAACAGGTTTCGGCGATCTCTCGTGCGATACTGACCAGTGTCTCGTTCCATTGGAGTGCTGGAGCTGTGTGGTTGTCCCGGTGCAAGTTGTGCTGTTTCAAGATTGGGTCTGCATAGGGAGAAATCGAGCCCTGAGTATTACTGGGTTGAGGCGGCGAGGAGCTGGTAGTGGGTTCACTGGGTGTTACTGCTGGACTGGTAGGTACAGACGACGAGGCCGGAACTTCCGAGGAGGATATGCTTGCAGTAACAAATACAGTTGAGGTCGATAAGGTAGTAGTACTTGTCTGGACGATGGTAACAGTTGGTGAGTGCCAGCTTGACCAGGGTCTCCAAGGTTTAGCTTCTGTGACAGTGACTGTCGCAGTCTCCAGAACCAATTCTGTTACGACATATCTGGCAGCTTTCTCGAAGGGAGAGGCACTGGCCAAAGTGCTCAGGAAGAGCGTTGCTAATGCTGATGACTTCATTGTATGCAAGAAGATTATCTTTCTACCCTGTTTCCAGCATGTGACCAGAAGCTGAGAAGACTATACGGGTTGTGAGTGGTTGAAGCCTGGTGGCAGTGGTTCTCGAGTGTGAGATGTGGTAATTTGGATGTGTATTGGCGCAAGATGTAAGAGTCAGTCGCTGGTAAGAATTGAATGTGAAAGAGTGGCAAGCCTACGCAACTCGAGAGAATGAGAGCACGTAGACCTTGAATAAGTGGTGAAAGAGTTTGAAAGGGAAACCCGAGGTCGATGCTGAGGTTGCAAACGCTCTTTATGTTATGCTGAGATACACTTCAGTCTGTGCAGGGATTAATAGGTATCGACAACCGACTTTGGCTTGAGTATTGCTAGCTGGCCTGCTGAGAGTGTGTCAGAGGTACGGGGGAGGTACACTTCACCTCTTCTTTGATACAGCAAGATCGTCACCAGCTTCTGAAAATCGAGGCGCAAGAAACAGCTTGAAACACGTTTCCTGGTCTGAACAATTTGCCCTGTTTGAAGGGTGACAGATCAAAAGTGGGCTACAACTTACGTTATCACGAACCGTGTGGCGGAAAGTGACAGGATAGTAGTCAAGGGAAGCACCAGACAAGCGGATGTGCTTTACTGGGCTAACACTCGAGGTATTTGGTTGTTCTCGTCAGGCCCAACAACAAAGGCAGTTCTTGCTCAGCTTGTCAATGATCTCAAAGAGAGGTACGATCTTTGTCTAGGGAATGTTGTTGTCACGAGCCACATGGTGAGCCCGACTGGTATGCAGAACGCGGGTTACCAGAGATGGCACCTGTTGTGTTACTGGTCCAGGCGGCTGTCTGTTTCATTATTTGTGGTCCTGCGTGTTTCCTACTGGAGTTACCCACCATGATATCCGTCAAGGACTGGTTTGGCTCGGGCGTCGCACAGCACTGGTTTTCATACTTCAATCGCCTTTGAAGGCAGGCGTGGTGCAAGTGACAGTCACTCTCGCGAGCTCGGTAACTGACTTGTCGATGCTTGCTGTCAAGTAATGCGAGCATGAGCACAGCTTGTCCTCGCAAGTCAAATTGAGCGAAGCCGCGAGAACCACTCAAAAGAATAGGACTATTAAGTCGAACAGTTAAATCTCGAAGTGTATAGCCAGGATAAGAAGTAGGTGGACATAGAACAAAAAACTCCGGGTGTACCTGCATTAGCGTCATTCGAAGATCATCAATGGAAAGCACCACCTTAGCACATATACCCTGTCATCTTACAAACCGAGGTCATGTCAGTCCGCGTTCGAGTTGTGCAATCTTCAATCTTCAAGTTTCATCTATCTTGTGTAGCTTTAATTCCGGTAGTATAATGCTGTAACACGTGTTGCGATTCAGATGCACGTCTGTGTCGGAGTCGCACAACGACTCCACCGAAAAAGGGAGTGTGGTGGGGTACGCATCTTCTTTGACTGGGGTTCTTCTGTCGACTATGCATCCCACACTATCTGTCCTGTTGATGATAACATCCCATCCACTCCATGTTGCTCTGTTTGAACCCATCTTTCCCCAATATTCTAACCTCTAGGTCTGACACATGACATGGTGGTTCATGCGGCCTATTCTCGGATATTTTCGGCCTCTGATGTCCATTGAAAGCTGCTCTGACAAGTCGAACACTCATGGTTCTGGGTCGAAGCTGCGGGTTAGCTTGAAAAGGAAATGTTAGCTGACCGGGCAGGTTGCACGGTCTCTGTCGCGTCAGGTGTGTGGTTGGAGACCTCGCAATCACTGGTTCTGAACCTGACTTGAGATCACTGGATCGTCGACGCCCTTCAAAGCTTAGGACGAACGAATGACATGCCTGACTGTCCGCTGTCATCCACATGGTGGAAACTCGACGACGAAGGCCCACGCTCGTCCAGTGGTCGTGAAGTATGTAATGATGCCCAATGAAAGGCATGACACCATAGACTTAGCAGCAACACAACGACGTCGCTCATTGTGCCTTGGCATTGCCGTTATACTTTCGATGTTGCATGGTCAACTCGTGGAAGATGCTTCCATCCAAAACGCGACGAGCATCATCTTTCCGGACGATGCCATCCTCGGGCCAGAGTAGCACGTACGTCATGCCCCCTAAGTCAAAAGTGTCAGCAAACACGATCTCACCCCACAACCGGTGCACTTACACTCGAAGAAAGCCGAGATCTGACCAAAGATATCCCAGGCGAATCTGATCCTCCTCAAGCCATAGTACCCCTCCTCAAAAGTCAAACCACCTTTTCCGTCCTTGTCGTTTCGTTCGAAAAACTCGTCGAGGAACTGTGGCCTGTATTTGCCCTCGTTGTCGAATGCCAGCGTACTGCTACCATGCTTGTTGTTATGGATGTTGTGTATCCATACTCTGAACAGCGGATCCGGAATCAGCCAGAACCACGGCACGGTCCCCCACGACTGTACCAGATGCAGGAAACAAGAAAAGAACAAAGACAACCTGATGCCCCACCCGAATTCTCGACATGTGCGCCACGTGTCGGTCGGCCAGATAACACCGTCGTTGTCACGGTCAAAGAACACACAATGCTGCTCTAGAACCTGATCCGGCGAAAGTCAGCTCCGTGCTGGTGGCGAGGACAACACCCAAGGCAGAACTTACAGTCTTCTTTCGATTCTTGTAACCATAAGGATCACTCTCTGATCCCACCAACGCCTCCGTCGGAGCAGCTATATTGGCACGAAGAGGCATACCCTTTCCCATTTCATCGCTCCTTTCATTGTCTGAAGCAGGCGGTGTGATTTCGGAAAACTCGCCATTTGCCTGCTCGGCGTTGTGTTTCCTCTGCTTCAACTCCAACTCCGTGCCCAGGATCGTCGTGGTCGCCATCGTGTAACAACAATACTCTCAACACACACACAAAGAATGACAGGATAAAAGGATTAAAGTCAAAGATACAACGATGAAGATGCTTGTTAGAGCTTTGCCAATATCGAAAAGGTACATTTACATTGTTGAACTTAGGCCCTGAACTAAAAACGTTGTGACTGGTCGAAGGACACAAGTCCCGAGCTAGTGACTTTGGCATTCGGCGGGGTGACATCATGACTGGAAGTGTCTTCGCCGAATGCCGACCTTGTGATTCGCATATATTATGTTCCCGTTGAGCTCTGCACATGCTTGCACGAGCAAGATTAACATTTGTTCGTATCGTGTCGTGTGCTTCTTCATTATCAGCTGCTGCAGCACTATTTGCATGTGAATATTAAACCTTCTCACAGGGATGCACAAGCAGGAGAGCTTCAGAACCTAGAAACTCTCGCGGTATCATAAACTTTTCGGCACCATTGCAACAACAGTCTCGTCGGACTCGATATGTTGTCAAGCTATTTCCTGAAAACAAGCAGTATATTGCCCTCGCACTTGAGTGCAAACACTATGTGAGTTCAAGAATATCAGCTCTTCATCACCACATTCTGTAACATATTCCGACGCTCTGTGGCCTACCATGCGATATCGTATCCATGCACATATTCATACTCCTGCTGCGCTTACTTGAATATCCATCCCTGCAAAAAGAGTAGCACAGTTTCGTGGAGCTGGTTATTGACGCCTGTTCAAGGTATAGCAACTGCTCAAAAGCTTGTGGATGAGTACCTGGATAGAAAATTGTGTGTCTCTTGTTTACTTCTGGATTATCCTTGCTCCTTCGTGCTGCCTTCCTCAATCATTCCTGGCGACGCCGCCCCCGCCCCAATGCTTCCTCTCAGACGGATTGTCATGAGCAAATATCTTGACTGAGTGAATTTCGATGAGTCAACCTCTGGGTCTACAGAACTCTTTCCTCTTCAGCTCCGAGGTTTCGTCTCGCCCATAGTCCTTTCGGATAGTGGATAACTGCTAGGTGGATAGCTAATGGAACCGTCATCGTCGTTCGAGCTCTTGCGCTGTAATGTTCTACCTCTACCGTGCATGCTGTCTTTTGAAGAGCCTCGTGAATGGCCTTGAATTTGGGACGGGAGCCAGGAAGGACATCGTCCGAATTGCAAGGTCTGAATACCAAAGTGGCTGTTCAGCTTGGCTAGGGATCCTCCATACAACGTCGATCCCTTCATGGGAGAGGAAGACCTAGCTCTAGTCGTGCGTCTTTTGCCAGGCTTAGGACAGCTTTCTGTGTCGTCGTTGTCACTCCTGTCACTACCTGCACCATCAGACTGCATGCGATCCCGACTACCGCTTCCAGCGACGATATTGACAATCCGAGGTATCAGGCTATGTCGTCGAACATTTGGTAGCTTTGTAGGTTTTGCAGTCCCGATGAACAGTGTTCTGGGCTCGTTTTCCTTGTCGATATCAGTAACATCGGTCTGTGCACTGAGAGACGAGGTTCGCTTGTGCTGGCTCTCTGCTGGGTGCTGAGAAGAACTTGGCACGGAAAGGCGCTGGACAAGGTCATTTCGAGGCGCAGAATTCGTCGTCGAATATCGCGTTAATGCCAGACCAATCTGAGAATGACTTGGACGATCGTCGCTGGTCTCGTGGCTACCATTGAAGCTTCCGTTAATTTCCGCAGGGGTATGAAAAGGATCGGAACCGATTGTTGTGACGGACAAACGGTATGGCGGCGGAACTGTGTAGTCATTGGTCGCCGAGAGGCTGTTAGCCTCTAACGACCTGTTAAGCATTCTGTTACCAGCTCTGTCAAAAAGAGCCGGGCCTGGCTCGCCCAGGCTGCTGTTTCGACTTCGTGTTGTACTTTGCGAAATTGCATTGGTTTGTCTCTCGCTGTGATTCACCTGAGCGGTTTCAAGGTCCTGCTTCGGAAGGTGGGTAGACCCAGTTGTTTGTGTATCAGCCTTCCACCTTTTTCCTGATCCGTTCTTTCTCTTTCTATTCCAGCCCTTACGGCGTATGAACATGAAGACGGCAAACAGCAACACTGCAGCACCAACCGATCCAACAACACTGCCAGCAATAACGCCTCGTCGATCTTCTTCGATAAGCGCTTCACCCTCGCACAAAGGGTCTTTTTCGCATTGTGTAGTGCCAAACTCCGTCGGCTCTGGCATTGCTGTACTCGGTAACGTGCCGGAAGCCAGGGGTGTTGTCGAGAGTGTGGGATTGCCTGCATTGCTAAGACTTAACGAGGTATATGACGGCTGCAGCGTCGAAGTCTGAAGCGACCCGGGCAAAGTAGTTGGAGGTATGAGGGTTTTGGTACTGATAGTTTCAAAAGAAGGACTGTCTGAGGCAGGCATTGGACCAGGCATCATATTCGAGAGTTCGAGCTGAGTTAGTGTTGACACAAACCATGAAGGAGCTGGGTCTTGTGCTGATAACGTTGCCGTGTGTGCTCCAAGCCAAGGCGTGGGACTCTCGTGTAGAGGAGGTCGTACATGTGGAGGAATCAGGCTTTCGATACCATGCATGCTGTTTGTTGGAAGGAGACTTTCGACCCCAACAGTCGTTTCTTTCAAGATACGTGTTGGCCGCCAAACTCGTGTAGGAGAGGTCTCGTTGCACGAGGAGGCTGATCGTTTAACGACATCTGGAAAAGTGATCAGGACGCCCATCTAGCCTGATTGCGACGCAGAGAGATTCAGCACGCTTGCAATGGGTGAGATGAGAGCTTCTGGCAGCGA
This sequence comes from Lithohypha guttulata, assembly GCF_036872675.1. Taxonomy (NCBI): domain Eukaryota; kingdom Fungi; phylum Ascomycota; class Eurotiomycetes; order Chaetothyriales; family Trichomeriaceae; genus Lithohypha; species Lithohypha guttulata. Next base: position 160,383 of record NW_027042752.1, on the reverse strand, counting down.
CAAATACGAGTCGTTTTGACTGAAAGGATTTAAGGTAGGTGACAAGATTGCCGTTGAGGAGTGATATGGGTTACTTGAAAACCGCTTGAGGCTGTCGCGTGCGCGATTCGTGAGGCGCAGAGGACGTGAGTAGTAGATGTAAACGGAATTTCTTCAAACGGGCTTCACTTTTCACTACCGAGTGATACCTGCCAATTGAGGCTTACCATAAATTTTAGTGCGGAAACCCAACCTTAGAAACATTGCTCCTGCCAACCTTCTGACATTATGAAACTCACTGTTACATTTGTATTATTGATTAGATATTACTAAAAAACGTACTGTTGATCATGTAAGCATAAGGGCTGCAACGTGCAGACAGAACTTACTGGTATGAACAAATATGGCACCTGTCGCTCGTACTCGGCCCAAGCTTCGCCATACTTGATGCGACATCTTTCGATGTCACGAAAAGCCCGATGCACAATCATACAGGCGAAAAATACAGGATAGAACCAGGGGAAGGGAGAGTTGAAACCAGTCACGCCCCCCCACGAAAGTGCAAAGAAAAGATCACAAGTGTAGTGTACTTTGCGAGCCTTGCCATCTAAAGGTATCGAGTTAGCACGCACACATATACAGTCGAAAAGCGTACTTACACCATCCGTCAGCAAGGAGGGGTCCGGCGTCCGACTTGATGATTTTTGGATTTTCGACATAGGCATATGGTAGAGGAGGGAATGTCCATCGATTAAAGTTCGAGCCAGAGAGTGACCCTCGAAACCGATTCTTCTGCCCGTTGCAAGTATCCCAGACCCAGTAGACGAGAACGTAGACGATGTGCCACGCAACCATGACGTAGGTGTTCCACTTATACTCATCGGGATGATGGTTGGCTAGATAGATTGTACAATGACAATAGCTCAGGGGCACACCTGCCATGTTCCAGAAGATAAGCATAAATCCCCATTTCTCATAGTACATGTCCCAGGTTAGAGGAATAAGCTCCTCGCCTTTCGAGCATGCGTTGGCATATAGAAAGTGTGCCATGAATAACAAGGATGCCTCAGCCGATACATAACCGTATCTTTCGTACTGTCGAGCACACATGCCGCAAGTGGTCAGATAAAGTATGTACCATGGTAATCGAACTTCGAAGAACATTTTGAAGTCAAGAATGCCAAACATTCTCGGATTGAGCTCCGCGCCCATAAAGAAGTCATAGATGTGAGCGCCAGTCATGCGATGTTGCTTGCCTCTATAAAGAGCAGAGATATACGCAACAATCGCAACGCCAAATCCTGAAAGTATGGCAACCGACATTATCGGCCCAAATTCGTCAATGATCGTGTATAGTGGAAACAAACCTGAAAAGTGTAGAGCAAAGGCAAGGACATTTGTTATCCACCACGAGGAAATGGCCGAGCAGTAGTAAGGTAAAGTCTGATTGTTGTTGTGAGGTAAGGGCTTGCCCTTCGTCCAAATACCGGGAGCGTAAATATACAGGAAGCCCTGAAAGACGAAGAAAACCCAATAGATTGTCCAAGCTTTGGCATGAGGAAACGCTCCTTCGTATGCGAGGTGGCACAAATGTCGCAGGAAGTTTGACATGCTCTGGTCAGGCTGTCGTTGAGGCAGATGTCCATCGTAATAGGTAGCGCCAATCCACATGTAGTACATCAACAGTGGAAACCCTACCATCATGGCGGACACACCTATCGACCCCCCAAAGTCTTTGCGATCCGAGCGATCGATCTTGGGGTCTGTACCAATTTCCCAACCATCAACGATTTTTGCCTTGCTTGCCTTGACGGCGCCATTGATAGGAGTGTCCGGGTGTGGGATATGTCCGTTGGCGAACCCATTTACTTGCTTTCCCGCCGTTCCATTCGGGGCCCCGTCAGCTTTGACATCTCGGTTGCGCCTTCGAGTCTCGGACCCGGGGACGGGCTCTAGGGTAGAGTCTTGAGCATCAGAGTCATCTGGCGTAAGTGCAAGTGATTTGCGCACTCTGATCTTCTTAGCTGGTCCTGGAGTCTCGACAAAACCGGGGTGCTCTGGCTTTCTGAAAGTCAAGGTTAGCACACGTACACGATTTGAAGAGAGTGACAAACCTGGGCGTTCTACCCGTCTGGCTGCGAGTCGTAATTGTCATTCCGAGCAGGACACGGGCGCCAAAGTCAGCCACGGAAAAGAATGAACGGCGAATTTGCCAGAAAATGAATGTGCAGACACAAAATGTGTTCTGAGATAATGTCAATGCGTTTCGAGGTTTAGTGCTTGTTGTTGCGAAAAGGAGCAACACGGCACATAATAATTTTGACTTTCTGGGTGGGCAGGCTCGGGTAACGCGGTACTAATCATTTGCGCAGGTCGAGTCCAAATTACAGCATATCTAAAAATCACGAGCTTTTCAAGAGAAAGGTAGTGATCAGTAGTGAGCAGGCTGCTGCTCGACGAATGTCTTCATTGTTGGTATCTAAAGGGCCAAAATCATTATGAGAATGCTAGAAACGGCTATCTATGCGCCTCGTCGCACATTCGTCGACATCAGCGTAATCTTCTTTTTCTTGTTCTTCTTACTGATTGGCACAACGTGCTTCGAACTGCCTTCTCCTGTGCTCGCTGCAACAAGGGCTACGGCATCTACCTCATCAAGTAAATCCCGCTCCCAATCCTGAAGCCATCCATCGTCGGCTGACTGCTGTGGACGTGTTACTGGCATATCTGGAGTGCTAGGTCCGATCATTGCGGTACCCCAGACAGTTCTTGGTCCTTCAGGACTCGTGCCAGGACTAGCTAATGTAGCAAAAGCAGATTGTGCTCGCTGATTGCTCCAAGGCGGCGTCTGAGCAAGGCCCTCACCATTACTCGGAGAGACGGCCATATTTTGCAGTGGCGTAAAGTCAGCCTCTGACAAACTCTCATTAATACTAGGTCTTTTGCGTCTGGTTGCAGCCCATCGGCGATCATCTTCTTCCTTCTCAGCTCGTAACCTGTCTCTTTCCTCACGAGCTTCCTTTTCGTGATTTCGCCGACGTCTGCGAACGATGTCCTCGTTGAACTGCTCCAAGATGCTGGGACTAATGATGTCTGTCCAGTCACATTCCAGCATACTCACCTCCGCACCATGTGGCAGGTGACCCATATACTTGGCACGTTTGCGTAGTTCGTCGTCGACAAGATGTCCAGTTGAAATGTGCTCTACCCGTGGCAGAATGGTTGATGGGAAATTTGCGAAATCTCCAAAGGCAGCCTTTAATACCCTGATATCGAGTGGCGATAGGTAGAAGTTGGGTAAAGCACCATAGAAATAGAACGGAGCTCTTGGTCTCGGACCCTGACTTGGACCTTCGCCAAATGATAGCCTAGCCATGCTATTGGTGAGCTCAGACCTGCTCCCATTTGTAAGCTGATCCTCGTCCCACGACTCCGGCACTTTCTCTACCTTGTCACTGGGTTGAGGCTGGACCGAGGGAGGATTTGGTAGACCTTGGATTCTTTGCTTGGCGTCCTTAATAGTGCTAATTGCTTTTCTGGTCCAGGTGGTATCATCGCCGAACATCAGCTCATCCTCTCTTTCTTGTTCCTCTAGGGCCAATATCTCTTGATCATATTGCTCAATCATGTATTCTTCACCAGCCTTCATGAAACGAGCATAGTCCATGATCTCAGCAATGTGGAACCAGGGTATATCTTCGTGCTGGCCATAGCCATCAGCTGCATCTCTAGGCAGTGCGAGGGTAGAACCTGGATGGCGTTTCAGCAACCGAAGCAAAACATCGCCACCTTCTCTTAGCATGCTAGCTTCTTGTCCCGAGAACCACCGGACAGGTCGAACCTCCGACGTGTAGATACTGTCTTCGCAGATTGGGCATTTCTTCCACCTCGCACGCTTGTCCGAATTCGGGGTCGTGTCATCAGTGGAGTGCATATAGCGGATTAGGCATGGGAGGCAGCAGATATGGCCACATTTGGCCATACGAGGAGCGACTGGAACCGAGAGGCAGATAGGGCAATTGGTGGACTGGGTATCAGCCGAGGCAAGGATTTGCAGGACAGCATCCCATCCAACGTGGACGTCGGCATCCACGGTCTGAGCATGATACTCACGATCAGGTCTTACGATGAAGCGATAGTTGGCATGCACGTATTTGGCTTTATCGACAGCATGATAACCAGATCCCAGGCCCCAAGTCTTGTTGTACCTCTGGTGGGGTCTGTGGTTGAGATGCTGAGGCTGGTATTGAGGCCTTGGTGGCAGAGAGAAATTCATGAGATGTGTGATCGAGGTCTGACCTTTGCGGCTATTGATTGACCTCATGGCAGCAATCTCATCCGCGGCACCATCATCTAAGATCTTTGCCCTCTTCTGTGCCTTGTTGGGCTTCTTCGACACTTGCTGACTGCGTGACTGAGCGGCTTGACGTGCTTGCAGACCAGGACCGTAGCTGCCGGAACTATTGCTTCGCTTCTGAGAGAGGTCGAGGCCGCCACCTGAAGATGCCTGGGAGTAATTTGTGGTGGCAGGTGATATCGAAGCTTTGTTGGAGGGAGTCAGAGAGGTGGCGGAGCTCATTGTTGCTAATGGTCTGAACCGGATGTCGAAATCGTCTCTTCAGGCCACTGAACTGTGGGCCTGAGTCCTCGACGTGTAGAAAGACTGCGACGTATATACTGGTGGCAGTGAAAGCAAGGCCTCATCGTCGAAGCGAGGGTGGTTGGAGTGATGAGTCGAGAGTAATGGAGTAGTAGCCATTCGATGACTGCTCCTCGCCCCACTCTCCTTCAAATGCAGACGAAGCCATGTCACCGAGTTCGTGCCTAAGGCATCAAACTACTCGGAGCCACCTCGCGGCAACAATTGGAGGCTGGAGCGCTTTGGGGTACCGCTGCACGCCAATAGTAGTGCTAAATTAGCTTTGTAAATGTCTGGCTGTAAGTCACGCCGTAGAAAGATTCACAGCACGCAGGATAGATTATCAAACGCATCTCTACTCTCAGGGTTGTTGTAATCATAGAGGCACTGCCCTCGCAATCTGAATCTCTCTACTCAGAGCCTCACCGTACAGTCCTGGCGTGCTGACACGTCGAGCTGTAGCGACGACCTCGCGTACCCTCGTACCTCTTCCACGTACACGCTCGAGTCTCGCGATGAGCTGAGGCAACAAGAGCTGCATACTATTTCACTACAACTCAACCGAAGTGTCAGCCTTGCGCCCAAAGATAAGCACCATCATATACAACTGATGTCGTGGTTGTCAGAGTAGGCACTCTGCCTGCCTACACCAGTCCAACATGAATCCCAATATGCCCTATGGACCACCCCATCGGCAACGACAGCATGATATACCACCTTATGGTCGGCCTCACATGGGTCCGCACCCCGGCTATCCTCCTTACTACCCTCCCATGGGACCCATGATGCCGCCATATTCACACTACCCACCACCACCACAGCAATGGTACCCTCCACAGTACCCATACGTACCGCCGTATCATCCGCCTCGCCAACCATACTACCCGTCCTCGATGCTGCCACCTCCTCCTGTACAACAGCCGCATCAAGGTCCCTTGGTGGTTTCCTCACATCCGTCAATGCCACAGACCGCACGTACCTATTCTCAGCCGCAGCCAAACTCTCCTGCCTCACTGAGGAGGCCGAGCATGGCTTCGTCTGTGTCTCAGGTTCAGGCAGAGACCCCGCCCTCGAGGGCTATGAGCCAAGTTAGCGCAGTGCAGGAAAGGAGAGACGAGTCGCTCGCAAGCCCTGCAGTCAGTGCTGCTATTCAAGATCACACTGTGCCTACGAATACCATCTCCAATACGGAGCCTTTCACTCCGCCTGTAAGTCGTCCTACGCCTGCCTATTCTCAACTAATTCCATACAGTTACCTTGGCTATCAGTACCCGGCGTAGATTTTCCGTCTCGAGCAATGCCCGGGACACGCAAATTGCTTCGGTCTCAATTACTGCAACCGCTCTATTTCCCTCCTGAAACTGCACCACTGGATCAGCCTCCAGTACCAGAATCGAAGCAAGTGCAAGAACGTGATATCCACGTATCAGTTCGAGCTCAGCTCCAGGACACGGCCACGACCCATGCAGAAGCTGGCTCTACCCAACCATCTGACACACAATCAGATCAGCCATCGACTCAACCTACGACGCCTTCTTCAGCTGTGCCATCAATCAACAAGTTAAAGCAGACGCCGACTCAGCAAAAGGCAGCCCGAGGTTCCGTTCCAGTCGTGCCAGTTATACCTGCTATACCAGCCAGCCCCACAACTGCAAGGAAAATACACCGTGACTCGGTCACGTCTGCTAGGTCGAGAACTGACTCGGAGGTCGCGGCGTCTACACCAGTGGCTGAGGTACAAACAGAACCAAACGTTGAAGCAGCACCAGCTCCCCCACCAGTTCCAAAGTCCTGGGCAGATCTGGTTCGAAAACAGTCTGCAGGCAATGCAGCTACTTCAGCTAGTGGTGCTGTTCTACCTGTCATTAACGGGTTGGCACCTCCGAGGAACGAAAGTCTCGGTGAAGTCCTTGGCGAAATTAATGTCGCAGACGTACCTTCCAAAGTTGCCTTTCTACGACCCAGAGGTCTAGTCAACACTGGAAATATGTGTTATATGAATTCAGTATGTTGCCCGAATCATTGGCTTGCAACACACGCTAACTATCTGGACAGGTTCTTCAGCTTCTTGTCTTTTGCACACCTTTTTACGATTTCTTGGATAGGGTCGCCTCGAAGGCTGCTCATGCCTTTAAAAGCACAACCCCCCTAGTTGACGCCATGTGAGTTCCTTTCCTGTTCCACCTCCTCGCTGCCGCTTACGTTTGCCAGGATCATGTTTATGCGAGAATACCCTGCGATCGATACAGCTGCTACTGTGGAGCAGCTGCGTCTTCGCCTTAAGCCCGAGGACTTTGAGAAGTATGGAGACTCGCTTCGCCCGGACTTTGTATATGAAATCCTGAATAAACTTCCCCGATTCCGTGATATGAGAAGAGGCCACCAGCAAGATGCTCAGGAATTCCTTGGCTTTCTCCTAGAAGAACTCCATGAGGAATGTATTTTGGCCATGCAACGGACCAGCACCAATGCTAGCTCCGGGCGCTCTACACCGGTCGGTAGTGTTTCCAACATGTCAGAAACCCCTGATGCACAGGATGGTTGGCTTGAGGTTGGGCACAAACAAAGATCTGCCATCACGAGGTCGTCTGGCGCAACTAATGCTGACTCGCCGATCACAAATATTTTTGGTGGCAAGCTAAGATCCGAGCTCAAAGTCGCTGGGAACAAACTCTCTGTGACTTTAGAGCCGTACCAACCACTTCAGTTGGACATTGGCTCTCCACAAGTATCAAATATTATTGATGCCCTTAAAGGCCTAACCAAGCCTGAGAGCATGCAGGGCGATTTTCACTCTGCCAGAGGTACCAAAACCACAGCCACAAAGCAAGTGTTCATCGAGACACTTCCTCCAGTTCTGATACTGCACCTGAAGCGGTTCCAGTATGACTCTTCCACCAATCGAGCTGAGAAGATATGGAAGAAGGTTGGCTACCCACTCGAACTCGAGATTCCAAAAGAGGTATTTCCACCCACTGCGAGAAACAAATATGCTGCCCACGGTGGACTACCCAAATACAGGCTCACTGGCGTCATCTACCACCACGGCAAGAACGCCAACGGTGGACATTACACCGTCGATATCCGTCGCCAGGACGGTCAAGAATGGATTCGCATGGACGACACAGTCATAAGAAGGATCAGAAACGAAGACGTAGCGAATGGAGGATCTGAAGAAGATCCAAAGGTCCTTGCGGCTGCATTGGAGCAGCACAAGAAGCAGGCAATGTCAAGCAACAATCGCTTCGAGAACATTGAGGCAGATCAGGAAGAGGACGATGTAGGGCCTGCTTGGAGTCAGGTAGCCAATGGACATGGCAGATCGAAGTCCACAGCAAATGCAATAATTAACGGCAATGCCACACCAGCCAAGGATGTCTCAGGGCCACAAACGCCGAGGTACCGAGAATCTGTCAAGGACAACAAGGTGGCGTATCTCCTGTTCTACCAAAGGATCAATATCTGAGATGCCTATTGAGTGGATCTATGCTTGACGTGGGTAGAATCGCGAAGAGATGCCAACTCAATATCGATGTGAGGACGATGTAGATAGAGATGTGATGACCTTCAAGATCACGTTTGTCGTTGAGCGCGATATGACGTGCTACGAAGATGCTCACATCTACATGAAATGTAATACCTCTGTTAATTTTGCGAACATTCTGCTTTGTTTGGAAAGTATCTGAGCCGAGATTGCACCTGGTTGATAGAGATGACCAAGGCCGCCCGACGACCAAGCTTCTTTTATCCTCGATACAGTCTGCACTACTAAACTACAACCTAGCCTGACGTGGGAGACCACCATCAAGACCAGCGTCACCACCTCGATGAGCGCTCGAAAGTATGGTTTCTGCCAGATAACCCCGAGCCTGTTTGGAACATGACGAGGTCTCGTCGAGGCACTCAAGGCGACAAAGAACACAAGGAGAGCTGGGAAAGATGGACAAAGGCCAAAAATGGTTGATTGTGTTGTTCTCGATGCAACAATCGTTGCGAAATAATGGCGATCACAATCATACAACACTCTATCTTTCCCTTTGTGCTTACTGAGATAATACACATACCTCCCTCTCCCTCCGCTCATCTGATCTGGCAATCAAACACCTAACCAGCTCTGGAACAGAAGAAGTATACTTGACAAAAAACTAGTATTGCTTCTCGAAACCATGCAGCTAAACATTTACGGAGCTCAGTGCTCCATTCATATCTACAACTACGGTGAGAACCAACAAGCACATGGTCAGGAGCCAAAAGCAATATCTAACCCATCTCAGAAGGTGGCTGTTGAACAGCCGCAACTTACCGAAATGGCTGCTAATCTATCGAGTCAACCTCAGACCCCCCGAACCGTTTCGTTAACTGTACCATCATCCGTCTCAGCACCATCATTGCCAGCTGTCGGCGAGAACGCAACAGCAACACTTAGGTCCCCAAGTCCTCTCACATTAGATGCTTCGCCATCTCCTATATCTTTGCCGTCCATGGAACCCTTAAGCACACCATTGCCACCTACATTCAAAGTGCCGGACACTCTTCTCCCGCTCAAGAAGGCCACATTCCCTCCTCCCCCAAGGTACATACCCGCAATCCCAATCGAGAAAAACGGCCGCATGATCTATCGTCCCACACGTCCGCCAACAGTCCCCAAGAATAATTCTGGCTTCGTTGCATCCCTACTGAAAGACAACAAACGCTTGCGGGACGAGCGAGACGACCTCGAAGACGAACTCGAAGAACCCCGAAAAAAGTTCGAGGACCTAGAGGATAAGTGTACAGACCTAAAAGCCAAGTTGAAAAGGGAGCAAGACAAATTCGACAAGCTGGAAAAACAGCACTTTCGAACTGAGAAAATTCAAAATCCCCCAATGGAACTGGAAGAAGATCTGGAAAAGGAGAGGCACAAGACTGCTGATCTTGGTGAGAGGATCTCGAAGTTGCAGAATTTGTTACGGCAGACGTTTGCGAAGCTTGAGGAGAAGGTCTGTCCGAATTGCCGGCGGCCGAGCAGTACTATCAGTAGCTCCGAACCTGCTGCTGAAAAAGAAGATCGTGCTGATCAGCCAGGATACAAGCGCACCTTCCACGGGGCCTCCTTCCATTCGAGCTCTGTGTCATGTGCTTCTGGCGCCGCGTATGAGAGTTCTGTAATGGACGTGATCGATGAATATCACAGTGGTAGTGATACAGATGACGAAGAGCTGGAGGCTGTCAAGAGCCCGCGACTGGTTGTTGAAGTTGCAGTGGGCGTTGCTGGAGACCTTGAGGATGTCTGCTTCTGAGGGGCATTGTAAGCTGATCTTGCAACCCATTTTGTTTTTTCGTACATAATAATCATATGAACATCTCCAATAACCTCATTCACTTCTTGTAAATCCACACTCTCTCGGTTTATTGTGACTGCATGTGTAGCCTATTTGGTTCTCTCGCCAGCACAAGCTGGCATCGTCACAAATCTGAAATGCCTGCTTATGAGCTGTGGAAGTTTTCTTTTGGAAGATCCTAGGGGCATTTCTGCACCGAAACTAAAGGAGCTAGCTCAGTGCTCGGAAATACCTTCTGCTGTTGACACAGACACCAAGGACCCGGTTCTTCTGTGAGGCCCCGCAGTGTCAGTTCATCTGCGACATGCTAGTCAGTACGTAGTATTAACATCTTTGGCGCACCAACGTTTGGTGATCCCGTCTATAGATCGATAGATTGGTGAAGGTCCTGCTTGGATATAGTCAGAGCTCTGTCGAGCGATCTTGTCACGCTTCTAAGCTGTAAGAATTGGGTCGAGGAGGGAGAAGGGAGTGGAAAGGCACGTTCATCGGTCTTGCGAGGGAGCGAAGATAGACGGCGTTGGTGGAACTTGCAGAATTACGGAAAGGTTCTGATTCAGGAACCGACGCCACTGTAGTCTTCGGAACTGTTTGTCCGCCTATGTAGTCAGCCAGCACAATAGCTTGGAGCCTCAGATGGTATTGGATCGCCGTTCTTCGAGTCGTCCTCAGGTTGAAGAAGAACTTCTCTGTGTACCTCGGATAGTCAAGTACGTTGTCGGGGTACAGCTTGCGCTTTGTCACAAACAACGTGATCTTCTATATTGTGTCCGCTGCAAATAATGTTGCTACATTATACTACACAGCCGCACCTGACTTCCAGAACTCCGCAGCAGGAACGCTCAATCTTAAACTGGCAATTTGAAGCTCTTCCCTTGCAACACCTTCGTGTAGTAGACCCAGAAGAAATCACTGTACAGGACTGTCTGTACAATACCAGCCAGCACTGGTATCGTATCAAAATGGTGATTTTCAAAGAAATACCTGTAGATCCAGTTCGGAATGTATAGTGTTCTGTAGATTCCAAGCGCAAACAAATAATGCGTTGTGATCGTTTCTGCTTCACCTGTCCTTTGTAACATGAATAGCTGTGGCAGAATAGCGACTGATTCAAGCCAGAGCGAGAAGGCCCATAAAATCTCGGAGACCTTGTACTCGGGTGGAAAAAGAACTGCGAGGATGACACTGCCACCTAAGAGGTAGATCGCGCGGAAGGTGTCGAGGTTCGGATCGTGTGTGGGCTTGTAGTCGTTCAACATGAGGTAAAGTATATATCCTTGCGATGCAAGGAAGACAATCTTGAGGGAGGTGTTCCATGCGGAGGATGTAAACGACCAGAACAAATCTGTAGGAATGTGAGAGGCCGTACACAAACTGCGATGTCTGATCACGGTCTAGCCGTAAGAGGACTGACTGACCTAGATATCTTGTGACATAGACGAGGAAGTAGAGTGCTTGCGACTTGAAAGATATGCCCTTAGCTGACTGTAATGAGTGTTAGTATAGGTAACTCAAGTCCTGCTGAACTGGGATTTCCGCACACTTGAGGATTTCATCTTCTGTAGCAGTATGAGGATCGAGGCAACATGTGCCAGATCAGCTAGTAGGGTCAGTATATCAACACTCGTCCATCACTGTCCCGAGACGCACCTGTAATTCTGAACAAATTCATGGTGTGAATTGAGCAGCCGAGCTGCAAGGTATTGATCACTCCAGTGCGTACGAATATGAATGAAGGAAACCGACCACCGTAACACAATCGTAACCCGTTTTCAACTCACGTCAACAGCAGTTGACATGAACATAGGAATGTTGAATGTCCGTCACAAAGAGGACAACTTTCCTGAGCAAACCGAGCAAAAGATTCAAGCATGGGGTTCTTTGATGCCTGGAATGTATCGAAGCCAGGCATCATCCGGAGATCGAACCAAAAAGGGGCAACGAGGTGCACATTTGTGCGGCACACGGCTCTATTCATTGATCTACCAATAACGCTCTTACCACAACTCACCCAGAAGGTCCAAGGCGCGTTGTGGCCTCATAATACTAAGTCGAGCTCTGTTGACGATCTCCCCCTTCGCTCACGTGGTCTCAGCTTTTAGAACGACCTCAGTCCTTGTCTCTTCTCACATCCGCTGTCTATCTAGCCCTGTCTGCTCTACTGGCAGTTCACCTAGCCCTTCATTTTTTTGTCTTCCATCATTTCTGCTATGCTTTGCTATGCACTTTTGTCTATATCCGCCCTTCCCGAATATGAATGCTTGTTATACAGTATGCCTTCCCCACTATGCAAAACCCGAAAAAGAAGCAAATGACCTGCTTCGAAGGTGTGAGTTTGTGTCTGGCGATAGAGACCGTTGGAGACCCATATGTTTAGGACTGTCATTAATTATAGTAATATTCAGCCTGCTTATATCGTGACCGATGGCTGGACGCTGGCCGCGAACTCGTTGGCGACACGTTGCTGATCGCCGTTAAGGGTATTGTGGACTGGCCCGAAGAAGTTGGACCGTACGCGTTTATGCTGTTGACTGTCGAAAACGACGACGTGGCTGTGGCTGAAGTCGGGGAATACATACTTTCGTATGCTGGCTGAGGAGGGTGAAAATCACTGAGCCAGCGGTTTTGGCTCTGAAACACAGGGCTCCCGTGAGCAAGCTGCATCGGCATGTCTACCATCTCGTTCTCCCGATTGTTCGCCACGGACTGCCTTCTTCTCTTGATTGGAGACTCCGTTTCTTCTGCACCATCATCGTCGATCTCAGGCGGGCTGTTCTGTTCTTCTGGAGAGCTTCGGTTCAATCCTCTTCTGATCTGACATGTTGGACAAAGTTTAACAAAGCGAGAGATAAGTTCTTTCGGTACCCTAAAATTATCAGTTTGGCTGCTTAGACACTGGAAACTCTTACCATGAATAGACTCTCCTAACTTGAGCCGATGTCTTGTCGCGTCCACCATGGGAGCACTTCTGATGAGCTCGAGTCAAAATTTTGAATAGCTTTTCCCGAATAGCAACAGGTTTGTTTTCATGGCAGATCTTTCTGCGCGCCTGGGCAAGTTAGTCTTCTTCCTGAGACGATGCTTGGCCACACTTTACGTGGGGAACACTCGGGTCAGTCGGCTGCAACTGGAACATCTTCTTCACCCAAAACCTGATCTGTCAGTGGATGCTGCCATACAACAGGAACGCGTTGACGTACCGAAATTGTGCAGACTCTACTGCTGTTGTCTTCTTATCCAGAAGCACTGTCTTGATGTTGGTCGCTCGACGTGCGTGGATGAGTGCCTTGTCTTGTTTCTTCGGAGAAAGTTGTGCAACATAACTGCGAGTTTGGAGTCAGTCGTGGTCTCCATCCACACTTCTTATGCTTGCCTCTTCATGAGATCATCGAAATCTTCGACCTTTGGGTAGCCTGATAATGGCGGTTCAATGGGTTCAGAATACATCGTATCTCGGTTCACTGAATCCTGTTCCTCCGTATCCAGCAAACCAATGTCGAAAGCCATTGATGTCCTGACATGAAGATGGGAAGAGCACTGAGACTGAGCCGATGGAGGAAAATAGCCTCGAGAGAGTACCCTAGGCTGGGACGGCAATGTGGCACTTCGAGGTGGCGGTCGTACTGAATACTGCATAGACGATGAGGTTGAGCTCGGCCAGTGTACAGCCGTTTGAGCACTGCTCGAGGACGGGAGATACGAATAGCTCGGATAGGTGGTGGTGTACGGTGAGTATTGTGCTTGGTGCCCATTTGTTATGTAGTTGACACCAGCTGATGCTGGAAAGATAGGCATACTATTGTGCTGTGGTGGGAAATATGTCACCCAGTCGTAATTAGGGTTTCCTGGGGGATGTTCTCTCAGTGCTCGAGCCTGTTGCAGGCGATCAGAGCCTTCCATTCAGTAGTGCACAGCGTACCGAGCCACATACGTTAATGTTGGCGACCAGTATACCATAAGGACTTAAACTGGTGAAACTAACACAAGAGCCACAATGTTTCCTCCTTTAAGCTCTTCTGATGACAGTGGCACTCGCTACTAAGCTAAGGGAAACAGAATCTTGTGTCTCAGCATGTACTTAGGACATGTACCTGATCTAGTGCGTTCGAGAGGATGGATATTCTCTACAATGACTTGGTCCATTGGGGACATGACATCCGCTGTGTACCAGCGAAATTTAGCCTATGATCTAGGCATTGAAGACCTGTCGTACTGCCAAGCATGATCAGGGCGTGGGTCGAGCATGTGCTGCTAGTGTCTGTTCTAATCTAATAACCCCCTGGCTTGATCCTGATGATATACTGAAAGCAGTATGCCATAAAGCCAATAGGCCCTGCAATCCTGGCTTTTCGATGTTATCCAATCACTTCCTTCCACAAATCAATTGAGGAAGAGTTAGAAGGCTAGTGGCAGTCTTTGTAGCTGACAACCTCAACGCACAGGGACAAACCTAAGATGGTAACGTATGTGCCCTTGCAGCAGTCGCGTCTTCCGCAACACAAGGCATAGACAGAGCCTGGGATACATGTACTTACAGCGAACCGTTGTCGTTGATAGCTTCAGCTGGTCGAACATGAGAGATACTCTGCATGTGGAATGCCTGAGAGTTTGGGATGTGCATACCTTGGTATAACGTGTTTGAGCGACAGGTCTCGCTCGGATCGACGGAACGGTAGGGGCAAACGATACTGCAAGACATAATTGCGACTTTGCTGCTCGGCCACCAAAAATGTGCAGTTACATGTTGGCAACCGCGAGCTGGAGCGGAACAAGGATATCCGAAGCCGTTCTCGCAGCTGTTAGTAGGAGGAACATACGTATTCTTGGATCGGCCACGATCTGGAAACCACTATTCAGTCGCGAAGTCCAACGCACCTGACGAGTGTTTCACTTTGTGTAACAAGACAATATCAGATTCGCTACCGAGCAAGGGTATTGCTGCAGTCCCGCAACACATGGAAGATCCAGTCGCGGAGAGAGGAGGTAGCTTGTTTGCGTTTGCTAGTCGCGTATTCTCGTACCTGCAAGCGTGCGCACCTTCAACATTGTTGGGATGATAACTTGTTGACTCGTCACAGAGTGGTCGAAGAGATGATGGTGGAATGCAGTAGATCAAACAGAGCAAACGATACGTCAAAATCCGGTAAAGATACAGTGATCCGAAGACGCTGTACTTCAAGTTGTTATGTACAATCTTGTGCTCTCACAGTGCTGTCAGCATATCGATACAACGTCAGTACTTTCTTAGTACTTTGAGAGCATCAGGGCAACCTCATTTCTTGAAGACTGCACTTTGGACAGTCTGCCGCCTTGTGTGTTTCGGGTTATTGTCGGACCACGACTCTTACCAGCACAGATCCGGTCGTCGTTGGATTGAGCATAAGATGTCCTCAAGCTTCCAGAAACGGTATGGTTTCATGCGTAGGTCTTAAACTTGTACTCATCTAGAATGCATGGTCAAAAGCAGTGTACGTATCGATACATGGTCTTTAGAGACATGAATGGCGTGCGATCTAGGCAGATGGAGCTACAGTGCTGCCTATCCTTCTGATTGGAGGTGCTTGTCCGCCCGTGAAGAGCTGTGCAACAACGCGAAGAAGGTTAAACAGCCACGTCGAAGGAGGCTTAGCGCCAGTTGACCACGTAGATATGGATCCAGAGAGTCTTAAGATTTGCTCTATTGAGGATGCCAAAAAGCGCGAGCAGGTCTCTCTTCTAGCTGGCAGTCACATACCGAGATACAGAGGCTCTCGAGAAGAAAGCTCTTGTTAGACATGTCAGAAAGAGAACAGGTACATAGTGTTGCATCTCGTGGTGCTGAACGCCTAAATGAATAATAGTCTCTTTTCTGAAGTTCGAACCTGAGGCCGGAGAATTCGCTTGCAGCGATATCGCTTAAGATGCGTCTCCAGCTCATGTCGGCAAGCAATAGGTCTAACCCTGAACTCGAACGTGCTTTGTACCAGTTCAAAGCAAGGGGCGTGAATTCGGCTACTGTAGAGAAGTTCAAGAAAGTGCGGACACTGCCATACTATTCTGACGATAAATTGAGCAGCACACGATGTCCTGAATGACCACAAATCGCTCATCGGTAGCGTTGCGATGCTATAGACGCGTTGAATCGAGGACGAAGTCTGGCTGTCAGCCTAGAATTGTGACTCCATATTGGCCGGTCAGGCTAGAAGACGGCGATAAGACCGTGTACTGAGTTCACACAATAATGCAATCCAATGGCACATTCAGGGAGAGTCTCCGGATCTTGGCGGCTCCAAGCAGATATCAGTGTCAGGGATGGAGGCAGAGGAGTGCGGACCTCATAGTGTAGACTGAAAACAGGTTACAAAGCTTAACTTGTCCGGTGAATGCTGGCCTTGAGCTTGTTTAGGCATTCAGTTCAGGGTATAGGGGAGGCAGAAGCGCAGGCAAAACGCGAGAGTCAATCGTTGATCAAGTCTTAGTCCCGCGCACACCGTCTCTCTGCGATAGGCATCGTCCTTATCTAGGAATCTGGCTGCAAGAAGTCTGGACAGACATCGAGGTGGCGGTTCCACTATATCCCGCGTCTTGAACAATCAATAGCCCTAGCATGCGGGAACCTGGCAGGGACGAATTCGGCGACGATTTGCCAGTCCGTTGTTAGGTGTGACTGACATTGTGCCAGGTTGTGCAAGTACAACGTTGCCCCACGAGAGTGAGGTGCTGTTGTGGATACCACGTTTTCGTAACACGTCTTGATTGCGCTACGGTTGGGGGCACGCAGGTGAGGTCGAGCCAGACGCATATATCCTTACCGGCTGACACAAAGATGTATGTCTTGATTGTGAGGCAGAGCGCAAAGTCCAGCAAGGCTGGCTTGCGTAACACTTCGCTTGATGCAACGACCCTGTTGAATTACTAATACATCACTAAGCTTTGGGTGAGTGCAATGCTAGAGCTCGTCGTCCTCTGACGCAGTTTCATCGTCGGCTTCCTGATCATCACTGTTCTTTCGATCAGGGTTGGTTGGTGCTGCAGTGGCTGTTTCCTTAGCTCGTAATTCAAATGGCAGGTCTCTTGGCGGAGGAATATCAAACCGTTCTCCAGGAATCTTGTTCGTTCTAGGAGGACTGCCTAGTGGCACATCGTCATCACTCTCTGTTTCAGCCTCTGATTCTGACCTACGGGCCTGAACAGACTGTTCTTCTGAAGACTGCCTCTCCTGTGCATCGGTATCCATTGGCTCGAAAGCATCAGATTCTGAATCAGGCTCCTGTAAGCCTTGTGCTGTCGTAGCTTTCCGTTTTCGTGAGCTGTGGGAAGCATCAGTGCGAGCTACGGTGGTGCCTGTTGCCTCTTGCTCAGCAAGCTGACGCTGCTGCACACGTATGCGTAATTTCTTCTCGTTGAGGAGTAAAGTGAACTTGGATAATAATTGTCGCTCGTGCTCTTCTTTGGCCCTAATCAGATCCTGTAATTGTGTCTGTAGTGATTTGACCTTTTGTTCGGCAGTCTGAAGGCACTTCTGATGCTCGGTCGTTTGATCTCGGAGCGAATCGCGATCAGTGATAGCCTGGCTGGTCCACTCGAAGAGGTTTACGTCTTCGGTATCTTCAGTGTAATCAAGTTTGATGGTGCCATGAGTGTGCTTGATGCCTGAGACATCTGTCGATAGAGTGATGGCCAGGCTTGATTTGGAGCCTCGAGCGAGTATTCTGCATGTGGTTCTCAAGATATTGCGATCTTCGGCTGCCAGTGAATTCGACGCTTGGGGAACGAGTGCACTAAGTAACTCAGCCTTCCACTGTTCACACGAACCAGTATAGTGCTCGTCTTTGAGCCTATCTATCTTTTTCTCTCTGACTGTTGCATGTCAGCAGACTTGGGCGTCAAGAACGTGGAAACACAGCTTTTTGTCAAGACGATCAACACTCACCTTTAGCGCGATAAGCTGATTCTCCATCAGTTGCGATTAAATCAAGATCTAACTGCTCGCCTCCGACCTTGCGCGATACCTTAAGCAGAACCCAGTCGGAGGACTCAACAATAGGAAACTGTAGAACCCAGTTGTCCATCTGTAAAGCTTAAAAGATAGCTGCGGGCGTTACAATATTCAGCGAGGCTCAACATTGAAATTGTCCAAGTCAAGCCAAGAATGCTGCCTCGATCAGCGCGTGGCTAGCGTGGTAGATCGTCTTTAGCGCGTTCGAGCGCGACTGCTCAGTCCATCGCAGCTGCAAGACCCACTTCTGACCCAGTTTTGATTCGCTCCTGCCCATCTCTACCAACCTCATTCAAATTATTGCACAGTCCGACCATGCACAGGAATGAGTGAAGGCTTGCTAGCCATTTGAACCTACGTGGTCTGTATCAGCTTCTCGTGAGAGAACCTTCAGCAACATCTCCGTGCGTGCAAGCAGTCGCTTTCCATCACGGTGGAAGCGCATCTGCGAACACCATCTCCTGGAACTTCTCGGACGATACTTCACCAGCTAAGACGGTCCTGCGAACAAGCTCGACTCATAGCTGATCGCAAGGAACGTGCAGTCTACAAATATCGCTTCGGTAAACACTGGTGCAGGTCTAAAAACCTGAGATGGAGGTCGCTGGTCTCAAGAACATGAATAGTAGCCCGGATGTGGAAAATTGGGACGACGACGACTTTGACACCTCTGACAATATCCACCTCAGAACAGCTTCTGCTGCAACCTCTGTTCTTTCACATCCACAACTCAACCACAGAGACTCAACCTCGTCTCGGCTATCCATTAGGTCCGACTCGAACCAAGGCGACGAGCATTGGGATGTGTTAGTTGACGAGCAATCGTCTGTAAAAGATGCTTTAACCATAGCTAAGAGCAAAGGTATTCCTCTGCCCTCGAACCTTCCTCGTTCGGCCCTGGAAGGTGGCACTATCAGACGCCTAGGTGGGAAAGTCGTCAAAAAAGCTATAGCCGATGACTGGTCCGAGGATCTCGACTTCGCAAGTGCTCCTACACAACTACGTCTTACAAAGCCAGAAGAGCGTGATCTGTCAGAAAGTTTGCGGCAAATAAGCGCGGCTTTCCATGCAAGCCCCAAGAGTCCCGAGGAAAAGAATATTCTTGACACGATCAAATCGCCCAAGTCACGCCTTGCTGCCACTCCTCTTAGCCTAGAGAATTTTCGCGACGTCGATGAGGACGCGGATTTTAGAGATGTGCCTACTATAAGAGTTGCAAAGCATAGGTCCCCACAAAAGTTACAATCCGTACAAACAGCTTCAGTACAGCCAAGTCCAGAGGAGCTTGAAGATGGCTTGGAAATACCTTCAGATGGCAAACTCCGCCTCTCCACTAAGAAGTTGAGCCCCAGAACACCTTTGACCGTCGATGATTTTGACGCCGAATGGGCTGAAGGCAGCCTCGGCACCAGACATGCTGGCACACGAAGAGCGGGCATGTCTAACCGGAGTTCTTCGATATCAGCGATGAGCCCTAGTGTTTCCAGTGCCTTTACCGCAGAGAGTGAAGAAGACGGTCTAGACGGTCTGGTACTACCTCAAGGTCCTGTAAACTTCAATGATATCTTGAAAAGGAGACAGGACTCCGAAAAAGAGAATCTCGCTCCACAGCAATTTTCTTCGCCACAACAAACCAAACCTACACAAACACTACTGAAAGAGGAAGACTGGGCTGAAGACCTTGTGATACCGAACGGAAAAGCTTTTGACAATGCTCGCCTCACCCTCCACCGTAACGTCAAGGTCAAGAACCAAAGGTCCACCAGTCCAAGCAAAATCAAGACTACAACTCTGAATTTCACCTCCAGCAAAACACCTGGCTCAATGCCTAGACCTCGTTTCGGCTTTGGTAATGAGAGACAGGAGCGTCCACGATCACATCTGGAGCCTGTATCCGAGACTGGTGCTCCTATACAACGATACCAGCGACCCACGTCGAGGCTCGGTCACAACACCAATTCATCGATTTCGAGCATTCCTGCTCCCGCCACTCCCACTCCATCAACACCTAGCCGGCGTGACCTTAGGAACGCTACTTCGCGGATTGATATGCGCCATCAACCTCCAACCACAACGAATGCACAATTGCTACGTGCCAAGAGATCAATCCCTACCATAGACAGCATCAGCTCTCCTACTCGCAGCACTTTCAACCGTCCTCCCTCCCGCCAGGATGGCTCGAGTAGTAGGCTCCGACCACGATCACCTGAGCGACCTGAGTCAAGACTCGGCATCGACAGAAGGAATGCTCCTTTTCTGCCCGCTGGGGCATCTATCTCTCAGTCTCAACACGTCAGTATCAAGACTTCTGCGCCTCGCAGCATACGGAGGAACGATTCAGATGGATCTGGCGAGCACATGACTGCTGCTCAAAAGTCTCTGTCACGACTTGCAGGAGTCCGTCCACAAACTCCGGGTAAGGGAAGGTCGGATTACAGTATTGCCGAGCTTGCTGCACAAGCAAAGAAGACGATGAACAAACCTCTTCGTCGACGCAACTGGGGAGATGGTTCAGAGCTTGAATCCTTTGACGATCTGCCGACTTCTGTTACTGCTGAAGCTAAATATACAAAGTTGCCAATCGCTCGTGGTCCTCCCAGGAGCCTGCGTAGCAAGATCGGTCAGCAAAGTCAAGCCGCCATGTCGAGCACCAGCCTTGTCTCAGTCAGAAGTGGCACTGAGACACCTGTCCCGACCACACCGCTTTCGCCACCACGACTTCATGATGCACCTGCGCACCATCCTTTCAGCAACATGCCTAGATTTGCACGCGATACTGCTGCCTCACGTATAGCTCGTGAACAGACTCGTTCATTCAGCACGACTTTCCACAACATGCGAGGTGAGCCATTACAACCAGTGTCCACTAA
Source organism: Lithohypha guttulata (assembly GCF_036872675.1). Classification (NCBI taxonomy): domain Eukaryota; kingdom Fungi; phylum Ascomycota; class Eurotiomycetes; order Chaetothyriales; family Trichomeriaceae; genus Lithohypha; species Lithohypha guttulata. The sequence goes on along the minus strand of NW_027042752.1, from coordinate 139,596 downwards.
CGCCAAGGCGACAATAATATCGAAGCCGACTTATGGTAGTTCTCTGCGACGGAAGAAGCCCGTACAACAGAAGCCGCATCTGATCAAACCACTTGGCGGCGAATACAATCGACCAAAGGAAGAGAAGGGAATGTACTACAACCCAGTCCTTTGCCGATGGGAAGGTAATGACACAGCTCTTGCGCCCTTCGACGTTCCCGACTTTCTACCGCAACAGCCCAGCCCAGGTGACGGACGTAATTCGAACATCAAGGTTGGTAGCACTATCGGTGTCAGTAGTCCAGCTCAGCCGACAGGTAAACCAAACCTGGCTCTTATTATGAACGTGGGTAGTACAACTGGTGTCCAGCTCGTCAATGGTATGGTCTTCGATCCTCGCCAAATGAAATGGTTGAAGGTTGCACATGGAGAAAGAGGCGACAGTATCCGCAGTGGCACGGGATCTGTCCAGCTCGAAGAGGAGGAAGACGTGTTCGCTGGTCTCGAGGACTTGAAAGAAGAATCAGAGAACATGTCAAGCATGCACGGTGACACGCGGGACAGGTCTGTTAGTGCTATTGACCCCTTTGCCGCTTCAGACGACAAGTTAGTGATTGGGGACGAAGAGGACGCCGCGCATGTCTCAGGCCACAGTGGTGATGAGTTTGCTGTCTCTGAAGAATTCGATGTAGGTCCCGAGTTCGTCAGACGCCAACGTAGCGAGGAAGAACGCTGGAGACGCAAAGTTGAGAAGTGGTTGAGAAGTGAAGCGGAGGTAGCCGAAGACGATGTCGAAGGTCCAACTGGCTGGAGGTGGGCTGTTCGCGACTTTTTCAATGTCGGTGAAGGAGCCAGCAATGCACAGGGACTTATGATCACGATATAGGCATTCTTTCGGTCCACCCCTTGTATTTCGAATGCGTATGCAAATACGGCACATATTCACGACACACAGCAAGCGCTCCCAACATTCTTACGACTGACGACGAATGCAACGAGGTTTACGACATTGACTTGACTTGGTCTCGAGCTGGAGTGGCGTGTTGAGGTATACATTCATGTTGTATTTCTAGTTATAGCTTCTGCACAAAAAAGTACATTTCATATTGTTCTATTACCACGACGGAACCGCTGCGACCTTCAGGCTTGCCAGGTTCTCGTATAGTTCCTAGGTTAATTCCCTGCTGTATTGCCGCATTATAATCTTCAGTGGATCGTGCATGTCAAGTAGCAGAAATCATGCTCGTTGGAACTTCCCTGAAAAGGTTCTTTCCGCCAAATAAAGCCCATTTCAGCAAGACGTTCGATATGCTTATCGGAGCATGCAGAGTGCGGGGGCACGTGAGGTCTTACACGAATATACCACAACCGAGTGAGTCGAGTCAGTATGGGCAGGTATGCAAAGTGAACTTCGCAGAAACAGACTTCACTAATCAGGTGCTCGCAATGGTGGTGGAGGGGTAAATGGTCTGAACACCAAATTGCGCGGCTCGTCGTCGATTGCCTCAGCGTGACTATATACAATGTTCTCCTTCTTCTTGTGAACCATTGTGTAGTAAAGGTTTACACAAACACTGCCTGCCAGCAGCTCGTCATTCAATAAACGCCTGGATGCAAACTTCCGCTCAAAAGAAAATCGAAGAGTAACACGAACGAGGTAGGAGAATGATCCGGACCTTTAGCCGTAACTAACTTGTGGCTTAGGATCACCTAGTTTGAATGTCAGTATTTAGTCCAAACGTCACAATAGGCTGGTAGTGACTTACCTGGTGCCATAAAGTTTGTCTCTGGATGAGCAAATGGTCCAGCCTTCTTGACAGCTGAGCATCGCGCCATTGTTGCGGAACTGTGGAGAAAAGTTAGTATGACTCAACAAGAGGTAGGAGAATGTGCGAGACGTACCTTCGGGAAATCACATCAGTCAAGTAGAAGTCTTTGATCGGGTTCTCCAGCAGTGTTCCTGTAATCTTCGAACCCTTGTTCTGGTCCACAAGCTGAACCTTGCCCAGGGCGCCCATAGACTGGTGCTCTAGGCTATCGTATCTTCGGAGAGCAGGCGAGATCTCCTCACATCGATCGCGGAGAGCTTCGATGTCATCGTATGGTAGTGGTGCACCGAGATACTCGGATGCTGCTCGAAGGATCTTCCAGTCCGGTCGAGAACCACCAGGTAGTGACACAGCTTGTCTAGTCAGTTGTACTCGGCCTTCAGTGTTGACGTATGTGCCGCTCTTCTCGGTGTATGTGCAACCTGGCAAGATGAGATCAGCCAGTTGAGCTCCCTTCTCACCGTGGTGGCCTTGATAGACGACGAAAGCGTCGCGAGGGATGTCCCTATCATCGATCTCGTCAGCACCAAGAAGCCAGACGATCTTTGGTTTGGTCTCTGCGACTTTCTTGGACGGTACGGTGAAGCCGATCTCGTAGGCGCCTGTCCTCGAAGCAGCTCGCTGTAAGACGTTGAAGCCTTTCCAGTCCTGAGTGTTAAAGTTGGCATTCTTGTCGACGAAGGCACCGACGGTCTCGTAAATAGCTTTGGCATCTGCGTGTTCCGTAACACCACTTCCGATAAGAATCATTGGGTTCTTTGCCTCAGCGAGCACCTTGCCAAATTCTCCAGAAAGAGCCTTCTTGACGTCGTTGGCGTTCTCCCCCAGCTTGGTATACTGGAACGTGCTTTCGAAATCCTCGCCAATGAAACCAACCTTGAGTGGCGATCTCATCCACTGCTTTCTGATACGGGCATTGAGAACAGCAGCTTCCCACCTTGGATTGCTACCAATGATCAGGAGAGCATCAGCCTCTTCGATACCCCATATTCTAGTATTGAAAGCGTAGTTGTTTCGAACGTCGACACCATGAGCGATAGGCTTGTATCCACCAGGTTGGTCAAGTGCTAGATTCTCCGAGTTGAGGTTATTAGCAAGATCTTTAGCGGCAACGAGAGCTTCAGTATCCATCAGGTGGCCAGCGACAAACTGTATTTCGTTCTCGCCAACCTTGAGCTCTTTGTATTTGTTTCCTAGTTCAACAAGTGCCTGTTCCCACGTCGCTGGCTGGAATTGGTCATTCTTTCGGATGAGAGGGGTAGTCAAACGTTGTGTCTTGAGGCCATCCATCGCAAACCTGGTCTTGTCATCGATCCATTCTTCATTCACATCATCGTTGAGTCTAGGTATAATTCTCTTGACTTCCAAGCCTCTGGCATCCACACGGATATTCGAGCCCATGCCGTTCAATACGTCAATAGACTCAGTCTTGACCAATTCCCAGGGTCTGAAGCTGAAAGCACCTGGCTTAGGTACCAGAGCACCAACAGGACATAGATCAGCCACACAGCCTGAAAGCTCAGTATCGAGGTTGCGCTCGAGATAAGTACCGATTTCCAGGTTGTTTCCTCGTCCAGTAGAACCAAGTTCTGGCGCGCCAGCTATCTCATTCGCAAATCGGATACATCTTGTGCAGTGAATGCATCTGTTCATTGAAGTCTTGATCAAGGGACCGATATTCTTATCCTCGACAGCTCGTTTACCAGTAACCTCGTGATACCGGCCTCGATCGCCACCGTATCGCATCGACTGATCTTGTAAATCGCATTGGCCACCTTGATCGCAAATAGGGCAATCGAGAGGGTGGTTCGCCAGTAGGAATTCCATCACACCTTCTCTTGCTTTGTGTGTAAGTGGCGAGTTTGTCTTCACGACCATACCTGGCTGTACAGGCCATGCACATGACGCTACTGGTTTGGGGGCTCTTTCGACCTCGACAAGGCACATACGACAGTTTCCGGCGATGAGGAGTTTTCTGTAAGTCGTCAGTCAAGCGCTTCTTTTCCATGGTCGTGAATCTGGGGAGCAGTTCATGACAATTGACGTACTCATGGTAGCAATATCGTGGTATCGTAACACCCGCCTTCTCGCAAGCCTGAATCAAAGCAGATCCGGCCTCAATTTCGACCTCTTTTCCATCGATGGTAAGCTTCACCATGTTCGCTCGTCTTCGTGCCGACGAAGCAAAGCTCCTGTTGAAGGCCACCCTTGAGGCACCCTTGGCGCGCACAGCGGCGCTGAGAAGCTGAGATCTCATCATGATGCTTGAGGAACCCCAGCTAGAAGTTGTCGGCGGGTGTATAAGAGTGGTGGTGGTGGCGGCGTACAATAACTGGACTTCGCAGTCGAAGTGTCAACGTTCGAATGCGTCACCTCTGATTGGGCGACCACAATTTCTTGGCCCTGCATTCTCCATAGCTCTTTCTGACCTTCACTACTAGATGTTTCCTAACTAAAAGCACATGACTATTGATAATTGCGATACTGGTTCTAAGAATATACGAGCCTAGAGTATCCGACCTGTGTCTTAAGCTTTTCATGAAAAACTGCGTTGTGTTGTTTCGAAAGGAGATTTGAAAGCTCTAGGGTGGCAGTCTCCCATTCTCAGAATGCATTATCTGTAACATCTCACAGGTCCAACTTGCCGCATCCTGCCAATATTCTATGAAACTCGATCTTGGGTGTTATACATCACCATTTTCAGAAGTTTGTGTAAAACGAATATACATGGTTTTCTGTGCTAGTATAGACTCTCCACCATCTGTTTAACACCCGCCACCGTTCTTTGCTCCTTCTCACTCTGGCCTTCCTTGCCTGACAGCCCACCTGTGGCTCTGGCAACGATGGTGTCAATCTGTTCCTTGCTGACTCCTTTTTCTGTCAAGGTGGTCTTGAAGCCGAGCTCTTCAACCAGTTTCAATATGGCATCTCCAACCACTTCAGCGTCCTTTACATGATCGCCGCTGGGTTGAGCACCATACTTGGGTGGAAGTACTGACAGTATGCCTGCTACAGCAGCTGCATCTTTCGGATCACCTTTTGCCTTCAGTTTCACCACATGTCCCAGGGTCATGCAGGATGTTACGCCATGAGGTATGCCATATGGCGAGCCGAGGGCGTAACCCATAGTATGACTAAGTCCTAGTCCTCCCTTCATATTTCCTCCCAGAAAGCCAAGACTTGCGTATGCAGCCAAGAAAAGCCTAGTGATGACCTGCTCGTCCTTTGGATTGGCCTTGTACTCTGGCAAGTGCTCGAATAGTGCTCTGATTGACAGCAAACAAAGCCACTGGCATGGCATGAGCGTTGCGGTAGGATGGTACTGTAACTCGACAGCATGATCCAGTGCTCGAATGCCAGTACTTGCAAACAACGATGGTGGTGTATGCAGAGCAAAGGTACTATCATACAAGATATAGCTAGGGTACACATTCGGATGAGCAATACCTGTCTTTACGCCATCTTCCTTGGTGTACCCCGCAAGAGCTGTGCATTCTGCTGCACTCAGTGTGGTCGGTATGGCAATATGTGTGAGAAAGTGTCCAGACTTCTCGTTCACACGGTACGAAATAGCTTTGGCAGAGTCAATCGGACTGCCACCACCAACTGAGATTATGGTGTCAATAGACGAATCCTCTTGCACTTTCGACGTCGCCTCGTCAAGTTGTGCGACTGGAGCATGCTCCTTAATGTTGGAGAACGTGCCCGCATGGTGCTTCGATGTCAAAAGCTCCTCAATCTGTTTAATCAGTGGTGTCTTGTTCGCAAGAGAAGCCCCGGTAACGATAAAAGCTTTGGAAGTCTCTGAAGGAAGGCACGACAGTAAGTGATCCTTGACAGTGCCAGAGCCGTAATACAGACCCTTTAGCTGATTGGGCTTGTACAAGCCAACCAGGGGGTCTAAAGAGGACTCCATGGCTTTGCTTGACTTATTGCGTATCTGTCTCTGCGGTAGCGGTAGGTGTGTGGTCAATGAGTCTGCAATCGCTTTAAGACGACGAGGCGCGTTGGAAAACATGCTCTGGTAACGAGCTCCGTATGCTTGAAGTATATCACATCATATGCTTAATTGTGCCTATATTGACCAATAGAGCGACAGCCGCGGTAATTGCGACTTCGCTCGTGTATGTACATAGTCGTGAGTCTTCTTACGGCCAGCCGGATGGCCTGCTCTTAGAGCGTTCAAGCGTGGTGCCCCACGAAAGAGATCTCAAGTTCGAGGAAGACGTCACTTCACATTTCGAAAAGTTGCCGATATACATTCATATGTGAGTGTGATCTACGGCATTTACATTAGACGCTTAGCGAGATGCACCCCCTGGTGAATAAATACGGCTGTGAGCAAAATCAAACATGACATACCGAACTCGAATCTCTAGGAGTATATGGCGACTATCAACGAACAGAACAGATCTCGGGCAACGCGATCAGAGCAAAGAGCCTGATAGACGCCCCTCGCTTACATACTCTGAACAACCATATCATGGTCATACCAGCAAGGCCTGAGGAATGACTACTTACGAATATCTCACTGTCCGGTCATGATCAAGTCCAGTTGACGAACGAAATTGCTCATCAAGTGCAAAAACCAAAGCTACGACCAAGTGACAAAAAGGCAAGTATTTTTGAAATGGCTGCATAATCGAGGTTTAGATTTCTCTGTATCACGGTCTACTGGTTTCCTCTTATCCACGCCAGTGATCACGCCCCAAACCCCTGTGGAAGCAACTCGACATAATACCCATCCTGTACATCCGACCAGCGAGATCCCTACATGCAAAGGTAGGGCAAAACTCACCGGATCCTGAACATACGCGAAATTAGCAAAGATTTGCTTGAACATAGGATGAATCTCGCTCTCTGTGCCTTTGACCTCAACACCAACACCCCGCTCGCTCTCCCAATCAGTAATAGGAATATCCCTTCGTGAAGCAGCACCAATATCTTTGACGACGGGAACACCAGCTTCCCTGAGCCTCTCCAATGTCTTTGGCAGATCAGGGACACTGAACCCTAAATTACAGAACCCTAGGTGTGGAGGCGTGTTCCCGGAGCCATAGAACCCGTCTGGTTTGTTTTCTGCGCCGTGCATGTGGACTAGCTCTGAAAGGCCGGTCGTGTCTGGGATTGAAGTCTCTTTGCCGAACTCAGGCAGGTTCTCACGATGTCGATCTGTTGATGGATAGCCTAGGAAATAGACCGTCATGGGGCCGGTATTGGTGACCATGACGGTACGCATACCCATGAGATTGGTGTAGAAATGCAATGACTTCTCTAGGTCGCGCACACGTATGCAGAGATGGTTCAGCTTGAAGCCAATGGTAGGGGCGTCGGCTGGTAGCGGAGGATCTGTATTAAGTCCATTTGGCAATGGCATGCCATGAGGGAAGCGGGACATTGTGATCGATACCTAACCCGTCGGCGTAGAGACAAAGGACAGAGATAGGTACACGACATCGAGGCCAGTATTCCAGAGATCTTGCTCTCTTTAAGGGTATATAAATTGTCACCCAGCACCAAGTGTTCGGTCTCAACTTGCTCCTTTCCGATATAGCCAAGATATTCAAGATGGCGATCATATACTCGCTTACCTGAGCAATTGAGATCTTCATGCATTCAAAATATTCAGCTTGCAAGGTCAGACTCTGTATGTCCCTTCGCCGACCTGAAATTGTCAATACGGGGATCTAGTACGGATAGCGACTTGATGTACTTGATCCACGAGAACGTGAACCAAGATAGTGGACATAGTTCCTCTGTAGTGCCAAGCAGGAATGGAGATTCGGTAGCTAGATTTGAGTATCGAGATACTATCGACTTAATAGACAACGAACTTGTGGTAACGCCAGGCTTACTTTTCGTATTTGATAAATTGACATGGCATCAATGATAATCGAGCCTCAGCAAGAATCAACCCACGTATATATGATCGCGAGACCATTAGCCACCTCGACCGGTCTGCCTTCTCGCTTGCTCCGCACCAGCTCCTGTTGTGCCACCACTCATCTCCTTCGTTGTACCATACTGCTGATCCTGGGTAGGTCGAGTACCACTCATCTCACCCTCACCATGCGGCTGGCTTGGCTTCGCAGGGTCGATCGTCACACCCTGACGTCCCCCTTCCCTCGTTGCTTCTGGCGCAGCCGCGAAACCCTTCAAGTCCTTATAGGTTACCACGTCTAAAGCCTTCTTATCCGTACAATGCAGATGTACCTGTGGAACCGCTTCTTTCTCTAGTTTCCCGTCCTTGAAAGCGTCATAGGCTTCCTTCCAGCGAGAAGCGCACAAGCACCATCTCATGCCGGGCTTGACACCTGCGGACTCGAGGTTGTTGCCGCGGCCATTCGTGAACTTCAGGAACGACTCTGACATTGTTGCTGCGATTGAGTGGTTCCCTTTGTCGTCGTCAGTGACTTTGCAGTAACCATCGCGCTTGAAGCCGGTTGGTGGATCCATGGAGAATCGAGAGAGTCGGCCACCAGCGACTGTAGAGAACACAGTTAGCTTCAGTACTCAAGTTTCTCAGCTTCGAACTTGCCATTGTCGTGGTCCAGCATGGGCCTGCTGGACGTCTGCGGCTTCATGGCATCCATTTTTGCTGCAGATTCCGATCGATTTGGAGGATTATTGATCACGGTTGAGGCCTCGCTTGATCCTTTCAACCACTCGCAGAAGAGGTAAAAAAGGCTTGCAATATCGTCGAATCTATAAAAGGATCTCTCGCCTTGATTTCAGGAGAAGTTGCTGATGCTGCTGACCAAGTATAACAAGCAAGCAAAATACTTCGATGAAGAACAGGCATACTACGTAGACAAGCTCGAAGCTCCAGCTTCGAATACGCGTGGAGAAAGCTTCCGATCTTTTCTTTTCCGTTTTCTGGTAGACATGACGCTTCTTTACATCATCATTTCGAACGTGGAGAACCCACGTCCAGGGGACATTTTCATAATAGCGCTAATGCAAGGTACAGATTAACTTCGATCAGTGCGGAGGACAGACCAGCTATTGAGGCCAGGCCTTGGGCTTCTGTATAATATAGAGCAATCATAGAAAGTGTTGGCAATCTCTCCGTCGACTTCGTTTCTCGGATCGATACAGAAAACGTTTACGCAAAACGAAGGGCTCTTTGACGTCATCACCAATAGCGCTTACCACAGGACAGTGGTAAGCGGGAAGGATGGGGTAAGTAAGCGAGACAGTGCGCACGGAGTAATCGATATCGAAATGTGCTGCTGCGTTCGGCGCAGTTAACCTGGTCATGTTCTCGTCTTCATAATAGGATTGCGATTCTGAAACGTGTAGCTTGATCTGTATGTGGCGGTATGGTGCTGTCGTTATCCAGAGCCCTATACAGCTGCCAGGAAACTATCTCCTGATAGACCTAATGGCTAAACCCTCATTGTCTGCCTAGCTCTTGTAGCATCTCCCGAGTCGAACTCAGGTCCTTGGTATCGCTGTACAGGGCTGCAATCAAACTGCCGTCGACATCAGGAAACTCTCTTTCCAATTGTGCTCGGTCTTTGTCCTCATTCGTCTCTTGCGCTGTTGCCTCATATGCTTGCATGTGTTCCATCTGTTCCGCTCGATCGGGCTGAGACTCCAGTAGGTCATCTGTATCATTGCGAGTCATGCTTTGCGCAGGTTGGTAGTTGTATTGTGGGTGTCGCTGTGGAAGTGGTGGGTTGCCGGTCGCATCCGACCATGCATTGTCAGTTGGCTGTTCATTGTACGATGCCTGGTTATAGTAGTCCTGTGACGGGTGGTAGCTCTGTTGCTGAAGCGGTTGACTGGACTGCTGCTGGGTTGGCTGGTAGGACTGCTGCTCATTGTAAAACCTCTGCTGAGGATAACCAGTTCCCTGGCTTTGCTGTTGCTGCTGTTGCTGCTGGCCTTGACCCTGCCATGGAGTACTCTGGGACTCATTCGTGGCCCAAGGGTTGTGGTCGGCCATACTGCGATAGTACTTCTTGTTAGATTGTGATGCAACTTGTGAAGTCGAAGTATTCTGGTTGACAAGTTGTTGCACTCTACCAACACGTCCGTCAACAAGTTTCACTTTCACACCGTGTGGATGGTTCCCTCTTGTAAGTAGCTGTGAGACTGCGCCCTGAACTTGACGACCAGTTCTTTGATCCTGCTTCAGGACAATAGACACGATGGTGCCAGGCTTAATTTGACTGTGTAATGGAATCGACATACACTGTGACGAGGTGGTTGGATACGAAAAGTGGTGAATACTCGCGCTTCTCTAGAGAAGGCAACCACGATTTGTTGATGTGCAAGTGGTGGAAATACGTATGGCATTGCGTCATTCCTCCTCAGCGGGCGAATTCACCCCGTCCTCAAAATTGTTTCAGCAAGACAGTCACACGTCCCAGTTTCAATTCAGGTCTATAGACTCTATGTCTTATCATGTGCAACAAACTGCCGAGTAACCTTTGATTTCAGTCTGATCTTTGGTCCATACCAAATTAATAGCCCAGGCCCCAATGCAAGAAGCAGTGCAATACCTCCTAAAAGACTACTGGCACCTTGAAACCCCATGCCTTGAAACATCTGTACCGTTACCAGGGGAAAGCTGCCACCCAAAAAATTCCGACAGATACCGGACGCAGCTAACGCAGAACTTGCGTATGTCTGGTAGCAGTCCGCCGTGTAATTGAAAGTTGCTAGAAATATTGAGAAGATACCCATAGTGACGGCCACAATGCCCAAGGTAGGAACAATCCAGTGGATAGAGCTATAGCATGTCCATCCAAAGAAGAACATACCCAGTGGCATCAGCAATCCTTCTGCGCAAGTGAACCATAATCTTCCCTCAGGACTGCCAGTGAACCTGCTACCGTATCTTCTGACAGCCCACTTGTCTTGGTAGATACTCAATACTGTGGATAAGATGCCGCCGATGCAGACGGCCGAAAAGATTGCACCAGTCTCCTCCAGATTGAAGCCGTGGTTGGTCTCGTACACAAGAGGTATAGCACCAAACTGAAGATAGAGAACAGCCCATGAGAATGATATCCACAAGCTGAAACACATGAGGATTGGTTCCGTGAAGAGCAGACGTGCGGGTAATGTGAGTGAGACCGAGATCATCTTCCAAATTGACGCTCGCTGTTCCGCCGCCAGTACTTTGTACCTTATTCGCAGGACTTTTGGTTCGTGTAACTTATCACTGAATGACGTCGTCGAAGAGGTGTCTGGGTTCTCCATGCCAATTGCACCACAGGATTCGAGCTTTTCGAACCATTTGTTCAAAGCTCGGGCTTTTCTGGATAACAGAATCGGCCCTCTGGTCTCTTTAAAGAATATGGTAACTAGGCCGACAAGGACACCTGATGTTATGATCTGGATATAGAACACCCATCTCCACAACAATCTCTGAGCAACGAAGCCACTCACAAGTGGACCAAGTCCTGTACCGAACAAAGTGGCGCCTGTGAAGAGGACCATGGGAGTGTTTCGCTCCGAAGATACCCAGATATCTGCTAGTATACCACCAACCATGGTCGAGAATGTCGAGCCACCTATACCGGCAAACAGACGTGCAGCTAGCATGCCGCTATAAGAATTGGTCAAGGAGCAGCCTAACTGACAGATTACGAAGAGCAGTCCAGTAGCGATGAAGACAGGTCGTCTACCATTTATTTCTGAAAAAGGCGCCAAGACCATAGGTGCAACTCCGAAACCAGCAGTGAAGATCGTGATTCCGACATTGTATGCTACCCTTGATATACCCCATAGCTGGGTTAATTGAGCTTCGGGAGAAGCGTATGAGCCAGCTGCGTATGCAGCAGTCATATTTGTAGCACATGAGACCCAGGTCATCAGATTCTTTCGAGTTCTTGACCAGGTAAAAGGATTGTCGTATTCCTTTAGCTCTGGACATGGTGGATAATCCTTCACACTCCCGTCGGTAAACACAGGTCGAGTCGCAATCTTGGTATTGAAGTTCAGGTAGACATATTCAATTTCCGGAATTATAGTGCTGGCATTTGTTGTTTCAGACGACACCTCAGGAAGCGGCTGGAGGATTGACCCATCCTGTCCTCTATCTATGTTGAGCTTTTCCGTATCACTGCTATGTGCTGGCCCATGGTCGTCTGTGCCAAGCTCATTGTAATTCATGGTCCAAGGAACAAGTATCGAGCGGTATAGGCATAGGGCAGGTCAATGATCGCGTATTCGCAATTCGATACAAGATTCTGGGGAAATCGAGCGCTGCAAGCGCTGTGACGATTGCCTCGGACAGATGCATAGGTCGGATTGGTCGATTCAGTAGCGTACCTCCGCACTGCTTTCCACCATACTTCGAAGGTGATCTCGGAGATTTGGCCGACGGTGTAGAGTGTATCTCTCGTCAAATGAAGAGTTGAGCTGCAATCTGTGAATATTGCTGTTCAAGCTGCTCAAGTGCTGACAACAGTATGTTGCAGTCACACGCGATGTATACAACGTCGGTATACCGAAATCGCCATTTCTGCTTCTAAGATAGCAGCTTACTATGTAACCATCTGACCTTGAGTAAAGGTATGAGCAGGCTCAAACAGAGCTGCTACGGGTGACAGATGCGCAAGCCGCTATGACCTGTGCCTGAGTTCTCGAGATGGTTATTGAATCTCTCACACTTCAATTTTTGTTGTGGTGGTTTGCAAATCTGCCTCGCTGCTCCCGTCAACAATATGCATGAAGGCACATCGTGCAGTACTGTCAATTGTCCCAGTACTAATAAGTAGTTGCAATCAGCATGTGAGACCTTGACTGGGCAATTGAATCTCCACATACCTGGTTACTGACTTTCTGGTCTTGCAGCAGGTAACCGGTGGTTCTCTCATGTCTCTGAATTATTGTTGTGCCTGAGGAATCTGTTCACGTGTCTTCTTTGCGCCATCCCAATTGATTCACGAAAGCGATGCAACAAATTGCCGATTGCGATGATCCTAGAAATGGTCATCGACGTGCCAAGCAATTTCCATGTGTAACTCGATCCTTTTTAAACCTAGGCACATGCTTGCACCAGGAACGCGGAAATCGCACGTTGAAACCCTTTTTAACGACACCCATTCTGCGGCCAGTGAACATCCACCTTCTTGTGCACACCAATCGGGGATGTTCACCTGAAGCTTGTGGCTTGCTCAAGCAAAGTGCACGACCCTACTTTGAGCGGCGCATGTGACTGTCAGGAAATCGATGTCATGGTATGGTGCCTCATTCTGTGTCTTGTCTCCCACATGCATTCTTTGCGCAGCTTTCTTACTCGGCTCTTTTTCAGACGTCCCCTGACCGTTCACTCGTTTTCACGTGCTCGGCTAGCACAAAGCCCTCTCACCTCACCATTTTCTCGATACTGCTCGCCTGAATTGTAAGGACCGCAATTCGAAATTGTCGGTCTGCGTATGTGGTATCCCAGCGATACTCCTAGAAACATTTCGAGCGACGAGAACGCCATGTAACGAGCTGAGAGTGCTACAAAACACCTTCTGAATACAAACGCTTTAGTTTCAAGTCTGGGACAACAGAACTGCTACTTACAGCATCGGCTGCTGTAGCAGCTATGGAAGCGCAACACGCAGTTCCTCCTTACCCTCCGCCTCCGCCTCCGCCTTTTCCTCCGGACAATGTCGATCGGAGGTCGTTTGGGAGAGCAAAAGTTGACGTGATGGACGTCGAGAGTCGTGACGCGAGAACACAACGAGCTGCAAGTGTGCTGTCGGGACTGTCCGCAGACGATTTGGAGGCAGCTGAAACCCTAAAGAGTTTGCAACAAGGTATCGACAGCCTTAGCTTGTCGTGTGCTGTGACTGACTGAAAACCTCAGATGTACATTCTCCCCGATTACACCAGCCTCCACCCAATCACGTCCAGACACGAAGCTCTTTCAACGGCAACGAGCCAGAGCCTCTCCTATCTTTGATCACTTCACAATACCCCCTGGCCGCGTCTGTCATAAATGGCTCAATCTCGGTTTACAAGACAGCTCAACAGTATACTCCAGGCGGTGAATGGACTGAAAGGAATGTTGGTTTACCATTAGCTAGGACGACCGCAAGGATATCTGGTGTCGAAAGTGTTGCAAGGTGGGCCCTGCAGCCGAAGAGAGACCCAAGGAATGGACCGCAAGCAACGCCAGACATTGAAAAAGCAGTCCTTGAAATCAGTTCCGATGGTGTAGTCAGGCAAGCAGATCTCGCTAGAGGCGAGCAGCTTCCTGCTTATAGTGCAGGCGATAGATCTCCACCATATTCAGAACATTTGGTCCTTTCCCGCGAACATCACCCTGGAGTAGGCTGGCGCCAGCAGCTAATTATTACCACAAGCGGTCTTGGCGTCGCCATGAGCGAGGAAAGCATCAGAAGTCTCAAATATTGTCTGGGCTGGTTGCGCTGGGCCAACGGTCGACTTGGTGGTGCCGTAGCTAGTTTAAAAGACCTGCTCCAGCAATGGGAGCATCGGCCGTCTCATATGGCTCAACCTATGTCTGTGTCAAACCTTACCATCGATGACAGCGAAGACCACGCTCTGCACGCAAGGATTGCTGCAGTAAAAGCCGACGTATTAGCGACCTTGAAGCAAGTCGTACAAGTTGTTTCCACATATGCTGGTGGTGCCTTGCCAGAGAATGCGCGTCGCCTCGTGCACCAGCACCTCGTCTCCCTGCCACAAAGGTTCACAATCGCCTCGCGATCGAGCGACGAAGAGAACCACGATGCGGCAACCAACAATGCCAACCGAGCCATCGTCCTAGCTCAGGAGGGTCTCGACATGATGAATCAAGTGACCAGAGTAGTGAACGACACTCTTGTCAGTGCTGAGGATTGGATCGAAAAGCTTGGTCGTGGACGGCGACAGGTACAGCCACACGAGAATGCTGAGAAGTCGGCGACTCAGGAGCCTGCGCGAGAACGAAGCGAAACTGTCGGACACGATTCTGATGTCAAGATGGAGATGTAATATTATTACTGTTCGACGCTTTTCGAGATCTGCACTCAACAGCCGAGTGTCTGCTATACATATGACGAAGGACTTACGATTGATGACTGTCGGACCGAGTGTTGAAGTAACGAATGTGTTTATATTGCTAAGTTCGATTGACGAGCGAGCTAAAACTGTTATTGAAAGAATGTCGGGCTAGTGATTTATGTTACTCGAAGTTCTCTACACGTCTTAATCCTCAGGAATACAACCAACCCAAGCTGCGTTTTTACGGCCTGGCTACTAACTTCAAAGAGAAGCAACGTTGCCGATACAAACTTGCTCAATGGTGAAGGTCGTCCAGACAGAACTTGAACTCTTGAAGCTGTTCACTATTGACCAATCCATTCACTAACCAATACACCAGACCTCCACCCCTCCCATTTATCTCCTCCCCAACACCCTATCCACAACACAATACCAACACCTCACTCCAACCTGCTTCCACCTCATCGAAAACCTCCTCCTCCAACGCACCTCACAATCTCTACTCATACAATGCATCACAAACCTCAACTGCCACTGGATCCTCGCCTCCCTCTGACTCGGCGTCTCCCACACCTCAGGCTCATACGGGTTATCGAAGTCGTTTTCGTCGGCGCTGTTGCTCCGTGACGACGCATAGTCCGTCGTCAACATAACCCTAGCATCCTCGAAATGCTGCCAGGTTGGGTAAGAGTAATCGTCGTACTGTTCTTCTTGTTGTTTTTGTAAGAATTCAGCTTCTTCCGAGGCGAATTTCTCCGCGATCTCGAACATGTTGCCGAATATGCTTCGGGGGTCCAGGATGTTGCGCTCCGGAGGGAGAGGAGAGCGCGAGAGAGGCGGAAAGCCCATTGCGTCGAGGAGGCGTTCGCGGCGGCGTTTTTGGGCGCGGGCGAGGTCGAGGGTGCTTGGTGCGAATGTTACGTGGCGAGTAGAAGGGTTTGGATTGGAGTTGAGGCATTGGGGAGCTGTGACGAGTGAAGATATTGATGTTGATGCTGATGACGATGTTGAGGATGTTGGAGAAGTGGTGATGGTGGTAGTTGCATTCCGCCTCGTCTTGGCGGCATCATAACGTCTGTGCTCGGCGTCTGCGTCTGCCCAGCCGAAGGGAGGCTCTGGGTGGTTGAAGCGTCGCTTGTGGGGTAGCGGCAACGGTATCCGGATCGGACGTGTGAGGCGTGGGCAAGCGACGTCCAGCCATGCTAGTGATGAGGCTGGTGTGGTCAACGCTGTGGATTGAGTGGGCTCTGATGCGAGAGTGGAAGAGGAAGAGATTGTTGTGTCAGCGAATGTGACGTGTGGAGGCATCGTGGATTATAGCTGTGGTGACGGCTATCACAAGGCGCAGTTTACTGGATGCTAGTAAGTGTTCTGAAGCTGTGTGTGGCACGTTGATTCTACCACCAACTTTACGAGAGCAATTGTGGCAGGGTTTGGGCATAGTCATGCTGAATATATACCTTTTCATATGTGCAGGTCCTCGAGCAGGTTTAGCAAACTATGGTTCTCTAAGGCAGATTCGCACTACACGTTTTGCACCCCAACCGGCAACCCCAAACTGAGGTGAAGACCATAGGATTGAGCAAGTACTCATCTTGGTGGGTTAGCGTGAGGCAGTTGTCAGTAGATGGAAGATCAATGGAAGGAAACTCTCGTGCATGGAGGCACAGACTATGCTCAGGTCCATCACAAAAGGAATTTTTGGGGAAAAACATCTTATCACAGGTGTTGCTCATATATAAGCCTATTTTCAATTTCCCAAACATTCAAGCGTTAGGTTATCAACCGCCTGGCCAATGCTTGCTGCCAGCGGCACGCGCCAGTGGAGGTCAATTTGCTCTTGAAGCTGCACATCTCGTGCTAGTACCCGGCGGGATTTATCTCCTTGGCTAGCTTCTTCATACAAGCAATATGGGTTATATATGTCAGAGGGGTTTCCTCCTTGAAAACCTGTGCAGTGATACAAGCCTTCATGTCAAGTTTGAACTTTGCCATAACCTGCAAGCAATTTTCTCTCCAAGCGCTGCCACTATCCAGGTAGACCGCACCAAGTATTGCTTCTAATGTGTCAGCAACACACTTTGATCTCACTTCGATTCGAGTCTTGTATCGTGGCCCTTTGGTAGTACGCTTCGAGTTATGGTCTTCATGGTGGCCTGGCAAGGAGACCTTGCGGAGGTACATGTAGTTGTCAAGACCGTGTTCGTACGCCACATATGTCTGGTAGTTATTGTTTCCGACTATCTGCTTCACATTGTGCTCAATCTCACCTATGAAATTGAAGTCAGTCACTAATGGTATACTTGTGCAACTTTTAGCCTTACCATTGGTCAGCACACCCGACCAATATGCCTCCTCACACAGTAGAAGACCCTGGACTTCATCCCCAATTTGTGCGAGTCGCATATTGGCGTCGCAGCATATATTTAGAGCCTCCGCCAGAAGTTTTGAATTTCGGAATTGGTAGCCGAGGGCAAGCTGACAAAATGCGAGCCTTACTTTTTCTTCCTCGTCGGTTTCAATGATATCGAGGTCGAAGCCTGCTTCGGCAATAGAGAATTGCCTCGTCTTCTCGAATTTGCGGCCTGCAATGCTGCACCAGTTATCTGTCGGGAAGGAATATGTTCTCACAAAGGTCCAAAATGCATCACGCAATGATGAAGAGGTCTTGGACGATCCTGGGAACCACATCTTGAGCGTGTTGAGCTAAAAGTACTGGGTGCTGGTGGTGCGAGTTTCTGTATGCTGAATCGTTTCTTCTCGTCTTTACTGTGTGGTGTGCTTGCTTGAAGACTACCACCACACTGACAACCGTGAATATGTAGCCATCGTAGCCCTACAGCACTCCAATATAGCTTCGACATGGCTAAGACTTGTTGTCACTAAAGACTCAGCACAACAATACCATCCTTAAACCAATGCCGAGATGTCTTCGACTATGCTCAACACAAGTTGTATCTCCAAACACAAGTATTGTGCCGCGTTTCTGCTGGTAAGGCAGAGGCAAAGAAGTTTAAGACATAGATTCGCAATATTGTGATTCTGACTGGATGGTGTGCGCGCAGATGATTAAGGCCAAGTTGTTCCGTGTTTTGCGATAACCTAAGCCTTTGTGACAAAGGAAAGGCATGTTCTTTCGTGGTCGCTGTGGTGTTTCCGTGACAGGTTCACAAGTAAGAGAATTGAATGGTGTGGTAATAGCTCCGATGTTCGAAAAGGAAAAAACCCGATGCAATTTTATTATCATGGTCGCCCTGGCCTTTGCTCAAACAATTTGGTGGAGAATTGAACTCGGATTATTTCGCGACTACGATTAATTTTCGCAACTGTATGAATATTCGAGCAGTTTAACGACATACAGATCGTATGTGGAAAGCGTACCATTGCAAGGAGAAAAAGAATACGTAGTGTTATAGGTAACAAGATCAATATATTCAAAAGACAACGGTTGCTCTATACGTCGGCTAAAAACTTCAAACTACTACTTGTCTTTACTCGAAGAGCTTCCTCGTAGACCTTCATCAGCTCGATATTTTATCGCAAGCTCTCTGGCCTCATCAACATCATCCTTGTTCTCGATGTCAACATCTTCTGTATGCTCGTGCGTATGACTCTCGCCTGAACTCCCTTCGCCACCGTCATCCGATTCACGCTGTGCGTTCTCCTTGTCTTGATCATTGTCTTGACCTCGAGATCTGTTCTTGTACTCGGCAGCCTCTGTGTCGTCAAACTCGGACCCTTCAATATCGTGTTTGTCGTCCTCTTCGTCATCGTCGTCCTCGCTGTCGTACTGCCTGCCTCTATTTACCATAGGTGTATCGTCAGGTGAGGTTCCGAGCTCGAGTCGTTTCTTCTTCTGGAAGTCTTGAGCATGCGCCGCGGCAATGACAGTGCCAACACGGTGTAGTGCCCGAAGAGCTGGAGTAGTGGTCATCCTCGACCGCAACGTAGAACTAGAATCATTTGTACTTTGACGCTCGAGGTCTGTCTCTGCGCCAGTGGCAGTGCCTGAATCTCGCCCTTGTGTTTGCGGAGTACCATCGTCCTTGTCAGCTTTTCTGCGGCGAACCTTAGGACTGTCTTGTTCCTGTCCCTCTGCCTTGGGTGAAACATTCAGCGAATAAGGTAATGGGATATCTCGTGATGCTCTGAACTGCTTGACATTATTAGTGTGTTCATTCTCAACGCGGAAAAGCGTCCAGATTCCTCTTCGGCCGACTTCGGCAAGAGCGACGAAAAAGCTCACAGCAGAGCTGTGCTGCAAATCCTCGGCGAATACAGCATAGAATATCCATTGGTGGCGCAAGACAGTATTCTCAAGAATCGCCAGCCAGTAGACCCATTGTTTTCGGAAGGCCAGCGTGCCACGCAGTCCTCGGTGCTTTACAAAGAAATTGCCCAGACTCCAATCCATGAAGACGTCCCATATAGAGCAATAGATTGCATTTAGACCTGCAAAGACGATGAAGGCGATCTTGTACTTCGTCTTCTGCTCGGTGCCTATATGTATTCTGTACAACGACAATGTCATATAGTACAATATGTTACCCATGTATTTGGCACAATTAGCAAGATGTGGAAACTTGTTTCCAGAATCTAAATATCGCCGAACGCATTGAGCAAAACGCCAGATTGCCGGCAATGTCGTCAGAAACCCAAGTAGCATTGAATGACTGGAGCTGCATCGTGACGGGTTCTGCCAGTTCCACCGGTAGACACAAAAGAACACTTCAAGCTGTGACATGAAATATGTCAAGCTGCAGTACATATCGCCCAGGAAGAAATCTCGAAACTCGACAGGAAAAATCCCTGCAAAGATAAGTCGATAATTGCTGTAGGCCCACCACACCCTCGAATGGTAGTAGAATATTTTGTAAGGCAGAAACATGATGAGAACTGTAAGGCCGAAGAGTACGATGGGCCACCAATGGTACATGTAGTGCATGCCGAATGCAAAGTTGCACCACACTGTGAGGCCTAGAAGGAAGGCAAAGAAGCAAGGTATCTCTGCTAATTGACGCCAGTCGAGTACGCTTCGTGTATCGTACTCAAATACGAACGTGTAATTGATTCGAGCCATGGTCCAGATCTTGCAGTCCAGTACAAACATGAGGAAGAGCAAGAGTGCTAAGAAATATCCAGCATACATCTGCAGCAAGTAAGAGGTAACTGTCTTGATGGCGGGATCGCCGTTGTATAGAATATCCAGCCCATTGTATAAGCCAGCGACTCCGAACCCAGCTCCGGCAGCAAGGAACAGTCCGTTCCGGAAGGCCGAAGGTGAATGGTCACCCTGCTGAAGCCTTGAGCGCAGCTTGCTGACAGCAACTTTTCGGTTGCCTCTCTCGAAATACCTGGCATACAAATCCTCAATAGTGACAAGGAATTCGTCGATCAAGGTGCTTTTGACAAAATGAGCATTGGCGACTTTCTCGTTCAGGTAACGTAGAGGAGGACGTGCGTTCACAGCTTTGTCGTACTTCTTATTAATCTTGCGGAAGCCAGTACGGTTCAGCAAGGCGTAAGACTTCAGCAACTCCATGCCTCGATAGAATTCTTGCATGGCCAACTTTAGTCGACGCTTGGCGAATCTGTATGGAACACGTTCATTAACTTTGTCCGTCTTCTTCTTCGTGTAATCCTTCTTGTCCTGCTGCGCTTTTGTCCCAGGCGAGCCTGGTGGAGTGGCCATGTTCTCCATGGCCCGGCTGGTTTTCCCAACCTTTGGTTCGTTCTTGAAGACTTTCTTGAACAGTGCTCCGTTCTGGAAGTCCTTGCCCGCTGAATTTTGATGCAAATCTGTTTCGGCAAGTATTTCCGCGAATTGTCCTTCTCGCTGCGGATGGTGCAGACGACCTTCCCTCTCCAACCTCATGTCGCGAGCTCTTTGGTCTCTGTGTTCATGGAGCTGGGCTCGCAATGCACCGAGTCTATCGCGTGCTTCGTCTTCCTTCTGCTGATAGAACTTTTCTACCTTATCAAGCTCCTTGTCCAAGAAACTGAAGAAATCATCTTGTCTGCGGTCGAGTTCGACATAAGCTTCCTGTTGAACAGAGGGCATCTCGGGCGTGTTGATCTGCTTCGCACTAAAAGCTCTTTTGAAACGCTCTCTTGCAGATAACTTTGTAGCAGGAGCTCCATCCTGTGGCCCCTGTTGACTCTGATCCATCTTCCTCTGTACAATCGATCTTAAGAGAGGGTGGGAATTGTGTTTCTTAGTCTCCGGCCTCTGTGCATTCTGCGATGGTGGTGTACTCTGGAAATCAGATGCGGATCTTTGTTGCTCGAACGGAATGCCTGGTGGAGTGTGTGTTCGTTCTTTACCTGGATCTAGGGCAGGATCGGGAAGAGCTAGTTTCGGCATTCGACCAGATTGTTGAGCATTTTCTGCACTTTGTGTAGGATCGGTCCTTCCTGGCGGAGAGAAACTGCCATAGCTTGCTGGTGTTTCTGTGATGGACTTGCCAGTCACCGCCTTCTTAAGTGGTGTGCTCTCCTCGTCCTCCACATCCGACAAGTCAGAGCCCTCCTCACTGTCACTGTCTGCTGCTGCGTCTGGCGCACGAATAGGAGGAGAAGTGGAAAACATGGTTGTGCTCATCTTGCGCATATTGGCATATTGAGCTTGCATACCTGCCCTGGTATGGCCCTTCTGAGCAAACATGTTTTGCGGAGTCTTGCCATTATTGGCCTCTCGCTGGGCTCTTGCTTCGAAATCATAGTGAGTATAAGGTATGCTAGCGGTAGAATCGAAATGCGGTAACTGAGGTTTTCCTGGGGTTTTTGGTGTTCGACTGGCGCTTCGAAGCGCTTTAGAAATCTCCTTGATCTTCTTCTTTCCTTGCTTATAATTGATGTACTTGGCCCGCCATTCTGGCACCAAATCGTCTTCAAGTTCCTTTGCGAATTTCATGTTTGTTGACTACTTACCATACTGTCGAAACAGTTAAGAGTATCTGTAAATATGTACTGTCCGAAGGCTAGCTTTCGAGGTGTCGACTTCGAAGCGTACCATTGAGGAACGCAAACGACCGCATTCTACTCATTGGAAGATTCTGCATGGAAAAGACGCAGTGGCAGTCATGGCTTTCAAGGTCTATAGAGCCATGGCAGCGCGGCGAGAGTGGATACCAATACATCACTACACATACTGATAGGCTTCGTCCTGGGGAAGAATTTTAGGCGATAAACTTAGCGGCAGCAACCAGTAGCCGAAATCTACACGAGTGGGTCTCTGCACTGCCAGGAAAAGGGAACCTTACACAACATGGGTTGCCGATCAACTTTCCACAGAATTTGTAAGGTATGTACTTTGACCAGAATCCACTCTCACTTGTCCCCCGTTCAACGAAATCAATTTCGAGTTTTGGTGAAGCTACAAAACGACAGGCTTGATCAGCTCTCTCTATTTATGAAATCGAACAGCAAACTGTTGCCAAGCGATATTCCCACTGCGCTGAGCACTAACCCCACACATCAGATTGACACGTATTCCGGTAGAAAGACCAGGACGTGGCAAGCAAGCGGCAACTCATTGTATGAGCTCTAGAACCACCCGCATCTTGGCTCTGCAAGTAGTGTATCAAATCAGGTTTCTTCAAAGGTTTGCTTTGCACTATCGATCGCCAAGTGGTTTGTTGTTTCAGGTGAGATTGTACTCGTGCTGGAGACTTTTTTGCAGAGACAAGTGGCAGTGGTATCGCAATCGTGTAGTAGTAGTATAGTCAGCCTTGCCTTATGCTCTATTATTCATCCTGTTCATCGTTGACATTAAAAGCAATGCATTGACTGGTGCTTCTTTCGTTGCTTGGATGGTTTGGTTGTCCACGACACACGCAGCTCTTCCAGCCTCACGACTCTTGTGTACGTGTCCGTTGAGTTGATTCGAATACATATCGCAGCATGCTGGAATAGAATCTGCCTCTTCTTCTAGCACGAGTCGTTGCCATGCAGCCCACCGAGCAAACGACCGACCGTTGACCACGCAATATGCCCAACTAGCCCGTTCAATGCCACCATGAACAATAAAGATGTTGTTGTTAGTCTTTGATACTTTCGTTGTGAGTATCGACGAACAAGGCCTGATCCTTCTCATCAATCCTGCTTAGACAAAGCAGCTACATGCTCTATATATTGCTGGTTGTCCCCTTGTGTTCCGTATTGCTTCCATATTGCCTGCATTCACTTTCTTGTTTCCCATCAAGTCGATCACCATATTGAGTCGAGAAGATATGCCTGCCACCACGATCGAGGCCACTGGTCTCCTCTGTATCATTATGGCCCACTGTATCTGCTTGCTTGCGCTAATAACACTGCTCATTGGCGTGTCGGCGTTGATGGCGGAAATGGCATTGGACTATCCTCGGATTGCAATGCTTTTGACAATCTTGTACACAATGGCGGCTGCTTGCTACCTCTGTACTTGAGAGGGAGTCGCTGGTCCGATTAACCTCGCAATTTGAGGAAAGAGGCCTTGATAGCCTTTCGACTATGTAGCATCATATTTTCGAAGGTGTGTGCATTTCAGCTCTCAATTTAAAAAATCAACCAAACTTTTCTTCCGTCTTGTCATTGCTCTTTGCGTTTTGTACCGTTGGTGGTTTCAGTGCACTAAACACGATTGCAGCAACGCCCAACATGCATGCTCCTCCAACCTGGTAAGCTGTTTCTCGGCCTAACCACCAGAACATGGAGCAGAATATGAGCGGCCCCAGAGCTCGACCAAATTGACCCCAGCTTCTTAGTGCGCCTAATACCTCACCCCTGTTTGACTCCTTTGCCTCGAAACTGCCCAAACTGTTCAAGCCCGTCACGACTGTGGCTGATGTAACTGCCAAAAGCGTACCAGCTAGGTAGAGCTGAGTGGTTGACTCCACTTTCGAAAGGAGAAAGAAGGCTGCCGTGCAACTGACAACGCCGACCTTAACGATAGTAAGTGGTGGCATGCGGCGGACGACCGAACCCTGAAGGAGGGACGCAATCAACCCAACAAAGCCGAGCAAGCGACCGTTCAGTTTCGACGGCGATTGGTGATCGGGATAGAGGACCGATGTGATTAAGAAGGGAAGAGAAAACTCCATGCCAGAAAAAGGAAGGAGAAAGAGAAAATGAACAACGTTAAGTAGAGCAGGTGCGTTTGTGTGTACTTTGGCCGCGCTCGAAGAAGTCCCCTTTCTCTCGACAGAGGTAGATACTGGCCTTGTCTCTGGTAATCGAAGATACAAGTACAGTGACTCAACGAGAACGAGGACGAGTGAGAAACCAGCTGCTGTGGCGAAAGGGTTGGCTGAAAAAGTAGTAATGCTCGCAAGCCAAGCTCCTAGAGCAGGGCCGAATGTGAACGCTATGCTGAAACACGCTCCAACCATAGCCATAGTCGAGCCCCTTTGCGATTCGTCACTGATATCGGCTGCAATGGCAGTAGCGAGCTGCACGTTTCCTTCACTTAAACCACCGACGACCCTGCTGAGGAGGAATGTCCGAAAATCGACGGCCGCACACCAAAGCGCGACACTTGCAATGTTCCCACACATGCTCCATAACAATGCCGTTCTCCTGCCGTACTTGTCAGATGCCTTGCCGATTAGAGGGCTGGCTATCGCTTGTAGCAAACTGAACAGCGATCCAAGTGCACCACCTAGAAGGACAATGTCATATTTCGAGTTTATTGGAATAGCGAAGGACTGTTTGTAAGCATTCAAGTAGTGAAATATCTGATTAAGCAGAGAATTGGGACGGTCATCGAGTTTTCGGTAGAAGGAGAGAAGAGATGGGAAAAGAGGCAGAATGAACGTGAATGATATCTGCTGTGATTAGCTAGTAGTCAAACGCGCACAATAACCACCTACCAAATCCAAGAGAAGGGATATGAACAGTACTCGCAATATACTCTTGCGCTGTGCTGGCTCGATCGATGTAATCATGTCGAACACTTGAGGTCTAAGAAGTGGCCAGCACTCTTATATCGGAAGCCCAGTAGATGGCAGATATAGACGCGGTACAGCGATAGGAATGCAACGGTGGGAAAGACGTGAAGCCGCACACTGAACAAATACAAGGCTTCTACCAGCGAAGCGCGAGAGCAATGTCTATTTGTGCATTGTTGAGCGTAGTCACTTGCCTGCAATTATTAGCGGCGCGAATGTGCCTCGATGCGTTCACGCGTCGATCCCAAATCTTCGATACGGCCTCCAAGCTAAAGAGAACTCATTACTCCGATTTGCTCGTGCTCGTCAAAAGGTATACTCGAATAAACAAGGGTCTGCAAGCTTTGTTGTGGCATAGTAACCATGTTCTCTTAATTTAAGCATCTTAGACGTTGAGTCAATCTTGGGCAACTGCACAGATTGTGGTCGAGAAAAGTAGCATAGCTGTGAGCTGCGAAGGGGCAGGAAAACACAAAATTCGCATCCATTTACGTGCTGTTAAGAGTTTTTGTCCGCTAGGACGATGGTAGCTAGGTAAGTCACAGCTGGGTATCATGTAAAAAGAAATAAGGAACGACTTTCATGCCAGGCGGTCCCGTCACATCTCCATCCTTGTCTTCCAGTCAATCTGCTCAATCAGCGCCCATTCTCGCATAAATGCCAATGCGAAATTTGAGGCTTCAAAGACATTGGCTGTGACGTCCAGCGGCATGGGAAAATCCTTGGGCAGATCTTTTGGACTAAGTTTGTCCGGATTGCGCTTGCTCAAGTCCTTCGTCGATATACGTTTCGACCAGGTACTGGGATAATCTTGCTCGATAGTTTCCGCAGGCAGTAGCTTTGAGCCCTCCAGCCAGGCCAGTCTCAGATCCCGAAAATTGGAAACAAGCTCGTTTCGCAGGTCAAGAAAAGTTTTTTGCTTCTTCGCGAAGTCGTCAACGCCCCTGGTTGTGCCATCACTTCCAGGTGTAGGAGCCGAAACTGTTTCGTCTGGCAGCATCTCTTTAGCAAGCCGTCTAACGTGTTCTTGCTGCAGATGCTGTCGGCAGACTCCGCCTAATTGCACCACAAGACCATTGAGATGTTTGTAAGATTGAGACTGCTTGAAGACCATAGTGTAGTAAGGGAGAATGGTGGACCAGCCAGGATCTACATTGGGTCGTGCTTGAGCCAGTGCCCCTGAATTGATCATAAAGCAAAGTAGCGCTTCGATGAGTAGCACGACACCTCTCTGCTTTTCTTTCCCCTGGCTCTCACTGGCAAGCTTTTGACCCTCCTTCTTAAGGAGTCTGCCGAGTTGGAATATCTTGGTGCTGATGTCGTTCCACGTGATCTGCTCATCGGTTCGTGCTCCTGATACAGATGGACCCGGCGAGGTCTTTGGCCGTGAGGTGTGAGACATCGTGAGTGGCGTGGAATTGCGAGCGTTGTCGTGCCCTGGAGTTCCTGCTTCAATCGTGTCGGTGGAAGCCACTCTCTGCATCGCTATTGATCTCAGATCCTTCTTAGGAGTAGAGAACAGTGATTTGGGTTTGGCAGCTTCAGCATCTAGCCTGGGAGTGGTAGGCCTCTCCGTCTTGATGAGTGGTTCCAGTTTCATTCGCTTTGTAGACATCTCCGGAGAAGATTCAGCTGCACGTTTCTTGTCAGATTTCGGGGGATCCACCTTTGTCATTATTTTGACATCGACCGATCTCTCTCTTTCCTTCTCCTTCTCACTAACCGTGGATGCTTCTTTTTTCTGCCTCGGTGCAAACTTGAGTAGCCCTTCCACCCGCTTGCGATTCTTCTTGCCATATTTAAGGACAATAATATGTCTCTGCCGTGGTTTTGGACTAGCCGTTCTGCTGTTGGCTGTAGAAGTGTTTGATTGATTCAGCGCGCTCACAGATTTAGGTACAGGTGATGAGATCTTTATGCCTGGCGTAGTAGGTCTGGCGGAAGCCTGACTATCTGCTCGTAGACGATTTGGTTCTTTAGCGGCGACCTCTCTATGTTTCTTGTCGCTCGACCTGGCAGGTGAGGCTATGCTAGATTTCAGAATTGCTCTGACTTCATCACTTCGCTGGGACGACTCTGCGACAGCTTTTTCGAGAGCTGGTGGCAATGCCGGAGAAAGGAGAACTGGAAGCTCCTGCTTCCTCTTCTTCTCCTTCTCAGTTGTAGGCTTTTCGGACGACGACTTCTGTGACGGAGGTATGTCTGGTGATAGTAAAGCAGGTAGTGATCGCTTCTCAGTAGTCTCCTGCTTTATACGTCCTCCTTGCAGCACAGGTGTTGAGGTCCGACTAGGTTGTGTCTTCTCTTCCTCTGCAGACAATCTCCGCTTCTTGGCTGGACGTTGCGAACCATGATCATGCTGTGTAGGCGTTGCGAATGACGGCTTGGAGTCCGGCTTGACCGCAGGAGCAGACACCTTTGAAGGGATTATCTTCTGCTCGGATTTCCGCTCAGACTTTTGCTCAGGCTTCTGGTCAATCTGAGAAGTCGATTGTGATGGTTGCTGGTGCTTCTCTTCCTTCACGAGCACCTCCTCCTCCTTGTGACTTTTGATTGCTTGCTTGCGAATATCGTCTGCAGGCCTGCGCTCGGGAGTGTTTACACTACTTCGGTCCTTGGTCTTGTAATCCTTCAGGCTGATCTTCTTCTTAGGTCCTGAGTCGTGGGGAGTATCTGGCCTGCTGGGTGCTTCCGGTTTTGGGGAGGGAACATGAACAAGTAGTCGTCCTTCTTCGTCTATTCTGGTGCCGTCCACTTTCAACAGAGCTTCGTCGTCTTCCTGGTGTAGAAGAAGACTCATGTATTGGAGCTGCTCTTCTCTACGTGAAAAGGGTGTGTTTATATACCATCTATTGGGGTCTGTCGTGTGCCTTCGGTAGGGAAAATCAGAAGGAATTGTGATCACATACGGTTGTTTTGGTAAAACGCGATCGTTGATTCCCGCTATCCGATTGTCGAACTTGGCAAATGGGCTAGGTTTCCTCGTGTCTGTAGGCTGAGAGTCCGACAGTACCTGGTTTTGTGAAGGTGCAGATATGGTAGACTGCGACATGCTGCCCAGACTGTCAGTTCAATCAGGACCGTTTGCGCTAACGAGCCAGCCTATTGTGGCGTAATCAAGGATGATTTGTACATAGGATGGCAGTGGCTAGCGTTTGCGCATTGTGAAAGCCAGCGCAGGCCTGCTGCACAGGCAAACCGCAGACGCGCTGTAAGTGACAATGTGATCGAGGTATGCGGACCACGACACCCGAGCACTCTTGAAGGTAAGAGTGAAAAAGTAGTCGTACTCAATGCTTCTTCAAAAATCTTTCAGCACGAACACAGAGGGCCCTCGATCTGAGGCTGTTCGTTGCAGCGTTCGCACTCGCGGAAACTGGCAGCTGCGATGGACGAAGTGGGCCTGGCCAGGATGGAGTTCCGGAAGAATGACGAAACCGTCCTGCAGGTTCGACTCGCAACTCGACCTCCTGGGTATGTAGTGCTGGACTTTGAGATATGTGTGCAAAGCCCGGCTGGAGAGACCTGTGGTGACTGAACACACCACAACGAAGGCGATAGTACAGCTACGATGACAAGGTCGCGGAAACAGGCAAGGCGTGTGGGAACGACGATAGTGGCTGGGTCCGTGTGCTAGCACATTTCTAGCCCGATCTGGTTGGCCAGAGCCTGTCACACAAAGGACCGCAACTCGGAACGGTCTTGCCGCTGGGTCTGCTGGCCCATTTGGGACATTTTGCAGATCTCGCCCCCACACACTCCCAGCTGTCCTACATCTTGCTACGACACAAAGAAGCATGTACTGGCAGGCACAAGTCGTGAGCCCTGGAGCTCATCTATGATTTGGTTGGAACGCGAGCAGCCGCTCGACATGCCATTGTCTACAATCCAAGGTGGTTCGTAGATGTCGCCTATATCTTCTAGATCAGTCATCGTCTTGAATACGACCATACTGGCCACGGTTGCTGTCACTTCGTTCACGATTTCGTGTCCTGGATACCATTCGTCCAATCCAACCACCAAGACCTTCTCCGCCATTCTCACTTCTGCCACGACTGCTTTGTATAGGCTTGCCATCAGCATCAACTTCCAGAGCAGGAGGATCGATGTCTAGTCCAGGGATCGCGTCGTCTGCACTGAATTGTCCAGGCCGTGGTGACCCTCGTCGAATATCGATGGATGAAGGTGAGTCAATACCCATCAATGATCCTCGTTCGGCTTGTGACACTGGAGTAGGCATCGCTGTTGTTGCATCACCAAATAGAGCATTCATGTCTTCTAATCGAACGTTGGCTGTTTCGGGGTATAAGAACCAAACTGCAGCATATTAGTCTCACGTCCTCTTTTCGATGTCGACATTCACTTACCAAGCACAAAACTGACAGCACAAAAAAATGCGTGAAGCAGGTACAGCCGCCATTTGATCACTTCTTGCAGTACTGGTGTCATTTCACCCACCAGCCAGTTGAATGCCCAATTGCTGGCCGTACTCAAACTTGCTCCTTTCGCTCGAATGCTTAGTGGCAGTATTTCAGGTGGATATAACCAAGGGATTGGCCCCCAACTCGCACCAAAAGCTGCGTTGTAAACCATAACAAAAACGACCACCAATGTTGGTGTCCACGCGATATCGATAAAAAGGAAGTACGATATCAGGGATAGCGAGATGATCATGGCTACCGCTCCCGATAACAGGATGGGTCGCCGGCCCCATTTGTCAACCAAGTACCAGGGTGGTACAGTCGAGGCAAGATAAGAGAATGCATTGATACCAGTCATGAGGATGGCTTGTCGGCCACGCCAACCAGCGGATTCGAAGACCAAAGGTGCGTAGTAGGAGATAACGTTGATGCCGTTGAGTTGCGCGAAAGCTTGCGCAGACATGGCGATGAACACCCGCTTGTAGTATCGTTTGAACATATCGGAATAAGATCGTTCTCCTTCCTGTCGTTGTAAAAGAACATTCATCTTGATCTCACGATATTCTTGACGTGCTTTGTCATTGTGGATATCGCCCTTACCATAGAGATTTGCGATGACGATGATGCCCTCCTCATCGTGGTCGTTGTCCAGCAGCCACCTCGGAGACTCACAGATAACGAGACTGCCTAGACCCAAGAGTGCTCCCATCACACATTGCATGAGGAGGGGTACACGCCATGCATAGTCGCTGTCGATATAGCTGCAGAAATAGTCCACCCACACACTTGCTGCGTAACCTGAGACATTGCCAGTGAACTCGATACAAGCGAGCTTTCCACGGTTATGGGGCGGACTGATCTCAGACTGGTACACAGGAACGATTGTGGAAAGCGCGCCCACGCCGAGACCAGCGATTATGCGACCCAACATCATCATGGGCATGCCATTGGCAAACGTTTGACACATGCCTCCAATAAAGAATACAATCGAGCCGTAAAGAATGGTTCTACGACGGCCGATTATGTCGCCTATTCTGCCCACACTCAACGAAGAAATGAAAGCACCGACCTCGAGAATAGCTACCATAGTGCCTATCTCGGCTCTTGTTGGCTGATTGAAATAGTCTTTGAAAAATGAACCACTGCTGAAAGTCAGTATGGCTTCACTCGGTCGCTTAGTGGGGGATGATCGCACGTAATAATACCAGACATGACGCCCTGATCATAGCCAAACAGAAACACACCTAACGAGACAAATACACTGGTGAAATAGCTGGCAAGCATGGTCAGTAAGTGGGGACCATACGGCACGCGTAAACCTACAGCAAAGGCTTGCCTACCAGGCCTCTGGACCTGGCGGTCTGAGGGTCGCTCGGCGCCATGATGAGGGCAAGGACCTTTTCGGCTGTACTGATCCTTCTCGAAGGAGGACTGGGTATAGTTATATCCTCTTTAGCAATGCCAGAACGCTTTTTTCCCCCTCGAGAGTAGTCTTGCTGTTCAAAAACGACCTTCTTTCCTCGTCCTCCACCGTGACCACGAGCGTTGAGAGGGCGACCCTCGCTGTTGAGAGGATCAAGCTCGATATGAGGATGGTCCCGATCGTTGGCAAGCTCTTCAGCAATGTCTCCTGTATCGCTCCAGAGCGAGAATTCGTCCGACTCAGTGGCCGAGGAGTACGACCTCTGCCTTTCCGATCGCTCCTTCTCCTCTGCGGCGGAAGTCAAGGCTACTGTTGCTTCGTCTTCGTCGTTGGTCCTTTGTCGACGGTGGAGTGGGTTCGACGACTTGCCTTTGGAAGCAATGATGACGGTGAGGGCGGTCTCGGACAGCCCTCCAAATCGCAAGCAGATCCAAAGAATAGTAGATAGCAAGCCTGAGCAGGGTACAGATGTGGGCTCCCAGAAATGGCCGGAGTCGGTTCGCGCGTGCTGGATCAGGTGGATGCCCACAGTGATGGATAAAGCTCGTGGACGGATCAAATCGAGGGTTTTAGCGAAGCTATGGTCAGCAGGAGTGTGGATACGATAAGCAGGTTGCAACTTTTTCGATATTGGTCATTCGAGTCCAGAGCACACGCGCAAAAAGGGCACATGAACGAGATCGGAGTGAGGAGGAACAATTCGAAAAAGACGGACTGATTATTCAGTTTCCTGCGGCATCCCTGGGGGTCCAGGGTGTAAAGATGACAGAATAGGCACATGCCAACCCGGCATGGTCTTTCTGCAGGGATTAAATCTGGCCTGGAAGCCGCTACGGTGTAATTTTTGAGGTTCAGGTACCAATGCGTTCATATTCTTTGTGCTCAAACCTAACAAGATTTTTGTGCCGCTATCGACTTTGCATTCCAAAAATGTTCACCCGCAGGGTTGCAGCAGAGAATACTTTTGGGCTACGAGAATCGAAGAAATATGTTTCGATAGCCGGGGCTCTGATAATCAGCTTGCACTAAGGACATTGTACTGACATGGTCCTGTGTTTCCTCGAAGAATTGTACACGGATTCTCAAAGTGCTTGGCTTCACCAACCTTTAAGGTAGGAAGTTGCGCTTTCTGAAATTCACAAGTCACGTAAGCCGTGACAGACATGTCTGCGACCCAAATCGTAGCCTTACCAGGCTCGGAAGCTTTCTCAGAATTTCGCCAACAAGCCCTGGCACTTCAAGCAGAAGTTGAGAAGATCAAAGGCCACTATATCCACTATGTCGATCTGCTGCAAGATCTAGATGAAAATGCATCTGAATTGCTTACCAATCTCCTCTCGGATGGTGCTACTACTACTATAGGCCAAGATATCGAAGGTGCAAAGAATTATTACGTTCTGCCCAGACCAGGTACCATCTCGCCATGGAGCTCAAAGGCTACCAACATTGCTCAGGTCTGTGGTCTACGAAGACACGTCAGACGGGTAGAGAGAGGTATCAAGATTTCAGTCAAGCTGGCAGATGGTCAAACAGACCTCACTTCGAGGCAGCTGGACTTTCTCCACGACCGTATGACAGAGAAAATATACGCCAGCGAGCCGAATCTGGTCGAGGAATTCGTGACGCTACCAACAAGACCTTTGAAATGCTTCGACTTGAGCGAGAACGGTGCTTCCCCTCTTGAGACTTTGCAAGAACTAAATAGAACCTTAGGTTTGGCACTCGATGCCGCGGAGATACAATACCTGGCCGATGCGTACTCGAAAGATGGACCTGTTGCACGAAAGCCGACAGATGTTGAACTATTCATGTTTGCTCAGGTCAATTCAGAGCACTGTAGACACAAGATATTCAATGCAACTTGGACCGTGGATGGCAAAGCAAAAGTTAATAGCCTGTTCGGGATGATCCGAAACACACACAGAATTACTCCTCGAGGCACCGTGAGTGCATACGAAGACAATGCTGCAGTCCTCGAAGGCTTCAAAGGCACACATTGGGCCCCTAGTACAAGCAGTGGCCAGTGGCTTCCTACAGATGAGATGGTGCCATACTTGGCGAAGGTCGAGACCCACAATCATCCCACGGCCGTGTCACCGTTCCCAGGTGCTGCCACTGGGTCAGGCGGGGAGATAAGAGACGAGGGTGCTGTCGGAAGAGGTTCTAAACCGAAAGCTGGTTTAGTGGGGTTCACTGTGTCAGATCTCTTGATACCTGGTCATCGGCAGCCATGGGAGCTCGATTATGGAAAGCCAAATCATATCGCAAGCAGTCTCGATATTATGCTTAATGCACCGCTTGGAGCCGCAGCTTTCAACAATGAATTTGGCCGCCCATGCATCAATGGATACTTCAGAACATTCCTTGCCCAAGTGGACATCAACAGTAACGAGAAAGAAGTCAGAGGGTATCACAAACCTATCATGATCGCAGGTGGTATTGGTACAGTACGCCCACAACTTGCTCTGAAAGACCCTGACCTTGTGCCTACTGGAGCACATCTCATCGTGATGGGTGGACCAGCCATGCTGATCGGACTTGGTGGCGGCGCTGCTTCGAGTGTCACAGCTGGGACAGGATCGGTAGACCTTGACTTTGCTAGCGTTCAGCGTGGCAACCCCGAAATGCAGCGACGAGCTCAGGAGGTCATCAATTCTTGTTCTTCGCTAGGCCAGGACAGTCCAATCTTGTTCATACACGACGTCGGTGCTGGTGGATTGTCAAATGCTTTACCTGAGTTGATCAAGGACGCCGGTTTTCTTGGTGCAAAATTCGAGCTTCGTGACGTGGACAATGCAGACGGCAGCATGAGTCCAATGGAGATTTGGTGCTGTGAGGCACAAGAACGATACGTTCTAGCAGTCGCACACGATGGTCTCAACAAGTTCCGCTCAATAGCTGAACGTGAAAGATGCAGATACTCAATCGTGGGCCAAGCCACAGGAGAGAAGAACAATTCTGAGAACAGGGTGGTTCTGGTTGATCGCAATAACCCGAATATACAGCGGCCGATTGATTTGCCTATGTCTGTGCTCTTCGGCAAGCCACCAAAGATGGTGAGAGATGTACAGAGCAGGAATTTACAGCTAGCCAGCTTCGACCATAGCCTTATCACCTACCTCCCTGGCCAATCATCTGAGGAACTGCTGAACCAAGCGATCAATAGAGTCTTGCAGATGCCTGCTGTCGGCTCTAAATCCTTCCTTATCACAATTGGCGATCGCACGGTTGGTGGACTAACAGCCCGCGATCAATTTGTTGGGCCTTGGGCAGTTCCTCTAGCTGACGTTGGTGTCACCGCGACCTCTTTAACTCATGGCATTCGCACGGGTGAAGCTGAAGCAATGGGTGAGAAGCCAATGCTAGCGTTGATATCACATGCTGCATCGGCTCGCATGGCAGTCGCAGAAGCATTGATGAACATCACTGCTGCTCATATTAAGGAGAGGCTAACCGAAGTCAAGTTGTCCGCTAATTGGATGTCTGCTGCCAGTCATCCTGGTGAAGGTGTAGGCATATACGAAGCTGTTGAAGCACTTGGCATGCATCTCTGTCCAGAGCTCGGAATATCGATACCTGTGGGCAAAGATTCGATGTCTATGAAGATGCGATGGCAGGATAACGCAGCTAAGGAGAGCAAAGAAGTAACAGCACCACTGTCGCTAGTGATATCAGCATTCGCACCTGTGCTTGATGTGACAAGAACTTGGACTCCTCAAGTGAAGCGGTACAACGAAGTCGGTGAGACGAGCCTCTTCTTCGTTGATCTCGGCCTCGGTCACAAGTCAATGGGTGGTTCCATCCTAGCGCAATCTTTCAAGCAAACTGGCAACGACTGTCCTGATATCAGAGATGTGCACCTCTTTAAGGACTTCTTCGATGCAACACAGAAGCTTCACGAGCAGGATCTAGTTCTTGCTTATCACGATCGTAGCGATGGCGGCCTCTTCTCCACACTTGCCGAAATGTGCTTCGCTGGTCGTTGTGGCATGAGTGTGTCCCTCGAATCGATCTGCGCTACGCCTGATATGGCAGATATAGTACCAACACTGTTCAATGAAGAGCTCGGTGCAGTTTTCCAGGTACGTAAAGCGGATGAAACCAAGTTCAAAGCTTGCTTCGCCACATGTGGGCCACCACCAGGCCTTATCTACAAAGTTGGCAGTATTAGTAAGGATTCATCGACGAAGCAGAACCTCAGTATTTACTGGCGTGCCAAACTGGTGTATCGCGCTTCGAGATCAAGCCTCCAGCAAACTTGGTCCAATACAAGTCACTGGATGCAAAAGCTAAGGGATAACCCGCACTGCTCCGACCAAGAATACGACAATATCCTAGACAACGAAGATACCGGTCTTTCTTACCATCTCACCTTCGATCCCAAACAGACCAACCTCACACCAGTCACATCCACCGTCCTGAACTATATTCGTCCCGCCTCCAAGCCACGAGTAGCCATACTCCGAGATCAAGGAACCAACGGCCAAGCGGAAATGGCGTTCGCCTTCCACACAGCCGGCTTCCTAGCCTACGACGTCCACATGACAGATGTCATGAACGGCCGCACCTCCCTCTCTGCCTTTCAAGGCCTCGCCCTCTGCGGCGGATTCAGTTTCGGCGACGTCCTCGGCGCAGGTCAAGGCTGGGCCAAATCTATCTTATTCCACCCACCCACAAAATCCGAGTTTGAAGCGTTCTTCAAACGAGCGGACACGTTCACGCTAGGCGTCTGCAACGGCTGCCAGGTCCTCTCGAAGCTCAAAACTCTTATTCCTGGCGCGGAAACCTGGCCGAGTTTCGAGAGGAATGAGAGCGAGCAGTACGAGGCACGAGTGTGTATGGTCAGTGTCTCAGACCCACCACCTACAGCAACAAGCGGCACAACCGACTCACCAGCCCTCTCACCTTCCGTGTTCCTGAACGGGATGCACACCTCTGCCCTCCCAATCGCAACAGCGCACGGCGAAGGCCGCGCCAGCTTCATCTGCAACATCCCACAATCGACCCTAGCCTCATCCTCAAAAGCCTCCCTAGCAGCACAGAATGAGCAGCTCGCGTCGGAGTTCGTACGTAGCGGTCTAGCGCCGTTACGATACGTCGATAACAACACCTTGAAGCCGACGCAGAAATATCCTTTCAACCCGAATGGTTCGCCGGACGGAATTGCTGGTGTCAGAAGTAAGGATGGGCGAGTACTGGCGCTGATGCCACATCCTGAGAGGACGGTTCTTGGTGCTGCGGCGGGGAGTTATGTGCCGGAATCGAGGCGGGAGGAATTCATCGAGTATGGAGGTGCTTGGATGAGGTTGTTTAGGAGTGCTAGGGGGTGGTGTGGTTAAAAGTATGTGCTGTTGAAAGAGTGCGTTGCGGTTGGTAGAGCATGCGTGAAGAAGCTCTTCACACAATACAAAGATTGACAGCAGAATAAGGAGCAGATTCGTGACAAGAAATATCACGTATTAGTCGTATATTCAGAAGCTCGTCTCAATAAGGTACATGCGCCCATCTGTTGTGGTGCTGTCAAATAATTTCTGTTCATACAAAACAGAATCCATCATCTCTTTTTATACACTCTCCTCGCCGGATTCGAGCACGTCGATCTTGGCAGCCGAGGACATCTGCTGGTCTTCGTGCCGTAGAGACGTTGTATGCCTATACGAAATCCGACATTTCGCGCTGTACATAGACATTGCTATGCACAAGTTTCCAACCGCATGTATGTACTTCATGCAAATATCGTTCGTGTTGTGTTCATGTTCTCAGCACTCGGCTGAATCTTTAGGCCTGACCTTCGTACAAGATAAATCTCGAGCATACTGGCTGTCCGATTATGCTTTCCTGCTCCTAGTCTTTGACCCTTCTCTTGCTGTACTTACAGCTCCATTGCTGTTTTCATCTCCAGCACTGCTCAGCCCCCTAGGTCGAGGCAAAGGCTCCCTAGCCATTGCAATGAGGGCATCCTTTCCAGTGTTGCGTCTCGGTCGTCCTGATTTGGTCTCTTTCTTGTATGTCGCGAAGTAGAAGCTGATGAACAACAACAGGTAAGAGCTGAGAATAACGACACCAGCAATTGCTGCAAATTCTTCTCCCGCACAACGGCCTGCATTCGGCATCCACGGAAAGTAGGTGGATGTGAAATAGGTATAAGAGGCGAAGTAAACGAAGCCGAGGTCGACTATAAATTGTGTAATTTGCATGATTGTAATGTACTTCTTCCACCAGATACGAATACCGCGGGCAGCTTGGAAGTAGTACCTGGAAAGTGTTCAGCACGAATTATGTAACAGGGTAGTAATAGTCGGTCTCTTACCAATACATGACAACGTGAACGCACAGGTTCAATGTTATGGGCACCCACGAGACTGCAGTGTGACCGATGAGTTGTGTATAGCAGAGAAGAGCGGTTGCGCCATGGTGATAGGTATGGAGGAAGGTCAGAGGCTTCTTTTTGAGGACGAGGAAGACGGTATCGATCAATTCGAGGTATTTGGTCAAGTAGTTCATCTGGAAGACCTATCAGTACTTTGTCTTTGGAACAGTCCGGGCTGACTCACATAGTAAAGTGTCACCAGGGGTTTCGTCCAACCACCCTGGTAATTGCAGACGCCGTAGAAAACACCGTGATTGACCAAAGTAGGCAGAAGTTGCTCAATGAAGAGGGCTAACAAAGCACCGCTTATGACGGTCAAGTAGAAGTTGTGAACGATGAAAGGCCCATTCAATACGAACGGCTTGCGATTTCGCATTATTTCTCTTCCACCAAATATTATTATGTAGTATGCAGCCAGTGCAACGAGAGTCTCCTGTAGGGTGGACATGTGCGTCTCACCCTGTCTGAACTTAAAGTTCTCCGGCGCATATCCAAACAGGCCGGAGTATAGTTTGCTGAAGACAGGCCATAGTTTTATACCAAAAGGTCGTTCGAGTGTGGGTAGGCCGACTTCCATGTCTTTGAAGAAGTCGGCTATGGTAGGATGCTCTTCTGGCGACATGGCTGCTATGTTCTTGATTGTCGAGAAAACTGAAAGGAGTGACAGTGACAACAACGCGGACAAGGGTCGCAGTAGTTATAGTAAGAATCAGAATGAAATTGTGGGAGAGGTTGAGTTGGGAAAGTCGTATCAAGTATCTTTTCTCGTGCCGTGTCGTATTACGAGACTTGCCGGATCATGTATGCAAAGGAGGCTGAGAGATTCGGCAAGGATTTCTGGAAACGCAAATATGTTACATCTCAATGTTAGGGGGTAGCCCGTGCACCCCAGTTTACCACGAACCGAGCTTGTAACGGCTTCTGCTTTGATTATACTGCCAAGCCCGCCTGTTCCTGGATTTCCGATTCGCGCAAGTCTGGAGGCCAATCTCCTGCCAGGGTTTTGTTGCGACTGGCGCGTCGTTCTGTGTACGAGATACGACTGAC
Source organism: Lithohypha guttulata (assembly GCF_036872675.1). Taxonomy (NCBI): domain Eukaryota; kingdom Fungi; phylum Ascomycota; class Eurotiomycetes; order Chaetothyriales; family Trichomeriaceae; genus Lithohypha; species Lithohypha guttulata. The sequence goes on along the minus strand of NW_027042752.1, from coordinate 101,641 downwards.
GCGATGCTGCACTGTTTGGTAAATACACGGGACGACCGACAATAACGGGCGAGGATAGACTTACTCTAAGTTGTGTCTTTAGCGATTGTACCTGCTCTAGACATGCAGGAAGAATGTGTTGGGCAGGTGCGGCTTGGAATGCTTATTGCAGCCAGGGTAAACCCGATGCCGATAATAGGCCGACAGTCGCATGCTTGCAGGATGTAGGTAGGTCTTCCGAGTGGTCGAATCAGGAGAAGGACGATTCAAGAAAAACTGCCTGAGGGCCTCGTCAAGTGTCGCCAATTCCCAAGCTCAAAGTTGAATGTAGTGACTTCAGATTAAAGTACTTACGTTCGACAACAATCACGATCCTCCAGCCACGAGTCACCCAAAACACAGAACGAACCCGTATAAATGGCTCTCAGCTTCTTGCGAGTAGCTGCTCGTACGGCAACATCGCTGTCGCGCCCTGCTCGCATCATCACTCCACGAGCTGTACGGGTAGCTCCTACCTCGTCCCTCCTATGCGCGAGATCACCCTTCAGCACATCGGCTGTTCAAAGAAGCTCAGAGCATGGTGAAGAGACATTTGAAGAATTTTCTCAGAGGTACGACTGAATGCCTGGAGCTTGTTTTCGAGCACAATGACCATAGGAAGAGATCACACCACTTTCAGGAAGTTTGCACGCTTGTTTTTGGACTTGGTTGACGCATGCGTGTATAGGTATGAGGCAGAGTTCGACAAGGTACAAGATGTCTTCGAGCTACAAGTAAGTCACCGATCTGAGGCTTGCGGACCAGTATGGGTGGGCTGACACTCGACAGAGAAACTTAAACAACGCCTTCGCATACGATCTCGTTCCTTCACCTGGAGTTGTGATCGCTGCCCTGAAAGCTGCACGCCGAGTTAATGACTATCCTACCGCCGTAAGGATATTTGAAGGTGCGAAAGGAGTCTGAGAGCAAAACACATTCACGAAACCCATACTGACACAAGCGATGCAGGCATAAAGGCAAAGGTTGAGAACATTCACCAATACGAAGAGTACCTGGCTGAACTCAAGCCAATACGGGAAGAGCTTGGCATCAATTTGAAGGAGGATCTGTATCCCGAAGGCACCGATAGCCCCTTCTACAACCCATAGACACACCTTCACCTTTGCATGTTGTTTTTGATGGGAAGACGGTGTGGTTGTTACTCAGCCTTGACACAGCCACAATGGGTGATATGGTCACGGTGTGGAGATCCTTGAGCACGGTAATGCAGACTGTGCAGCTAGGAGCGACCATCACACGTTTGACTTCGAACGAAAATCGATGTACAGCATTCTCAATTGTTCTTTGCGCATTTCCGAGTCCACGCTTACGAAGTTTTTGCAACATCAGCGAGGCGACTTGCCCGGCATTTGCTCGAAATACTGACATGACTTCGTGCTTCACGTAAATCTATCACAAGCCTCTAGCCTTGCGTTGGACTACTCCACGGTCTGATCAATTGACCAGCTCTGCTGTGACTGCATGCTACTCACACGGCAGGCAGAAACATCTGCACCTCATCACATTTCTTGTTCAGCAAGTCATCTCCCCATGGCCAGCAGATCCGCCGAACGTCCAGCAAAGCTAACGATACAAGATGCGCCTGATTCTTATCCATCTTACAGATTTCACTCACAGACGAAAAATGCAGGTCCAAAAGAGCGTCCTCTAAATCACCAATCCGCAGACCAGATCTCAACGATGTTTCTCAATGGTGTTTGTACAATCAGATATTCTATGTCAGCCTGTCGTCTCGTATGTTACGAAAACCCACAAGCACAAATTTACCGTTCTCCCTAGTCAATTTTAGTTGACGCCATCACAGAGCTTAGCCACAGTGCGTCGAGAGTGCTACTTTTTTTTTGAATACTATAGTACATACCAACACGGATACGTTCCAAAAAACAACATGGTTATACGGTGAAGCTATCAGAATCTCATACCAACACGCTTGCACGCTCAGCAGCCGCCTTCTGTTTCGCAGCAAGTCGTTCCTTCAGTTCTGCGAACCTTGTACTCGCAGCGGACCCGTTAGCAAATACGAGCTCGCTAGAGTCTGACCCTCGCGTTGACGTCTTCTGTTTCCTCCTCCTCTTCTTCTCGTGAGTTGCGCTGACTATTTTTGTCTTGTGTTTATGCTTCTCTTTGACGTTGTTCTGTAGCTTCTGCTTCTTACTCTTGCCTTTCAGATTCTCGTCTGTCCTACCACCCATCCTCTCAAATACATAACACTTCTGCCTCTGTTTGTGCTGCTTCGCACTGTAGTCAATTGCCGACAGATATATCCTCTTACTTGTCTGTTGCGCAAGCTTCTGCTCGCAGTGCTGGCGACGTCTCTCATCGTTATCGAGAACTTCTCTTCGGAGCTGGGATTTGAGCTCAGATGCTAATTGTGCGGCCGCTGAAGATTGGGACGATAGTTGATGCGATTGTGGTTGGCTCGAACGAAGACTCTGTGATGAGGCAGGCTGAGATGAGAGAATGGGTGGTTGAGCGGAACGGTACGGTTCGAAGATTCTGTGAGTGGACTTCGATGCTGGCTGTACAGGTATCGAATCGTTCAATATTGGTAGCTGGGCAAGTCTTTGGTCTATTGTCAGAGCTGCCACTGCTACTGTTTCTCTCTTGATTCTTTGACTGCTCTGATGAGCCTGACTAGCTCTGTGTTGCGCCATCACGTCTGGTCGATCAGCTTTGCGAGCATCCGCAGCTTCCCGTAACTTTGCACTGAAAGCTGCGTCGTTCAGGGCCTTGGTAGCATGTCCTTTGTCGCTTGTGCTGACGTCTGTGCAATCAGAGAGAATGCTCGGAAGAGTGTGACGTGGAATCAGACGTGGTAGACTATCGTTGTTGAGGGCCAGCTGACCCGACATTTGTCTGTAGGGCACACTGTATGATCTGGCAGTATTGTGCATGAGCGAAAAGAAATGGCTTCTGTAATGGAGAGCATAAGTGTCAGCGGATTCTAGCTCTGGCGGCCCTTGTTAGACATCGTGGAAACCTACCTCACACGTCCTGCTGTAACTGTTGGCCGAATATGGCCTTGATTAACGACTTCATCAGCGATCAACTGCCAGTTGATTGTGTTCTTCTCGGGGGCTAGCTGCCTGAGCATCGCGAGCTGTAGCATCGTGACATTGGCTGACTCTGACCATTTCCTCTTCCTGGACGAGCTGATACCGAGTGGAGAGGACGACAGCACCAGAGTCGAGGATGTGGGCAAGTCTGGAAGACATACTGCGTCGTCAAGGTCGTCCCCTGGGGTCAGTGGAGGAGTTGGAAGGTGCGCGCGAGGCCAGTCAGACAGTGCGGGCCTGAAATGGTGCTTGATGGACATTGTGTCGACGCTTCTCGGAAACAGTGATGGGTACTGGTGGGAGTGCGATTTGCAAGTCGATCGAGTAGCCAACGGCGACCTCGTCGGTGAGGTCAGGTAATCCCAGTCTCGTAGTGGGATTGCATGAGAAAGGTCAACAAGAAAAGATCCTTTATCGTGGAGAAAGAACTTGGATGCGACGCGCGCGAAACCTTAGCACGCGTATCGATCGCGACATGGCGTAGTGAAAGTGATTATGTCGAAGTTCCATGGACAACTGGTCTAGGTGGCGAGGTGAAGTAACTGGTCTTGAGGTCAGGGAACCTGCCCGTGGTAGTCGTACTGTCCATAACCGCGTCGTCGTAACGCTGTTCTGGTCTGCTGAGACTTCGAGTAGCTTAGGAAATTTGCGACAAGGGCGCTCGTTGTCACAGATGACTTTCACTTGTCTGGAACAGCAGAATCTCAGTTGTATGCGTTTCTAACCTCGCGACCCGTGGTTGCTATGATCCCATACTCTGACCTTGGTCGTCGCGGTTTGCAGACGGTACAGAACACCGACGCTGCACCTAATTACTATCAGAAAGTAGGATTTGTGTTAGAACAGGTTACCAGCAATACCAGGATCTAACGTTGGCACACTCGCATATGTTTATGATGCTATAAAACCAAGCCAAGATTTGTAGGCATGGGTGAGTGTGGATACCGGCTCAGCTGTCTCATTGGTCAACTGTAGCACGTACAATGTGTCACGAGGAGAAGATGAAGATACTATGATAATACTAATCCTGGGAATGCCACAACTCAAGGGTTCGTTCAGACCAAGGAGTAGCATCGACCGTACTGTATTGGACCTGCCCCAGAGCTCATCAAGCACGACCTTTTCATACAGGTTGGCCTTCTAGGCAGCCTGGACTTGAGCAGCACCACGTGGTCCTCCTCGACCACGGCCACCACGGTTGCCTCTGAACTCGCCTCCTCGACCACGACCTCTTCCTCGTCCGTCAGAACCTCGACCTCTGCCGCCCCGTCCACGACCCCCTCTGTCTCGTCGCACTTCACTGAACCCGTCGTTTTCACTAATTGGGACAACACCCTTCTCTTCAGTAGCTGTAGCTTCAGCCGCAGCGCCGGCTTCGTCTGCCCAGTTTGTGGTTGACTGATTCATAGCTGGTGTTGCAGAGGTCTCAGTTTCGGCAGGGTCTCGAGGCACTTGAACCCAGTCTTCACCTGTCTGGGTGTTCTCGGTAGTCATAGAGGCTTCTGGATTCCATGATGCTTCTGCAACAGCATTTGCAGCATCAGCTGTAGTAGAAGATTGTTCTGGAGCGGCCATAAGCAACTCTTCACTTGTGGCTTCCTCAGCAATGGGAACGGCAGCGTTGTCTTCGAGCTCTGTCAGACCTGCGTTAGCGACGGTCTGATCTGTCTCGGTCTCTTCGTGCTCATCAGTGTCTTCCGTGACCGGCGCAGCCTCCGAATCATCGACCGCATCTCCATCGGCATTGGCCGCAAGCTCACAAGGAGTACTGACTGCAGAGGCTTTCAGCTGAGCAAAGGTGTAATCGATCGTCTTTGATGTGTTGGGATCCGAGATCTTCTCCTCTCTGCCCTCAACCAGATGAGTGACGGTTTCCACCGAGGCGTGATTGCCCTGATAGAGGTGGTGAAGAACAGCTTCGTAGGCTTCTTTCTCGTTCTCCTCCAAATCCTCGTTTTGTCTATGAGAGGCAACAGCATGCAAGAATTGGCAAGTAATGCGGAGAGCTTCTTGCACCTTCATGGTAGATGCGCTAGAAGAACCTTGTACCGCCTCTTGTTTCACCTTCTCAATTTCAGCATTATGAGCCTCAGCAAGTGAAGCTTTCTCCTTGTCGTGTCGAGCTTCCAAATCTTGAGCGAATTCACTAAAGTTCTTCTGCTGTTCCTCCAACTGGGCTAGTTGGGCTTCAATTTGAGGTTTCTTGAGGATTTGAGCTTTCTGATCATTATTGATCTTCTTTTGTTTGATTAAGTCGTCGAGGGAGACACCGGGAGCGTCGTTGATGATAGCTTCCGTGCGGGTGATAGAAGCAAGCTTTTTGTTGGAGTTTCTTATCTGTCTGCTATTGTTAGCTAGGCTCATACATAAGTAACAGAAAGTTGTCAGTACTTTTGAAGTTCCCGCAGGTATGGGCTACCTTCAGCTTCATGGTCAGCAGTACCATTGACCTTGGCATCCATAGGCGTTTCTGCAGGAGGTGGTGTGGTTGCAGGATTGACCTTAGCCTTACGCTTCTTTGCAGACTTTGACTCCAGAACTGGTGTTGAAGAAATGGTCGACATTGTAGATGGTATTGCAACTGTGTCGCGTGATGATCCAATAGGCTTGATTTAGAGGTATATAGACAGTACGTTTTCTTGGAAACAAGTCTTGAAAGGTTCGATCAGGGACGTGTTTAATTGTAGTAAGAAGTTTCGAGACTCTACAGCGAAATGTTGATTACTTTTGTGAAGCTTCCAGTTCTCAAGACACGTCGCTTGGGTGCACGTCAGATGTAATCCAATCTCCAATTCTTGGGTCGTACCTGCCAAGCCTGCTACCTGTCTGACTTACGGCGTCTCCACCAAGTCACTTTTGCTTCGCTTTAGCTATAGCTCATTGTTGCTTGCATGGCACAGATCGAATGTGCCAGAAAGTACTAGTATACCAGGAGCAATATTCGTGCTTACCCCACCCTCCCGAAGTCGAAGACGACTCGGCACGACCAGTGAGAGGCTGGCTGATATCCATCGAGGCAGATGTTCCTACGGCTAGCAGGTCCATATTGTTATAACATTCGCGGCACAAGCGATAGAATCAGAAGTCCCTTGGAAGTATTATTGGACACATTAATTCTATATCTTCTAGCTGTTTGCCTGAGACCACGAATATATCTATAGCCGGACGTGACGAATTTAAGAGGATTCGTTGTGTTGAGAACCGAAATTTCCAAGTCCAAGCAACATTTACTACGAGTACGCAATTGTCGACGGTATAGCTGCTACGATCACGAAGGTCTGAAAGTCCAAACCCGGCATGAGCTCCCAATCTACAGAACTGATGTGCCAGTATATCTCAACCAAGCTCTACGGACACACCAAGTAGGAAAGGCGATAAGTTGTTTCTTGGCATGTGATTATGAACTTTACAGTGATCCTGCAACCAAGATTTCGGGTTAAAATTAGAACGATTTCAAGGAAGTAAGTAATGGCACGTGGTCTGTGTTCGTTCTCAAAAGGCTCCAAAATGAATACTCGAGTCAGAGACTATACAAGCACGAGAGCGACACGAAACCACGTGATATGAAAGCAGTTTTCCACGCCCTCATTGTCGATTTCATTAAGTCCTTTGTCAAGCGCCCGCACCTGCCAATCCATTTGACTGACCTTCCGAAATCGTTCTTCATTAATTTCGCCGTGTTGCCCACGTATTGGTGGGTACTGCCAGCAGTACTGCACTCGAATATGAGCATGTCGAGAAAGCCTTCGTTTCTATCTTGATCCTGTGGAAATCACTGCAGTAACTTGCAGTACTGTTTCTGCACGCTCTGAGAAGATTCTCTGCTTCATGTCAGTAGTCGTGAGATCTGTCATTACCCCATTCAATCCTCGGCTCCGGCTCTGAATGACCCATCCTAGTCTCGATCCAGTCATCTATGCCTATATTTCCTTTGTGTTTTGCAATCATGGCATTCCTTATTGTGCTTGACCAGCTTTTCCACCATTCTTGGGACGTACGAAGACTGGCTTCGGTGGTTGCGACGTCTTCCTCGTTGTCAGAGAGATTAAATAAGCTCCATACTGTTTCTGCCAGCTCAAACTTCTTCTCCGGGTGCAATCGCAATATGCTGGAAAACCAGCTCGAAGGCTGTTTATGGACAATGACCTGGGAACGTTCACAGACAAAGTCAATCTTTAACACTCCTCGATACTTAACGGTTGCTGCCAAGTTCCTTACTTGCCCTGCCAGCATGTCAGTAGGCAGCCCTTCGACCACTCTTGTCAAGGTGTAAGATTTGTTCTCCGACTTGTCTCTGCAAAACTGTCTGACACTCGTCGCGAGCATCGTCATCACCCGATCGTCCTCGTCGCTATACAGTGGCCCAATACCGCCTTGCAACGGGGAGACTTGCGCCGAGTTGAACCGCCATTTGCGTTGCTTCAAGTTCAGCAGGTGTGCTAGATTGAGTGTAATGTCAAAATCGACGGTATTCATGCCATGACTCCCGATGACTCGAAGTATTGGTTTTGGTGGCAAGAGTGCTTGCTCAACAATGAACGGCATCATATGCTGAGGCTGTGCATAGAGGTCAGAGTACTTGACGGTCAAGCTCATCTTATCATTGGACAAGGCGCCATCAGGAATGTTGTATTTGTGATAAGGGACGGTAGCCAGTAGTCCCAGTCTTCTCAAAGGGTCGTACGTGACACGTGCAGCTGGACGTCGTGTTGTTTGGGTCTGCACAACAGGCGCACTACTGCTTTCCTCATTCGAGTTGTTGTCTTCCTGGCTGATGCCACTGTAAGCAGGTGGAGAATCCTCTGTCGTCGCTGCCGGCCCACCCCATACTTGCGCGCTAGACTTCAACTCATCTGAAGACATTTTTCGAGCCTTTCGGCATAGTAGTGTAATGGAGGGTGCTATGTGTCAACTCGAAGCCGATAAAGAGTGTGGTCAGCCATTGAAATAGTGATGCCTTGGCTATGCGAACTTGATTTGCTGCGCCACAAAACTTCGTTCTTACAGTTTGCGGAGGATAAACGTACATCTCCAGCGAATCACCAACAGCGATTCTATCGAGAAAACAGGCTCGATGGCGCCTCAGGCTGCCACAACAAGCAATCGTCCCTTACTTGTGGCTGACCACGCTCACTGATTACACAGCCATGCAATTCAGCTATTACTGACCGACATGTCATTACTTATACTGCCTTGTCGTAAGCCAGCCTTCACCTTCACTACCTACTCTCCGAGTCTGCTTTTTATATCAAGGCCACATCAGCCCTCCTGATTCTCTAACAAGCAGCCCCACAGCAGCATTCGGTCTATCGGAAAAGGGATTTACCTGACTAGAATACAAGAAATCCGTTCCTCTAACAATTGCAAGTCCTGTACATACTGCTCCCCTTTCCGAACACCTTTCAAACCTGCGACTAAGACCTTGACCTGCTTCTCAAAGTTCAACTTTACCTTGTGCAACTCCTTCACAACGCTAGTGTCACCATCGAGAACAATGAACGAAGAGTAGCCATCGAAGTGATTCTGGTCTTCATCCTCCGAATCAGAGTCATCCTGGTCTGCTCGCAGCCGTCTATTCTTGCTCTGGGCTGATCTGAAGGAGCTGACCTCGAAGTCAGGGTTAGCATGCTCTGTATTAGTAGAATTCGACACCAGATCCGAGAAGTGAATGCACAGGTCAAGAATTGCCACGACGGACTGCTTCAGGGCTTTGACCTTCGGTGCTGCTAAGCAAGCATGTGCGAGACGACTGATGTAAGTTCGATGAGTCTGTATCATCTCATCAATAGTGACTGATTCATGCATATTGATGCGCATTTGCTTTGTGAGCGGCCATATTATAGTGGTTGTGAAATGGTCGTAGACAGTGTTCACGAAGCTCAATAGTGCAAATGCTAGTGCTTGAGCACGTCTTCGGTCGAGCTCAGTAGCACTCTCCATTAACGGGACTGTCGTAACGGAGATATAGCCGGTGCGCTCGATGCAATACTTCGCTCTCTTGATTTGTGTCAATACCAGTGCAATGCGTTGGTAGGTAGCCATAGCTGCTGCATCAACGATGTTTGCCAGAGACCACGGCAAAACGTACTCGAATGCAACTGAGCTCAGGATCTCAACAGAAGTTCTTCTGCTCTGCATGGCCCTCGAAGATGTATAGGTAGAATGGATTAATATTGAATCGACGATGTGACGGCTTCCACCGGCATTGAAAGCTTCTTCAAGCATATCTCTCAATTGGAACCGGTCGTTCCAGCTGTCCATCAAATGATCGATTCTGTTGAACAGTTTTCGCTCGATCTCATTTACAAAAGTGGTATCTTGCTGCAGGTATAGTTGTGCTATTGTGTCGAGGGCCTGTCCGTAGCCGCATGTTGTATCGAGGACGGCTTTCAGCTCGAGAGTTCGTGATTGTAAGAGAAAATGTACATACTGGTTCCAGCTTTCCTCGAAAGAGGCCGAGAAAGGACGTGATATGTCAGGCTGGATGTCTTGCATGAACCCCGCCAGCTCGTTCACTGCACCTGGGTACTCGAGACGATCGTTCGTCCGTAGTTGACGCAAAAATGCCGAAGTCTTTCCACAGGCCAGTATCTGTCCGCTTATGTTCATCAGGAAAGAAGAAGGTCTTTGCCGTCCAGTAATTTCCAAGGAATAGTAGTCATGCCACAGAGTGTACAGTTTCGAGATGGGCTGATGTGACACGACAAAGAATGTGGATGTCTCTAGCTGACCATAATTGAGCCACGTCCATATAGGTTGCAGATACACGTGCAGAGTTGGAAAAAGAATTGAGCTCAAACACTGGAAGACTCTGACATTGCCGCAGACCTGACTCGTCCATACTGCTTGGTACAAGTTTTCAAGACAGCTGATGGCATCGTCGTTACCGTCCTGTCTCAAGAAGTCTGCGATCGCTGTAATATCAGCACTTACTTCTGGCAAATAAAGGACCACTGGTGTAATGCTGGCGACTGTTGTAGTGCTAGAATCTGTGAAATTCTGTTGCAACTCGTCGATAGCTCTATAACAATGCAATATAACTTTTTCTGTTGCGTCCTTCATTGCGGCAATGTATGTATCATGTGTGAGACTCGCAATCCAGGTCAGTACAAAGTCGAGGTCTGTACGTACAAGCGAGAACTGAGTGAAAATTGACCGCAATGTCTTGTGTGGCAGTCCACGAACTTGGATAGTTGAGTTGAGCTCATATCTACCTCTGATGGTGGTGAACATACGGTTGCTATACCCTCGAAGGAAAAACATGCTTTCGCGAATGAAGAGCTCCTCGGTGATTTGATCGATGCTCTGATCGCAGTCGGAGACAGTACCATAGAGGTTGAGTGTTTCGTCATCCACGGTATGCAGCAAAGAATCTATGTCCTGTGCAATCTCAACCTCCTTTGCATCGTGTAGGGGCGAAGTCTTAGCTGTTGAATAGTCCGGGTCAACACCGTCGTCCAGCAAACCCGGGTCGTTAACGTCGTGAAAGTCAGGCACGCGCCAAAGTCTACTGTGCTTGTCGATTGGACTTTCTGCCTGCAAATCTATCCAACGAAGTGGAGGGGGAGTGCCAACGCGAAGAGGTTTCTGGTAAAGCTCAAGCAGATTCTTGCTATGGGCCGGATCACCTGCTAAGTGAAGCAGCAAATCCAGTGCGTCTGGAAGCCAATTGTATTCGAAATCTTTGAGCTCATTTCTACGTTGTCTCAACGCGTCAGATAGATTGTCCAAAGATAGGATCTGGAACTTCTCCTCTAAGCCATCGAGCCGGTTGATAACTTCGAACTGATTGGTGCGAGCAGCAGTATGCTTTTTGATGCGTCGACGAAAAGAATCTTGTAAACGTCTGGTTTCCTGCTTCGACGATGTGCTTTGCTTGACGATAGAGATCGAGAGCTGATCCAGCCACGTGTTTATGGTGGCCAAGGTAGCAGCCATATTTGAGCTGGTCTTCTTTGACACAGCGTTGTCATGGCTATCAGATTACGAAGTGTCGCGATACACAACTTTGCTCAATAGTAACTGTAGCAGAGGGTATCACTATTCAAGGATGTCAAGCACGCGTCTGGCGTTTTCGAAGCCTACCACTTTTGGGCTTGGCTAGCGCAACGTGCCGCAGAGGTCTATTAGGAGTCCACCCGTCTGCAGATCAAACGCATATGGGCTTTGTATCAGTTCAACAAGCCACACACATCAGCATCCTGCTCATTCAATATTCCTTCCAGTATATATTCCCTTGCCATTCACATGGCTCTGAGGCTGCCTGGGTCAGAGAATAGGCCAGCATGGGAGTAGCACGACCAATTCGATTTCTCGGGGCAGTTTGCATACTGCTCGTCTTCGTGCTCATCTATCTCACTCAGTTCTATCGCACGACTCCCGTGGGCTTGCCAACCACAGTGAACAGCGGGAGTAATGTCAATAGTGGAGGGAAAGTGACACATTGGGACAAAGATCCATTATTAGATCCTGTGGAAGAGCCACCGCAACCACTATGGCGGCATACAGATCACGACTATTCTCCAGATTCTGCGAACAGCGCTCGGCTCAATGCCACTCTCCTCGTCCTCGTCCGCAATGAAGAACTGAACGATCTGATACCTTCCATGCGCGAACTTGAAGCGACCTGGAATCACAAGTTCAACTATCCTTGGACATTCTTTAACGATGTTCCTTTTACCGAAGAATTCAAGCGCAAGACCACGGCAGCCACGAAAGCGAAAACCAACTATCATGTGATACCTGATGAGCATTGGAACATGCCTGAGTGGATAAGCAATGATCTATATGAAGAATCGGCCAAGATTTTGAACGAAAACGGTGTACAATACTCTGGCAAAATCTCCTACAATAAGATGTGCCGCTGGAACAGCGGGCTATTCTACAAACACCCCGCTCTGCAAGACGTACAATATTACTGGCGAGTCGAGCCAAAAGTCAAGTTTTTCTGCGACGTCGATTACGATGTGTTCCGATACATGCAAGACCACAATAAGACCTACGGCTTCAACATCAACCTCTTCGACGCACCGGACAGCATACCCAGCCTATGGCCAGAAACAATCAAATTCCTCGCCGCACACCCAGAACACCTCGCAAAGAACAACGCCATGGCCTGGCTGGTCGACAACGAGCGACGACCAGACGTCAACCTAAAAGCACACGGGTACAGCACCTGCCATTTCTGGACGAATTTCGAAATTGCAGACATGTCTTTTTGGCGATCGCAGGCCTACGAAGACTATTTCAATCACCTCGACAGAGCGGGTGGATTCTTTTACGAACGATGGGGTGATGCTCCTGTGCATGCGATTGCGCTGGGGTTGTTCTTGGACAGTTCACGAATTCACTGGTTCAAGGATATTGGGTATAATCATGTGCCGTTCTTTAACTGCCCGAACAGTCCCAAGTGTAGGGGGTGTACGCCAGGACAGTTTTATGCTGGCGAGAGTTGGTTACAGAGAGATGATTGTCGACCGTTGTGGTTTAAATATGTTGGAATGGGTTGAGACAGAGGTAGTTGGAAACAGAGGACGTATATAGCGGCTATTGCTCTGGAGATCTGTCATTTCCCCTTCAGGTCGGAATCTGAGGCGCATTACGCCTGGCGTACGTGAGAAGGTGAACAACGAAGTGCAACGACCTGGTAGGCTCAATGGGCGGCGCTTCTGTAAATTTCACAATTGGTCAAATATTCAAACTCGTACTGTTACACTCTACTACTGCCTGGCTCACGCGACATCATGGCTAAGGTCTCTTACAACAAGCAATCCACTGCCCCACCCTACAGCAGCCCAACCACTGAATCGCGGATTGGGATTCCAACACATTGCAGTCACGGCTTGCTCCTCTGGTAAAATGATTTGTGAAGTTGCACCAGTTGTTGAGTGAGCTTTGGGGCCAAGATCGACCTTATCCGGTTGAAACCCTTCATAGAAGCGTGTGAGGCCTCTGCGAGTCGGACGACCGTAGAAGATGTCGATGGGCTCTGTCGCTGGGTTGTCCTGAGGCCCATAATCTTGAGTTGGGGCAGCAAGGTCCGAGCCATTTAGTGTCGACGTGTCCTGCCTCTTATCTAAATCGCACGAATTGTCCGTAGCTGCTGGATTGTCCAGCTCCATTGTACTTACTTCTTTAACTGCGTGTCCATCTTCCACTTCCAATTCTCTCCATTCCACTTCCCAAATCTTCACCATCCAGCTCAGGATTTTCTCGCCTTTGGCAAAGTGCGAAATGGGCAGCATTCTCTTTAAACAGTTGCTCGCAAACACACTCCCCGAAGCATTCGCCACCAGCACAATTGGGTGAAACGGACTGACTGCCAATGAAGTGCATATACCGCTGCACTCCGGCAGCTTCAGTAGCGTGTTGTATTGATTGAAGTGTCTCATGCTGTGGCTGACGACAGTGCTTAGGGATGTGCCTGACGGTTCCGAGTTGCCTGACGTATCAGAGGTGGTAAGGAAGCTGCGTGCAAACGGATAATATGCCAGGTTTCGAGTTGGGAGGCGAGCTTTGCGGGTCACTACACGATCTTGTGATGGCGCGCGGAGATCTGTGAGTATAATCTCGCCGGCAGCTGACTGAGATGCTAGGAAGGTCGGGTGGTCGGTTACTGTGGTCAGCGACATGATGTAGGTGTGATGGATATGAATTGTGGTGTATGCAGTTAATGAAGTGCTCGATGAATTGTCGATTACGAAGAGATGGATTTTTCCTATCGTGTCACCAGCTATGAGATCTATGGGTGATGGTGTGCAGAAGCAGGTGAAGATTGTGCCAGTGGGTGGCTCAGCGATCAGATGAGGCTTTTCTATGTATTGGATCGTAGATGCCGTGAGTTCGATATTGACTATGCGAATATTGCCATCACTTGAAAGGATGACCAATGATCGTGTATGAGTTGTTTCAGCATCATCAAGAAGCGGTAGCCATTCGAACTTGATAACATCTCCCCACTCCATATGTAGCTGATGATATAGCTGAGGGGCTTTATCCAAGTCGCGACTCAGTCTGGCTGCCTCTTCTGCCTGTCCTGGATCTGCCCCGACTTTCAAGATTTGAATGATGGAATGGTAGCCAGGAGAAGGGATAAAGGCTGACGACGGCCTAGGCGAATGTTGTGCAGTGCTGTCTCGTTGTGGCTTCGTGCCTCGGAAAGATACAGCGAGGTATTGTAAATCTGTCCGAATGGATGCCCAGGCAAGACAGTGCGGTCTAGCACCAAGATTGACGAGCCATCCTCGATGAGGTCTATTCCTGGTGGCAGCTAGTTGAGGTACCGATGACTTCGAGTATGCCTCTGTGATATCAAATGGCTTCAATGGCTCAATTTTGTATTTCTGGCTTTGATTCCAAGGTCCGAGTACCACTTCGTTGTTGACTTTGTTTTCCGAACCAGATATCTGGTATGTATTCTGACTCGTAACAGCACGGGCGATTTGTGCAGAATCTGTAAACAAAGGTGGCTGTAAATTCTTACTTCGAGGATTCTGTTCCATGTCGTCCTCCTGCGTCACTTTTAGACTTAGATACTTGCCTTGTGCCTCATACTGAACGGCCTTCTCGATGGATGCTCTGCTTGGGAGGACCGAGTCTCTCGGATCCAAATGCCAGACATCTCTTGATCGCAATACCGGAAACAGGTCCTGAAGCTCTGGACCGAAGTTATCAAAATATGTTTTGCTTATCGCACCTCTTAACTTATCTGATCCCTCTGGAAACATTCGACTACGGAGACCCTTTTCTCTAGCTATTTCCTTGTGCTTCGGCCGCCGGACTACTGCAGACCTAGGACTGAGATGAGTGTCGCGTATTACCAGATCGTCCTCCCGCTCATCTTCTTCGGATGTCGCGACAGAAGATTCTGCTGCATTAGATAGCTCCGCGTCAGCTTGTACTTCAGCATGTTCCACAAGGTCACCTGGTCCAGCATTGTCGTCAAAATTGACGTCGTGAGTCTTCTGCACAGATTCGGGCGCCGAGCTTTCAGAAGAACGATCCGGTGAGTTGGACTCGGCTCGAAGAGTGCGAACAATATCTTCTGTCCATTCGATTTGATCTTCATATCGTGGATTGGCTTTGCGCTGCCGGCCAGATCTGCGTGGTGTTTCTGGTACTGCCATGGTCAAGAGCACATGTAGGCATAAGCTCGCACAAGTCAGATAGCATTCGTGCACAAACACGCTCGTATCAATGTGGTCAAGCGGAGCTGGGCTGCGATCAATGGTAGATGGAAATTTCACGATCGACGAGCACTTGGACAGGGCACGTTCAAGGTTGTCTGTCACTAATTAGCTGGGACTAAATGAGTGCCATCGAATCACTTCATGAAGAGTGCGCACATTGAATTTTGTATTGGATTACACTCACTGAAGTATTGCGTCGAGTAAAATGGAGTATAAGGCCTGAACTTTAGGGCTACGAGAAGAGAGGAAGGCAACGCGACGCGTGTTTCTCGCCAAAGTGGTGCAGACAATGACGTCGCGTTTTGCATGTATACTATCCAGCGATACCTTCTTGTCACAAAATTAGACGTACAGAAGCAACGCCTAGCCCAGTACTCTGTCTTCTTACGAGCATGTTCATAGTTGAAATGATGGAGCTTGCAGCACGATCACTAATTCTAGATGCGGTTCACTATATTGTGAGACGACAATCCCTTCTATTTATGTGAACATATCGAGGAGCTGTACACAGTACATCAGTTTTGCTTTCTGGACCGCGAGCTTTCTGTCGAGGATGTGTTATAGTATGACAAGTTAAAGGTTGAGTGTCTGGTACAGGTTGGCTAACTTCCTGGACAGACAGCTCTCCGTCAAGCGAACCATTTCGACGCATAGTGCGCGGATTCGAAGCATGACTTTCGATAAGTTGTGGACGTTCTGCTATGTCAAATTGCTACAATAACCCGAAGTACAAAGCACGATCAGTACATTGATGTCCTGTCAATGCTCGCCAGTTCAAGACAGTTTATTTGATGTTGGGCAGATTACTGCGGTCGATCACACCCATCGTGAGGTTATATCAACCAGTTACCATGGGACTGCTTGATAGCGTGTTTTGCACCGTCTAGACAGATGCCCATTCGTCGCCTGAATTGCTTCGATCGACATTGATCTGCATGCATTGTACGTGCGCAGGATAATCCGAAGCAGTACGTCACTGGAGGTCTTCCCTGCTACAGTGACCACCTCCCCTGGCATCGTCTATCAAGTCGGGCACAGAGGATGATTGACAGACCTTTTTCGAGCACAAAGCCTGACGACCTTCACCCAACCGAGGTCAGGGTGAGGGCGATGATAAAACCGAGGCTTATGTCATTGCGACAAGAGAAGGGGATCGTCCGAAATCGGGTACTTTATTCGGCCTGGTTCCTGCCTTGTCATCAATCCTTGATCACACAGGAAAAGGGCTGTTGTTGGTACTATCAGTCAGCATTAGTGAGCTAGTTCTCGAGGAGAACTAGGGGAAACATCGGGTTTGCCGATGCAAATGCCGTGCTGCAGAGGCTACAAACCCTTGATATTACGACGGCAGTCCACGAATTGCTTCCACTCGTACGCGTTGTAAGCGAGGGTGACGCCATGGCAGGCACATTGCGACAAGCGACTCAAGCATTGAACGTTCAATGGTGGGCAGCGTCTCACCGACTCATCATCAGCTGAAAGAAGCAACTAACCTTGCGATCATGGCAACATCCTCGTTTGCTGGCCCCAGATAGATATGACTCTAATTTGCTTAAGCGATGTCAGTGCCCATGACAATGGTTGGAAGTGTTCGTGAAATGAAGTGGTATGATCCAATATCGTAGTAAGCAGCGGCAGGGAAGATTTCGGAGTACTAGCTCAAGGTGGTAAGGTCAAAGCTGCTCGTCTTGCCCCTTGAACGATGTTAAGTGTGTTTTACCCCAGCTGAAACTGTGGCTCTGCTGCATAATGACTCTGCGCGATTATTCTCGAGGCTTACATATCCTTGACGGCGGCAACGTTCGAACAAGGGTTGATATACAACCACTTATACGCACGATATGCACTAGTGTGAATGTAGCGGGATTGTGGTGTAGTACTAGTGGTTCAGAAAGTTTAAAATGAATTGACTGGTTGATCCACCATACGACTTTAGTAGTAATTGCAACAACAATCGACAGTAAGCTTGCAATCTTCGAAAAGAGTGTCGCAGGTGCGGTCGATTACCGCACAGCATGCATGTAACAAGATCTAGCAGGACGTCTTGGGCACGAACACTGTGATCTGCAGGGCTAAATGAGATCTACGGATTGCTCAGGAATGATCTGCCGAGTATTAGCGACTTACGGTGCCTGACAACCAAGACCAAAAATATTCGCAAAGCGTCTGAAAGACGTCGTGGAGAACCGGGATCTACCGGGTCCTGACCAGTGTATTGTGTCATCTAGGTCCAAAGTAGATGAATTCCGTGTCTGTATTCAAGGCTTCGCATATTATGTCTTAACCAGAAGAGGTGTTCCCCGTGGTCGAGTGGAGTTTATGCTGTCTCAAATTCCTCAAATAGAAGCCAATGATCCTCTATGGTAGTGACATGGCAGTAACAAGTTCAAAGTGACTGACATGAGAAAACTGCCTGCACCTTGATGAGCCGCTAGTGGATCGGAAGCGGGTTGCCAACCTCGCTTGCCTGAACAAGAACCCTGTGGCTGCCGTATTTAGCACATGGGAGGTACCGAATCCCAATACTGCGGTACTTGAGTACAGGCATCAGAGTTGTGGCACACACTCGATCGATCTAACCCTGTGTATACTATCGAGCAAGCAGCGGAAGTGTCGGCAACATTCCTAGCCGAGCCCATCTGGCTATGTATGTGAGTAGTCTGTGGATCTTTTGCGACACAAGGCGAAGAGTTAAAGTGGTGGTATCCAGGAGTATCGTTCGGTCAGTCGATGCACAGGAGTAATAGTGATAGGTACCAAGCGTATAGGGAGTAGTTCATGCTTCGGCAAGGCCGTCGACAGGCAATCCCAATATTGCTGGACCGAATCATCGTTTTTCGAGAAGAACAGCCACTCCACTAATGAATCGTGACTGCGGCTGCACCTGGTACATCTTGCCCAATCGCAGCCTTGTCACTGTGCATTATTGGTAAAGCCGCCGTGTCACGGCGGGCCAGACAGTCACTCTGTATCTCAGAGGCACTTGATCATTGAAAAATAGAAAGCACCGCCCCAGCAAGAGACAGTGTGACAGCCACAATGATGGTCTGCAGGCGACTCAAACAGGCAACTGCCCAGACCAGAATAATGATCATCTGGTTCGAGGAAGTAATTCCGTCGCCAATTGCGAGATTGGACACATCGTCAGAATCCTCTGCTTCAACATGATCAGTCGTACTGCACATTCTTTCCTGGCCTATGCAGTGTATTGGGGTGTGCAAGGCCCGAAGCAAGTTAGGAGTAAGCCTCTGTAAGTGCTTTAGCCATTCCCCGCCAGTTGCTGGAATGTGTAAGAGGCTCAGAATTTAATTAGTGGATATGGGTGTGCTATACATACGTAGATGGCTCATGCATAACCAAAGCCACGTTTTCTGTGCATGCCTAGCTGCTTGTACCGCTGCACTGGGCTACTGTAGTGGACAGTATGGATGCACCACTGACGTCTTAGCCACAAATGGTTCTGCTCGACTGTGTTCGGAAGTAACATGCGTAGATGGGACATGATGAATATTCCGATATCTTCCTTTATTGGCTACCGTAAGCTTGGTCATAGCAATGTCTGGGCGTCGCCTGTTTGAACGTTGCATCGGACGCGAAGAGAGCATCGGAGATTAAGGACTACCTTCCGCAAAGAGCTTGGTCAGTAGCCACGAGAATGCTTGTGCCATAGTGACTTGCTCGACAACGAGAAGCTGTTCGCAGTAATAGAGGAAGAGTTGCAAAAAAGTTGCGGCTTGCGAAAGGCAGTAGCAGAGTAACTTTGTGTGACGAACTTAATCCAAATGTTCACTATGTCACTTAGCTATTTTCGAACGAACCTCCTTCTGGAAAGATCAAAGAAGCTCTCCTTCTTTGGTGAGCCACATGATGCGGACAGAGTTCCACTTCCTGCAGATTACAGTACCTAGCATAGACAGTGGATTCCCTGCCGCTGGGGAATGCTCGGGAAAGGTCCTGCATTGGGTCAAGCAGGGGTGAAGGGGGTGGTTCACACATCATCGTGTGTCAGATTGCTCGTGTTACGCCAAACAAGATAAGCACTTGAATATGCACACTGGATACCTTCTTGTTTATGTGATGGCAAGTTCAACAATTGATGTCATATCATGATGAGCAAGCACAATCTTACTCGCTAAGAATGCAGAAGCAAAAGAAGAGACGGGAAAGCGCCAAACGACCTGTTCGCAGGTGATCCGGCTAGTGCGAGTGATCGTGCTAGCTGCAGTACTAGTGAGCTCACCAAGTGGTTCCGCTCGCCGCCGGCCCGTGACAATGACACCGCATCATGGCTGAAAATGAGAAAACATAACCCGTCAGCGTAAGAGGAATTACTGTTCTTGTGTACGCGAAATTGCAATAGGATTGGAGAACGTGGCCGCAGAAACTCAATCCAGCCACAGTCCGAGAGAACAGCGTGACAGATGCGGCTTAAAGCCTTTCTGCTACGAGTAAGTTAGTCTTAACATACGTATGTATGCAATCCAGCGACCGAATCCAGGAACAAGGACTACGTCGTTGCGGATAAGCGGCAGTTGCAAACGGCAAGGTTTGTAGCTAGTCGATTGATCGTGTTTCTTCTGCGACCGATTGCTCTTGCAGGTGCCTGCGGATAAGACACGTGGCTGACTTGGTGAATGGTTTTCTCAAACACGAAGGATAGAACCGTGTTTATCGGACAAGTCGGCTGAAGGAGAGAGGCTAAGATCGAAGCCAAGCAACAGCCTCGGTATACAGAGGGCGAGCCCGTTCAGAGGAGGAGACAACAGTTTTTTGGAGACGGAAGCGATGAGAAACAGCGGTGTGTATACCGCTCTCGTCCAACCAAATGCAACTGTACTATGAGGCAGCAACAATCACAACCAAGACCTTGTGCGGTCGTGCGTGCCTACCTTGCCGTTTCGGAAACAGCAAACACATGCATTGTGAACGGCTCCCAATTGTCTCGCTGGCATGCGGGTCAAAAGACTTGCGTTTTGCTGTGGCCGCCTCTGTAGGGTACGATGAGCTCAAATGTGATATGCTTTGCATCAAGCACGGCGGTGTGAGGGACAACCGGATCAGGTGGTAATTCACTCCTTGGTTGTGCAATCAACTGAATCTCTTGTACACTTTTGTAATCGCGCGAGAAGGTTCATGTGAGTGTATGATCGATATATTTGATCACTGGTGTAGTGGGAAGCCACGGTGTTTGGGTTTCTGTTCGTGTCGTGAAATGCCGAACGTGTTCCATGGATTCACCCCCTACCACTCCTAACGGTGTCAAGTGAGTAATGGATGATAGTTCCGACGGAGAGCTAACGCTTTCCGATGAACCTCAATTTGCTAACACCCTGAGTCTAGCAAATGGCTAACTATCGAATCTGCTGGTCATGGTGGCTGCGGTCTACATTGACACAGTACCGAGCCGCAGATAGCGCTGGGGCTGAGAGCATCATCACGAGTGGTGGGTGGACAGAGTGTTCCAACCCGACAACGAAGGAAGGCAACCTTGTAGGGTATACGAAACTTGCTTGGATGCAGAAAGGTCTTGCTGCCTAATAAATGAAACCTAAGAACGACTGAATCAGGTCAAGTGGTGAACTCAAAAGGCTCGGTTTCGGTAAGTGGGCTCGAGCAAAGGGTGATATCGGCAGCAGGCTTTCCCAAAGGACAGTAGCAGATGCTTGAAAGTCCTTCACTTTCTGGCGAATGCACAGGATTTCCTATGCTCGACTCACGCGTTAGTACCTCCTGAGTGTACGTGTTCAGACTACAAATTCAATATCAGCAATTGGGAGCAGAAAACTGTTGAACGCGCTCCTGCCGTCCTGTAGTCTTGGAAAGATCTGACGCAATGTTTTCGAGCAATTAGTCTTCCTTCTTCTACCACTGGCACTGCAGTCTCCACGTTGATAATAGGACTGTGGTTACCAGGTTTCATGCTAGCTTGATTCCAGTGATTTTCCACCAAAGCATATTGCAGCCTTCTAGCGTGAGGCTAGGAAGTACTCCGGGTCAACTGCATAGCATCATCACGCCTCTCTGAGGCGTTTAGAATCTTCACGATGGACTAGCGGATGGTCTTCCACCTGGCGCATGTAGCTGGCCCGAGAAGTCTCCATTGTGGTTTTCAATACAACGATTCTCCATCACATCTGTGAGCTAAGGTCTTATCCTTGCTTTCGAGCCTAATGGAATTCGCAATCTTGCTGAAGGTCTACTGTGATGGTTTAGTGCTCGACGGTTAGCCTGTTTACATGGATTGATTGTGTATTATGACTACTTGGTACACCGACTCAATCAGCCAGCGATTTGTTAGATATTAAGGTCTTTGTTTCGCCTTCCCCAGCAGCCGCTCAGTCCATCGACAACAACTATCTGACAGCTCTTCCTATTCTTTCTGTCTTGCACGAGCAGTCTCACGAACCATCATACCTGCAGTCACCAACAAGTACGTCAGTTCTCAGTGTAGTCCACCTCTGCCTATTGCGCCAGAGAACTTCTGTCAACGAGCACCAATACACATACCACTGAGTCTTCGTCTGGCCTGTTATGAGTCTTGCTTACCATCAACCCATTCTCGCCACGACCTCTCATCCCTGCGGCCAGTTCTGGCACCAACCCAACACCGTGGATATCTCTCTGCTCCTCAAGTCAAAGGACGACGACTCGACTGCCGGAGAAAAGCCAGCTTCGCCTCGGCAAGGCTTCGGCGCACCGACACGGTCAAATCCCTCAAGGACCTCAACGTCCACAACAACTTCGAGTGCTATCCCTGCCAAACGTCCGGCCGATCGCAGCAGCACGCTCATCTCTGAGTCGCCAGCAAAGAAGCAGTCAAAATGGTCTCCAGACGAAGACGCCAAAATCATCCAGCTGCGAGGTGAAGGGATGAAGTGGGAGGACATCAGCAAACATTTGCCTGGTCGTAGTGCCATTTCCTGTCGACTACATTATCAGAACTATCTCGAGCGACGGAGTGAGTGGGATGAAGACCGTAAGAATAAGCTCGCGAGGTTGTACGAAAGGTAAGTCTGACAGACGTCGTACCAGATCTGACTTGTACCACCAAAATGGAAAACTGACTTGTCGCACAGATTCAAAGCTGACATGTGGGCCAAGATTGCCGCAGAAATGGAAATTCCATGGCGGGCAGCAGAAGCCATGCACTGGCAGATGGGTGAACATGAGATGGCTCGACGAGCAGGTGTAACACCTTTCACTTTAACCACCGGAAGTACCAATCACACGTCGATGTCCAGGGTGAACAGCCGTTCCGGCCCAACCTCAAGACCGAGCATCGAACCTGGTCCTCGGCCTGGCGCTCCACAGCTTCCATCACTTTCGGAGTTGACGGCAGGACTACCAGCATATTCGCAGTCAGTATCAAGTTACCCGTACTCCGAACCAGCCAGAACACCAGGGACGCCCTATTCATCCACGACGCTACCATATCCACGGCAATCACTGACACCACCTCCTGGTAATCTCCAACAATCAGACTATTTCTTACGAAGACCATGAATGAACGAACGAAGCACAAAATATTGACGCATGTAACACTATTGTTGGAATAGAGGGCCGCGCTGCCTCGCTGCGCATTGGCAAAATTTTTCTTTTGTGCATTTGATGATGAGGCGGAAAGATATACCTGCTTAGCAAGCGTTTTCCTTTTGAGATCAGCAAAGAAGATTCAAAAAATGTAAGATTAGTGCTCGGTTTGTCTACTGCCGAAGAGATAGATAGCAATTTTGTTAAATCGAAGACCAACATACCTTTATGACAAGCACTTCGCGTCTCTTACCTGTATGGTTCTCATGGACGGTCACCAACCCTGCTAACGCCGCCGAGCAACCGACCACCAATTATCTCGATCATACCCACTGCGAACAACCTCGCCCCCAGCAGCCACTATATCCTCTTCCAGTTCTCCCCTGCGGTACAAGTGATAATACCGATGATACGTCTTCCCCACCCCATCACCACTCTTATCCGCCTTCAACACCCACGGCACCATCTGATCCTGCTCATCGTCAACATCCCATCCACGCCGACTATTCTTCTGTTCAAGCGCCCACACAAAGAACAGTGCTTGTCCTGCGCTACCACTACCCTCACGATCTTCACCACACGGCCTCAAAGTATTCAGAATAGCTCGCACAGCATCAACACGACGCTCCCTCGTAGATAAATGATGTATCACCGCAATTGAAATCGCGAAATCGAAGACCGCGCCAGGATGTGGTAGGGAGAGGATATCCGCGACAATCGCGGAATGTGGTTCGTGCTGCGTAGCGAACTCGATCAGTTCAGATGATCTGTATTTTCGCGTCAGTGACTTAGCTACTCCGAAGTAGTCGATTTCGTTGCTTGTGAGATTGGTCACATGCCTGTCTGATGCGACGATGTAGATGTCGTCCCTGATGGCCAGGTACTTTCCATTTCCGCAGCCTATGTCTAACCCGATTGAGCCTGTTGTGAGACTGCGGAGGAAATCGTCAATTACGGGCCATGGCTGGGAAGTGTCAGATTTTCTAATTGCAAAGGGTGTTTGTTAGTATTGTGCTGACCTTGTATCTTGTGGAGGAGAAATGTGTCGCGATCTTGCTGTAAACGTTGTGGACATTGGTTTGTTCGTACTCCTCGCCTCGTATGTGGTCATTGTCCATGGTGAAGGTGACGTTGACCGTTACGAGGGGTGGTAGCGACTATCCGCATCGTGAATGAATGGCCGCCGAAGCAGAATATGCTGAGTCACGTACATATTAAGCGGAAGGCAGATCATCAGGGAAATATGTACGAAAGTGAATAGACTTCAGTTCACGCTCGCTTCCACTCCACATTGTTAATGCACGTCGATCTGGAGCGGCACAATTATATACAGATCTTGCACCCTACATGGAAAGACATGTGTACGTACTATCATGATCCTGTAGACATCCAAAACTACAGCGCAGCATGCTCTGATAGCTTCTATATCACCATAACCTCGGCGCTCTCATGCTTTGTTCATGGCCTGTTCTAATGCCTTGCATAAAAGCTAACCCTTTCAACGCAAAATCCCTCGAAAAATACCTCATGCAAACAGCGGTTCAACCACGTAACGAGATCCCAGTCTTTTGGTGACCGAGATTGCAACTAAAAACGGAGTCGTGCCGCCGAACATGAGCCCAAGCAGAACAATAAGAAGAGGGATCTGCCAAAGTTAGTAGAAGTTCGAAGTCGCAAGAAAACAATGCTTACCCAGAAGAAGAACAGTTTTCGATCCTGCATTAGTCCTACCCTTTGTGTGTCTGTACGCAATGGCTCAGCAACACGCGACGCCTTCACCAGATTGGAGCCGCTTTCTTGCTTCTCAAAGTGTTGATCAAGAGCGGCTTCCGCAGCTGCTCGCATGACCGAAGTCTTCTCCTTGTCCGACTCGAAACTTTTAGGAGCTGCAGGGAAAAGCTCATCATACGAAGGTGGAGGAACTAAGCTAGGCGAGGACGGTTGCTCCTTGAGAAGCGGTTCCGATGTAGCAGTTTGCCGATGAGGGAACAAGGCGCTCATCCTTCGCATCACGTTATTCTGGTAGTCTGGCAGTGGTATGTTCGGCAACGTTGGCATAGTGTCCTGAAAATACTGTACCTGTTCGGCTAGTTGAGCTTGTTGTGCTTGAGTCATGTTGACTAATTGTCTCCAAGCGCTCATCAAAGTCGATGGCGATGATGCTTGATCACGAACGGGTTGAGCCACGGCCTGAGAGACCGGCAGTTCTTGCCCACTACTTCTCCTGGACGGCTGACTGGATCGAGGTATTGGCTGAGCGAACGGCAATCTTCTCAATGACATGCCAGATGGTGGATGCACATCCTCATCAGCAGTCCCCGAATCGGAATCAGTAAAGTCAACCGAAGATGACTCCCATCCCATGGTCAAGGACCTACTACTTTCATTACGGCTAGCTGGACCCAGTGTACTTGCACCTGAACTTATTGATCGAGAATGAGTAAATGGTCGCATCGTTGCCTGATAAGCCCCAAGGGTTGTGGCAAGGTCAGCGGGCACAAAATTCCTGATACTGCGCACACGATGGTCGCCACCCGCAGTTCGTAAATGGCTGATAATCTTTTCGTGGCCATTCATGGCTGCATGGTGCATTGAAGTAAAACCATTGTTGTCAACGAGGTTGGGGTCCGCGCCGGCTGCTAGAAGGGCAGTAGCCAGCCCAGACATACCCAGAGATGCAGCAAAATGTAACAAGCTCAGCCCCGTGGGTCGCACTAGATCGAGGCGTACAGGAGACGACCCGACCTGTCGATGGGCTGCTTGTAGCATTTTCAACAGACACGTCTCCATTTCTTGTGGTGCGAAGGCTTGTGAACCGCTCGAAATGTGTCTTGTCTGGTGTCCATTTGCCATACCATAAGGTGCCTGGGAACCATACATACCATTGTTACCCACAGAGTTCTGCTGCATCAACTGTTGTGCTGCAGTATACGGGTCGTCTGTGCCCATCTGCTTGCCGATGGTTCTCAAAGCCAAACGAAGCATTTCCAGCTCCCTGTCATCTACATATGTGAAGATAGGATGTCTCACATGGGAGGGGGACTGAAGTCCCGAATACTGCGGATGCTCGTGTTTGAAAACGACTGCGACCATGCCCGGCTGAACTGCAGGAGGTGCTATGCAATTTAAGCATTTCTCACCCCAGAATGTTGTTGTTGTCGCTTCTGTATCGCCAAACATGACTTCGAGGCCTTGGTAGAAGCCATTTCCAAGCAGAGTCACTTCCGTGCCACCACTTATAGAACCTTCAGCTGGAACGAGCTTGTGAATGACAGGCACTGGCCTCCTAGATGACTGGTTCACCAGCTGATTATTCACGGCTTGGTGGAAAGTCGAATCATTTTGACCATAACCATTGTGGGGCCCAGCAAGTGGACTGCCTGGTCGACTCGGTTGTCTGGAACTTGGGGCTGACATAAGAGCTTGTCGAGGCAGATTTTCTAGGCTGAAAGATCGATTGATAGAACCACTGAAGGTGCCATCCCCTCCTGGAGTAGGTGGACTATTATTGTATGGCCGCGAAAGCATGCCAGGTTGAATAGGCCGATCAGGACCACTCATAAACGTTGGCATATTAGGAGCAAATGGCGAAGAAGCTGCGGTGTTTGGTAGCGTCGCAGGACCAGATGGTTGAGCCTGCATAGTATCTAAGCGCGTCATGGTCAGCCCGGAAGGTAGTTTGCCGGACCCACTAGGTTTTCGGCGTTTGGTAGCTGGACCAGAAGGACCACTAGGCGAAGCAGGTCGTGATAGATTTCTCGGCGTCAAAGTGGCAGAAGTATTGCCGGACACTGCTTGTGGAATAGCAAAGGGAGTGTTGTTCGATGTCGTGAATTGTCCTGCATAACTGTGTTGCAGTCTGGTCAAATCAGGTGTGGAATACGACTGTTTGAAGAGCTTTGCTCCGGATTGTTCTTGGGGCGGCATTTCTGCACCTGTAGCAGTAAAGACTCCAGAACCTGGTACATGAGAGGGTTGAGGTAAAGGTGTTGGCTGGGTAGTGGCCAGTGGTTGTGGTGTATTATGTGTTTTGTGATCATCTGTGATCATAATCGAATTTGTCATGGCTTGAGCAATGACTTTGTCCCGACAATCCTTGATCGTGAAGATGACCTGAAAGCCCATCTTCTCATTCTGATGTCTGCAATAGCATGCTATTCTCATCGGCAATTCTACCTGCATCGTCCCAGGTGGTGGTAAAGGACCCTGATCAGAGGGTAGTTGAGTCTCCTTTGTAACTTCTATCCACTCTTTCAGCTCATTTGTGTTGAAGACCACAACACGCCTCTCCTCATCTCTCTGGAAGATTTCTTCTTCGTCGGGTTTCTTCTGCTTTTTCCGTGAAGCGCGTTTGCGTTCTCTTTGAATACAGCCGGAGCATATTCTGACCTCTCCTCCATTTAATGGCTTTTCGTCATCGTCTTTGGAGGATATTGATCCTGTCGACGAAGCAGGACTCGGTCTCGAGTAGGCGCTCAAATCTTCACCCCGAGCTCGAGCCAACGCCCTTTGCTTCCTCTGGGGATCTTGCATGGCGCTCGTACAAACCAATGACACATAGAGCTCCAAAGTATCTTGAGATCTATCAGTTTCCGCCTTGGCTAAAAACTTCGGCTTGGACACAGTGTGCGTAGGCAACCTTAGTTTCCGTACACCATGTGGTAGTGGATACATTGTCATCTTGATAGGAATCTGAGTCTCGACGCGTGACTTCAAAGAAGTGGGGTAAACGTGAAGAGTGGGCTGTCCGTCCATAGAATGAATCGTGGATGGAGGTGATGAGATGTCCTTTGCAAATGACGACGGTGTGCCGCTAGAATCAGGCGCGAACTGGAATTGAGTATCACCAAAGTTCATGTGCATGTGCGGTGGAAAGGTTGCATTGCCTGGAGAGTCACCGTTCATGCCCATGTGATGGAAGGTTTCTTCCAAGCCTGAAGATGGAGAGTGTTTCGTCCACGTTGAAGGAGCCTGAGTTGTCGGAAGCATTGAGCTCAATGGAGATGCCTCGCGTGATTCGAAAAAGAATGAGGCAGGTGCAGCCGTAATCCGAGGCGATGTATGTCGGGCGCTGCCCATGCTCATGATATTTGCTGTTCGTCTTATCCGAGGCGGCGGCGCGAAAGCTCTTGTGTTTTGCATACTTGCTGCGTCAAGACCACTGGGTGTACTCGCGGCGGTATCGAAGTCGAAAGCCGAAGCCATCTGTTGGTCTAAATCTGGGTCCATGCCATTTTCGTAGTATTGGTCGTTCATTGGCACAGACATGCCGTTGATCCCAGTGCTCCATATTTCATTTTTACTCATGGCTGGTGATGCAGTGGTAGTTGTCGAGACATTTCTGTTGTGATGTAGAGGAGAATCGGAGGAAGAACTGCTTGAAGCCGAACTTGTAGATGCTCGTGTGTATGTTGGATCGACTCTTGGACTTGTAGACTCTCTTTTGACAGCGAACTCTTCGGGGTTCAGAAAGTCTGTATTCATCATGTCGTCGTTCTGCGCCGTGCTGGAGGCATCGAGAAAGGCATCGAAGGAATCTCCTGCAAAAGCACCTGGCGTCTGAACCATGTCGCCCTGGAAAAGGTACATGTCATCATCTTGCTCATTAGCCATAGTCTTGTTCCTCCTCAAGACCCTCCCGCCGTAGAGGGAAACTGCCTCAGCAAGGTCGCAAGACTTTCAAAGCATGCCTTGCAGTCCGTATGCACCGTTCCAGATGGAATACGGCTATTGTCGGCCTCGGCTTCTCAATCTCATGAGCGGCGGATATCGTTTCGAGGGACTGTGGGATGTACTGTCGCCTGAAGCCAAGGTAAGAACAGCTCACAGTCGTCACTGGTCAGCAGCCAGATTGTGAGTGGATTGTGACGAGAAAGGTGGCTAGATCGATTTGTCGGCGTCGCAACTACGTCGACGTTGTAGACTCTGGGTTGATTTTCAGATCAGCAGAACGTGAGTGGCCTTTGCTGCCAGGTATTGCACAGATGAGCTCCTGTCTATTGTTGGATCACTCGTGTCTAGGGGTCGAGCACAATGTGGAGAGATATGAGTGCAGGCAGTATTGCGGGAAGGTGGGTGCTCTGCGACTGGGGATGACCCGTGCCGCCAAGCTGACGACCTCGAGAAATCGCTAGTACCCGAAGAGGAGCCTCGATTTACTAGCTACTATAGAAGCTATTTCTATTCGTAAAGAGCACCACTGGCATGGAGTTCTTATAGTATTGGTTCAGAAGCAGCTTTGCAACGATTCAAAGATGAACCAAATGTTCTTTTCTAGAATCTCTGATCAAGTGGTTGAACTTCATGTGCTCCTCACCACCACCACCACCACAATTCCAGGCGCAGTTCTGGTATAGTTCGCGAATTTAGGACATCCATCCCACGTTGACGCCACACAGCATGATTCTACTTCTCAATAGCGACTGTCCTCGAAGCTTGAATGTTGAATTGTGTGTCTGCCAATCACCTGCAGCTTACGAGGAACCAGGACGAAGAAGTTGTCTTAGTCACATAAACCACGCATGATCCTGGCATGTTCATGCACGAAATGGGCCGATGCCAACGTCCTATCTCTTAGGATCGATAGCACCTCTGTAATTGAGTGATTCTGTCTTTTGCTCCAAATATGATGCTAAACATACGATGTCGGCGACTCATCGTCAAAAAAGCTTGCACAGCGAATTAATACTTGGTTAGTTGGTCAAACGCGAAGCGCACTTCTACTCGTTGTCCTCATGATCGCTTGCTTGTTAAGATTGACTTAAGAACGAACTATAGCTGGGATTCGATTTGTAAATAGAAGTAGCAGCTCAAGAATATCTCGCCGTCGTCTGACCTTCCTTCCTAATGCTTTCCTGAGATTCATCGTATGATGGTGGCTGATGGTAACCAGGAGGCATGGCAGCACCATTGTCTCTTACCATAAGAGGTACACCGCCTCTACTCGCATCAAGTGACTGCTGTTTCCTCTCAAGTGATCGCCTTCTTTCACCTTTAACCACGAAAATCAGGTATAACAGGAACATGATCACCGCTCCCACAGAGTAGGCAATTGTCTTGGTTCTTGAGTTGGTCTCGAAACGACTTTGAGCAGCCAGCCTGAGACCGAGTCCTCCATTAATCATACCAAGGACAATCAGGGCACGACCGAGCCATAGGTGAATATATCCAGGAACTGTACGTCCAGGTCTCTTCGATATTGTCCCTGCTTTCGCAGCTGCCGCCCGGCTCTTGAACAGACTATGGTGGACGATACCGAGTATTGGCTGGAGGAAGGCAAGAGCAAGGATAGCAATGCCCAATTTGGTGTGGGGATCCTGCCACATGCCGCCAGAGCGAGGAGAAAGTTCACGGACAAGGTAGATACCCAGAGCCGCGGCCACGACGTAGATGAGATAGGAAATGCTCTGAAGGAGGGCGTGTATACGAACAATCCATGGAGACTTGAGGCCGAGGCGGATTAGAATACCTCCGAGCGGAATCAAGCTAGAGCGCCGGTCAGTACAGGCGGCGAGACCACAATGCAGAGGAAAACCTACAATACCCAAACAAGACAAGCCAGCACGGCATGAATGGTAATCATTCGATTGTAACCATTGATCTGTTCTGAGGTGAAACCAAGTTGGGCTGGATTCGTTGTGCTACCATCATCATCGCCATCGCCGTCGTCGTCGTCGTCGTCCCCATCGCAATCTCCCCCTCCCCACCAACAGCCGGGTCTATCATCGTTGTCGTCTCCCCATCCATGACCACCGAAGCCCGAACCCCAGTCTGCTCGAACTGTTGCTGTGGAGAAGAGGAGAAAGGCTGCTGTAGTGAGTAGAAATCGCTGTCGTACAGTAGCCATAATGCCGAAGAATGCGTGACGACGGATTTCGACAAAGCAAACGGCACAACAACCTGGAAGGTAAATCCTCCGTCAAGACCTCACGAGAAGGACAAGACAGAAAAAGGGAAGGGAAGAGAAGAAGGGAAGGGAACATGGAGGTAGGATATCACCCGGAATGGACGCCAATGTCTCTGCTCTTGACCAAAGATCGTCAATAAGCAGGCTGGCTCGGTCACAGCCTCTCTGTGCAAGCGTGTGGAAGTGGATATTTGACCTGTTTCGACCCGTTTTAAGGCGTGACAAGTGTGAGCGAAGAAGAGGAGTTCGTCGTCAACGCTATTCTGGGCTCATCGACTAAGCGTATATAGCCAACGCCTTTTCCTGCTTCATGGTCATCGTGGAATACCATGTCGCTATTCTGCGCTTCCTGCAGCTATAGTGTAATGGATGGAACAAGCCACGCGTCCTTCAGGACACATACTTGAAGGATGCAGGTTCCAAGTGAAACCAAGAAAATAGACCCAACATGATTGGAAGTAACGTAAAGCCAATCCCGGACTGGCGGGGCTTAGCTCTCCGAAGCACCGGCAGCTGCTGAATTTAGCACACATGAAGCTTCTGGCTATCAATCACAACCCAATCACAAGGAAGTTGATGCTCCATGCGCTGCACAGGCTTGGTGGTGCACAAAGCCTTGAGCTCACAAATACTGTTTGGGAGCATGCCTTGCGAAATCCTGCAAGATAGCTTTGATGTTGATGGTCTTGCGCAGCTGGCCAACCAGTCTCCTGCTGTTTATACTGTCGCGCTTGCCGTAGGGTGGCTCACGACATGCATCCTGTTTACCTTTCGAACGACTTCGTGTCGTGCTCGATGAGAACTACTCGTACACGTTCAGCTCTCGTGATACGAGGATGACGGCGATCAGATACTTTGCGAGTTAGGCTGCTCTCGAGATCGCATGCGGCGTATCCAGTGCTTGCTACAGACCAGATGCTGTACTACTCTTGGATGATGTGAAGTAAGAACTTCATCTAGCGACCTCGAGAGAAAGAGTCACTCCACTTTGCTTCGCTTGAAGCGAAACTTCCAGGTGAGCTACACAGTCTTATGTCCCTGACGATGCAGATCCCCCGCGGTACTCTACGCGGATGGTTCGCATTCGTCTGTTCACGTCCACAGACATAGCACAGCTATACAGCAGACATCACTAGTGCCTGTGTAGTACTCGTGGTCTGGGAGGCTGAATCTTCCTTGCATGAGTTGTGTTGAAGGACATTTCAAGCATGACAAACCTGTTCGGGAATCGACCAGAACAACCATTCAATACAGTTACGAAGCGCAACGAAGGCTATGAATGACTGCCGTATGTGCCGTAAGCATCGCGATCATGATGTGAGTGGTCGACTGCATTACTCGATCAACATTTTATCACTAACAAGGTAACTGATTGGACGATGGCCGCAGTTATCATAGTCCAACGTGCCTGGGAAGAAGCGAGCGACTACCACTTGGACTGAGATGGCTGCCGTAGTGTGAACGAAGTGATCTTATCCTAAGTCTTAAGCTGCCAATGCTTACATACCTCTACAGACCAATATCGTTGTCGACATTTGTATCACTTCATGATCCTCAAATTTAGAACAACGGGACAAAGACATCAAGAAAGCACAGAGCTTCGTGGAAATTGCACTGGAGAGGGTTTCGAATTGTTTACTATGATATATTGCTGCTTGCCGACTTCCAATGCGTTGCGAGGGGCAGACAGCCAGTTGGTGTGTACTCAAGATTGTTTGCTGGTAAGCGTGTTTCCACTACGGACTGTGGTAAAGCACATACTTCGCTATCACCAGCAGTTGCTTACAGGATCCCTACGAGGTTCGGATCGTGCACCACGACCTATGGTCTAGATTGCTTCCCTAGCGAGCTCGGCAATTGTTCAGAGCAATATACACCAGTCATGGTATCTGAGAACCCCGCATGAGTCAAGCCTGAGCCTATCAGAAAGTTGGTCCTCCTCAAGTTCCACCAACGACAGACAGTAAAGCTTGCAGCCTCAATCACCACGTGATGCTATACCAGGGGTCTGCAACGACCAAGCCGATGTACTTCAATGTTGCTTCTTCCATGTGAAGCGGAGGCGAATTTCTTGTGCATTCGTGCCCTGACATCTGGCAAGATATCAGCTTGACTGCACCAGACAAGTAGCAGTACTAGATCTTTGACAACCATGGACAACGAGAAGTCTATCCCAGCACATACGTCTTCGGCAATGGTCGAAGATATTCATGAGTACGATGAGCGTGAAGGCTATGTAATCGACTTAGCAGCTGAGACGGGCAACGTCAAACTGGCAGCAGATGGTCACACCCGCCTCATTCCACAACCTAGCGACGACTCGAACGACCCGTTGAATTGGTCCTGGACCAAGAAACATGTGGTCCTCTTCATTGTCTCCTTTGCTGCTTTTCTGCCAGACTATGGCAGTGCAACTGGAGCAGTCACTTTACTGCCACAAGCTGCGTAAGTTCGAGCAGGACTATGCGCAGGATTACCTGCTGATAGTTCAAGACAATGGCATATGACTGAAGATCATGTCAACCATTCGCAGGTTGGAAACGTTTTCATGTTAGGTGCAGGAGGACTTGTTGGTAGGTCAGCCGCAGATCCGCAGGTCCTTACTAAGTCAAAGCAGTGGTTGCCCTTAGCGCATACTTCGGTCGGCTTCCTGTCATGTTCTACTTTCTCGTCGTTGCAACAGCCACTACCGTCTGGTGCGCAGCAGCTACAACCTTCGAATCATTTATGGCTGCCAGAATCCTGAATGGCTTCTTTTCAACCGTGAGCCAAGGTGGTGGTCTCATGTTCATTTATGATATGTTCTACTTCCATGAACGAGCTCGCAAAATCAATATCTGGGCTGCCTTCATCATACTGTCGCCTTACCTCGGCCCACTACTGGCAGCGTTCATGATCGCTTCAAAGCCATGGCCAGTACCCTTCTGGGTGTACACAGCTGAGACAGTACTCGCTCTGGTACTCACAATACTTTTCGTTGAGGAGACCTTTTACGATCGCCGCATCGCACCTTCTGCTCAGCCATCACCTGGCACAAGAGTATCACGACTGCTAGGCATCAGCCAATATCGATCTCGACATCTCCGGAATTCACTCATTCAAGCATTCTCCAGACTATTCATCGTAATTGCAAAGCCAACCGTCTTTCTGGCTTGCCTGTACTACCTTCTCACCTTTGCTTGGGTCGTCGGCATCAATACTACCCTGGCCATATTTCTTACTCCACTGTACAACTTTGGCCCCACACAAATTGGATACTTCTACTTCACACCAGTGGTTGCAGTAATACTAGGAGAGATTTCCGGCCACTTTTTGCACGATTTTCTTGCCAAACAGTATATCCAATCTCACAAGGGACATTTTGAGCCAGAAGTCCGTCTGCGGGCAATATTTGTGTCCCTGCCTTTTATGGTCGTTGGTCTTGTGGTTCTTGGCCAAAGCTTAGAAGAGGGTTGGCATTATATGGCAACCTCGATCTCATGGGGCCTGTATGTGTTCGGGATCATGATCACTACCGTCGCCCTGAACGCATACTGCCTGGACTCGTATCCAGAAGCCAGCGGTGAGGTTAGCGCATGGCTCAATATGAACAGAACTTTGGGAGGCTTCATAATAAGCTATTTTCAGGTATCGTGGGCGCAGAGTCAAGGAACCAAGATCAGTTTTGGTATACAAGCAGCAATTGTGGCTGGGTCATTTGGCTTCATTATTACGCTCATGGTTTTTGGAAAGGCAATGAGGCTTAAGAGCGGTGCTTTGAACTTCAAGACTGCCTAGACATGGTGAGCGACAGAGCAGACACCAAAGATTGAGCTTCGAGGCAGTGAAGTTGACGTTGCAGAGCTAAAGGAGACGTCGAGTTCTGATCGCAGGACTGACAACTCTCCGTCTCTGAACAACGGGTGAGCAAATAGGAAATGCACAAAGCTTGTCTTTGAGCTTTTGCTTTGGCAATTGTCTGGTTCATTGGGGTCCCGTAAAACATTGTTTCTGTTCTTTGTTCTCTGTATCAATATTGTTGTACTCAGTCTGTTATGGTATCTTATCGCGAGGTCTCCACGTGAATGACAGTCGCACATAACAACATGGCTCGGTACTCCAGAAGCTATACGTACCCTGTCACAAGAGGAACGTTGCACCATCAGGACCCTCACCATGTCCTCCGTGTCCTGCTGTTCAGCAGAACAATCCATTCTGCGCGACGTGCACTACGCCAATACCTGTAAGCTCTCACGAGCATCTACGTTCCGGCGACCTCGACTCGTTGGATTGTCTGGTATACACACCATGCTGCGACAAGACACTCCACGGACGCTGCTTTAAAGCGAAAATCGTCGATCGGCATATCCTGCGCAGTCTTTACGGTGGTATGGAGCCGAAACAAATATTGTGTCGCTGCCTGAGCGTTCCATGTCCGATGATGTGTGGGTATCTGGCAGACTCGATGATGGCGTGCGAGGCATTGCATATGCAGCCTACATGTTCAGCTTTCGACCAGGTTAGGGATCATGCAGGTGAGGTAGTTGAGAGCCACGACATGGACATTGTGGACGACACCTATGGTGTGTTCGCGGATGGAGAAACAGGCTTTCAAATGTTCGATATGGACATTGATCGAGATAGTCTTGCTGGCAGAGACAGTGACGAAGGCAGTTGCGATGCAGTTGCAGAATCATATTCTGAAGGTATGAGTGATACGTCAACATCGCTTCCCTCCACTAGCCTGGTAGATTTGTGGCTGGAGCACCGCGATGCTAGCAATTAATGTGATAAACACAAAGTTGCCTTTTCGTACAAACTAACCTCTTCAGCTTCTCTTAACAGCTTTCCTCCCTCTTCTGCCTTGAGCCTGACTGTCTGCATATTCGCCATCCCCATCTTCTTGGATCAGCTCATCCTGAGCTGAAACGTCTTCTTCCTCGCTTCCATCTTCAACGAACATTTCTTCTGTGTGTGCAGTAAGGTAGTCATCGAACTTGCCGTCCAGGCGCTCTGCATGAGCTCTCTTAGCCTTATCCTGCCAAGATTTCTGATAATACCCGTCCGCTAGATCCCTCTTGAACCTTGCAGCAGCACTCTTGAGATAGGGATCCTTAGAGCAGAAATCAGGCAATAGGGGCGGAGTCTGCGTTCCAGACACGTCATCATACATCTTCTGGCGCGTTGTAGGTAATGAAGTGTTAATACTCTGCTTCTCCTCCAGCGTGTAAGTGTCCCATTGACTCATACACTTCGCAAGAAAAGCTTGGATATTGACGTCTCGATCAGCAACGGGTGAGTTGGTGCCAAACACTCTTGACGTTGTAAGAGCCGGAATCCGCTTTGGTTTTGCTGGGCGTCTCTCGGCTTCTCCATCAAGTAACGCCTGGTCTGTAGCATCCTCTGAATTCTGAGATTTATTCTGAGGCGTCCGTCGTGCTCTGGAGGGATATTTGCGCTGCTGTATTTGAGACATTGCTCAATAATGGGGCAGTGTCTCTCGACCGACTGAGTTAGGGAGATGTGCTTGACAATTAGTATTATAGCAATAATTGTAGTGAACAGTCGTGGTTCGTCAGAAACTGTCAAAAGCAATCAATGGCGAAGCTGATCCGGTTAATGAATGACACATGGCCTGAGGCACGGAGCGAACAATAATAATGAACAACAGTACGCGTGAAAATATCTTGTTTGCAACCAGGTAACCCCAGAGTGTCGCATGATTGCGAAGGAGGAAGGCACGAGTAAATGCCCACCACTTCCTGCTCCTTTGGAAGTCACGCTTGCTAGAGGCAGTGCTGGTCACCACGCGCACGTACGCACCTACTTTGTCTTATCGTGACTGCATTAATGAGTGCAGTACTCGATATATCATAAAGAATAGTGTTAATCTGCTCATTTTCACAAATCAGATTGAGGTCTGGCGTCCAGTTTTGCATTTTGGCAGGCCTCGGCTCGCAGTCGTGTCCAGATCGGCCAACCAATCGCGTCACGGGCGCAGTCAGACATCCCTATCTCCCGCTCCTCCCACTTCAGGTTCCTCCTTCCCAAGAACCATCGTTAACTGTTTCCAAATAGGCCGCTAGCAAGTCAATCCGGTCTCGACTGAGTGGTTGCTGTGCAAGGTGCAGCGAGATGGCAGCTGCATCGATATGGCAGGCGGCCAACGCGACATTACGATCGTGCGCTGCCGCGTCGTCAGAACTACCTCAGAAAGTTAAGAATTTACCAGAGATGTACGCTGAATACGTCGCGTCAAACGCACAGTCTGTTGGCCAGGTCGAAAGCACATTACGATCCTTGACCTATCTTCTGCCCGGTGCACGACTCAACGACTCGGAACTGCCTGCGGAGTCTGTTCACACTTTCGTGCAATTGCTCTCCATATACCACGACCACCTCCTGAAAAAGCGTGCCAAAGAAGCCGCTTCCAAATCCTCCTCGTCGGAGAGCGTTAAAGTCAGACCCTCTCGCCATGCCAGATATACTATGTTCTGGGCCGACTCATCTACACTATACGAAAAAGTAGCGACTATCTTGAAGGTTGTGCAATACACCGAATTGCTATGTGAGATGACGGCTCGAAAGAGAGGCGGCGAGCGCTCTCGATGGCGTGTCGTCGTCTTCCTCGAGTCCTTCAAGGCTCTTCTGCGCATGATTCTACTGCGATTGACCAACTCTCGTCCTGTCGTCACCCCACCACTCCCACTCCGAGATGACTTTGCTCCTGCTGATCAGAAAGGAGATTTGTCGACGGAGGTCCTCTCGGAAGACGACCTGAAACTGCTCGATCCTATTCCGTTCGAGCCCAGAGAGGCTTTCAGCGAGACTGGAATTCTCACTCCTCCTATGTCCGACTCTGACAAAATTTCAATACATCACAATCCAGCTGATCCCTTTCTACTACCGAGGACTGGCTTTACTATGCCTTCTATGCCATCGCCGGATTATGTGTCTTCCTATCTCTTCGAGCATATCATCACTCCTGACGATATCAAGCCCGTCAAACAGCTTGTTCATCGTCTCACTTCTTTCCAAGGACAAGCCGCGGAAGTTCTGTACATATTGCGCCCACTTATCTATGCCATTTTAGTGCAACGATTAGCTCGGCAATATGGCTACGAAGGCTCAAAATGGAAGCGAAACTGGTCACCCTGGCTGATCGGCCTGACAGTTGAATACTTTGCCCGACAACTTGCAAAGCATGATCTGGCCTCGAGAGTTCCAGGAGCACGAAACGGGCTGTCGGCTCTTGAACGGGATGAATTCACCAAGCGAGGTTGGAACATAGCTTGGTGGGGGATGCGAGGTGCTTTCTACGAAAACGTCACAAAACGTGCCGTTATGAAGGTTTCTGGTGGTCTGAAAGGCAAACCGTTGCTAGACCTGGTTGGTGGAGTGATAGAGGACTACGAGTACCTATGGGGTAACTACTGGTTCAGTACATCCACCATGTAACAACCTGGATTTCGATGTGCCCACGTTGCAAACACCATACTATCCGAGTACGAGCCTAACGAGCATATGATCGCCCTCAGCTCTTTTACACACCCAAATCTTGCCGTTAGTGCCGCTATCATACCATGAAGTTGCGGCAAAAATCAGGGACCATGGACACTAACGATCTCGATGAGTCATGAGCACGATCAAATGCTGGCAACCTCTTACCAACATCAGACATCTGAAGCACAGTCGGAACGATCGTAGCAACGACGATGCAGCAGGTCCTTTCCGCCCAAGAGGGTGTCATAATCCCGACTGCTCGGAAGACTGTACTCACAACTCAGAACTTATATGAGCAGAGGTTCGGCTACTTTCGTGCTGTTAAGCGCGGACCTTTTATATGTGTATCCGGCTCTACAGCACTTTTTATGGACTCAGACAACATACCGCAAATTGAACATCCAGGAGATCCTTATAAGCAGGCTCTTCGTGCGATGCAAACGTGCATCAATGCAGTCACGAATTTACACGGATGTGTCGAAGACATCATCAGAGTGAGGATGTTCGTTTCCGTGGGTACCGTTCCATGACTGGCTAAGGCGATCATCCTAACGGGCGGCGTACAGAATCACGAGCATTGCAATTCCGTTGGACAAGCATTTCGTGACACATTCACAGTCAACGATACAGAGAAGGAAATTATCCGGGCGAACGACATGATCGGTGCAGCCGCGACGATGATCGTAGTGCCTGGTGGCTTTGTCGACAAAGATATGCTGGTGGAGGTCGAGGTCGATGCATTCTGTCTATAATAAACTATGTATTGAGCAAAGCCCTTGAGGGTATGAATAACTCCGGGCAGTGCTTGTTGCAGATCCGGTGACCAGGCTGCGGTAGTGGTACTGCTTTGGGTCAGGCCTGAGTTCTCTGACGTGTCGAACGAACGAGTCGAATCGTCAAAGTCAGCGGCATTGCCGAAGCAAACGAAGCAAGATGACCGAGTATTGTGATGGATATAGAGACCACAGAGTCTCCCTTTGAGGCTGCGGTCAATGTTACAGATCAAGCCTACTCATGTTCTTGACAAAGAAACCAAACCAACACCCCTGAATAGACACACACACCCCATCCGACTCATCATACTTACTTGGTCAGATCCACCTTTTCTTTGTTTCGTACAAGAAAGCCGGAAGCTTGTCTCAATAAGAAAAGCCAATTCACTTCCCAACCTGTCAATACTCTAGTTACTATCCACGACTTCCCACTCTCACACAAGCCAGCAAACAAGCAAATCTACCTGATCCAGGCTCATCCAAATTATTTACCATCAACACTACCTACCCACTACTACTTCTTCCTAACCATGCACCCCATCCATCTCTTAACCCTCACCTTCACCCTCCTCTCCAGCACCACTGTCCTCGCCTTCCCCTCACCACAAAAATCCTTCGACCAGCTCGCAGCCATAACCTGCCACATCGATGAGGCCAAGGGCGCGAGGAAAATCGGCGTCTTGCATGGTAAAGATGTGTTTCTGAGGGATTGTTATGGCGGGTGTATTTGTAATGGGGAGCCAGGGAGCACTTCGTTAAAATGTCAGTCGCACTTTTTGACGACGGAGTGTTTGGATCGGGGGTCAGCGGGTGGTGGGTGTCTTTGTGCTTTTTGAGAGGTTTGGGCTAGGGAATAGAGCTACGTTTATTGTCTTGCTATGTTTGTGGTATAGGATTAGTATCACGAAGGCGCAAGGAGCAGGAAAGTGACTTGTATAGAACAGGATCAATTTTGTTATCCAGTCCAGCAATCACTTCTGGTCGGTCAACATCCACTTCCCAAGTTGGCTACATATGGCGCAACTCAATGAAATTCTTCCTCATCCTTCACTTATTTCATGTCACTTCGTATTCGTGGACGTCGTTGTCATTCCATGTGGGAGCTCAAGGCCCATGCTCATTCCGATTCTCAAGGTGTGGTTGATAGCGAAGTGAGAAGTTCGGATTCGCAGGCCACAGACCCCGTCAAGGATTGAGTGTGGCCATCGGCCGAAGCTCGTCGGGAAAGTTGATCTCTATCGGATCAGGTCTAGGCTGTGACGTTTTCATATAGGTCGATGATGAGCAAAGGCGGAAGAGCGTGAAGAGTTCAGGTCCAACCACTGAGGGTGGTGGTAACGCTGTCCTGGTCTGCAGCGTGCTAAGCCGTAGTTGGGCAAGCGGACGAGAGGTGACCAGGTTGCTTGCCTGTGGGAGATTAGAGATGCGCTTGAAGGAGAATTGTGACTTACAGTTGTAGCAAATCCTCTCTGCTTGAGGCATCGAGCAATCCTTTGAGTAGTGACCAGCCTCTCCACAGTTCTAATGAGATTAGTTTGGCATTCCCTCTTGAGACAGTCTCGCACTTACGTAGCATTTCATGCTTCGACTCTGGTTGCAGTCACTGACAACGGTTAGTTCAGCACGGAAGCAGTCTCGTAGAATATGCCTACCGAGCCATGTGACCAGTACCACCGCAGTTCTGCTTGAATGTCAGCTATGTCGCAGGCATCAACCAATAATAACTCACGTAGCAAGTCTGACCGCCTCGCGAACCACCTTGGCTTTGGAAACCACCACCGAACCCGCTGGTAGGACCAGCAGAGGTGCAGTCTCTGTCAGATATATTAGCCTACGTTTGAAGGTTCTCTGGTCTGCTTACCTGGCCATGTGACCACGACCGCCGCACTTGTAGCACTCTCGGCCACCACCGTAGCTGTTACCGCCTTGATAACGGCCACCTTGTTGTCCACTTCCATCAGCCTGAGGGCAGTCTCTGGAGATGTGACCTTCTTGATTGCCTGTTATGTGTAAGTAACTGCGTCTGTTCAGCCTGCAATAGCCATACACTTGTAGCAGGTCTTCGGCTTTGGTGCTTCGGTGCATTCTCGACTCATGTGACCAGATTCTACTCTTTATTAATGGTGATGGAAAACTCGAACGAAGACGACATACGGCCGCAGTTGTAGCTGGTTTCGAGTCAGTAAGAAATTCGGCAAGCAGAATTGAATGTGCTCACCAGGTCGACGCGGTTGACTTCTTAGGACAATCGCGAGCTATAATTGTGTCAGAAGGAATGCTCGAATACCTGTGTAGTAGTTCGCATACCCTGATGGTCGGATTCACCGCAGTTGAAACAACCTCGTTCCATGATGATATAGGTGAACGACTTTTTCGGTAGAAGGATGAAAACGGTATAGAATGGTCAAAGTTGCAGGTAGCTGTCGGGAATCTGCTTAAACAACAATCGGTTTTTGCGTATTCAGTAATGTCGCGGCTGAAAAAGAGCAGAAGAACAATGCTTGCAATACCAAGTCGGAGCGCACTTCTATCGCGAAGATTTCCAGATTTTTGGAAAGCGGGACAGTGAGTGGATCCCATCTACCGCCACGTTTTTGGCCGTTGCCCTACCGCATTGTGATCGGCACTGCAAGACATTTTCATGACTTTGTGAGGGTATTGATTTGGTCGTGGGTTTAGAGCGAACACAATTGAAAGAGCCTCACATTATGATTGGGAAAAAGTTAAGCGA
Source organism: Lithohypha guttulata (assembly GCF_036872675.1). Lineage (NCBI taxonomy): Eukaryota > Fungi > Ascomycota > Eurotiomycetes > Chaetothyriales > Trichomeriaceae > Lithohypha > Lithohypha guttulata. The sequence goes on along the minus strand of NW_027042752.1, from coordinate 59,936 downwards.
AATTGAAGCATGAAATGAACTGTCCCTGATCTCGCTGCCCGACCACCACTGCTTGCTCGTCATCAAAGGATATGCCTCTCCGTACAAAATCCATTTCTCGCTGGACTTCTTTGATAGCCAGGCCGAGTCCGCTACCTCTCTTGTTGATAGCGTCGTTCAGCATGTGAGACGATTTGATAGCAGTGCTTGTCTTGCCTTGCGAAGAGGAACTGAGTATTTCTTCCAATTCCCAGTATCGCATCTCTTCACTGTTTGTAGATATCGAGACAGCTTTGCCTGTACTGGTGACCTCCGCGGCTGAAACTGCCGAGGTGTGTCCCCATAATCTTCTTCCAACGTTGATCTCCAGTTTCTCTGCCGTCGAGGTGACGGTGTAAACCATAAGCGTGTTGTCAGGCAGTGTAGCTAGAATGTAACAGCCCGAATATGACAAGCTGTTTGGAGCGCGCATAAGTTGAGGATGCAGCCCGAAAGGCGACGTGGAGGCGGACCTTGATGTGAACTGCGGTTGGTCGTTGAAAGATTGTCGAAGTGGTGTGGTCACACTTGAGGTCGTTCTGTTCTTCAAGACTGAGCCTGCAAGATCCATGCGTATTTCCTGCAATCCCAAACACCATCCAGACCTGAACCTGTTGAAAGCGTAAGCTATGCCTGCCATTAGAGTTGTTGGGGTTCGTCGAAGCGACAGTGCCGCAGGTGCCAAATCTGCATCACAATGTAGATTAGCCAAGCACTTCATACGTGCATCATCATCATTTGACGAGCAGCAACTCTTGAACAGTGCGATGGAATTCGACTTGTCCATTGTCATCAGGTATGGCCATGCCAGGGCCACGGACGTTATCGGTGATCCGCCAAATGAAGCATCAGCGCTCAAATGAATTCCTCCCAATGCGTCTATAGTATAAATCTCCACAAAGCCGTCAATATGGCCGAGAGAGACACGTGTGAGGCCTCCTTCGCACTCAATATCCAGGGCAGACGGATCACTCCTTCTGCTTAGAACATGCTTGCATGTCTCAATGCCATCCTTCCAGGTACGCAAGCCATGTTCTTGGTCTGCCGTGAAAAGGCAGCCTCGATACACCTTCGCAAGCACAACTGGAGTAGGGGTGGAGCCTACCTGCATTTCAAAGGTCCTAGCTCTTCCTCTGTGCCAGTTGTATTGGACCTTGAAAACCTGCTTCCAGTTCGTGTCGGAGCCGGCATGTACTAGAGGCGAGTGCGCAATCCATTGTGTATAACGGGACGAACGATGCAATATTGGAGTGGCGTACTCGCGCAGAGTCGCAGGTTTCAGGTATGGTAGACGTCTTGTGCTTTGTATAACAAAGTGGGCGAAGTACCGCTCGCGCCATATCAAATTATCCCTTGATAATTTCCCCAACTTCTGGCAAACGCGTTCGCATCGTATCAGACTTTCGATGCGTAGAAACGATAGTGTGCGCAGCAGGAGTTCGTCACTTAAGTCGAACAGGTGAATTTGGGTACCATTTCGCTGACGCTTCGCTGGTCGTGTTGAGAGTTCGGCCTCTGACTTTCTTTTCATCGCTGTGGAGGAGCGGTTCACTACTATATCGAGGTGCGACCTCTTTGCTCGTAGGACGAGGTGTGGCACTATTCGTGGCGGTTATCTCCATTCGCGGCTCGGGCTATCTACTTGCCGAGGCGCGATAGACACTTTGCAGGACGCGTCTTTGCGAAACAGGCAAACCTAGCTGAATCGATGTCAGTCAATACTCCTGGTGAGTTGACCAACACGCTTATTTTGGCTTTGTCGCAAAGCCAGGAGCAAATACAGACCATAAGAGATCAGGGGACTCGCCTTGAGCGACTACAACGAGACAACGAACGATTGCGGAAAGAGGTGCAGCTTTCTAGGCAGAATGACGCTGAGCGGGCACTGTCAAACGAGGTCGATCGGCTAAAGAAAGAGCTGCATGATGCAAAACAACAGGTACATGAGGCTGAACAGGAGAGGCAAGAGCTTGAGCAGTTGAGGATTGATCCCGTTGAAGCAACGCGGCATCAGCATGAGCCACCACAAGAGCAGAGTCACGAAATCGATGAACTCTTTCAGAAGAACGTGGAAGCTCAAGCCGAAATTTACAAGCTGAAGAAGAAGCTCAGACAATACAAGGAGAAGGCCAATGGTCGGCTGGGTGCGCCCATCTCATCCCCACGATCTACCTTCTCAACACCTGAACCTTCCTCACCCAAACGTGCTCCCCTCTTAGTTCTGCCTATAGAGCACTCCGAGAGGATCGAAAATTCATCACCTCCCAGGAAACGCCAGAAGCATGGCGACAATTCTCTACAAGAACTTCATGTAAACATGCGTCACTCAAGATCTTCTTCCAATGCCTCTAAGAGAAGCGTTGTGGAAAAGAAGATTGCCGCTATACCACTCCTCGCAGAGGATGGCGACGACCATGTGGTTGAAGAGCAAGATACAGGAAGAACACCAGCCACTCGGAAAAGGTCAATGTATGATCGTCTAGATGGCCTACTCGCAGCTCCTGTAGCAAGTAGGTCTCCTCTGAGTCGAACGAGTCCGGCTACCGCGCAAGACACATCAACGCCAAGCTCACTGAGCAAGAGGCCTCCAGTTATGTCCAACATTGACCACACAACCAATGAAGTGCCTCTACCAACTGCAACCATAGCACGAGAAAGCGAAGAAATCCACGCTGACACCACTGAAGCAAACACTGCACGACCACGACCTACTATCGACAGTCGTCCCTCAAACAGATCTTCAAAGCGGCCGTCCGAAAACAAAGAGCCTCTACGTTCAAAGCCCCTCGACAAATTATCCTCATACCACTTCAAACCCAACCCTCGCTGGATAGACACCGCAGGAAGAACCATAGACGACTACCTCCACGGCCGCAACCGACAACGCATCGACATGATAGCAGCAACCCTCCCACAAATGCCAGGCCAGCACGAACGTGGCGAAAAGCTCATCGACGACGAGCTTCTACTACGCTTCCTAGGTCCCAACTCAGAGCAGAAAATCGCCGCCCTTACAAACATAGCCAGGAATAATCTGCTTGCCGAAGCAAGGGTCAAATTTGTAGCTGAGAAGTTTGGAAGGCAACGAGTCGACTATGACAAGGAAGCAGATCCTCCTGGCTTCTGGACGATGGACATGCCTGGCACTCAGGAGGATGCGGAGAATAAGAAGAAGGCTAAAGAATTGGAAAGAGCTGAGACTAAGAAGAAGTACGACGATGCGATATCGGGAAATGGAAGGTGGATTTTTGCTGATGAGTGATTGACTGACCACCAGACTTCAATCTCTGGTATTTGGTAGATGAGATTAGCATGATAGATGAGAGTGTGTGCTAAAGAATGTTCTCAAACTTGACCGTGAATATGATTGAAGTACTAAAACATCAGGTTTCTGTACTATCTTCTGTTCTCGCGCTAATCTTTCCACCTCCTACAGCTAACCCATTGTCCAACCACGCCAACCACCACGACATTGTTGCAGATAAGAAATTGGAATTGACAAGGGCCCTGGCTGGTAGCAGCGTGACTCTGTAACATGTCGAAGAATGAGTGACTGCTTTGCCGTTACTCTTAGGCAAGATTGTTGCCTACACTTTTGCATAAACTCAGGGAAGAGTGAGGTACAAAAGGTAGAGTAAAGAGCTTGAAACAGTTCTTGAGATTGACTAGGAGTACACAATATCATACTAACTGTGAAGGAGATGCCACTAGTGTGACTATGTGTAACACAACCATAAAGCTACTTTGACCATAACTCTGCTTCATCTACATTCTCTAAAACCCAAGGTCCCCTCCAGGCTGAGTACCTTCACTGTCAATGCTCGGGGATGTCCCAGCTATTTTCATCCCTTGTATCCGCAAACGTGCCAAAAACTTGTGAGATGATTGGTATGTATATACAATTCGATGTGCATCATGTGCAAACTTCCTGTGAGGTAACACACCTTAAGAATCGAAGATAGGTGCGAAAATAGGAACACCCCTGGATTCGAGCCCATATACGACCTTACGTGTGACCTGGGGATTTGAGATGACAAAGACCGCTTCTGCCTGTGATTTCCGGTAAAGGTCATATGCTTCCTGGACGAGATTGGGTCGAGAGCCTCTGGTGGTTCGCTTGGTAGTATTGATGATGACTGCCTCGGGGTCGGCCTGTATCACCTGCTCAACTATCGCAGATGAATACGTCTGGATGGGGTCCTTGGTCGACCAGATAATCCTCACGTTGAGGTTGCGCGCATAAAGCAACGACAATATAGGACCAATTCCTGAACCAGTTGCCACTAGCACCAGCTTCTTGAAAATTGGTGCAACATGCAGAACGCCTCTGGCAGGTATGCCTCTGGTCCAGAGCTGTTTCGGAGGACTCTGGACGATCTTCTTCGTCCAGTCTCCTGCATCAGAGACCAGAACCGAGAAGCCAACACCATCTGACTCAGGAATACCCGCGAAAGCATGCCACTCCTTGAGCGGACTGTCAGAGAACCGAGGTGCGGCACACAGCGGAAGGTTCGTATAGCCAAAATGCAGTCGGACTGCATGCGTCGAAAGGTGTTCTGCTCGTACCGGCACTCTTCGCAACCGCAGCCAAGGCAGAATGAGGGAAACGGTAACAACGAGAAGAATCCAGAAGAGAGGATTTCTGCCGAGAAGCTCTGCCATTGTTTGACCACTTGCTTTCTCCTGTGCATGAGTACTCAGTACCACATGAGCCCAGAACAGAGCAACGGCTGTCCATCCGGCAAACCGATGTATTGCTTCCCAGATGTTGTGGAACTTTGACCTCAACCATGGATGTGAAAAGGTAACTATACCTATCAGTAGCACATCCAGGATAATGGTAATGGTAAGTACAGCGTTGTCAATCCGTGTATCGTGAAAGCTGTCTGATTTCCAAGCCCTCACGATTGGGACGTTGAAAATGCCCCACCAGATCGTTGCTGCGATGCCAGCTCCTGAGTGGACTCCTCCCAGATGGTAGATTTTGGCAGCTAACCGACGTATACGCAGTGGTAGCCAATGCGGGCACATACCGAATGTGGCAAATAGCAGATTGATAATCAGTTCTTGTCTTATCAAAATTGCGGCAAGAAGGTTGGCTGCGGCTGCAGTACCGATCAGTTCTGTTTCGAGGCTGAAAAGCTTTCCTGATCCCCATAATCCTGCGATTACGGCTATATTTGCCAGCACCACAAGCAGATGTAATCTGCGGTACACGGAGAAGAAAGTAAACCGCATGTTGCGGTGAGTACGACCATGTTTCTTGTTGGGCAATTGTTGTGTTCCAGAACCGCTAATCTTCTCTGCAGTCAAAGTCGAGGTGCTACTAATGAACGACTCGTTGCTGTATACTTCCTCCTGTTTCCGGAGCGCCGGCTCTGGTCGAGCTGTAGCACCAAGTCCATCCTTGAAATAAAGCTGAAGACCTTTTTCCAGATCTATGTCCTCTCGAATGAGGGCTGTATTTCTACTGGCAATAGCCATACCTATATGTATGCGGCTTAGCTCTGACAGCCATTTGGTCAGCTCATCGTGTCCTGTTGGAAAACAACGTCTCGAAGGATTCCATATGTTTGACAAGAAAAAAGGAGACATTGTGCTCTCGAGTTGATGGATTTAGTGTTTTGAAAGTTAACATGGCGAAAACTTACCTGGAGTAGCAATAGGACCGGTGATGTCGTCGATGTCGACGTCGTTCGGACTATATCACTTGAGCAACACCGGGCAACGCTTATGTGAAAGAGCGAGCCTTTGTCTCTTGACTTTGTCGACTGTCAATAGTAGCAGTATGGTGAAATCAAACAAAAGTGATCGGCATAGATCCAATGACCATCAACGAATGCAGGTCGTGGGTGCCGAAGCTGTTTTGACAGACGTCGTCTGAAGGTAAGCTTTTTGAATACCGCAACCTAACATCGATGACAGATGCAGAACGACCATGAGCATGAGTGCGACCGGTTTGGAGTGAACCACCTTGAGGGTTGGAATATCAAAAGCCTGTAGCTGTGAACCGAGAGACGGGAGTAGTGTCCCTCAACACGTGGAAGATGTGAAATAAATGCTCGAGGCGGATTACAGCCCGATCGTGCTCAACCGTGTGATTCAGGAAGCGGTGCTCATGCCTTCAGTCAAGCTGGTAATAATCATCCGCCCACAATACAGCGCCAGGTACCGAAGGTTGAGGATGGGCAACCCCATCATTCGATGATAGTCCCAGCATCATGGATGTCGACAATCGCGTTGAGTGCCGATTCCGGGAACCAATTGGCACCTGCCGTTGCTCGCTTACTGCCAGAACGCCTGGAGTGGAAGGTGTTTTTCCTCAAATCTGGTATGCTCCTGCCCCAAAGTCATTGCTCAACAACGTTAGGTTGGGTTGACAACACATCAGCGCTCAAAGAATGATATATACTGACCCCTGGCTGTCAAAACCAGTCTAGAAGCAAAGCCGATGTCTTCTCTTGCAGACAGCGCGTCTTGCAACCACGCTTAGCGCACGTCAACGCTGGTTGACAGATCTTACCATAAAACATCTGCTGATACATAGCGAACCATCCACTTCAATAGCTACCAGTATCTCAAAGATGCGCGTCTAAGCGTGACGTGTAGGTTCTTCTGCCTCGTGGTCGCCATGCACTACCTTTACACGTGGAAACACCTCGTTGCTTTCACAGCCACGCTCAAAGGGTCGAGTGATAGTGGAGAAACTGCCTGGCTGATCAATTTCGTAGTCATACCAATGACGAATATTCCCTCCCGTTGCAACCCGCAAATCATCACCATAATCGAACAGAAGCACACTGACTGAAATCTGCCGAATCGCATACCATATACCCTAAGCACGTTTGCGCATACGACTTTGACTCTAGACAGAGCGTTGAACCCAGCCTGTTTACAAACACCTATGTGCTTACATGGGATTTGAGTACCTTGAACGAGGAAAATTGCATGCGTACCTAGTTGGGGTTTGTCGTTGTCGCGGCCGACATATCCAGTCATTTTCTGTTTCGTCACAGCCTTCCGCCATCATATCAGTATTTCGTCTTACCTGACCTGCGCCTGCCCGTTACCGCTCAATGCGAGGTTTCACAACCGCAGACACTGATCGCTGGGTGTAACGAGCCGTACCCTACCATGTCTACAAGCTCAGGATCATCATCCTCTTTCTGGATCTCCGCTCAACCGCTGAAGGTGCCCGACTTCGACATCCTCAGTTTCACTTTCGACGGTGACGTGTCATACGATGAGAATAAACCTGTTCGATGCTCTTTCAACCCTGGAAAAGCGCCTCGCTAACGACCCCAGATATTTGTGGACGCCAGGGATTCCACAAAGAACATAACCGCGGCGACTGCACGACATATCGTGCGTAGATTGTGCAAAGGATGGAAAGAGATAGGCCTTCAACAGGGAGATTGTGTAACAATATCGAGTGCAAACCATGTGAGTCTAGATAAGAATTAAGCTGTACATTGCTGTGAAGCAGCTAACCACGTTTTGGGGTCGGCAGATCTTGTATCCCCTAATCTGGTTAGGCATCATTGGTGCAGGAGGAGTCGTTGCTGGCGCGAATCCCGCGCTGACAGTTTCCGAATTGAAACACCACCTTAATGTCACGGCTACAAAGTATCTGGTCATTCAGGCACCGTACTCGGGCAACATCGTCAAAGCTACAACAGCATGTGGCATAACCCTTCAGTCGGTTTTTGTCTTCGATGGCAAATCAGATCCCCAGCTGTATGGTCACCACCGTGAAGACGGGGAGACTGATCCGAACGGTTTCAACAAGTTCGGTGTGCTTCTCGAACATGGTCAGCAACAATGGCTCATCCATACAGACACAACAAGACCCGCTATACATGCCACAACAAGCGGCACGACGGGTTTGCCGAAGGCAGCTGTCTTACCTCACAAGTATATCGTCTCACAAGCCCTGACGCTTGAAGAACAATACCGAGCAAGAGCAGCACAGGTAAATTTTACAACCTCTGACTGTTTCATTGTGTGCTAATTGTGGAGGTAGGTCTCACAGTTGGTTAGTCTGCCCATCTTTCACTGCTTCGCCAGCAATACTGCTATGATACTACCTCTTCGGCTTGGTATCACGACATACATCCTACCTCGCTTCTATCGTGACGAGTTCATCGATGCTGTCTTCGACTTCTCCATTACTGATGCTCCAGTTGTTCCTCCCATTATCTCGATGCTGGTTCAATATGGAGATCAGCTAAAGCACAAGCTACATTCACTACGTCGCTTGATATGTGCAGGTTCGAAGATGGCGCCTTGTGTTCAAGACGCATTCTACCAATATCTGCATGAAGATTGCCGTATCTCACAATGCTGGGGTACCACGGAGACGGGATGGCTGACGTTGACGCCTGACATGGAACTTGATCGTAGTGGCAGTGTGGGTCAGCTGCTCGCCAATGTGAAACTCAAACTTGTCTCGGAAGACGGACAACCTATCACTAAAGAGGGTATATATGGCGAGGCATCGGTCATGTCTTCCGCCATGATGCTTGGCTACCGAAACAACCCGGCTGCAAATCATACCGCATTTGATTCCGAGCATTGCTACCGCACAGGTGACCGTGCCTATTACCAGGACGGCAAAGTCTTCATCACTGGTCGCATAAAGGATATCATGAAAGTCAAGGGCTGGCAAGTATCCCCTGAAGAGCTGGAGGAGAAGATCGTTTCTCATCCCAAAGTCGTCGATTGTGCAGTCGCTGGCGTCACCTCAGTAGACCATGCTGGACTGGAAGAAACACATCCGCGCGCATACGTCGTTCGTGCTAAGGGAAGTCATATCGATGACGACGACATCTGTGCCTGGACATCGTCCCAGACTGTGGGTTACAAGCGTCTGACAGGTGGAGTGGTTTTCGTGGATCAAATACCTCGAAACCCAGCAGGCAAGATTTTGCGACGACTACTGCTGGAGAACCAATGAGCTGAAAGACCCACGACATCACTTTCGAAGGAGTTCAGCTGAAGATCTCTCGGCCAGTATATGCTTGTGCCGCCGTGGACTCGCACAACTCTACGCATCTTTGGAGAACAGCTCTTGTTATCTGTTTGTTATCTCGCGAAAAAGAGAAGTGAGTCTGACTTGCGTTGGTTGATATAGACATGTCTGCTTGCATTTTGGGATTTTGACTACACTTCCAGAGAGCTGGCCGTCTTAGCGAGAGGGTACAAGGAGCCATCGAACTTTGAAGATCACCGATCTACGGCGAGGATCATCGTCGTGGACCTTAACTGCCAGGCGATAGAATATAGGCGCGGATCTCTGCACTCCTAGTGGTGAGCACGGCTGGACTCTCAGTTGTGGTCTTGAAATCAACCCTGCTCAAATATTCTGGCACAGATCCAATGTGTCATTCAATGCTGCCTCGTCTGAACACACAAGTCGTTTATAATAAGGCACACTTCTCTGTGACCCGTATGACCACAAGTACGTATTCGTGCAACATTCAGGACATTATTACTCCGGACAATTAAGTAAGGATTGACCGTAATGCTCGTCACAAGTCACATGTTGCCGCTAACAAGTCACCCGGGAACTACGTAGCCGGTCACAGACAAGAGTATCTTCAGCAGACCAAACTCACTTCTTCAATCAATCGAAAATCAAGTCACTTTCCAGATTCACGAACTGCTCGTCGTTCCTTCTCAGCAGCGCCACACTCACGAACTCAACCACATCAACAGAACAGCCATGTCCCTCCAAACACCCCACGACATCCCCCTAACCATCACAGTCCCCCACGACACAACACCCAACGCCAAGATCCTCGTCCGCTCCGAACGCCGCATAACCCCCTCCTGGACTCTGTCCGAACTCAAAACCCGCCTCGAACCAATCACTGGCATCCCCGCCTCCTCACAATTCCTCCGCACTCTCAGCATCGACGGACAAACCTGGATCACACTCTCACCAGACAGTGCCCTCGCCGGCGACGCACGATGGGGTCTAACGCGAAATAGCGAGTTACAAGTCATTGACCTTCGACCACCAGGGACACGCGAAAATTTTAGCGACGTGAGTAATGTTGAAAAATACGTTATGCCCGAGGAGCAGTATGAGAAGCTCAATGATAGTGTTTTGGCATGGAAGAAGCGGCAGCATTTAGGGAGGTTTGATCCGCATGCCAAGCCGTTGGAGCTTTTAGTGAAGGAGAGGAAGGAGAAGGATATGAGGGTGGTGGAGGGGAAGAATATCGGGGTTGGGATGAGGTGTCAGGTTGATGGGAGTGATGAGCGGAGGGGGGTGGTGAGGTATGTGGGTGAGATTGAAGGTTTGGGCGGTGACCGAGAGAAGGGATGTGTTTGGGTTGGGGTGGAGTTTGATGAGCCGGTGGGACGTAATGATGGGAGTGTGGAGGTTGAGGTTGTGACGGAGAGTGGGAAGAGAAGCAGGGAGAAGAGGCAAGTGTTTGAGACAAAAGGAGCCAAGTATGGTGGGCTCGTGAGACCAGAAAAGATCGAAGTTGGAGATGTGTTCATGGTACTCGATGATCTGGTGGATAGCGATATGGAAGAGATCTGAACGAGTTCGCTTATCGAGCGTAGAGTCGACGCTGGACCGACACTTTAGCAGCATCACGACCGGCTGTGTCAGCTCGCTGAATTCAATCACAACTGTGCCAATCGATGCACCATGTTAAGAAGTCTGCCAGCCAGGAGTACAGATTAATGAACATCTGCTACCGCCAGGAGGTTCATATCTTCTCATTTCGCTCCGAAAAAAGAGCCAGAATAATACGGACAACCATACTTGCTCAAGAAGAATACACTGCATCATATACATCGACATTCATACATCGTCAACAACAGAGACCAGAGAGACTACCCCTCGTTCTGGACAGCTGGAGCTGGCTCGCACGCCTGACTGAATATCAGCCTGGCAGTCTTACCGTGTTCATTCTCGATGGAATAATTGTTGCCTGCAGGACAAGTCAGCGAAAAGGCACCTTTTGGCTCAGGAACGACAATCTTACCTCTAGGAACTTGCCAAAAGCCGCCCTTGCCAATACTGAATCTCGTCGGCTCTCCATGCAACGGTCCGACCTCCACAGTGACTCTGCCCTGAGCCACATAGAACGACATGTGCATCTTCCGAGAATTCTTGGGTTTCTTGCTCCCACCAGGAGGGATATCCACGACACCCGTGCCAGAGAACGGTGTGCTCACAAGCTTGGCATATCTGAATTCAGAACCCTTTACTTCTTTTGTTTCAATGGCACCAGCAGCGTAAGCAATCTCAGCTACTTCCTCCTCGTCGACAGGAGCTTGTTGGTCAACATCCCAAATTGCTACCCGTCCCCTGAGTGTACCGTTCTCCAGCTCCCAGTCGTCAGCTTCGGGGTCTACCATATCCTCGTTGCCATCGAGGTCGACATCGGAGTCATCTTCTCGGGCATTGCCTTTGCCCTTTTTTGGTCTACCTTTCTTTTTCGGCCTAAACGGGCTGTTATATTCATCCGTCCGTACGATTTCTTTGATGCTATTGAGTGGGAATCGCGCGCCATCTGCCAGGCTCTTTCCACTGCCATCTCCTGCGTCGTAGACAATACCCTCGTTGCGCCACCAAGCTAGAGGCTTCACACTTATTCTGCCAGATCTTGTGCGTGCGATATTATCGTCCGCGGGTGTCTCTTTGCGCAGCATATATAGTGATCTCTGTTGACCTGGACGCGCTCTTATCCTTTCGACCATATCATCTACCTCTTTCTGTCTTGATTTCGGTAATTTCTTATTTGTGTCTTTCTGTGCCAACGGTTTACGTCCTCGCTTCGATTTTTGTTTAGATTGAGGTCGTTCAGGTGTACTCTGTACATGACTCTCATCCTGACTGTTCGACACACTTTCTGTCCTTCTTCTCTTTGCTCTTCTTGCTGCTGGTGAAGACACAGCACGAACTTCTTCAATATCTCTTGTGGCATCTGACTTGCGTTTCCTCCTAGAATTTGCTTTGTTTGGTTGCCCACGTCTGCTTGTTAGAATTGAAGGATCGAAGGTCTGGTCTTCGTCTTCGTCGTCGACGGGAGGAGGCAGAGGTGGCATTTCTGGCTCACTGTCTTCGTGATCTGATTGTTGAGTTGTAGGCTCTTGGTCGATCTCTTTGATTGTGTCCCCGTTGTGTTGTTCGATTGATTCTTCTATGGACTCTTCGACAGACGCTTCGACTGGCGCTCCGGCTGGCTCCTCGACAAGCTCTTTGACCTGCTCTTGAATGGGCTCTTCGTCGGGCTCCTCATCTTCGGCAGTACCTATGACATCCATGTTGTCTTCGACCCGCAACTCATCCGGTAGCTCACGACTGGGTTGTAAATGACTGGGTGTATCTATTTGCACATCTTCTATTTCTTCTTGTAAAATGCTTGATTGCACATCTGAGACTCTACCAACAACGGCACTTCTCGATGGTCGGCCCAGAACTCGATTGAGTAGAGGAGTCCTCTCTGGACTGAATCGACGTGCTGTGGCAGCTTTTGCTGAGGAAACTCTGGTTTGAAGGGCCGTAGAAGGTGTTCTGACGGATTTTGGCTCCCGCTCCAGCTGTTGTCCTTGCTCTTGCGCTTTCCCAGTCGCATTCTCTGCCTCCTCTCGAGTTTCCTTATGCGCAAGGACATCTACCGCGCCACTCCTTCGTGCCGAACCGGTGATCCCAGATTTTCGAGGTGATGCTGAACGAGGAGGTGGATGTGAGCTACCTCTTGTTGATCTTCGTGTAGAAGTAGCGGTTCCTGGTGTTTCTAGACGAGCGCGCCCACTACCTGCACGAGGTGTCTTGTTATGTACCTCGATCGACTCCACGATCACTCTTTGCGCCACTGGCGAGGGCTTTTTCGGCGACGAAAACAAGCCAGTTATCTCCTCCATGCCGTATTGATCGACCGGGCGTGCTTCCAAGGTCAATCCTGTCCTGCGACCGACCTTGCCAACGTTCGTATAGTCATATTCGCGGTCGCCAGCTGGCGCAGCTGACCTTGTCGGCATATTCGCGACAGGCGCAGTAGTATAGCAGTCGAATTAGAGGTATCGATGGTCGGTATAGCAATACATCTCGGTTGTTTAGTGGGTGAGAATGACTTCGAGCCAATGTAAACAATGATTATGGAAGGTGGATCCTGTTTCGGCGAATCGTCGGCTGCTTGCACTACACGCTTTCGCGAGCCAAACACGAACGAAACGCGTCCTCCAAGCTCATTACGGAAGAAAAAGGTACAATTCACACAATTTATCGCTGAGTCACGCACCTAGTCTGGCATAACAAGCCTTTCGACAAAGCTCTTATCAGCATTGGAAAAGTCGTCGCGGATTTAAATATTATAATTTGTAAGAGCCCAAGGAGCCCTTCTTCATTATGTCCCAAGAAACACCCGAACAGCCAGTAGCAACAGAATACATCCCACCCTCAGTCTCAGAACACCTCAACAACCTCCACTCCGGCCACTCTTACACTCACTACAGCCCAATGCCAACGAATATCAGCAGTAACAATGCCACAACCAACACACAAGGCACACCCGTTGTCCTCGGCGTCGATGAGGCCGGTCGTGGCCCCGTCATCGGCCCCATGGTCTACGGGATCTTCTACCTTCCAATCGAACTCCAGCACTCTCTTCTAGCAGAGACCCACCATTTCGATGACAGTAAAGTGTTAACACCCCTTGTACGTGCACGGCTCATGCGCACTCTATGCACGGTGGGGAGTGACTTGCATCAGAATTGTGGCTGGGCCATCAAGTCATTATCAGCCCTGGATATTGGTGCAGGGATGATGCGAAACGGCGGGAGCTATAACCTCAATGCACAGGCCATGGACGCCACAGTCGAGGTGGTTCGTGGTGTCATTGAGCGTGGGGTTAATGTGGTTGAGATCTATGTTGATACCATCGGGCAGCCTGGCACGTACCAGAAGAAATTGCAAGCCATCTTTCCGACTGTGAAGATTACTGTTGAGAAGAAGGCAGACAGCTTGTATCCTTGTGTTAGTGCTGCTAGTGTGGTTGCAAAGGTCACGAGAGACGTGAGCTGCGAAGTTCTGTACTCAAAGGTCGTGGAAGGCAAGCAAGCTCAGTTCGAGGATAACGGCGTCATGATTGATGAGGTCGGTTGGGGAAGTGGTTATCCAAGTGACGCCAAATGTGTTACTTGGCTCAAAGGCAATATGGACGATATGTTTGGCTGGGGTTCAGAGTGTAGGTTCAGCTGGGGCACGGTCAAGGATATGCTTGAAGACAGAAGCAAAGCAGTTCAGGTCGATTGGCCAGATGATGACAAGGAGAATAACAGATTGAGCCAATATTTTGGTGTAGGCGATACCATGATGAGGGGTATCAATAGTGAAGAGCAGGAGTTGCGGAACTGGTTTGGTGCGAGTGTTGACAATGAAGTCTTCTGAGAAAAACCTTGTCGGGCCATACAGAACATTATCCACGAAACCTTGTTTGTCTATTCGTCTCCTGCTGGTCTCCGACTATGTTGGCCCTCCTTCTCTGTATGATTATTATTTACCGCCAACTTCTTTTATAATCATGCCCGCAGCATCCATGCGAGTACTAGTGGTACCCAGAATGTATATCCTCTGCGCACGCACATGGTGCTGAGGGTGTGCATCCCCACGAGAGCGCTCAAAGCGAGTAGCTATGTTACCAGTCGTATATGTGTGACTATCCATCCACATCGTGTCTGTGACACACACTTATTGCTGACGGTATAGCCGGTACCGACTGCGTGCGACTGGGTTCGACTTGAGAAGTGTGTATCTTCTGATGGGTGTATACCGAACCATTCTCGGAGTTGTTGAGCAAGGAGCATAAGAGTCATGCTCCCTACTGGATCACGCGACTGTCGCTAATGGCTGCCTTGATAGTGTGCTGAAAAAAACAATGGAGCCTGGATCGAATGTCATTGGATACATCAGCTTTCATCCACCGACACAACACTGTGCCTCCTTTTCGCTAACCCAATTTGTGTCACTTTCTGAAGAGGTTGAAGTGTCGATGTTGTGGTACTCTGTCGTCCTGCACAGTGTGTGGTTCGACATGTATTCATCTTATAACTTCGCTCTAGCCACCAAACCTTGCACAGCACCAGCAATACCAGGCAGATTCGCTGGACCATCGTAAATGTCCCGGTCCGCAGCTCTCGTGTTGATGAAATGAAGTCCTAATTCTGGCACAGTCTTGGCGCCCAAGAGCCGCATGCATGTTGCAGTCTCATCTCGCAGGATCTCCAGTGTTCGCTCGACACCTTCTATACCACCAGCACCAAGGCCGAAGAGCGCTCCGCGGCCGATGCCGACTGCTTTCGCACCCAGACACAATGCCTTGACGATATCCGTTCCACGCTTTATGCCGCCGTCTATGATAACATCTATTTTGCTGAAGACTTCCGGGCAGTACTTCCTAATCTCGAGCAAGGTGTGAATCGAAGGTGGCGCTGTATCCAGTGCGCGTCCGCCGTGGTTGCTGAGTATGATACCTTGTACTTGTGGCGCGTGCTGAGCAGCAATATACGCATCTTCATGAGTCTGAAGTCCCTTGAGAATAATCGGCTTGTTAGTCTGCTTCTTCAGCCAAGGCAGCGTCTCTTTCCACGTCAAACTTGGGTCCGTGCCGAAGAAGAGTGATTGACCGATTCCGCCTCCACCTTTGAGTTTCTGGCCACCGGCGTCCTTGATTGCCTCGTCAGTATCTTCAGTGATATTCTTACTCCTTTCGTCATCTTCGCGCTTGCCTGGAACAGGTGCGTCAAGTGTCAAACAGATGAATTTAATGGCATCAAGCTTATTGATGCGTGCTAGATAGTCTTCTGACTTCTTGCGCTCGGTCTGAACGTACAGCTGCCAGCCAAATACTTGGTTCGGCCCTGCATCTTGCACGATTTGCTCTGGTGTCATTGAAGCGTTATTACTCTGCTACTCGTTAGTCAGGGAACCTGCAAGGACATACAGCAGCCGTATGGACTGAGAGTCTGGACTAAAATTTGTACTTACGATGATTTGCATAGCACCATAGTTCTTACATGCCTGAGCGATGCCCCACTCACCATCGGGATGAGCCAACCTTGCCATTGCTGCGGGTGAGACGTAGATAGGTGTATCGAGCTTGTGACCTAGGAATGTGGTCGATTGGTCACATTCTTTGCAATCCACAAAGACCCTAGGCCGAAGCAATATGGAGCGGTAGACTGTATTATTTAGGTGTTTTGACTGAAGATCGTCAGAGGCTGAATAGTAGTACGCCCAACCCTTCTTGCTCAGCTTCTTCGTGGCAGCTGCCTCAATCTCATCCAAGTTCAATAAGTTTGCGAGTGGAACTTGTCTGCTGTCATCTGCTTCTGGGCCAATATTCTTCGCTGCTTGGACAGGCTCTGGTAAACTCTTCGGGTCGATTGGACCCAAGCATTTTGACGGATCCAGATTCTCTTCCAAGGTACCTGGTGGATGTACAGGGTCATACTCTTCAGTGGCATCTTTCCCAGCCAACTTCAGCACGATGTTGGCACCGCCGGGATGCTCTGGCAAGAAGTCTGTAACATCCCAGACTTGCCCATATAAAATTGCCCAGCAGCTTTCCGTGGTGTTGTGCTTGGCAACCTCAGCAGCATCGATTAATCTTTCCGAGGCAGCCATGGTGGTTTGTAGAGGATGACACGTTTGGAGTGGGAGATCAAAGGTGATCCCTCGTCCTTCACAACGTCTTATCTAACGATACCCCATGAATAAGTATAGTAGAGTGGACCTTTGCCTCTTCAATCTCTGTCAACCTATTCAGGTAGTCCTCGGCGAAGCATAGCCCGAGAAAGCCTGAACTTCTGTGTGGAGAAGTTGTGATTGGCTGAGCACAGTGTCGGGTATTGACCATGATGTTGATGGGGGCGGTTTCGAGCGGAGAGCTCTCCGAACTGAGTACATTTGCAAGCAACTTCGATTTTGTATCTGCGTTCACAAGATTCGGAGCACTGCTCTCAGGATTTCGAAGTACTGTTCAGTGATTGCTCGAGATATTTGGCGTCAATAGCCAGATACTGATCTTCAAGGCAGCAGAAGTAGAGATGGGTGGTTCGCGACCTAAGACGTTACATCACATAAATTATTGGAATAAAATTAGCAGAAATGAGTATTCACTTCCTGATGCATCTCGCTCTACTCTGTTCTTGCCAGTCGTCACAACTTGAAACCGTCCGTCGCACTACCTGAAGAACCAAATCGTGGTATTCGCTTCCAGGGCATACTAAGATAAAATATTGGACTGGCCGACCGTGTGACAATATCGAGATCGCTAGATCACAAACTGCACAAAATGATCCAGATAACGCGGATTTGAATCAAACAACCTCCCGAGACCGAACATGTTCTCAGTATGTTCAAGTCTTTCAACATCCAGCTAGTTCTGGCTTATCTATTGTGCACGTTGCAGTCACTGACAGCTAACACATTGTGTAGTCTCGTCATCCAGAAGACCGCTTCCGTCTACGTGCCCATCGCGCCCGCAGTATCGAACTCACAGAACCTGAACTGGTAGAGATTCGTGCCGCTCAGAGGACATTCGAAGGAGCCTATGTTCGGACCTCTCTTTCTCAGTTCTCCTTCGCCCTCATTATTCTCAAGATCTTCACATCCGAGTTCTACAGCATAGGAGCGTTGTTCGCGGTATATGGAGCAGGAGTTTTACTTGTCAGTGCCTACAGACGACAACAGGGCAACAGACAGTTTTTCAACGAGGTTGGGCAAGGCGGCGAAGAACGGAAGCGCTTTCGTACCAGTGGTAACGTGGTTGTTGTGCTGACCGCACTGAGTATTGCGGCTTATGTTACGCTTCTTGTTCTTACATTGAGATTGGAGAACAAGTCCTGATTTAGATATTGGCTTGCATGTACAAAGAAAGGGCAGTTTGACGTTATTGGGTATACCCCTCTCAAAGAATCTTGGAAAACGAAAGTGACGCAGGAAACGGTGCCATGAGGAATGAGATACGACAACAAGTACACCGACAGTAACTTAGGAGGAGAAGAGACTGTTCAAAAATAGTCTAATCCAGGCCTGCAAGCAATTTCAGGACAGAGTACTGCTTGTGATTCATGTTGCTACGTCCTATATACAATCTGGGAGAAGTCTCAAGTTACAAAGGATCATGATCTTCATTGTTATAGCCGTGCAGTCGCCTTGAATCAATCACTGATCTTGTGTCGAGAAGGTGATATCCTGCTCAATCGTAGGAACATATTTGCTGCCTAGAGCCTGGATCGCTTCAATTGCCGACTCGGATGCCTTCGCTGCGAAGCCTTTGAAGAGTTCTGAGACATGTCAGCAGAAACCTGTTGGATTGCCGAGACAAGCATACTGTATTCATGTGTGATCATACCGCCAGCGTCCTTGATCGCTTGCATTGCTTTGTCGACTTCTGACTGAGGAGTGTTCGGGTCTGCAAAGGAGACAACGATTGCTTTCTGCGGGGCTGCGCCAAGCGTCAAAACGAAGAGGAAGGCAAGCAGAATGGATAGGATTGTGAGACGCATGTTGGGTATTAGTATCGGGATCTGTATGTCTTGAGAGACTGTGGTAGAGAAGTATGCTGCAACCACTTGCTATGAGATGTGGTGGTGGAACAGTGTTGAGGAAGGAAGTCGCAGTCTTGTTCGCATGACGCAGGCTCTTCAGGCATCTAATGGAACCGCAAGCCATGCGTGTCCGGGCCAGGCATCTCCCTAACTAATCAAAAGCCGCACCTGCCGCACCTGCCGCAAACAAACCGTGACTGTCAAATGGTTCGTTCGTCTTTCATTCAACCTCATCTGTAATCTGTTCAAATAGTCTGCTCACTTCTTCCAACTAGGTAAACCATCTTTCACCATTCAATAGTCCTTGCCATCCTCCCTCTCCGCAATTCCACTCAAAACTGCGCAACCAAACAGTGTGCACCACTATCTTAACGACCATCACCGAAACGGGCGTCGTGACAAAGGACGTTCACTCAGAATAGTGTCTGTTCAAAAGGTGGAAACAGATCCCATATCATTGTCCGTTGTTTGATTCTGAAGCATTGTCACTTGTCAGACTCGATCGATGCCAGCCCGGTGATCGAAAGATCCTGACTATTGGAAGGCACACTACTCTGCGAGGAAGAGAATTAGATAGCAAAAGATACCAGACACTTTTCTTCTCTTGCGCTCTGACTCTAGCTTGCCAGACGAGAATTGTGCCTTGATCTGACCACAGATCTGCTTTCAAATTTGCTGTCGCTCAAATTGGAGGAAAGTTCACAAAGCCCAAGAATATCATCCGAGCAAAATTGATCTCCTGTCGTGGTGTTCCAGCTCCTATTGACTGCCCCAGTAACGCAAGCGTCTTGTTTCTTTCAATCATGTCTGCTTCGTTACCTTCAGATGAGGTTGCTGGCGACTATAAAGAGGCCTTGGAAGATCTCATCACGAATGACAGACATCAAATCGCCAACTTGACTATGATCGCCAAGGAAAACATTGAGCATGCTCAAGCGATTGCTAGAACGCTTATATTACATATAAAGAAGGTATGCTTCGAGGTCCCCGCCATGTCTCGTTTCGTACTGATTCATGCTAGGCTCCTCCAGCTCGAAAATTACCAGCTCTTTACGTCCTCGATTCGCTTGTTAAGAACGTCGGCTCTCCGTATACAGTGTACTTCGGCAATGGCTTGCACGAAACCTTTATGCTCGCTTATTCACAAGTTGACCAGAATGTTCGTCGAAAGCTTGAGGAAATGCTCAAGACTTGGCGGGAGCCAGTACCAGGATCGTTGTCAAATACTCCAGTCTTCCCACTCACAAGCACTCAATCAATCTATGAGGCTCTCAGTAGATTCAGGGCTGGTACCGGTGCTAGACCTCCACAGCAACAGATTCGACTTCCAAATATGATCCAAGCTCAAGCTCTTCAATATCGACAGACGCCTACACCTCAGCCGCCTATGTCTTATCAACCACCGCCAATCAATGTACAGCAGCCCACGCCGACACCTCCACCACAACCACAACCATACTACCAGGTAAGCCTAGCATCCACCTTTGAAAGAGAGTCGTTGTTAACTAAGTTTTAGCAACCTCCCATACCGGTATCAACTCCGCAGCTGTATTCAATGCCTCAACAAGCTGCTGGACCGCCACGAAATTATGTACAGTCGCCATTTCCACAGATACACTATCCACAGCAGAATATCCAGGCAAGGACTGGCATTGATCTATCTAAGCTACACGTAGACATAGACGATCTGACGACTGATGCGAAGATAGATTGTATGACACATCCTATGGATCAGGCAAAATCGAAAAAGCTTGAGACCTTACAAAGTTTGAAGGCATTCTTGGATAGTGGTAACTTAGGCGAGCAAGATCTTCGCGATGTCCGTGACACTATCACAAAAGAGATGGAGAAGCGAAACGCCGAGAAACTGGCTGCACAAAGTCTTAATCAAATACAACCGCAGCAGAATCCTTACGCTCTCCCAACACCGCAGTGGCAAGCACCAAATGGACATCAGCAGAATTATGCAACGCCATACCCCCAGCAGTCAGCATATGCGCCAGTGCAACCTCCACAGCAATACCAACAGCCTCCACCACAAACACCGGCATTTCTTGGACAAACGAACCTGGCAGAGTTGTTACGAAAAACACAGAACGAGGCAAATTCTGCTCAGCATTACGCGATTCCGGCATCAAGTACGCCGACGATGGCGTCTGCAGTGCCGGCACCCAGTACTGGTACAATGTCGTTACTAGATCAAATTCGAGCTTCGGGCATATTGTCCAAGGTCGCAACCCCACAAAGCAACACGCCTACAATGCCTTTTGCTACGCCGTTCACCGACGACGTACCATTCACGTCAGCTGCCATTAAAATACCACGGCCGCATTTGGTGCTGAAGTTCATGAACGAGAAGCCCAATCAGTGCAGCACATGTGGGCGAGGATTCACTTCGGATGATGGTGGCAAGGCTAAAAAGGAGAAGCATCTCGACTGGCACTTCAAGACAAAGACACGATCTTTAGAGGCTGAGCAGCGTGGGCAAAACAGATCGTGGTATGTGGATGAACACGAATGGATTGCGAACAAAGAATACGAGGACGACCTTGGACTGGAAGAGGTTGTTGCGACCACAAATGGTCATGCAGGAGCCTCAGCAGCAAAGAAAGAACAGGATTTCGTACGAACTCCTAGTGACCCTGCCTATCGTAATGCTACGTGCCCTATAGACCAAGAGCCATTTAAGAGCGAATGGTCGGCAGACATACAAGACTTTATTTGGCGCGATGCCGTTAGAGTAGGCGATAGATACTACCACGCATCATGTTATCGAGAAGCGATAAAAGCCAGAGAAGCACTCACTGCACAGCCAAATCGAGTCGGCACGCCATCATCGAACATGGGTCACAGAAGGACGGCGACGCCAGACTCAATCCTTGGAAAAAGGAAAGCAGATGACTATGAGCCTGGGTCTGCATCGAAATCACGTCTGAAAGTGGAGGTTTAGAACGAAGCGGTTACCACATTGATATCTAGTGGTGCAGTCATATAAAATATTCTACTTCATGTATGGTAGCTACGGTAAAGCTCTTCATGTATACAACGGAATGAATGAGACCTTCTCAAGAGATTTCTGTGCCTGGCTATTTCGCGATTCTCGCAGCCAGAGTTTCGATCCCTCTTGCCCGATATCTTGTGAAGTGAACAAGCTTTCCGAGCTCGAGCTAAAACCACACTAAAACAAATTTCGGTCGATCGTCTGCACTAGTAGTCGCGAGCTGCTGGACTCGGAGGAGAAAGTGACCACCAAAGTTGTATTCACCAAAGCCATCGTATATCGTCCGCTGCTTCGATCACACGGCAACTGCTTGCCTATCTCCAAACTTCGCGAAGCATCAACCTCGAGCCTCTTCCCTACTAGCTGAAGTCGCGCCGGATCACGCTTATCTCTTTCCCTGAGCACGAGCTCAAGCAAATCCACAGCCTTTATCATGGCTCCAGGAGGAACAGCAGAGTTCAAGAGGGAGTCGGGTGTGGCTCGACTTCTGGGCTCAGGTATGTGCATATTCGACGAGGCAGGTATGAGCTGGATGTTGACGCATTAATATAGGCTCCGCCGGCATTGCAGAACTGGCTGTCTTCCATCCTGTGGACACGATAGCAAAGCGATTGATGTCGAATTCAACGAAAGTATGTACCATCACCAGTCACTGTCCAAGCGCAAAGCAAGGATGATAGGGCATGACATGGCCCAGGCACCCATACTAGCTGCTAACACAACCTCTGTCTAGATTACATCCGTTCCAGCGTTCAACGCAGTCATCTTCAGACAATACGCCGATGCGCCTCTCGGCACGAAATTCACCTCACTCTTTCCAGGACTGGGCTATGCAGCTGGTTACAAAGTCCTTCAGAGGATATACAAGTATGGTGGTCAGCCTTTCGTTCGAGACTACCTCACTCAACACCATCAACAAACCTTCGATAGCACTTTTGGAAAAGGCACTGGAAAAGCTATGCTTAACGCTACTGCAGGCTCGCTCATCGGTATCGGCGAAATTGTACTTCTTCCTCTCGATGTCCTTAAAATAAAACGTCAGACCAACCCAGAGGCCTTTCGAAATCGTGGCTTTTTCAAAATCATATCTGATGAAGGTATGGGATTATATCGTGGTGCAGGATGGACAGCAGCACGAAATGCGCCTGGTTCATTTGCGCTGTTCGGTGGTTCAGCCTGGGCGAAAGAGAGCATCTTCAAACTGGAGGACTACAACAAGGCATCCTGGTCACAAAATTTCGTTGCATCGGTGGTTGGTGCATCCGCGTCGTTGATCGTCTCGGCACCACTGGACGTGATCAAGACGAGAATTCAAAACAGGAACTTCGAGGATCCCAGGTCTGGGTTCAAGATCGTCGGGGATATGATGAGACAAGAAGGCATAACCAGTTTCTTCAAGGGTTTGACGCCGAAGATGTTGATGACAGGGCCCAAGCTGGTATTCAGTTTCTGGTTAGCACAGACATTGATTCCAGCATTTGGCAAGATTGTCTAGAGCAGGACTGCTCGTTAGACATGAGAGACGTCCAACAATCGCGGTTCTCTGAGCCACTGCGGGCCAGGCAATCTGTGGGGCATACAAATCGCAGGCACAGAGCAGATCATGCTCTTGCTCATACTATCAATAACGAGCTTGCGCAAGAGACAGTTGGTCAATTCGACGATGGTCGAGAAGGCTATGGACCAGGGCTCGTCAAGCCAGCGATGATATGCGGCTCCCAAATTCACCAAGCCTTCAAGGTACATGATATAAATTTGAGTTGCATTGCATGTATTACTATATGTGATGAGGAGCAGGCGGACGTATGGACGATGTACATGCAAAGTTGTGGATAGTCAAAGCAAGCGCTCGGTGGTTTGGTAAAAATTTATAATTCTTCTCCCTACATATAACAGCATTCGGTTCTCCAAATATTACCTTTTCCAATTAGAGTACTACGGATGCGTCGATGATACGTAACAAGAACCTTCGAATCGGCCAAGCTTAAGGGACCAGGCCGGGACTACAACCCATACACCGACAACGTTCTCTTCAGCGCACGAGGAAGAGCATTCGCCATTCCGCTGGAACAGCGTTATAGCTCCAGCTCCAGCTCCAGAGCGAGGTGTAGTCACCGTCTGGAACTCCTGCGTTAAGGAGTTTCGTCTGAATTCTCAAGTAGTCCTAGAATTGCTGCAATATCCTGATGCTGCTTGAGGAGCAGCAGTACTGTCCGCATAGGTGTGGCTGGCTTAAATATTCGCAACTGCTTGGTTACAACAACCAACTGATACGGTCACCACTTTCTCGGAGCGTAGATGTGTTGCCGTGGTATCGTAGCTAAAAGATGTGTCTTAAGGCAGTGGGAGCGCCAGGAAGAGGAAGGGCAACGGCCATGGGAGCTTTCTTACGCTGCTTTTCAGACAGATATGCCGATAGCAGTGACCATTAATGCTCGATGGCTCGTGCAAAT
This sequence comes from Lithohypha guttulata, assembly GCF_036872675.1. Taxonomy (NCBI): domain Eukaryota; kingdom Fungi; phylum Ascomycota; class Eurotiomycetes; order Chaetothyriales; family Trichomeriaceae; genus Lithohypha; species Lithohypha guttulata. The sequence continues at coordinate 35,885 of NW_027042752.1, read as the reverse complement.
GCTATCGTGATGTGCTCTCGCTATTCCCACTGAGCGAAGTTTGTGGTTGACGTCCCTGGATCAAATCGCTCTCACCTCCAATCAAATTCAATTAAATTAACCCCTGCGTAGTCGTCCCCACGCCCAGGCTGAAATGTTGCCTTCAGGGGTAGCTTTCACAGATATATCGACACTTTATGCACCAAAAGCCCCAGGTATTCGCGGCGACGAGTATTCAGCTTCGGCGTCCTCGGAAATCTGCTGCAGTCCTTTAGCATTGGCAGCCATAACGGCATTAAGTGAGCTCGTATTGTTGAGATTCTGACTCAGTTGTCTCCTCGACTTTCCTCTCATGTGCTTGGCTGCTGGACCCTCGACTGTAGAGAAATAGTCTGTCTCGGGGTCACTCCAGAGATCTGGCTCTTGCGGTGCCGTGTCGACTTGTAGAAGGTGATGGTTGGCTTGGTTTAGGTCAATCTCTGGAATCACCATGTCTGGGTCTAAAACCTGTGGATAGCCAGAGGGTGAAAGGGGTCTTGATGGAGGTGTCGAGTACTTTCTGCTGTAACCAGGGCGAGTCTTGTGCTTGGATGAAGCTGAGGATTTTCTGCGTTTGTTCTGTGGTCTTTTCTCGACATTGTGCTGTGATCTGTTTGGAGAGGCCGGCTCTATAGATCTCATGAGAGTAGAGTTAGTGTAGTTGATTTGTGATTTCGCTTGGTCTGAACTGCTGGAACGGCCATGTTTTCTGAGTGGTTGGTTGGCATGTTCGGTATCTGAAGATGAGTCTTGAGGTTTCACCATGTTTGTTTCGTCCACGGAAATATTAGCTGCGGGCATCACAGGAATAGGTAGATATGTGTTGTAAGAAGCAGAAGAGGGACGATTCCTTGTTGTCAATGCTCACCGACAGACTTTGCTAAAATATGCGGGTTCGCTCACTAACAACATAGAGGAGAAACAGCTCCACTCGCGGATACGTGGCGGTAAGCGGCTCGCTCCCTGTTGATCGTCAAGCATGATTGACCTGCTTCACTCTGAGCGAGTAAAAGGACGAGTCCTATGGCAAGCTTCGTGATAATTTCATACAGAACACAGTATTTGCACGACTCGGATGTGGTTGAAAGAATAAGCCACCGGAAAGCTCAACCCTGCCAAGGCGCCTGTTACTGTAGTTTCCTCAGCTCCGCTCCGTGCATTGACAAAGCATGTTCAAGTTAATACCTAATATTGCTGGCACAGTTCCAGCCGGATGGAAAACGGGGATTCTATATCCAGTCTATGTTATACAGTACTAGTGCCGACGCATGCTGCCAAAATGATGCCTGCGTCATCCAATGACGCGTGTGATTCGGATCACTCCAGGCAGGTCAGAGTCCTGCTGTACAGTACTAGTGGCCAACAACCTCACCCAAGCAACAGGACCATAACTCCAAGCAGCGCTTAAGCAAAGTCGTTGTCCAAGTCATCCCAATATTGAGGGTTTAACAGATCAGCATCTGTGCTTTCACGACCGTCCTCGGCGTCGACCTCCTCGAAGTCCACATCGAATTCGTCCTGATGTACAGCCTTGGCATTGGTAGTACCTGACATAGAGACGGCACCTTGTGTTTCCAAAGTATAGGGTATGGGTGTGTGACTTGGAGGTGTCCACGAAGCGAAGACGACGCCGAGATAACGTTTTCGTTTAGCTTCTGATAAAATGTTCCCCGTACCACTCACTGGATTTGTGCTACCACGACCAATCTTCAGCACAATTCTGGCATCAAGTTGGTTGGCCCACGCAAGACCCAAAGCAGGTGTCTTGAGAGACTCGAAAGGATCGCTCGGGTTGTCGCCCCATCCAGTAAAGAACCTTTGTTGGAAGTCGAGACTCATAACTTCGTCCTTCCTTGCTTGTGCACTAGGAGAAAGCTGCAATTGCATCGACTTTATGGGAGCTTGAGATGATCGTGGCTGCTGCGTGTTCTGTGATTGCCAAGCTCGTGGTGTGAGATTTTGTGTCTGTAATGAGGATGTTCCTGACGATGACGGTGCCTGTGAAGACAAGCGAAGCTTATCCGCTGTCGTACGTGCATCATCGAATCGATCAGAAACTTGATTTGTGACAACGATGGCCACGTTGTGGTCATTTGCTAACCTGCGAAGCGTGTTTCCAAGACGTACCAAAGCTACAGCACGGTCCGATAGTACCTTTGCCGAGCTTCCCAAAAATTCTGCTCTGAAATTCGCCGTCACAGAATCGATCACGACAAGGCCGATATTATACCTCCGGACTGTCTCAGGAATCTGGAACTGGACAATATGCTCTTGCGCCTCCAAGTCATGTACACTCATCGTCAGCACTCGATTCAGGCTCGGTCGATCCTCGGGCGGAAGCTGTTGATAGGTGGGATGCGAACTCAACATCTGATCCAAACGCGTGGTGTTCAGGGTACCTTCTGTATCCAAGTATAGGACGGCTTTCCCAGGTCCTAGAGGCGGTGGGAGCTGCGCGCTCAGTAGCAGTCCAAGAACGAATTGAGTCTTGCCCACAGCACTTTCGCCCACTATCTCTGAAATACACCCAGCAGCAAATCCACCTCCTAAGCACTCGTCGATGTTCGTGTCAAGTGTTCGTACGCATTGTAGTGGCGGAAATTCCGGGTCCTCCCTGAATATCCGAGCCTTCTTGAGTGGTGGTTCGCCACTACCGACAGGCTGTGCAGTAGTTATGGTTGTAGAGCTGAAATGCGTATCGGCACGGAGAGCATCGACGACTGCAGCTATCAGGCGCCGTAGCTCGTTGAGGGGCAAAGGACACCTCTTTGCTATCTCCACCGGATCTTTGGAAAGTAATTCTGCTGTGAGGATATTCTTCTTCTCTAACGAGTATGTAAGGTGTCGCCATAGCTGCAAATCAAAATGAGGCAGTACTTCTGTCAGGTCGGCCATTGGAGCGTGAGAAGCATGATGGTGGTGTAGAAGTTCAACGCCCTGTAAGAGGCCATGAACTGCTACTACCGGTGCGAGCTTACTGATGAGTCGCTGACCTGAGATGTGAAATGTTCGTGCACGCGACGTATTCGAGAATAAGAGACGTTCGACGCGCCAGAGCACGTGCTGCGCATGGTCTACGAGGGTCCAATCGTGCCCAGAGTTCAGGTTCAGGCGCGCCTAACACGAGCCTTCCATTGCTATAACAAGCAGGTCGAGCGGGCATAGCATCGTCTCAGCTCAACTCTCAGTCAACTATACTATCTATAAAAAAGTTCACAGTCCAATACCTGATATAGCTCGTTATCCTCCTCCCGGGGGTCTCTCTCAAGCTAATCCATCATGGCGAGCCGAGTCATTAGACAACCCTGGCTCATCTCCAAGTGAAACCACCTTGACGACTACTCTACCTCGTTACTGACAACCTCTACAGGTGGTTCGACCCCGTCTTCGCAGTCTCGATGGGTTTCTGCGCAGCAGCTCTTCGTGTTAGGCGTGAGAGCATCGAACAGCATCCAGACGCCGACAACTCGTATAGCGCACTTTGGCAGAGGGCAAAGACCATGAGCAGCAACTATTTCGGCCATGGGAAGTGATTGAGCTACATGACTACAAGTCACAAGGCTGTTGGAGAAGGTTCTACCTTCAGACGAAAATCACACCGACTTGGGGTGAGCGACTTGTTGCACATGAAGACGACTAGTATTGTCCTTCATGCCATGCTTATGTTGCTGCTGCTCGATCAAAGCAGGAGTTCGTACAGCTTTCCGCACTTCCAATCCGACTTGACACTCGCCTACTTCGTCCCCAAGCAGCGAGCGCCGCACCGAAGAAGCACAACAGGAAGAAGAAGAATGACATAGCTGTACTCACAAGTACGACTGCTACGGCTCTGATTGTACATGAGCCTGACACGATATTTTCAGCATGAAAGTTTAGGAGGTCGTGGGCTGCCTAGACAGAACGGCCGAGAAATGCTCTACAGCCTGCCCAATACAGACAGAACCAAGCACCAATACTGGCTAGAGATCTTCGGCGACCGTTACGGAACTGCTAGGGGAAAGATGTCGAGGCTTGCGTGGGGAGAATATATACACTCAGAAAGCATGATCTTACATACTGTACTCGACCATGTCCCGAATCCTGGTTACAGCAACATTGGGCTGCTAACCTGTCGTCTCGTGTTTGGGTCAACACCGAGATCAATAATCCCAATCGTGGTTCTTAAAAGAGTGCGGATGGTAGCGGAGGCATTACTACGGGACGAAAATGTGATGAAACAATAACTTTTTGGATCTACCCCCAAGCCAAGGTGCTGCCGTAGATCCAGCCTCAGCGACACCTGATCATACGTCTCTATCTATAATACTCATCGAAACCGCGCTCATGACAGCGCTTGACCGTGGTCATAGCTCTGACCATAACAACTCCAGCGTTCCTTCCTGACCGTGACAATTCCTCGTCAATTCTGCGACAAGCGGTACTGGATTGGTTTGTAAGTCCCGCCATTAGACAAGCCAGCTGAACAAGCCGTCATTCCAATAATGAGATCCATCTCAGCAACGAAATCAATGTGATCTCCGGCTTTGCTGATTGGAGGCTCGACAGTAAACTTGCCTGTCTTTCCATCGACCGGAACATTCATAAAGCAATTGAAAGCGCAAGGAATTTGATCAGGCTCAATGCCATATGGTTTCAGTGCCTGCACGAGATTCCCAAAACAGCCCTGATGGGGATCTTCATGCCCATAGATTATGCGAAAGGTGTCTTTCGAACATGGTGTCAGTAGGAAGTCATGGCGTCCACAAGTGTCTTCCACAATTCTCAGCATGACGTTACTGCGGTTTGAGTAGAGCTTGTCTCCAGTGGTGAGGTAAATCTTGTCTGCATAGTCGAAGGTTCTGCCATTGGAGACTGTTTCGCGTACGTCTTCTGCATTGAAAGCAAGTAGATCCGATACTTGGACGCCCTGAGGGTCTATGACTGTCAAGGTCTGGCCTTTCTTCAGGCGAAACGCTGTGCCTGTTCTGGGCGATATCTCTATTGTTTCCGACATGTTGTGTTTAATTGCTGGTCACCTGAGAAATTTTTAGCCACGAAGGCTCTTGTCGCTTGTGTCTTGCCGATGAGTATTGAAATTTGATCCTTTCAACCAGTATCAGCGTCACTGTATACAAACCATGACGAGTTGTTCTTCATATGGTTCCTGGACTTGGCTGTTTCGGGTAAGCACATTCATGGGATCCACATAGATCTCTTCTCCGCAATGATCGCAATCCATGCGCATTGACCAAAACCTCGGTCCTGCTGACCACTGGCACGTTTTAAGATCTTGCTTTTTGTAGGCGCAGGCCGCTTTGATGACTGGGGGCGAGCCTCCAGATGGGAGGCGACAAGTCGCTCTGTGAACGGGTGTCAAATCCGAGCACAGGACACCCCCGTAATTCCAGTAACCTTAATTCCCAGATGATGTACATTCTAACGTCGTTGACGATTGCGTGCCTGGATTTTGGTGTAACCAGGGTAAACAATGACAAACAATTCCATCCATGCCAATGTTGACGTTATGTAGTTGTTCGCCAGTGGACAGAACATATGGTACTGTTCGGTCATGGTTCATGGCGTTCTGGCACATGCCGAATTTGGTTTGCGAGGTAGTGAAACATATACTGGTTGATATGTCTCTCGCCTGCAAACTGTAATCTAGTCCTTCTCATCTATCTTCAAACGACCGACAGACAATATGATTGTTGCTCTTGCAGTTGCCTGCTTCACCCTTGGGTTTGGTGCAGCCGTCCTTGCGGCCACTGACGACGGAAAATACAACAAGGACATCGCTAAACTATTGAGCGCCATCGGCCTGCCGTCCAACATCAGCAGATCCTTCACGAAAAGGAACGCCACGCCCGAGCCATCGTCGAGGCAAGTTGGCGTCGACAATTTACTCACCAAAGAGCAAGTGGAGAACGGGTTTGAGAAATCCAGCTGGCAGGCATTGGCCTACCAAGACTTTAAAGACGTCATCGTCGCAAAATCCAATGGCATGAAGACATTCCCTTGCATATACGCAACCATGGGGTATCGTGCGGACGAACATCGATACATTTTTCTAAACTCCGACGACCCATCCGAACCACAGAACGTCCGCCTGATTGCTCCTGCACTGAAAGAATATCTTGCCATATCACCGAGCTTGGGACCAAATACCTCGCTGGTGATAGTGTGCGCACCGTCTGAAAAAGAGAAATCCGTCGAGGATTACAACAACACCTTTTGGGGCATGCTGAGAGGGCTGAGAATTATCGACTCAAAATCGTGGCCCAGGAATGTGCCAGAATCGGTCGAGTCGGAGAAGTGGACGTTCTGCTTTGGTGGAGAGCCTGTATTTCCTGTTATGCTAACGCCTGCGCACATGCAGAGGTGGTCGAGACACATGTCCGTCCCAATAATTGCACTGCAACCGAAGTGGGTACTGGATAAGTTACTAGCCACAGATCAGAAGAGAGAGGCAGCTACCGGTAAAGTGAGGAAGCTGTTGAAGGAGTATGATCAGATTGAGATAAGTCCAGATCTAACCTCTTATGGTCAGCCAGGAACGAGCGAGGCTCGTCAGTTGTGCCTGCTGGATAAGAATGAGACGGCTGGTTGTCCTTTTGACAACCTCGACAGATGACAGCAGTGGCGGTCCGGAGTTCATCTTCCAATTGATGTCAAAAATGTGCAAAAGTTAGCAAGCTAAATGTCGTTTAGTCTATCTAGGAATTTCTCTTAGATAATGGAAAAAGTAGTCCTTAACCTTCATTCTTTGACGCTACGTAACTAATGGCTCCACGTCGTTCCTAACCACGTGTGACCCTGATGTTCTGATTCATACCAAAAGCTGCTTTGTCGAGCATTTTCCTCTGTCTGCCTAGAAAGCTCTTCGGCTCCTCTAGGCCATTGCCGCCCTTCAACCTCATGAGTGCGACTGCACCTCCACCAGTGCCAGAGCCCAGTGTCGCAAGCCGTTGATTCTGCTCAAACCAAGCAGAGCTGATAAGTCGAATCTCGCGTTTCAGGTTTTCAATAAGGACATCCTGTTCTTCAAGTTGTTGTTCCATCTCACTTTCTGTACTAGGCTCTTTGACCTGCAACTCCTGTTCCTGATTCGACTTCTCCGGTCTTTGCTTGAGCTCCTCGAGCTGAGCATGCTGATGTTTAATGTGTTCGACCAAGGTCTGGTTTTTCGACCGTGCTTTCTCCAGCATTATCACCATCTTCTTCTGCATTTTTAGACTGGTCTCGCGCTCGGAACTCGTCCCAGCAACCATTTGCGCACGCATCGCCGACATGATTGCTCTAAGCTCGTCTTCCGAAATGCCATTCTCCACCAGATCTATATCGATACCTTCCAAATTCGACGTTGTTGCGTGTACAGGTATTGTGGACGTAGTCTCACCATTTACCCCTGTTCCCTCGTCGACCTCACTGGCCACAAGTGCCGCCTGTAGTCGTGCTTCAGCACGCTCATAATCAGCTTCCTCGGTTTCAAGATCTTTGCCCTCAACTTCGATCTCCTCGCTATTCGGGCTGTTTGCAGATGCCGGTTCAACACCGTCGTCGTAATCACGCAACCGGCCTTGTAGATCCTCAACCTCCTGTTTACTCCTTCTGAGTTGCTCCTCACTCTCCGTGTGTCGTGCTTGTAATAGGTGGTAGTCAAGCTCTAATCGCTTCTTCATCTCATTGACTTCATGACGTTCCTGTTCGATCGCGGGTAGGAGTCTTCTATACTCATCAATTTCTCGTTGCAGGTCAGAGCTACTGGCGGTCCGCGTGTCGCTCTGTCTTAGCTGCGCTTGCAAGTCTGCTATCTTTTGTTTTAATGTAAGATTCTCTTTCTCGTGGTCCTGACTTGCTTCCAACTTCTGTCGATATTTCTCTGCCGCATTCGCTTTTCGACTTAGGTTGTCTCGCTCGATCTTGATCTCATCGTAATCATCTTGAAGTTTCTGCCCACGCTCAGCTTTGATCTTCAGAACTTCGTTGTTCTTTCGCAGATTCTCGATGTCAGTCTCATATTGCGCAAGTTGTGCTTCGAGACTCGAAATGATGGCTTCCTTCTGGGCATCAGAGGATTGTTTTGTGTCGCCTGCGCGACCAGATAAGACAGAGGTCAGACGATCGTTGGCTTCGTTAAGGTCGTCTTGTGAGCGGTCGTAACGCTCTTGAAGACTGTTGTACCTAGCATTGAGGGCGTCTATATGGCGCTGAAGTTCGTGCTTTTCGCGAGAAATGCGTTGAGAATCTGCAATGACCTTTCCAAGCCGCTCCTCGAAAGCGAGGTTGGATGTACCTGTTGGAATGTTCCCTTGATCCTCATCCTCCTCTGCCTGCGGTAAGCTTTGTCGGTGTTGATTGAAGTAGTCTTCCTCTGCGTCTGATATGTGGGCGTCATGTTCCTGCTCTGTATAATCCGGCTCGTCATTCTGCTGGCCTTCTTGAATGGTGTGAATTAACACTTTCTGCACACTTTCAGGTAAATCTTGCATAGGCTCGAGGAAACGTTCATTGTCCTGGCAGCTCGTAGCAGCCACAACACATAATTTCAGCAATAGAACCGCATCACCTATACTCCCATACTGCGCAATCGCTTTGAGGTCCGGATTACCACGATGATTGGTCGCAGAGCTGAAGAAAAGAGGCAGTGGTTGTCCGCACTGCTCGATGAGGAATATGGATAGTGCATCGTATATATGCTTGAGGTTCGACCACTTCTGAACCCAAGAAGTTTCCTTGCTGCTATCAATCCGTGAGGGATCTTCGGGGAGCCGGCCAGGGAATGCAAGGTGATCGATAAGCTCTGCTGAATGTCAGTACGCAGACTGAAGCAGGATCAGGATACCAGACGTAACAATTCCCACAGTGCCTCGCCAGTCGCAAGATCATCTACAGTATATAGTGGATTGGTGACTTGAAGGGAGTTGACCCAGTTGAGCAAGCCTGCGGCGACGTCTTCTTCTGTAGCCATGGCTTGGACTGTGTGATTCGGGCATGGTCGAGGCGAGTGAGTTCTAGCACGCAGGCCTACGAGCTGAGCTCAATCAGCTCGGCCAGTTCATCCCTTTCAAGACGGTTCTTGATTAGCACGTGGGGAGAAGGAAGATGCAACCATAGTCGCGCCTGGATGCGATACAGCGCGTTGACGCCTGTATATGACGCAAAAGTCATTCAACTCCAGGCGTATTAAAATCTGGTATTCTACGGAGTAGTAGAGTTGTTTTTAGATATTCGGCTTTGCATGTGCCTGTTCTAAAACACTTCCTTCATGCTTCTGGAAACAGGAATTTTCCTACTATGTTGCAATGAAGAATGCTGACTGCAGCGTCTTCCTGCCCTAGGACGAGCCGTTCGGAACGCTGGTAGTGCTTGTATCCATAGCATCCAATGCTTCCTGCCTCAACTGCAGAGCGGCTTCCATCTCAGCGTCCTCAAGTTTTCTTTCGTCCGATCTTTCATCCTCACTATCTTCTTCTGCTTCACCCTCACCACTCTCGGTGCCTGTCGTGGTCTCGTTCCCGACACTTGAACTTTGTGCATCGCCATGCAAGCCTCTTCTGGCACCTGCTACCGCAAGCTCATCAGCTCTGATATTTCCTTCATTTTTGTCATGTCCTTTCACCCACACGAAGTGTGTTTGCTTCCCGAAATGATTCCTCTCTTCGATCTTCTCCCTTATTTCCTGGATGACATCTCTGTTTTCGACAGGCTTACCCTTGGAATTGTGCCAGCCATTACTCTGCCAGTTTCTGTACCAATTCGTTACGCAATCAATTGAGTATCTTGAGTCTGTAAAGATCGTAACATCCCGATGACTTGGCACCACCTCTAGTGCCCTCTGAATAGCTGTCAGCTCTGCTCGCTGATTCGTCTGTTTCGTTCCTTTCAATGCTTCGGAAATATTTCTGTATCTCCAAGTCAGTTTACGTCGTTTCATCGTAGAAGGTGCGCCTCGAGCTTGCCAGTCCACCGTGTACATCGGAATTTCTTTGCCCGGATCTGACACAGGAGAAGAGGAAGAAGGAGATTGAGAGTCATACTCAAATGGTGCCGGTCCAAAATACACGCCAACTCCTGCTCTTGCCCCAACTTGGCCATTGCTAAGTGAAGACCCGTCTGTATAGATGTTGAGCATACCCGGGGGGTTGCTGTCTTTTGGAACCTTTTTCAGAGTGGATTTCTCCTCTTCTGTCCGCCGTCTGATCACACCATTATCCAGCTTGACATTCGGGTCGAAGCCATCTTCCGCACCTGGTGGTAAGGGCCCACGAGCAAGTTCAAACTCGTTACCGTGTTTGTCCTTGGCCACATAGTCCCCATTCGTCACCAGACCTGGCGCTGAATTCTTGACGATCAGACGTCGAATCTCCTCTTCAGGACTAATTCCGGTTCCATTATCATATGCGGACTTTCTCTTGCCTTCACTAATGAATGCTTCAGCTTCAGCTCTGGTGGTGAACTTCTTGTGCTTAGGATTCTTGAAGCCACTAATTTGTGCTTGGGCTGTGGGCCAGTCGGTATATACTCCAGGCACTTTCCCTTGTTGGACTGCATAGAACTTCTGTTCACCTGGGGCCTTGTTGGCTTGGTGTATCAGCTTTCCCTCCACAAATAGCTGGGCGTCTCCTTGGCTGGTGAAGGACTTGACTGTCCTGTTGTTAGTTGAAATTCCGCTTCTGTTCGGCCGGCCACGTACATTGAGCACCTTTCTGACCAGTGACTTGTGCCAGACATTGATCCCATGTGTCGTAAACACCAGGTGTCTTTCCCACCTTGACAGCATAATATTTCTTGTCTGCTGGTCTCTTACGTTTTTGACCTGCAACGGTAGGCGCAGGAAGTGGAGACTCTGGTCGCGAGGCCTTATTGGCAGCCGAGGGTTGTGCCATTCTCAGACATCGACGAAGTGGAAGAAGTCGTTGAATGTATGAAGGCAGCTTTGAAATTTGGCTCGGGTTTGCTAGGCAAATAGTTCTCCTGTTGGTGCGATATTGCAACACAGATGCGATGCGAACCGCAAGAGTAAAAGAACGTTCCGAAAATGATGGAAAAGCGGTATGTGAAGCTGGTGAAGAGGGATGCGGAAGCAGATGCTACTATCAGAAAAATGAGTAGAATCACAACTGCATGGAACTGGGGGGCTTGCAAGAGTTGGTTTCCACTTGGCTCGCTTGGAGCCTTGCTCGAGTGGGTATCAATGAGAATGAGGGGTACCGGGCGGGCAAAAGCACTACAGGGGGGCACCCTCGAGGTGTGCCGTGAAGCGGAGCAGGAAATTACAGCATTTTCTTGCGAATCTGCTTGTTTACATGTTTGGACTATCGTTGCCAGAGCTTTCTACATTTCCTGTGTCTGTGTGGAATATCTCTATAATGCTAGGCAGCAAATGACTTTACTGATCAAGCTCAATTGTCTTTAGGCTGTCGAGGAGGCTGACTGAGATGTTGCTGACTCGTTTGCGGCGCTGTGTTTGGCGTCTGTGTTCCGGACACAGGGTTCGAGCTGTTTAGAATTTTCACGGGCCGAGAAGGTTCATCATCGTCCCCAATCCTCCTCTGACCAAGAACAAACGTCGTAGGTGTTGGAGGGTCAGTTCGAGGCTCCTGGTTGTTTCGTCTGCGTCGAATGAACGTAGTAGGGTCCTGAAGTTGCCGCATGCCGAGTGCTTGACCTTGGCCTTGTCCGCTGTCTGAGCTGAGTGCTTGAGAGATGGTTCGAGGCATATGATATCCAAACTTTCCAAATGGTACACTAAGCCCGTGCACGACAATACTGGATATCGCCAAGAACCATACCACGATTCTGATGACTTCCTGTAGTCTCGCAGCATCTTCACGTACCTGTCCATCCACGATGATTTGATTAAGGAACTCAACAGCAACGTATAGGTAAAAGACAGCCGAGACACCAATAGGGCCGAAGAATCCGATAAGCAGCGCCTGCTTCCAGTCGTCAATCTCTTTCATCTGACGGTGGAGAAGTAGAACCATTGGAATTCGTCGAAAGAGTAGTATCAAAATGCCAAGGGCGATGAGTCGGTAGATGGGGATGACATCGTTCGTGCGAAATTCTGCCCATGGTGCTACTGCGCCATACCAGGCGAATACTGAAATGTTGAGGAGCATGTCAATGGTAGGCTGAAGGGAGTCGTCTTCGGTCTCGACTCGGAACCTGATCTGTCAGCTCTGATTCTGTAGGACACCTGACCACTTACCAGTCATCCCAGGTGAAGGCATTACCAGCAACGAAACATGCCAAAACATCATCACTGCCAATCATGCCGCAAGTTCCGGTAATCAACAGAGCAAGTGCAATCGCGAAGACCAGAAAACTCTCCTTGTCAACGAACTTGTGTTGCTCGGCATAATGCAGTGCCTCTTTCGCAAGCCATCCAGCAATAGCTCCATAGGCCACGCTAAGGATTATCGTGTATCCCCAGTTCTCACCGAACCAAAGTCCAATACCATGTCCCACTCCTTGAAAGCCGTCACGGCCATTGTACCTGATAATGTACAGAGCCAAGAACAGAAAAGGATAACCAAGACCATCATTGGCTCCTGACTCAGCAATAACAATCCTCTGAAGCTTCTTTGGAATGTTCTTGTCAGCAAACTTTCCCTTCACGATCGAGTTAGACAAGACGGGGTCTGTCGGCGTAACACAAGCTCCCACTGCTAATGAGTGAAGGAAGCTGATGTGAGGAACCATTGCCCAGACCAGGAGACTGGCGGTGAGCCACATCATGGTCATTCCAGGACCGAGTAGGATTGCAAGCGATCGCCATTCGGTGCGCAAGTACCTCCTAGGTAGCTGCACTCCTGCTATGACCAGCTGAACTCCTAAGACGAGCCGTGAAAAGTAAAAGGTGATTTGTTCGACATGTTCCTGTGAGCCTTCCGCGTATTCTAGCGGCCTTATCCAGTTCAAGGCATGGGGTGAGAATGCGACTCCTGCCAGCAAGGAAATTACTGTGAAGATTAGATGGTGACCATACCAGAGACAATATAAACTCACGTGCTTCGGACAGATAGAACCGTTCTTTCAGTAAGTACGATACGAGACCGAAAAGTGTGATGAAGCCTCCAAGCACAGCGGTGACGATGTTGAAGTTAGTTAGCACAATGGTAGGCATTGTCACTCAGGACTCGATATAGGGTCGTTCTGCGATTTGAAGTTAGGTGCTATTGCGGAATGCCAATATTTAACAAGCCTCTGCAAGAAAACGACAAGCATATATTCGCCTTCAAGACAGGTGGAGTGCGCTTATTGGCAAAGACCCGAGGAATGAAGACTGCGACAGCCGTTTGACTCGCACATCTTATAACACGTGTGAAAGGCTACACAGTCCATGAAAATCGTCACTGGCAACAGATTGCCATAAATGATGCTATGCAAAGTTCCACTTCGAAGCTAAAAGTTCTTCTGTGCCAAGCCGGTACAACTCCGCCGCGCTCAGCCATCCGTCTCGCCGCTCAGTCCCTGTGTACCACTGTACCAGGGTGAAAGGACTTTTTCAGCAAGTATGATATCCGAGGAGGATAGCATGCTCGTTTTTCGATCTTTTCTACAAAGCCTCGATATACCCTGTCTCGCACGAGCGTCTTCTGAAATTTCTGTCGTGAGGTCCCGAGTGGCATTGCTGCAACTGCGCATCTAGGTCCGAAGTTCAGCGGGAAATACCTCTTCAGTCACTTCATCTGTATTCGGCACAAGATCTGGCTCTGGTGGGTATACTAGGTCATCCACTTGGTCTCTGCCCGGAGCATTCTGCCAAGTCCAAACACTGATACTGCGAGCTCCTACAGGGAAATCACCAAACCCATGTTTGTCTATTAGCACTCCGCTCCATGCCCAGCCCATGAGGTCCGTCCATATTTGTCCAGCACATTGAGAGCCAACGTTTACCCTTCTCTTCTTCCAGGACCAGGAGATCGATGCTAGCACTACGAGACCGATATGTCCATGTGTCATCGATTGCCAGCCACGCTGCCAGAAGATGCACTCCTTGTCTTGAGTGAAAGGACTTGACGAGGTTTGAGAAGCCGAAAAGTCATCATACTGTTTGCCATAAGCGAAAAGCTGCCTGGCCTTGATAAGTCGTACAAGTCGTCCACCACATGCTGGCAGCCGTGGCTGTGGTCCATCTGTACCGTACATGTCGCCCCAGAAAACGCAAGGCTGACCTTCTGAACGTAGAAGAATCAAGGCATACGCGTGAGGAATGAACCATGGCTCAATGGGTGATGCCAGGGACTGCGTCTCTTGCGTGTCGTGGTTGGTCACAAAAGTGACTGCTCGAGACGGATTGATGCTGGCAAGACTGCCTACGAAGACCTTCCGCAGATCTCGGAGGCGACCAATGGAAATATCGTGGAGGTTATACAAGAGCTTGATGTCGAACATGTGTACCTTGCCAGAAAACGTCTTATCGATATGTGCATTTAGGACTTTTGAATCAGGCATCCAATACTCTCCGACGAAAAAGAACTCTCTGGCGCTCTCGTCGGCATACGACTTGACGTGGTCTACGAACTCTCTTTGAAACCTCGAGGAATAATGTTTGGCTGCGTCAAGTCGGAAACCTCGTATTCCTGGCAGCTCATCGAGTAACCAGCGTGCCCAGCGCTTGACATCTTGCTTAACCTCATCGTTGCCAAAGTCAACATCGGCGAACATTAAAAAATCGTAGTTGCCGTTCTCAGATCCGCCAACATCGTCGGCCCAGTCCTTCATGGTTCCATCTGGACGTTTTCCAACAAATTTGAATATTGACTTTTCCTGTTGTTTGCAATCCCAGTCCACGCCCGAGAAGTGACTGTTGTTATACTTCATAGTGCTGTATCTACCTTGCCGAGCATCAAAGTTGAACTTTGTCCATGCCTCAATCATTCTCGGTTTTGTGTCTAGATTCTTGAGCCTGTTCTTGGGATTGACCCGTATGGCAAGTCCCTCCTCGGCACCATCGGGAGCAGCCTTGTGGTTTAGGACCGCATCAAATACAACATCAACACCGAAGCGTTGAGCCTCCGAACACAAGTCTTGCAGTTCCTGCTTAGTTCCCCATTTTGTAGCTGTGCTTCCTTTCGTGTCGAACTCACCAAGGTCATATAAGTCGTAGATACCATAACCTTCGTCCTTTGGGTTCGTGGCTTTGCAGGCTGGAGGAATCCATATTGAGGCGAATCCCAGATCAACGAATTGTGGTAGAAGTTGAGTTAGATGCTTCCAGTGCGAAACAGACTGGTCTTTCACAAAGCCGGTGTCTGGATCCTGTTCAATGCTAGTGATTGTGCCTGGCGAGAACCACTCGAAACCTTGCAATATGGTCTTGTTCTGAGATAAGTCGTTGGAGTTATCGGCACGAACAGAGGCTGACCCAAACTGTCGACCGTTCAGAACGTTCTGTCCACCTGTCAGGTTGTTCTTCATTACAATGATATATCATGCTACGAAAGTGATAAATCAGTAGCATTTCCCAACAAATGAGAAGATGGTAGGTCTGCAGACATCCCTGCACGTAACGTGGAACCAGAAGGTGCTGACTTTTCGATAGCCAATCACTGTCCGTGATAATGCACTCCTTCTGCTTAGGTGCGTGTCGTTTCGTGTTTCTGAAACTAAGCGTGGCATCTTGCAGGAGTCTTTACTTCAGAGCATTTTGAAAAGGTGAACACGAAGCTAGGACAGCGCTGCCAACAATTTGCAGTGCGCTCTATGTTCTCACCTCCGTAAATATAAGCAAGCAATATCAGCGACAATGTTAGCAAGAGCTCGACGCATGGAGGTCCAACGAGTCATGTTGGTATTGAGCAGGTGCAATAATTCGTGTTTCCTTTGTGGTTCACAGAAGATACAGGACTCCCACATAGACGTGATCACGGCGGCATACTCGACTAGCTTGGCAGGCACCACCAATGTCTTCGATCCGAATTACTTCAAAGTCCTTAGGAGCACAATCTTGCAATGAGTCGCGGAAGGAGTTAATGATGGTGGAAGAGGCAGTCTTGGCCGTCGCAAGCTCGTGCGACAAAATGGTTGAGGTCAAGCTCGAACGACCGCCGACTGCACTCCACCTCTACTATTGTAGAATTTAATTTCTGAAAACACTTCGTTCAGCCACTGTCCAGAACGCCATGGTCAATTCCATGCAATTTAGTATGCGAGGACATATTCACATGGTTTCATCTCGTCTCAGTCGAGTTGTGCATGAAGTGAGGACGATCGAGACTGATCATTCTACACCGCCGAACAGGGGCTGGATCTTCACATTCCCAACGACTCTGGCACGTTGCCAGCTCATTGACGTGATTCGCATGAAACCTGACCTTCACATGTTCACGCAGTGCTCAAGCACACATCCTTCGACGCAGGCATGAGACCAGATGATGGGTACTCGCGACCTTGCAGTAGCTTGTAAATTGTCCAGAATAAGAAGCTTTCGGATCTTCCCAGTAGCCCTGAACAGCCGTTCCGGTGCCGAGCAGCACGCGGCTCAGTCTACCGTCTGTTCCAAGACAAGATGATACGCACTATCTGGTCCAGATGCTTTTGCGTTGAAGTGGAAACTCGCAAGCATTTTATTCTCCATTTCCGAAGCTCTTTACAGTAAAACCCTCTCTTAAAACGAAGTCGAATACCATCTTCCAAGATGTCCTCTGCCAAGCGTGACCGGATTCGCTTTTGCTCGACGCTAGGGAGCGCACCTCCTTTTGAGCGGTGAGCATTCTGATACGGGCGTGGGAAGGGCACAAAAATTATATGAGCTTGGAATACTCTTCAGAGTGCTCGAAACGTGTAACAATGTACTTTTTTCCACATTCCAGTCCGCCTCTCAAGCAAGCAAGATGACACTTTCAACACACGTCCACCAAGCAGGTCTCTTGACACCAGGACACTGTGTGTACAGTTGAACAGCAACAAAAACGAATAGCCACCTGGTCTTCCTCACTGATGACCTGCTACATCGAGAGTCTTTCCCTTACTGGCTAAAAATCCACACATCCGAGCTGATATATCTATCTACACGACATGGCTCCCGTCAAGTCAGACAGCAGCTCTTTAAACAGCGAGCGGAACGACAACACGTCGAATCCAGCACTATCTGTGTTTCTCTCAGTCGCTCGACACGCTCGGTCATTCAGTAAACAATTGGTCAAGGTGCCGTCAAGGACTATAACCATTGAGCGGCCACCAGACATGGCCAAGATGAGGCAGGTTACACCGGTATATGACCACGATCTGAAACGTTGGGTATTTCCTACTCAACCTATCGCACATCGCGACGAGCCTCAATCTGCTAGGAGCAGACCCAGCCAGCCTCGGTCGACGACTAGCTCTTCACTCGCTTCGTCCCGGAGGTCAAGCAGAGGCGGATGAAGCTTCTATAATCCTCCTGACTGAATTCGATCCAAGGCAAGAGGAGAAATGCTACTCACTTTTCCGAGCATAGAGAACGAGGTCTTTACTGAAAGAAGCAAGCGACACGATCTGTTTGTTACTATTCTAATGTCAATCACTGGAGCAAGCTTGAGGCCAGGTCGTTTGGTGTGTATGTCATGATTGAATCAGTCTTCTGTCTGTATCGCTGAAGAGACTCCAATTGAGGAGATCTTCTGCACCTATTGTTGGGAAATGGGTCGATTCATGATGTTTATCAGTCAGAGCTGCCAGACATAATTAGTGGACGACAGCTATGACCCACGTTACTATCAGACATTCGGCGCCTCGAACACAACAATCCACGAGATACTTTGGGAGAGGGACATGTCCTGGAAGCAGTACGTCAATTGCAAGATCGAACTTGACACAATCTTAGCTTCAAATACTATTGTATGAAAACATATTCTTGTCTATAATCATCTCATACCGAATGCTGTTGCTGCCCATGTCTCTCGTTGCGAGCCTTCGGGAACTCATCGCCTTCATTCTTCTTCTCTATATCCGCAATTTCCGGATCGTGATTCGGCAAGTCGTTGAAGGCCTTCACAGTAGCCACAGCAGTAGCATGCGCGCTCGCAGGGTTGGCACCAGTCACAATTCGTCCGTCTGTGATTGTAAAGCTATCCCATGGTCCCGGTGGACTAACATAAGTTGCACCCGCCTTTGCCGCAGCCTCCTCAATAGTCGGTCGATTCCAGCTTCGTATCGTGTCGAGTACACCTTCTTCCTCCTCGCCCTTCGTAGTGAAGCCGGTGACCTTTTTGCCAACGATGATCGACTCGTTAGTGACTGCATTGATAGTGTTTGGGAAGATAGCGCCGCCGTGGCACACCGCAGCTACTATGCCGTTGTCGCAGTAGACCTTCGCAGCAAGACGTTGAAGCTGCGTTGACTCAGGGTAATCAATCAGGGAAGCATGGCCGGCCGAGGCGAAGAAGATCCCATATTGGTCAGGATCGACATCGCCAGCTTTATACATGCTGTCTAGCTTTTTGCGAAAGTCACCCTTCTGACCCTCCCATGCTGCTTTGTCGTCGCCCTTGAGCCATTCGTCTTGTTGGCTCAGCCAGTCAGGTTGGTAGGTGCCGGTTTCGGAAACGAAATCTACTTCGAGACCGTTCTCTTTGAAGACGTTGTAGGGGTGCAGTGCTTCTGTAATGAACAAGCCTGTCTCTTTGCCGTCCTTGTATAGTGGCTTATGCGCCGAGCTTACAGCGATCAAAGCTCGCTTGGGCAGGGGTCTCGGGTCGTACCTGAAGTCTTGTTAGCCCCTCAACAAGACTGGATGAGCTGGTGGGAAGAGGACATAGGCATGTTGTATGGTGTTGTGTATTCTGCTTTAGCTATGAGCAGGAGTTGTGGTGCACGTGCGATATCGACTATGCCAAAGAGGTTGTTCTTTGTTTACGAGCCACAACATTTTGTATCTCCCGACCCCGGCGGACCGAGAGCGAGGACATCTCGAAAAACATCACTGTTCCCCGCATAAATGGAGTCATGCGGAGTGACATCAAAAGGGCAGGCTCGATAAACTCTGTTCTGCTTCAGCACTCATACTGTGGCATCTCTATCCTGCGCTGCTGCCAATGGAAATCGCTCGTTGAACTTTGGGAGCTTTGCCGAAGTGAGATGAATTGACGTCCAGGCACGGGATGTGCGCGACCTTGACGACGATCGTCAACATGGTATAATTCGAGACAGGTTGTGTTCCCGAGAACCACCCGGTTCGGTTACGGGCCACCTGTGCGAGACTGCCAAAGTACTCAGCTGTGGTGACAGCAAAGTCTTTGCTCACACTCAAGAGTCCGGTGGACACTATCGTTGCTCGGACAAGCAGCACTCCTCGAGCACTGGAGAATGTGCGCACAGTGTAGCTTAGTCGTCCTCATCGACTCGTCGTCGTTTCCTTCGATTGTCCTCTTCCTCCCTGTCCTCTGCCCTTTCCAATCCATAATTTTTCTTCTTCTCTTCGCCGTGTTTATTTTTTGCTTCACCAATCAAACTGTCAATACCGAAAGGATCGTCCTTGTCCTTCTCAAACTGAACAGGTCCGGCTTCTCTTTCACCCACCAAATCAGCGCCCTTGAAGCCTTGCTTGGCTTTGCCTAGTGCTTCGAACCTGTTACTTTTCTGTATCTTCTCCATGGCCTCGTCTGCGCCTCCTTCGTCCTCTTCAGCGGCACCAGCTGAGGGCCTGTATATCGAATGAATAGCATCTTGTGCTGCGAACAGAGGTTTATCATAAGCCTGGTCTTCGTTGAACCCAGAGGCAAAGCCGGACGTCTGGTTGAACAATCTTGAATCGTACATTGTCTCGTTGGCAGACGTGGGCTTTGCCAAACCCAGAGCGACCTTTTCGGAGATGTCTCGGTTTTGTTCTCTTGCCATGGTCTGCAGGCGCTTTTCAGTTCCCATCCTCGACTGTCGCAGCTGGCGCTGATCTTCTTCACGTCTTTCTTTTCGAGCCTCGGCTCTCTGATGAGCTCGCTCGTCCTCCGAATCATAATCGCTTTCACTTCGCGAAGAATATGAGCCTGAAAATGAGCGTGACCTTGAGCGACGCTTGCTGCTTGAAGCTGTAGCGGCAGCTCTTTCGTCTCTGGCCTTTCTAGCCATGCCTCTTAGATGCTCCTCTTTCGCGAGCTTTTCCTTCTCGGCCAGTTTCTGTTGCATTCTTGATCTCATGTTGACCTCCTCACGAGCATGTCGATCAGCAGTGAATAGTGCTTCTGCGAACTGTGCGAACTTGTCATTGATTGTTACATCTTGCATACCTCGGCCATCAGCAGCTAATCTCTTGTCTAAAGGTACGGTATAGCCCTTTGGGTTCTTCCAATTCGAAATAGCTGGAGGTATCTTCCATGCTTCTTGATCCTCCGCAGTTGCCTTTCGAGGCGGAGAGTGCATGACGGGTGGTGGAGGTGAAGGAGGCCCTCGAGGAATTTTCTTGTGCTTGAATTTCGGGGGTTCCATGGGATCTTGTTGTTTTGGCATTATCTTGAAGATACGATCGTTCTTCTTCGAGGTATCTCCCATCTGGTTCGCAGGTGTATATCGTACGTAGGTAGGTTCCTCCTGGTTGCGACCCTTGACATTCTTAGGTTTCTGAGCCGCCACAGCACCCGATATGATCTTCTCTAGTGCAGCCTTGGTTTTCTCCGTTGACTCGACCACTTCGTCTTGCGATGGTCGATCTAGACTAAGGTCCCCAGCATTTGCCTGCTGTCGCAATGGTATCAAGTCTTTGAAATTGCTATGTATAATTCTTCCCTCGTTGTGACCCTGCCGTGCGATCGCATCATATTTTACCCTCCCTTCTGCGTCAACTTGTAGTGTCAAGGCATTCGAGGCTGACGCTTTGCCTTTCCTTCCCATATCAAGCGGATATTGGGCAACAGGTATTTCGGGAAAGGCTCCTCCATCTCCAAAGTCTTCTGCGCTTCGTGGTCTCCATCCCGATCGTTGTCCATAAGCAGGAGGTCCTGTCCTCTTCAGCACAATCTGCGACTCATTAACGGCTCCAGCGCCCACAATTCGAGGTCCTTTTGGTTGAGCATGGAGAGGAACTTGTTCGTATTCGCCGGTGTACTTTGGTTTCGGCAACGAGGCGAACAACCCAGTGGCCATTTTCGTGATTCGCGAACGTGTTCGTTAGTCGTGGACTTGGAGGTAAGAATCTTAGAAAATATGTTGCACAATTTCTGACTTTTGATGGGTCGATGATGGTCCGAACTTAGGTCAGTGGCTTTTAGCTACGCTTAACAAGCGAACATCAGCGGCTACTTCGACTTGGTGACTGAACACCGGCCCAGATAAAATAGTATCGTAGAAAGACTATTGATATATTGAAACCCATACGTACACGATCCATCTCTCACTGTTGGGGCATCAGAAATCATCCTAATTCAAGTTTGGAGTGTCACTCGTTTCACGTATATGACTTTATAGCGACAGCAGCTTTACTAAAGCAGTCCTCGACAAGACCAAATCCGAAAAGGCTCGTGGCAATCTATCAACATCCAGCGCGATGGCTTCACTCTTCATCAAACCCCTCGCCATCGTGACGCCTCTAGCTGTACCAACAGGTCTCTTTATATGGACAAAACACTGCAAGTTCGAGCCTATGGACCCAGCAACGGACTCCACATTTCATTCGACATTCTACAGGCGTTTTAATCCCAACCAGAACCCAGCTTTTTACGATGTTTGTGTTAGAAGGATACCACTGACGAAACTGGACCCTGAGCTGGCCAAGGATGCTGAACAGGGTGGCAGTAAATTGGTGGAAAGGTTTGCGCAAGGAGTTTGGGGTGGATGGGGTAAGTTGTAGTCTTGTCTGCTTCACTCTTTTGATGATGGACTTATGATCTGTTTCGAACCGCCAGACTAGCACTGGGATCTCTGCTCGGATGAGGAAAGCAATGTGGTCAATCAGGTGTCTCGAGCAAGATCAGAGCTTTGATGGCTTCTGGCTGGTAGCAATCAAACTTGTGATGACTGAAGCACTGGCTCATGACCTATCTCCACATCCACAGCCTGAGCAGTCTTTCCATGTCCACACGTACACTTGTCTGACCATGTGTGTTCTTTAGGCTTCGCTATACAAAGACAGTATTTTTCCTTCAAGTACAGGAACGAGACAACGACTTCTCACCAGCTATGGACGAAACCTCAGTTGCGACAGAGCACTTATCCTGTAGGAACCGAACTAACGGATCACTTTGCTGTGCTCTCGCGACCCGATCCGAATACTATCCTCTTCCGTTGTGGTGACTCACCATTGAAGAACCCTGACACAGCACGTCCAGGGGACGGTTTGTTCGAGATGCGTGCCAAGGCTGATTTCGACCGGGGATTCGCAGAATTTAGCCTGAAGAGTGTCTTCTATCAAGGAGAGGGTAGAACGGAGCAAGCGCCAATGGAGGGAGAATGGTTCATGCCATGGGCTCATCGGCAGTATGCGAAATTGTGGATGGAGGGTGCGGTTGGGTATTGCCGGCAAGGCGTACTTGACGTTGACCACGAGAAGCCGAAACTCGAATCAAAGTGAGGAATTTGCGGACTGTGCTACGATACGTCCATGAGAGCCACGACAGCAGGTCGATCCTGTCCACATGATCTACGGTCGATCGGTGTCGCGAAAATCCTCACGAATGTCAGTGACGGGGTCCGCAAGCTGAGCCTAGGAAGCTGTCAACTGATCCCAGTGCTAGATTACAAGCGCGACCAGCTTTGTGCTGAGTGCAACGCCAAAGCGGTTTCTGAACAGTTGTGCAGAAAAGTAGTGCAGAACAGTGACTGAGAAGTCGACGCCAGAGTCACATACGGTGCATTGTGCTCTCTGCTCGATTCTTGTGTACGAAGCGACAATATGTTATCATCGAACCTGGGCATTTCGCCCTGACTGCCCGCAGAGCGTATGCACATTGATGTGCCGGATGTCTTGCACAGGCACAACGACGAAGCAGATTGTTTGTGTTAGGCAATCAAGAAATCGAGCCTGTCTTCCTCAAACTATTTGCTTCATTAACAAGCATCCTGCACCTGCATATGCAGCAGATCATTCAAGGTGGTCATGTGGAAGCGACGTGGCTGGAGAAACATTCAAGCGTGCCTGCCAAAGAACACATGCATTGAGCATCGTACTCGGAACAACTTGCCAACTAGGGATGGCACGCTTCTGCAAAACCCGAAAACCTGACAAGTCATTTTAGTGGTGTCCGCATCGAAACTGAAATGGTGATTGAATGGAGAGTTTCCTCGCTTCAGGCCAAAATTGTTGGCGACACGGGCGTTGTGACGTGTACGATGGAAGGTACTGTTTATCTGAGAGCGATTAGTAGAGCAGTAATAGCATTAGGAGGTGACATACAATAACTGCACAGTATACTCAGAAATCACTGAGAGCTTGGCTTGGCTGCCCCGATAGACAGGTACTCGGGCTGCTAGCCAGAGCCCACACCCCATCAGTCAGTGTCACCGCACTGTCACCCTAGTCGAACATGCGTCCCAATGCGACTCCCAGCTACGTAACCTTTCCACAACGCGATTACTCATGCTTGAGCTGCACACTGTAAAGAAGAATCAAGCATGTCGCGCTGAGGTCTTCTCTAAACTATGAGTATGTGGAAACGTAATGCCAGATGGCGGGTGTATCTTTGGCGACGATTTCTGACCACAATTCAGGAACTCAGCCCACCAATTGACGTTCTTATCTCATACGCACTAAGAGGCGCCGGCGTTGTAGCTGTTTGCGACGAGCTAATTATCAGCCATAATGATTCATCTTATGCCGACTATTTGCAGCCCACCAATCGATGGTCAGCTGGGCTAGACCACAATCCCGTTTTGACGACGAACGCATAGTCTTGCTATAGGACCGGTGATTATGCTGAACCTCAATGGAAACCTGCCTCGGGATGTTCTCGGGGATCGAGGTATTACACTTAGATAGAGTGCGCCGCTGGGGCTCCTGGGTTCGAATACATCTTAGCATGGTGTCGATAGTAAATCGTGTATTTCTTCCCAGCGTGTAGAAACTTCCAGTGTATAGTAACGCAAGTGTTCTCACCCATTCTGCGAGGGAGTCTTGAAAGGTGCTCCAGGATAGGCTGTTCCGAGATCGAGCCCCCAGAGTCCCACAAGCTTGGACAGGTACGTGCTTTAGCGGGTGATCGCCAGAGCCCAAAAGGTGTCGTGTGGAGGCGAGGAGTGAAAATAGACAGATTTGGAGTAACGCATCATCCCGATCTGGAAAATCTTCGCGGAATGTAATCTGTATGGTTCCAACAGAACTTGGTGGCTATCATGTAGTCCACGGGGAACGATCACGTCCCTCTTTTAAAGGTACTTGCTGCATCGAATGGCAGCTCTGCTCATATACTAGTAACGAACGAAGAAATTCTCGGACTTTATGCTTCCGCGACGAGGCTTGACAAATAGATCCGACCTGGCGGATCGGTTATCTGACAGTATGCAGGCGAGATCGCCTTACGTCCATTCGGATTCTCAAAGGTCCCAAATCTGTGTCTATCTATTGGCACAATCTTTACTACTAGGTCAATAATATGTCCTTTGCAATGAGAGCTGTATCCGTAAGCAGGGTGTGATGCGTTTACGCTTGCGGGTGTGGAGGGTTGGAGCGATATATCCTCCTATAAACCTTGTCGGTTTTTCTAGTGGCTGCAAAGCCACCGTGGTAGTGGTACACACGCCGCCTTGACGCTCTGTGCCAAGGAAAAGAATCCTGCTCCATGCTGAGCCTGAAACCGGTGTATAAGGTATTAGTGTCTAACAGATTGTGCTTGATACGCAGCGAGTTATTGACCAGATGGAGGAGTGCTGACTCGCCAAGCACGTATCGACTAAAGCAAGGCAGGTTAAATGGTGTGAAGCCTATACGTAGGCACTAGAGCGTTATATACAGCTTGTCAGACCTTGTAAGAACATGGAGCGTATTCTACCGTGATTAGTTCTCCTTGTGATGGGTCGAGCAACAAGTAGAAAGAAGGAGGTAGAGGGGAAACCATCAAGTGAGGTCGAGTACCATTGGACAACAACCACTACTAATACCAGGTAGTGCAACAACATCGGCGATCCGCTCGTCTAGCCGCAGTCAAACAAAACTCCCACACAGAAGCTCAGGTACCTGAAGAGATGAACATACAGAACGGAGCCTATCCTATCGGAGTCAGCATGAGACTGGCAGGCCCATTGCCCTCGAAACTCACTGTCGGTCAGAGGATCACCGTACCTGTTACTGCAGTTTTTGGCCACCATGCTGAATCTGATACTGCTCACGAGTTAGATGGTGTATGGATATTCGCGTCCTTAATGGATAGCAATTCTCGAGCATTATCAAACGAGGATCCCCTTCAAGGCCAAAGAGCAGATTCTGTTCATTGGCATGTCGAAAACCATGGTGATGGTTTCGCGTTTGCCTCGTTTCCTAACCTTTCGGTTTCCAAGCCTGGTAAATATAGGCTTCGGTTGACAGCCATTGATATGAAAGGGTACATCACGGTTAGAACAAGAATGTCAAAGGCTAACACACAGCAGAACCCACCCAGGGAGAGTGCTTCCTGCGATCACAACAAACCTTTTCGAAGTGACCAGTGCTACTGAAGAGCACTTTGAAGGTGTGTCGAGTCTCTATGCACCCCGTTCGAAACGACTGACCTGATCAGATGGAGGAGCATAACCTACCTTACACCAGTCAAAAAAGACGACGTTGTAGCTCTTTTGGAGACAGGACTCGAGCTATTTGCAGTGTCGACAGGCGCATCCAAAGGTCGTGAGAACTGTCTTCACAGAACTGAATGTGAGACGGTCGGACGATATCACAAGTACATATATATGTCGAGGAACAATACTGCCATTACTGAGCGTAAAAGCAGGGAGCAGGAAAGCAGGAGGTCGTACTTGGCGCTCAACGCGTTGATTGCGTCTTGAAATTTTGCGGTGACATATTAAAATGAAATCAGAGGCCTACAAGTCGTAGTGATGTATCTGTTTCATCGTCCACAGGTATTTGCCCAAAGTATTTGAACAACTATCGAAGCATAGGATGTCATTTGAGGCGAACGCGACATGTCACTTGAGCGTATGTGGACGAGGCGCTCCATCTTTACCTTTACTACTAGTACTAGCGTGTCACGGTGCAACTGAGTAGAAACCTCTGTGTCCAACTAACTGCAACCATTACGACTTGCTTGCCTGTGCAAGAACCACTACACTGTTCCGCTACATCCCAAGTTGACGTTAGGTTGTATGTCTGGTAAAGCAATATAATAGGTCCCGGATCATTTCTGGCTACCTAAAGCTCGAGTCGGTTATGCACTCATGTTATGTCTCTGCGCAGGTCCTATTTTAGCACGACGCGCTGAAACAGCCCCTCTATATTTTTTCCGCTCTCAAGCAAGACGCTGATGGGGGCTGCTATTGAGGTCGCCACAAATCATCGCGACCACACAACAAGCTGTTGATCTTCAGCTCGAGAGGACTGGAAATCGATCGAAAATGCCCACAATGGGCATGGACAATACTGCTAGTAGCCTCGGCCAGGCCCTGAGCAATGCCCATCATACACAGCATTCACACCCTGGTAGGCAAAGCGGTGCCTATCACTCTGGTATTGTGCTAATCTTTGACAGAGAATAAGCCATCACCGCCAAATTCCTCTAAAACACCGAGCATTCGACTACCCACCGAAGATATCGGCTACGGCTTCCCCGTTGTCAATCATGACCGTGTATCGCCTACCAGTGCTCGCAGGACGAGTCAAACGCACAAGCTCAACCGTGATGTATTCAAACAAAATGCTGAGCTCCGACCGACTCTTTACGACGGAACGACAAACATAGAGACGGGCAACATGCCGCATGATCTGCACATAAAAACTGATCTACATCATCTGCGCCGGAGGTCTTCGGTAGGCTCAGAAGACCAAGAACTGCGCCTGGTGTCCAGCGCTTCGACAGCAAGTCTTGCACGTCGCGTACCGAGCATCCGCTCGTGGTTGCACTCCACTGCAGGTTCCCTTTCACCAGGATCAACTATCTCTTCTCCCCAGATAGCCGCTATGCTAGACATTACTCCACTCCCTTCGCCGATAATGGCGCCCCTCGAAAGCTGGAGGGTGCTGGCGCGAACTCGCTCGAGGGCTTCTTCAACGTCCTCAAGAGCCGAACCATTGGTCATGAACATATCCAGTACTTCGACGATATCGCCCTCGTCACCACGGAAGAAATCATATTTTGGGTTACAACCTCCGCTCCCTCGATCGAGTGGTGAGCGCAGCACAGACGAAGATGGCTCCCACACACGGAACAGGAGTATCAGCGAATATGTACCTGAACCTATGCTGCCACAGAAGCCCCGTCAGCATGCTGTCTCAACCACAGGCCCTCCACCCGATCTCGACCACAAACCCCCTAATCTGCATCGTGAGGAATATCTTGGTAATCAGAGAGGCATTACCTCGACTGTCCCCAAACATGAGGTCTCTTCAAACAACGATGGCGTACACGATATTTCTCACACAGATGAACCACCCAGCAAAAGACCTAAAACAGAGGTGTATCACGCTACGAGCATTCATTCTAGCTTGCCACGAGCGTACGAAAAAGTAAAGCTGCTAGGTCAGGGAACGTTCAGTAAAGTCTTTCTTGCTGTGCGAATGGTGGTCGATAAGAAGGAAAGCGTTGATTATCGACAGGAAAGCACAAACATGGCAGGAGTCCGAGCACGATCCCGAAGGTTAGTTGCGGTGAAAGTAGTTGAGCCAGGTCCAGCTGGTGGTGCGGACGCCGATCGAATTGAAGTCTCTTTGAAACGGGAGGTCGAGCTTATGAAAGTAATCCAGCATCCCTCCATTGTGCATCTCAAAGCCTTTGGCACTACCTCAGATGGCCGAGCTCTGCTGGTCATGAACTACTGTCCTGGTGGTGACCTTTTCGACCTGACCAGTAACCAAAGTGAAGTGTTGACCCCATCCTTGATCCGACGGATCTTTTCCGAGCTAGTCTCTGCGGTCCGTTATTTGCACCAGAAATTCATCGTGCACCGCGATATCAAACTCGAAAATGTTTTGCTCAATATTCCAGTTCAAGTCCACAGCGACATCGAAGATTGGCAAAGCCTCGATCGTGCCACAGTCACATTGACAGATCTAGGTTTATCACGAACTATACCACCTCCACCAGAAAGTCCTCTGTTAGAGACAAGATGTGGTAGTGAGGATTATGCGGCTCCTGAAATTCTCATGGGCCAACCGTATGATGGACGACAAACTGACGCTTGGGCTTTAGGCGTGCTCTTGTATGCATTGATGGAAGGGCGATTGCCATTCGACCCTCTACCTGGAGTGCGTGGTGATCCAGCTGTACTCAAGGCGCGCACACCACACCGTATAGCCCGATGTGAATGGGGCTGGGTCCGTTACGGAGACCAGGATAACGAATGGGATCCAGAAAAGGGCAAAGAGCTGGAAGGAGCCAAAAAGTGTGTGGAAGGCCTCCTGAGGAGGAATACACGACGTACACCACTGTCTGAAATTCGAGAGTTACCGTGGGTTAAAGATGGAATACAAATCGACGGCGGCCTCAGATGGGTCGAAGAGAGTTGAGGAGTGAAGAAAGTGGGTGGCAGGATATAGCTTGTGAAAAGCAAGGTGTTGTTTGTTGAGATATCCTCTTTTGTACTAACAATCGTGCTAGAGAAACTTTTGTATACTGAACGCAATCAACATAGAATATTTTGCATGCATTAACATGTACAATCACGGCCTAGCACCTCAGTGTTACTTCGCCCTTGTGCTCATATGCTGAGTGCAGAAGAGAGGCGAATTAAACGAAACTGGTAGTAAGGACCCGTCACTGGGTCTTCTTCGTTCTCGGCGCTTTCCCTTGGCGTTCGGGTTGTGATTCTTTGAGCTCTGCTACTTTTCTCTCCTTTCACACTTCAACCACCCAGGGCCTAGTAGACATCGTGTTTAGCTTCAGTGTTGAGCATTGTCAATGGCTCTCTGAGAAAGACGATCCTGTCCGTGCTTTCCCCACTGAGCTCGCCGTAATCGGTCTAGCTGTGGTTTCCGATATTTCGCGACAAGTCGCTGCAATCTGTTCAGAGATCAAACCCTTTGGACGAAAATCATGCGTCAAACCCAGTTCTCCGAGACGCAGACACTTCCACCCCCCCGCAGAAGCTGAGAATATTGCTGATCACTTTGTCCCTTCCCCATCTATGTCATGGTCTAGACCAGATTTGTAGTTGAGATTGCGGGGTTTACAGCACGATTATTCCAATATGAGTGCCCTCATGAGTCGTTCGAGAGCGAGAGCTTAGCACGAACACTTCTGCACGTACTTTCCAGACACATCAGATCTCCCACCTTGGTAGCAGACAACACAGCCTTAGCAATCATGGTGCTAGAAGTGTACCTCGATCCATGCACAATCAATTGCAGGAAGGTCCTTGCTGGCCTTGACCTCACGGGTACCGACCATGAGGTCAAAATGGTTGACTACTTCAAGGGCGAGCAGAAGTCAGACTGGTATACGAAGATCAACCCTTTTGCAACAGTACCAGCCGCAGTTGATGGTGATATGGTCTTGACAGAATCAAACGCTATCCTACAGTACGGTGCTGATGTTGGAAGTTCCAAATCTGCATATCCTGCAGATCTAAAGCAGCGTGCGAACGTCAATCGATGGCTTCTCTGGGAAACTTCATCGTGGTTCCCAAGCTGTTACGTCTATCTAGTTGAGTATGTGGTGAAGCCACTTCTTAACGCTCAGCCAGACGAGCAGGTTATCAAGAAAGAAGCGCCAAACTGGAACAAGCTCGCAGCAATCTTGGACGAGCAACTTGGAAAGACCAAGTGGATTGCTGGAGACAATGTCACGATTGCGGACATTGCTATTGCCAGCCCTATGCATCTTCACGAGGCCTCGAGATTTCCACTTGACAAATATCCAAACTTGAAGCGATGGATGACTCAAGGTATCGAGCAGCTCCCAGCTTGGCAGAAGACTCAAGGTGCCGTTGAAAAAGCTCTGCTTCCAGGTACGGCCTCTAATGCAAACGGGTGCACAGCTAATGGGGTTCATAAGGGCGAAGTTAGGGCGACGTTCAATTACACCAAAGACGTCCACCCCAAACTGACCGAGCTCTACTTCTACGACACTGAAACTGCCAAAGACATTCATGAGCCAGGCGATTCTCCTCACGAAGTGACTGTTCATGATGGCTGGTCAAAGGTCAAAGATTTCACAATTGACAAGAACGGTTTCAGCGTGCAAGACTTCAAGACTTCTTTCGAGCAATGGGAAGACGAAGACGCTTGCAAGAACAAGTTTTACCCTGAAGTCGTCGAGTTTCTAAAGCGTGAGCTAGGCGCAGTAAGAGTCCTCGTCTTTGACCACACAATTAGGACACAGAAGAATGTAGACAAGAAGCTTACGCAAGAAACAAACACATCCCAAAGAGCTCCTGTCATGCTCGTGCACTGTGACTACACTGCAGAGAGCGGACCCGTCAGAGTCCGCCAGCTCCTACCTGACGACGCAGATGACCTCCTCTCCCGAAGGGTAGCGTTCATCAACGTTTGGAAGCCCGTGCGAAACGTCGTTGAAGAACGACCACTTGCCATGTGCGACGTCACTTCTTCCTCCTCCGAGGATTTCTTTAAGCTCTACCTACGTTACCGTGATCGCAACGGTGAGAACTATGTCATGAAGCATTCCGACAACCATAAGTGGTGGTATTTTCCAAAGATCTCTCCTGAACAAGTCATCCTGCTCAAGACGTTTGATAATGCAACTGATGGCAGGGCACGCTTTGTAGGTCACTCCGCCTTTGAGGATCCTACTACACGAGAAGGAGCGCCTACTCGTGAGAGTGTGGAGATCAGAACTATTTGCTTCTTCTAGTGTGTGTGACCTCGTTGTAGTAGTGTTGTTCAATACAGTTTGTGAATAAATGAAATTTGTTATACTTCGACAATACTTCGACTCAGTTGTTGTAATCAAACAGATTGTCCTTTCTCAACGCTTTTGGTGGCACGGCCCATTCGCCTTCTTAACTCGACATGTTTGTGCTCTCCATTAACGCCACCATCCACAAGCACTTAAAGACACCTAACATGTCGGTCCTGCTCATATAGACTCACCACGTTTGCTGTAGGCAATACATCAATCAACGGGACAAACAATTTCGACGAGGCTGTGCCACAATTGCAATTGGTCCATGTCTCGCCTCATCCCTCTCGTTTAGTCGTCCAAACTAATCACAGTTTCCGTAGCCGTTCCATCCGTCGCATACCGACTAGCTTTCCCTACCGTGCTGATACCAACCTCTGTACCGATATCCTCAAACTCACTTCCAGCCATACTTCCTCCCAGCGAACTCCCAACACCAGGAATAATACCGATAGCACCACCTCGAAAGCCACCTTCTGCGGTATCCGGCGCATCAGGAACTTCCATGCCATCATCAAATACACCTCCACTGCCGTCATCGAGACCACCAGCCCACATTGGTAGGTATTTGTACTCGTCTTCGGTGAGGCAGAGAAGTGTAGGGATACGATTGACAGGGATGTCGAAGTCGCACGTGCCGTCGGTGACGTAGCCAGGGCTTACCATGGGTTCTAGTCGGGTTTTGATGTGTCGGGAGATGCTTCCTAGGAGGGTCATGCCGTCGATCGTGCGATGGCGCGTATCGTAGGAGCGGTCTAGTCCTAGAGGTTTATTTGGGTCGATGACATTGCGGGTTGTTGCGGCGAGCGTATCGTTGTCTTGGGGGATCGAGGAGAAGTCATCACTGGTATGAGCTCTTTTGGAGGAGATTGAGAAGGTAGAGGGCTCAGCGTCCCCATCATCGAGGGCCGAGTCGTTAGTGTATGCATGAGAGATGGTGTCGGAGGACATCTCTCGACGTTGTTCGATGGTACCCACTGGAATGAGCTGATGGGTGTCCGGAATAACAGGCTGAGACCTGGGAGGTTGCTTTTGCCGAAATGGGAGTCCTTGCAACGAAACTTGCAGTGAAGGAGTTGCAGATGCTAGTATCGACTGGTTGAATCGCAAACTCAGCGCGTGCTCCTGGTCCGACAGTCTGGCGGTCTGTAAATGTGTTCCTTCTCCAGTAGAGGATGCTCGGTAGGGGTCCCTTTCAGTGATGGACTTTCCATCGTTGGCGTGGGCTTCTGCGAAGGTACCAGCATTCCAACTCCTGTCCATATGCTTTTTCTCCTCCGAGTCATCCCTGGTGGCTAGTAGCTCGTCTTTGTCAAATCTATAACTACTTGGAGTCGATGGGGTATCTTCTGAGGTTTTCCGCTTTTTCGCTGGTGAACTC
The DNA here is from genome assembly GCF_036872675.1 of Lithohypha guttulata. Lineage (NCBI taxonomy): Eukaryota > Fungi > Ascomycota > Eurotiomycetes > Chaetothyriales > Trichomeriaceae > Lithohypha > Lithohypha guttulata. The sequence goes on along the minus strand of NW_027042752.1, from coordinate 3,593 downwards.
GGCTGTAACGCCATGAAGTCGCGATACCGCTGAGTTTGCTGTTCTTGCTTAATACGAGAGGTCACTGCTGGAATAGCCTTCGAGTGTGCGTCCGACTCTTCCATGTGTATCAGGTGCTGGACTAGCTTATTGAGCTCTCTGATAACATCCAGACATTGCTGCTTTGAGACATAAGCAATGTCGTTGTCAGGCACAAAGTCTTGCTGTTGCAGATGCAGAAGTGTTCTGTCCCATATCTCCCTGTTTTTATTCGAATCTACGTAATCCCTAGTATACTCCTCGTGTCGTAGATTCTCCCAGAAGAATCTACATAAGATCTTGACAGAAGGTGGCGATTGAGCATAAATCTCAGGAACGTCACACAATCTTTGTGGCGAAGGGCCTTTGCCTGAAAGATCGTAGGCATCGCTCAAGGTCATCAACATCATCCGCTGGAAATAAGACTTGAGATGTTGTACGACTGTCTCATGGACGCCTTGAATTTCTGAGTCTACAAGGTCGATATTGTTCAGCTTTGCCATCTCCGAACCAAATACGCCCTCAAAATGCCACACGCCTGGGTGACTAGTGACGTTAAGAAGCGCACTTTTCACACGGCGGATCAGAGTTGATGCTGCATGATCAATTCTATTGATTTCGTCATCGTCAAGACAGCTGGCGACATGATGGGCTGTTCTGTTGCTCGTAAGAGGCGGAGCTTGACCGTCAACAGCTCCCTCGAGTGCAGCCTGTTGACCTACCATGATCGTAAAAGTGCACCTCAATAGCCAGACTGATTGCATAGACATAGCCATGCGGTATGCGATGTCTGGGTTCATTTGAACAAAATTGATGTTGCCTTCTTGCAATAACCATGAAGTCACCCAAGTATTCACCCGGGGCGATTGAGCGCATCCAAGATAGTTTGCGAGCATACAGAAGGTCCAGGCTTTGGGCGCAGAATTCAGTCTAGGATCATTTCCGACAATGGCGTGAAGGAGTCGAGCAATGGCGACATGGTGGCGAAGAGAACTATACTCTTCTTCGAGAGGTAAATCGTACAACGATTTTTGCTTCTCATCAGGTATGTCGGTAAGTTTTACTGCTGCTTCAGATTGTCCTTCGAGTTGATCTGGCATTTCTAAATCCACAGAACCGAGTCTAGACTCTCGTGCTATCTGCGTGTTGAAGGAAGCCTTCGGCGGTATTTCCAGCCTGTCTCTACCACATACGTGGCTCACTGAAACACCGAAGTCTGCGGCATGAAGATGCCATGACAGAGCTCCTTGTGGCGCGGTCAACTCTGTGATCTGGATCAGGGCTTCATCATCATTTATTGCTGGACTAAGGTCAATATAGTACTTGATAGTGTCAAGATTGGAGACAAATTTATGCACGCCCAGCTTTTTCAGTCTGCGTTCTGTTCTTGCAGACATTGGTCCAAGGAATTTGTCGAATTTCGAGGAAGAAAGTGCTCTCAGAGTGCTGCTTCGCATAAGATATGGACGCTCAAATTGTTGGACGATGTACTCGTGCTCATAGTCAAGCTGGTCAGGTAGTTGTGGGGGAGTGCCCAAATAGATCAACGTGTCTGCGGCATCTTCGACAATAGGGACCAACTGGTTGCTTAGTCGGGATAGTAATTGTGCAAAGGTGTCCTGCACTGCGTGGTCAATCGCACGAGTGTTTGTTGCGGTATCTCGTGGTCGCTCGTCATTAGAACTCTGAGATATCGGCCAAGTGTCACTTTCATGTGGTAGACTTTCGACCAAGCCAGTCCATGCCTGAAACGCGTGGTCGTGGCTAGTGGTATTGCTCAGCACAGGTGAGTTGTGTGCCATTTAGAATTGTTTTTTGTTGGCGTCAAGACTGCTGGTGTGAAAGATTGGCCGTGTTCATGAGCAGGGATCGATGAAGCCTCCTCAAGACGTGGCTCTATAATGCTTGGTACTCAGCTCGGTATATCAGAAACTGCTCACTAGCGAATCTCAAGGTGAGGTAGTAGTCAACGCAATAACATATAGTATGGTAACACAAAGCTAGTCCTTCAAGTGCTTAGTACGAGGTCTCTGGTAGAACATGAACGATAAGCCACAAAATAGAACAGCTTTGATTCCACAATGTGTGCTGAATGTTCATCGATCAAAGATGTATGGCAGAACACCATTGAGGTTGAAACAGCGTCTGAGGCAATCGCGATCAATAGATGGATGCCTGCTGCCAGTGCTGGAGTCTAGTACTCTAAGTGCAAGACCGAGTCTTAGCTCGCCGTGCCTCGACCAATCAAGCTCTACCTTGAGAGACGTGCTGCCGCTCCTACCGGTTGTAAAAAAAACTTGCCAGGATGGTGATAGATGGGACTTTTGAGACACGAGATGAGCCTTGGTTGCCAGATCATTTAGCTCGTCTAGCTATGCCTGACTATAGCTGGCATCAGAAGGCATGAATCAGAACCAGGTGATTAGTACGTGCGAATCTTGGCTGAACGTATGCATTTAGCATAGAGTACATGGGACTTCACTCATAGGCAACCTTCACCACCTTACTCACTTCAAGTTTCACCCGAAAGACATCCCAATTTGCCCCGCTATCAGACTCGATCGCTGTTTCATACCTCGAGCCTGCCGTGGAAAAGGGCATATTGACTAGACCTTATGCAAGATTGAACAACTACACGCTTGCTCACTTACTATACGAGACATATACGAGTTTTAGCAGTTCAGAGCCCAGGAAGTGAATCAGTTGTGGTAAAAGCACAAGAATTCATAGTGACTGAAGTTTGTCACGTAAGCGCTTGCCGCAGCCAATGACAGTGTCGTCATCGCCCTTCATGAAAGCTGGGGAAATCGCCACCCGGCCATCATAGACTCGAAGCACATCTCTCGTGCTCGGAAAGACATGCCGCTGGTAGAAAGAGATGTGTCTAAAGAGCGTTTGACGAAGCGCAAGCCTCTAAAATTTCTTGCGTGGACTCACAAAAGTGATGTAGGAACAACGTGACAAAGCAAATCACTGCAGTCAGAAAGGTGATACAGGTAGGCGACTGGAAAGTTCCACAGTAGATTGCGCTAGCACCTTCTCAGCCACCGCCGTTTGCTGTCCCGCACCGCCTGCCTATGACTCTTGTCGTACTTAAACCTATCTTGCCTCTTTCCAACTCTTTACCTTCCACACATCTTCTTCAACCACATTCGAAGAACAATTACACCTCAAATACTCCAAACAACACAGATCATCTTCACAGATTATTCACCATGCAGATTTTCGTCAAGACCCTTACTGGAAAGACCATCACTCTTGAGGTCGAGTCCAGCGATACCATTGACAATGTCAAGAGCAAGATTCAGGACAAGGAGGGAATCCCACCTGACCAGCAACGTCTCATCTTCGCTGGCAAGCAGCTTGAAGATGGTCGCACCTTGAGCGACTATAACATTCAGAAGGAGTCGACACTTCATTTGGTACTCCGTCTTCGTGGCGGTATGCAAATCTTCGTCAAAACCTTGACTGGCAAGACCATCACCTTGGAGGTCGAATCGTCCGATACCATCGATAACGTGAAGAGCAAGATCCAGGACAAGGAAGGCTTTCCTCCTGACCAGCAGAGACTTATC